>NC_090266.1:935538140-936741140 GCF_040414725.1 Anabrus simplex
AGTAATTTCTATACGAGTCACCTCTGTAGTTTGGGAATAGCCCCTGTTGCATCGGCCTCGAGCCCCTTAGTTTTCTTTAGTGTTCATATCTAGGAGTGCAAGTGTACGCGTCCACTCATTTTGTGTTCGGGCCATTAATTTAACCTGTTATTCTTATTCCACGAAGGCCCAGTACATTGAGTATTTAATATTTAATATTTATATTAATTTTCAACCCATCACAGGCTTCTTGTTTCGTTTCTGAGTTTAACTTTGAAATTGACCAATTAAATGGAAAGGTGTGGCTGGTTTAGTCTTGAATGGTCTCGAACCTTCCCTGAGGGTTTATAAACTGCGGCTTTTCACATTTCTTGGCATATTGATCGACGTCTATCTGAGTGTGTGTGTGTGTTAAGGTGGAGGCGGGCGGCCTCTTTCGTCGGCAGCTAGAACATCTTCAAGGTAATGGCCACATAACTTTATATTTTCTTGCTACCTCCGCAGTTTAATGCGAGGGAAAGTTCCGAATCTTTAACTATGTAACCTACTTTTCGAAAATGTAAATGATCTTCCGGCTAATGTAAAGATTTGATATAATCTTTAACTGTGAATCGGGAATAGAGAGTGATGTACCCTCTCGAGCTCCCCTTCATCTTGTTTTGAGGTGACTTCGTTTTGTAACGTTTTTCTGCCTGTAATATTTTAAAGTAATTTCTATACGAGTCACCTCTGTAGTTTGGGAATAGCCCCTGTTGCATCGGCCTGGAGCCCCTTAGTTTTCTTTAGTGTTCATATCTAGGAGTGCAAGTGTACGCCTCCATTCATTTTGTGTTCGGGCCATTAATTTAACCTGTTATTCTTATTCCACGAAGGCCCAGTAGATTGGGTATTTAATATCCCTGTAAAAATAAGTTCCATTTGTAAATGGTGGTTTGAGAGACCCGAGATTGATATAATGTTGCCTTGAATAGGCAGTATGGAACCGAGAGCCTATTAGCTCTTTTTCCAATTTTGTAATTGTAAAGAGTGCCTCTAGAAGGCTAGACATTGTATTTCGGGAGCAAGTGCCCCATGAATTAACCCTCTACTGCATGAATTATTTTTCGTTTTCGTTTGGTGAAGAAAATTTCAAGCTTTAATGTTCAACATACGCTCAGTGTATTAGATGTACCAGCAATTCTTAACTGGGGCTAATAGCATAACACTCATATGTGATGTGGATTGCCATTGTTGAATATATATACGATTTTTCTCGATTTTGCGCTAAGCTTTTAACATTCAACGACCGAACATTACTACCTACTGGCCATGGGTACGTACTGCAAGGCGCAAGTACAACTTGCAAAACCGTAGGTCGGTAATGTATTTGATGTTGAGCCAGAGGTACACCTGAAACCTGTGGTAATGCGATGGGGAGGGCCCACGTAAAATAAACGGTGGTTGGTTCGCGTGGATGTTGACGGGGTGGAAGGAGTACCTTTGGTTGTAGGGCTGTTTTGTCTTATGTTATGTAAAAAAAAACAAGGCTGATTGATGTTCATCTATTTTTGGGTTGGGTTCGGGAGCAAGTGCCCCATGAATTAACCTTCTACTGCATGAATTATTTTTCGTTTTCGTTTGGTGAAGAAAATTTCAAGCTTTAATGTTCAACATACGCTCAGTGTATTAGATGTACCAGCAATTCTTTACTGGGGCTAATAGTATAACACTCATATGTGATGTGGATTGCCATTGTTGAATATATATACGATTTTTCTCGATTTTACGCTAAGCTTTTAACATTCAAAGAACGAACATTACTACCTACTGGCCATGGGTACGTACTGCAAGGCGCAAGTACAACTTGCAGAACCGTAGGTCGGTAATGTCTTTGAGGTTGAGCCAGAGGTACTCCTGAAGCCTGTGGTAATGCGATGGGGAGGGCCCACGTAAAATAAACGGTGGTTGGTTCGCGTGGATGTTGACGGGGTGGAAGGAGTACCTTTGGTTGTAGGGCTGTTTTGTCTTATGTTATGTAAAAAAAAACAAGGCATCACTGGGATATGTGTTTAATTGATTGTGCAGTTGAAGGTGTGCCGTAAAACTACCTCTGTCTACAATATTTATCCATTTATACAGGTGAAAAGTTATTTGTTGCCTAAAGGCAAAAGGGATTTCTGCCCTTGAACAACTTTATGTTCTTTGTAAATTTGAGTTGGGAGCTCAGAAATTGTGAAGCGAGGGGCTTGTAACCTACTTTTCGAAAATGTAAATCATCTTCCGGCTAATGTAAAGATTTGATATAATCTTTAACTGTGAATCGGGTATAGAGAGTGATGTACCCTCTCGAGCTCCCCTTCACCTTGTTTTGAGGTGACTTCGTTTTGTAACGTTTTTCTGCCTGTAATATTTTAAAGTAATTTCTATACGAGTCACCTCTGTAGTTTGGGAATAGCCCCTGTTGCATCGGCCTCGAGCCCCTTAGTTTTCCTTAGTGTTCATATCTAGGAGTGCAAGTGTACGCCTCCACTCATTTTGTGTTCGGGCCATTAATTTAACCTGTTATTCTTATTCCACGAAGGCCCAGTACATTGGGTATTTAATATTTAATATTTATATTAATTTTCAACCCATCACAGGCTTCTTGTTTCGTTTCTGAGTTTAACTTTGAAATTGACCAATTAAATGGAAAGTTGTGGCTGGTTTAGTCTTGAATGGTCTCGAACCTTCCCTAAGGGTTTATAAACTGCGGCTTTTCACATTTCTTGGCATATTGATCGACGTCTATCTGAGTGTGTGTGTGTGTTAAGGTGGAGGCGGGCGGCCTCTTTCGTCGGCAGCTAGAACATCTTCAAGGTAATGGCCACATAACTTTATATTTTCTTGCTACCTCCGCAGTTTAATGCGAGGGAAAGTTCCGAATCTTTAACTATGTAACCTACTTTTCGAAAATGTAAATGATCTTCCGGCTAATGTAAAGATTTGATATAATCTTTAACTGTGAATCGGGGATAGAGAGTGATGTACCCTCTCGAGCTCCCCTTCATCTTGTTTTGAGGTGACTTCGTTTTGTAACGTTTTTCTGCCTGTAATATTTTAAAGTAATTTCTATACGAGTCACCTCTGTAGTTTGGGAATAGCCCCTGTTGCATCGGCCTGGAGACCCTTAGTTTTCTTTAGTGTTCATATCTAGGAGTGCAAGTGTACGCCTCCATTCATTTTGTGTTCGGGCCATTAATTTAACCTGTTATTCTTATTCCACGAAGGCCCAGTAGATTGGGTATTTAATATCCCTGTAAAAATAAGTTCCATTTGTAAATGGTGGTTTGAGAGACCCGAGATTGATATAATGTTGCCTTGAATAGGCAGTATCTAACCGAGAGCCTGTTAGCTCTTTTTCCAATTTTGTAATTGTAAAGAGTGCCTCTAGAAGGCTAGACATTGTATTTCGGGAGCAAGTGCCCCATGAATTAACCCTCTACTGCATGAATTATTTTTCGTTTTCGTTTGGTGAAGAAAATTTCATGCTTTAATGTTCAACATACGCTCAGTGTATTAGATGTACCAGCAATTCTTAACTGGGGCTAATAGCATAACACTCATATGTGATGTGGATTGCCATTGTTGAATATATATATGATTTTTCTCGATTTTACGCTAAGCTTTTAACATTCAAAGACCGAACATTACTACCTACTGGCCATGGGTACGTACTGCAAGGCGCAAGTACAACTTGCAGAACCGTAGGTCGGTAATGTCTTTGAGGTTGAGCCAGAGGTACTCCTGAAGCCTGTGGTAATGCGATGGGGAGGGCCCACGTAAAATAAACGGTGTTTGGTTCGCGTGGATGTTGACGGGGTGGAAGGAGTACCTTTGGTTGTAGGGCTGTTTTGTCTTATGTTATGTAAAAGAAAACAAGGCATCACTGGGATATGTGTTTAATTGATTGTACAGTTGAAGGTGTGCCGTAAAACTACCTCTGTCTACAATATTTATCCATTTATACAGGTGAAAAGTTATTGGTTGCCTAAAGGCAAAAGGGATTTCTGCCCTTGAACAACTTTATGTTCTTTGTAAATTTGAGCTGGGAGCTCAGAAATTGTGAAGCGAGGGGCTTGTAACCTACTTTTCGAAAATGTAAATCATCTTCCGGCTAATGTAAAGATTTGATATAATCTTTAACTGTGAATCGGGTATAGAGAGTGATGTACCCTCTCGAGCTCCCCTTCATCTTGTTTTGAGGTGACTTCGTTTTGTAACGTTTTTCTGCCTGTAATATTTTAAAGTAATTTCTATACGAGTCACCTCTGTAGTTTGGGAGTAGCCTCTGTTGCATCGGCCTGGAGCCCCTTAGTTTTCTTTAGTGTTCATATCTAGGAGTGCAAGTGTACGCCTCCACTCATTTTGTGTTCGGGCCATTAATTTAACCTGTTATTCTTATTCCACGAAGGCCCAGTACATTGGGTATTTAATATTTAATATTTATATTAATTTTCAACCCATCACAGGCTTCTTGTTTCGTTTCTGAGTTTAACTTTGAAATTGACCAATTAAATGGAAAGGTGTGGCTGGTTTAGTCTTGAATGGTCTCGAACCTTCCCTGAGGGTTTATAAACTGCGGCTTTTCACATTTCTTGGCATATTGATCGACGTCTATCTGAGTGTGTGTGTGTGTTAAGGAGGAGGCGGGCGGCCTCTTTCGTCGGCAGCTAGAACATCTTCAAGGTAATGGCCACATAACTTTATATTTTCTTGCTACCTCCGCAGTTTAATGCGAGGGAAAGTTCCGAATCTTTAACTATGTAACCTACTTTTCGAAAATGTAAATGATCCTCCGGCTAATGTAAAGATTTGATATAATCTTTAACTGTGAATCGGGGATAGAGAGTGATGTACCCTCTCGAGCTCCCCTTCATCTTGTTTTGAGGTGACTTCGTTTTGTAACGTTCTTCTGCCTGTAATATTTTAAAGTAATTTCTATACGAGTTGCCTTGAATAGGCAGTATGGAACCGAGAGCCTGTTAGCTCTTTTTCCAATTTTGTAATTGTAAAGAGTGCCTCTAGAAGGCTAGACATTGTATTTCGGGAGCAAGTGCCCCATGAATTAACCTTCTACTGCATGAATTATTTTTCGTTTTCGTTTGGTGAAGAAAATTTCAAGCTTTAATGTTCAACATACGCTCATTGTATTAGATGTACCAGCAATTCTTAACTGGGGCTAATAGCATAACACTCATATGTGATGTGGATTGCCATTGTTGAATATATATACGATTTTTCTCGATTTTACGCTAAGCTTTTAACATTCAAAGACCGAACATTACTACCTACTGGCCATGGGTACGTACTGCAAGGCGCAAGTACAACTTGCAGAACCGTAGGTCGGTAATGTCTTTGAGGTTGAGCCAGAGGTACTCCTGAAGCCTGTGGTAATGCGATGGGGAGGGCCCACGTAAAATAAACGGTGGTTGGTTCGCGTGGATGTTGACGGGGTGGAAGGAGTACCTTTGGTTGTAGGGCTGTTTTGTCTTATGTTATGTAAAAAAAAAGGCATCACTGGGATATGTGTTTAATTGATTGTGCAGTTGAAGGTGTGCCGTAAAACTACCTCTGTCTACAATATTTATCCATTTATACAGGTGAAAAGTTATTTGTTGCCTAAAGGCAAAAGGGATTTCTGCCCTTGAACAACTTTATGTTCTTTGTAAATTTGAGTTGGGAGCTCAGAAATTGTGAAGCGAGGGGCTTGTAACCTACTTTTCGAAAATGTAAATCATCTTCCGGCTAATGTAAAGATTTGATATAATCTTTAACTGTGAATCGGGTATAGAGAGTGATGTACCCTCTCGAGCTCCCCTTCACCTTGTTTTGAGGTGACTTCGTTTTGTAACGTTTTTCTGCCTGTAATATTTTAAAGTAATTTCTATACGAGTCACCTCTGTAGTTTGGGAATAGCCCCTGTTGCATCGGCCTCGAGCCCCTTAGTTTTCTTTAGTGTTCATATCTAGGAGTGCAAGTGTACGCCTCCACTCATTTTGTGTTCGGGCCATTAATTTAACCTGTTATTCTTATTCCACGAAGGCCCAGTACATAGGGTATTTAATATTTAATATTTATATTAATTTTCAACCCATCACAGGCTTCTTGTTTCGTTTCTGAGTTTAACTTTGAAATTGACCAATTAAATGGAAAGTTGTGGCTGGTTTAGTCTTGAATCGGGGATAGTAGTGATGTACCCTCTCGTGCTCCCCTTCATCTTGCTTTGAGGTGACTTCGTTTTGTAACGTTTTTCTGCCTGTAATATTTTAAAGTAATTTCTATACGAGTCACCTCTGTAGTTTGGGAATAGCCCCTGTTGCATCGGCCTGGAGCCCCTTAGTTTTCTTTAGTGTTCATATCTAGGAGTGCAAGTGTACGCCTCCATTCATTTTGTGTTCGGGCCATTAATTTAACCTGTTATTCTTATTCCACGAAGGCCCAGTAGATTGGGTATTTAATATCCCTGTAAAAATAAGTTCCATTTGTAAATGGTGGTTTGAGACACCCGAGATTGATGTAATGTTGCCTTGAATAGGCAGTATGGAACCGAGAGCCTGTTAGCTCTTTTACAAATTTTGTAATTGTAAAGAGTGCCTCTAGAAGGCTAGACATTGTATTTCGGGAGCAAGTGCCCAATGAATTAACCCTCTACTGCATGAATTATTTTTTCGTTTTCGTTTGGTGAAGAAAATTTCAAGCTTTAATGTTCAACATACGCTCATTGTATTAGATGTACCAGCAATTCTTAACTGGGGCTAATAGCATAACACTCATATGTGATGTGGATTGCCATTGTTGAATATATATACGATTTTTCTTGATTTTACGCTAAGCTTTTAACATTCAAAGACCGAACATTACTACCTACTGGCCATGGGTACGTACTGCAAGGCGCAAGTACAACTTGCAGAACCGTAGGTCGGTAATGTCTTTGAGGTTGAGCCAGAGGTACTCCTGAAGCCTGTGGTAATGCGATGGGGAGGGCCCACGTAAAATAAACGGTGGTTGGTTCGCGTGGATGTTGACGGGGTGGAAGGAGTACCTTTGGTTGTAGGGCTGTTTTGTCTTATGTTATGTAAAAAAAACAAGGCATCACTGGGATATGTGTTTAATTGATTGTGCAGTTGAAAGTGTGCCGTAAAACTACCTCTGTCTACAATATTTATCCATTTATACAGGTGAAAAGTTATTTGTTGCCTAAAGGCAAAAGGGATTTCTGCCCTTGAACAACTTTATGTTCTTTGTAAATTTGAGTTGGGAGCTCAGAAATTGTGAAGCGAGGGGCTTGTAACCTACTTTTCGAAAATGTAAATCATCTTCCGGCTAATGTAAAGATTTGATATAATCTTTAACTGTGAATCGGGTATAGAGAGTGATGTACCCTCTCGAGCTCCCCTTCACCTTGTTTTGAGGTGACTTCGTTTTGTAACGTTTTTCTGCCTGTAATATTTTAAAGTAATTTCTATACGAGTCACCTCTGTAGTTTGGGAATAGCCCCAGTTGCATCGGCCTCGAGCCCCTTAGTTTTCTTTAGTGTTCATATCTAGGAGTGCAAGTGTACGCCTCCACTCATTTTGTGTTCGGGCCATTAATTTAACCTGTTATTCTTATTCCACGAAGGCCCAGTACATTGGGTATTTAATATTTAATATTTATAAAAATTTTCAACCCATCACAGGCTTCTTGTTTCGTTTCTGAGTTTAACTTTGAAATTGACCAATTAAATGGAAAGTTGTGGCTGGTTTAGTCTTGAATGGTCTCGAACCTTCCCTGAGGGTTTATAAACTGCGGCTTTTCACATTTCTTGGCATATTGATCGACGTCTATCTGAGTGTGTGTGTGTGTTAAGGTGGAGGCGGGCGGCCTCTTTCGTCGGCAGCTAGAACATCTTCAAGGTAATGGCCACATAACTTTATATTTTCTTGCTACCTCCGCAGTTTAATGCGAGGGAAAGTTCCGAATCTTTAACTATGTAACCTACTTTTCGAAAATGTAAATGATCTTCCGGCTAATGTAAAGATTTGATATAATCTTTAACTGTGAATCGGGGATAGAGAGTGATGTACCCTCTCGAGCTCCCCTTCACCTTGTTTTGAGGTGACTTCGTTTTGTAACGTTTTTCTGCCTGTAATATTTTAAAGTAATTTCTATACGAGTCACCTCTGTAGTTTGGGAATAGCCCCTGTTGCATCGGCCTCGAGCCCCTTAGTTTTCTTTAGTGTTCATATCTAGGAGTGCAAGTGTACGCCTCCACTCATTTTGTGTTCGGGCCATTAATTTAACCTGTTATTCTTATTCCACGAAGGCCCAGTACATTGGGTATTTAATATTTAATATTTATATTAATTTTCAACCCATCACATGCTTCTTGTTTCGTTTCTGAGTTTAACTTTGAAATTGACCAATTAAATGGAAAGTTGTGGCTGGTTTAGTCTTGAATGGTCTCGAACCTTCCCTGAGGGTTTATAAACTGCGGCTTTTCACATTTCTTGGCATATTGATCGACGTCTATCTGAGTGTGTGTGTGTGTGTTAAGGTGGAGGCGGGCGGCCTCTTTCGTCGGCAGCTAGAACATCTTCAAGGTAATGGCCACATAACTTTATATTTTCTTGCTACCTCCGCAGTTTAATGCGAGGGAAAGTTCCGAATCTTTAACTATGTAACCTACTTTTCGAAAATGGAAATGATCTTCCGGCTAATGTAAAGATTTGATATAATCTTTAACTGTGAATCGGGGATAGAGAGTGATGTACCCTCTCGAGCTCCCCTTCATCTTGTTTTGAGGTGACTTCGTTTTGTAACGTTTTTCTGCCTGTAATATTTTAAAGTAATTTCTATACGAGTCACCTCTGTAGTTTGGGAATAGCCCCTGTTGCATCGGCCTGGAGCCCCTTAGTTTTCTTTAGTGTTCATATCTAGGAGTGCAAGTGTACGCCTCCATTCATTTTGTGTTCGGGCCATTAATTTAACCTGTTATTCTTATTCCACGAAGGCCAGTAGATTGGGTATTTAATATCCCTGTAAAAATAAGTTCCATTTGTAAATGGTGGTTTGAGAGACCCGAGATTGATATAATGTTGCCTTGAATAGGCAGTATGGAACCGAGAGCCTATTAGCTCTTTTTCCAATTTTGTAATTGTAAAGAGTGCCTCTAGAAGGCTAGACATTGTATTTCGGGAGCAAGTGCCCCATGAATTAACCCTCTACTGCATGAATTATTTTTCGTTTTCGTTTGGTGAAGAAAATTTCAAGCTTTAATGTTCAACATACGCTCAGTGTATTAGATGTACCAGCAATTCTTAACTGGGGCTAATAGCATAACACTCATATGTGATGTGGATTGCCATTGTTGAATATATATACGATTTTTCTCGATTTTGCGCTAAGCTTTTAACATTCAACGACCGAACATTACTACCTACTGGCCATGGGTACGTACTGCAAGGCGCAAGTACAACTTGCAAAACCGTAGGTCGGTAATGTATTTGATGTTGAGCCAGAGGTACACCTGAAACCTGTGGTAATGCGATGGGGAGGGCCCACGTAAAATAAACGGTGGTTGGTTCGCGTGGATGTTGACGGGGTGGAAGGAGTACCTTTGGTTGTAGGGCTGTTTTGTCTCATGTTATATAAAAAAAAACAAGGCATCACTGGGATATGTGTTTAATTGATTGTACAGTTGAAGGTGTGCCGTAAAACTACCTCTGTCTACAATATTTATCCATTTATACAGGTGAAAAGTTATTTGTTGCCTAAAGGCAAAAGGGATTTCTGCCCTTGAACAACTTTATGTTCTTTGTACATCAAGAAGTTTGGACATATCTCCACATATGACATTACCAAAACACTATGACCATGCACACTGGTGCAAAGTGAAAGAACATATAATTTAAAGAAGTTTTGTATTTCTAGTTTTTTTTAAAACTGATTGATGTTCATCTATTTTTGGGTTGGCAATTTGTCGTTTTCCTTTCCGCCAGTTTTGAATCTGGGCAATGACAAATTTCTGTAATTAATTTTCAACCCATCACAGGCTTCTTGTTTCGTTTCTGAGTTTAACTTTGAAGTTGACCAATTAAATGGAAAGGTGTGGCTGGTTTAGTCTTGAATGGTCTCGAACCTTCCCTGAGGGTTTATAAACTGCGGCTTTAAACATTTCTTGGCATATTGATCGACGTCTATCTGAGTGTGTGTGTGTGTTAAGGAGGAGGCGGGCGGCCTCTTTCGTCGGCAGCTAGAACATCTTCAAGGTAATGGCCACATAACTTTATTTTCTCTTGCTACCTCCGCAGTTTAATGCGAGGGAAAGTTCCGAATCTTTAACTATGTAACCTACTTTTCGAAAATGTAAATCATCTTCCGGCTAATGTAAAGATTTGATATAGTCTTTAACTGTGAATCGGGGATAGAGAGTGATGTACCCTCTCGAGCTCCCCTTCATCTTGTTTTGAGGTGACTTCGTTTTGTAACGTTTTTCTGCCTGTAATATTTTAAAGTAATTTCTATACTAGTCACCTCTGTAGTTTGGGAATAGCCCCTGTTGCATCGGCCTGGAGCCCCTTAGTTTTCTTTAGTGTTCATATCTAGGAGTGCAAGTGTACGCCTCCATTCATTTTGTGTTCGGGCCATTAATTTAACCTGTTATTCTTATTCCACGAAGGCCCAGTAGATTGGGTATTTAATATCCCTGTAAAAATAAGTTCCATTTGTAATTGGTGGTTTGAGAGACCCGAGATTGATATAATGTTGCCTTGAATAGGCAGTATGGAACCGAGAGCCTGTTAGCTCTTTTTCCAATTTTGTAATTGTAAAGAGTGCCTCTAGAAGGCTAGTCATTGTATTTCGGGAGCAAGTGCCCCATGAATTAACCCTCTACTGCATGAATTATTTTTCGTTTTCGTTTGGTGAAGAAAATTTCATGCTTTAATGTTCAACATACGCTCAGTGTATTAGATGTACCAGCAATTCTTAACTGGGGCTAATAGCATAACACTCATATGTGATGTGGATTGCCATTGTTGAATATATATATGATTTTTCTCGATTTTACGCTAAGCTTTTAACATTCAAAGACCGAACATTACTACCTACTGGCCATGGGTACGTACTGCAAGGCGCAAGTACAACTTGCAGAACCGTAGGTCGGTAATGTCTTTGAGGTTGAGCCAGAGGTACTCCTGAAGCCTGTGGTAATGCGATGGGGAGGGCCCATGTAAAATAAACGGAGGTTGGTTCGCGTGGATGTTGACGGGGTGGAAGGAGTACCTTTGGTTGTAGGGCTGTTTTGTCTTATGTTATGTAAAAAAAACAAGGCATCACTGGGATATGTGTTTAATTGATTGTACAGTTGAAGGTGTGCCGTAAAACTACCTCTGTCTACAATATTTATCAATTTAAACAGGTGAAAAGTTATTTGTTGCCTAAAGGCAAAAGGGATTTCTGCCCTTGAACAACTTTTTGTTCTTTGTAAATTTGAGCTGGGAGCTCAGAAATTGTGAAGCGAGGGGCTTGTAACCTACTTTTCGAAAATGTAAATCATCTTCCGGCTAATGTAAAGATTTGATATAATCTTTAACTGTGAATCGGGTATAGAGAGTGATGTACCCTCTCGAGATCCCCTTCATCTTGTTTTGAGGTGACTTCGTTTTGTAACGTTTCTCTGCCTGTAATATTTTAAAGTAATTTCTATACGAGTCACCTCTGTAGTTTGGGAATAGCCCCTGTTGCATCGGCCTGGAGCCCCTTAGTTTTCTTTAGTGTTCATATCTAGGAGTGCAAGTGTACGCCTCCACTCATTTTGTGTTCGGGCCATTAATTTAACCTGTTTTTCTTATTCCAAGAAGGCCCAGTACATTGGGTATTTAATATTTAATATTTATATTAATTTTCAACCCATCACAGGCTTCTTGTTTCGTTTCTGAGTTTAACTTTGAAATTGACCAATTAAATGGAAAGGTGTGGCTGGTTTAGTCTTGAATGGTCTCGAACCTTCCCTGAGGGTTTATAAACTGCGGCTTTTCACATTTCGTGGCATATTGATCGACGTCTATCTGAGTGTGTGTGTGTGTTAAGGAGGAGGCGGGCGGCCTCTTTCGTCGGCAGCTGGAACATCTTCAAGGTAATGGCCACATAAATTTATATTTTCTTGCTACCTCCGCAGTTTAATGCGAGGGAAAGTTCCGAATCTTTAACTATGTAACCTACTTTTCGAAAATGTAAATGATCTTCCGGCTAATGTAAAGATTTGATATAATCTTTAACTGTGAATCGGGGATAGTAGTGATGTACCCTCTCGTGCTCCCCTTCATCTTGCTTTGAGGTGACTTCGTTTTGTAACGTTTTTCTGCCTGTAATATTTTAAAGTAATTTCTATACGAGTCACCTCTGTAGTTTGGGAATAGCCCCTGTTGCATCGGCCTGGAGCCCCTTAGTTTTCTTTAGTGTTCATATCTAGGAGTGCAAGTGTACGCCTCCATTCATTTTGTGTTCGGGCCATTAATTTAACCTGTTATTCTTATTCCACGAAGGCCCAGTAGATTGGGTATTTAATATCCCTGTAAAAATAAGTTCCATTTGTAAATGGTGGTTTGAGAGACCCGAGATTGATGTAATGTTGCCTTGAATAGGCAGTATGGAACCGAGAGCCTGTTAGCTCTTTTACAAATTTTGTAATTGTAAAGAGTGCCTCTAGAAGGCTAGACATTGTATTTCGGGAGCAAGTGCCCAATGAATTAACCCTCTACTGCATGAATTATTTTTCGTTTTCGTTTGGTGAAGAAAATTTCAAGCTTTAATGTTCAACATACGCTCATTGTATTAGATGTACCAGCAATTCTTAACTGGGGCTAATAGCATAACACTCATATGTGATGTGGATTGCCATTGTTGAATATATATACGATTTTTCTCGATTTTACGCTAAGCTTTTAACATTCAAAGACCGAACATTACTACCTACTGGCCATGGGTACGTACTGCAAGGCGCAAGTACAACTTGCAGAACCGTAGGTCGGTAATGTCTTTGAGGTTGAGCCAGAGGTACTCCTGAAGCCTGTGGTAATGCGATGGGGAGGGCCCACGTAAAATAAACGGTGGTTGGTTCGCGTGGATGTTGACGGGGTGGAAGGAGTACCTTTGGTTGTAGGGCTGTTTTGTCTTATGTTATGTAAAAAAAACAAGGCATCACTGGGATATGTGTTTAATTGATTGTACAGTTGAAGGTGTGCCGTAAAACTACCTCTGTCTACAATATTTATCCATTTATACAGGTGAAAAGTTATTTGTTGCCTAAAGGCAAAAGGGACTTCTGCCCTTAAACAACTTTATGTTCTTTGTACATCAAGAAGTTTGGACATATCTCCACATATGGCATTACCAAAACACTATGACCATGCACACTGGTGCAAAGTGAAAGAACATATAATTTAAAGAAGTTTTGTATTTCTAGTTTTTTTAAAACTGATTGATGTTCATCTAATTTTGGGTTGGCAATTTGTCCTTTTCCTTTCCGCCAGTTTTGAATCTGGGCAATGAAAAATTTCTGTAATTAATTTTCAACCCATCACAGGCTTCTTGTTTCGTTTCTGAGTTTAACTTTGAAATTGACTAATTAAATGGAAAGGTGTGGCTGGTTTAGTCTTGAATGGTCTCGAACTGTCCCTGAGGGTTTATAAACTGCGGCTTTTCACATTTCTTGGCATATTGATCGACGTCTATCTGAGTGTGTGTGTGTGCGTTAAGGAGGAGGCGGGCGGCGTCTTTCGTCGGCAGCTAGAACATCTTCAAGGTAATGGCAACATAACTTTATTTTTTCTTGCTACCTCCGTAGTTTAATGCGAGGGAAAGTTCCGAATCTTTAACTATGTAACCTACTTTTCGAAAATGTAAATGATCTTCCGGCTAATGTAAAGATTTGATATAATCTTTAACTGTGAATCGGGGATAGAGAGTGATGTACCCTCTCGAGCTCCCCTTCATCTTGTTTTGAGGTGACTTCGTTTTGTAACGTTTTTCTGCCTGTAATTTTTTAAATTAATTTCTATACGAGTCACCTTGAATAGGCAGTATGGAACTCAGAAATTGTGAAGCGAGGGGCTTGTAACCTAGTTTTCGAAAATGTAAATCATCTTCCGGCTAATGTAAAGATTTGATATAATCTTTAACTGTGAATCGGGTATAGAGAGTGATGTACCCTCTCGAGCTCCCCTTCATCTTGTTTTGAGGTGACTTCGTTTTGTAACGTTTTTCTGCCTGTAATATTTTAAAGTAATTTCTATACGAGTCACCTCTGTAGTTTGGGAATAGCCTCTGTTGCATCGGCCTGGAGCCCCTTAGTTTTCTTTAGTGTTCATATCCAGGAGTGCAAGTGTACGCCTCCACTCATTTTGTGTTCGGGCCATTAATGTAACCTGTTATTCTTATTCCACGAAGGCCCAGTACATTGGGTATGTAATATTTAATATTTATATTAATTTTCAACCCATCACAGGCTTCTTGTTTCGTTTCTGAGTTTAACTTTGAAATTGACCAATTAAATGGAAAGGTGTGGCTGGTTTAGTCTTGAATGGTCTCGAACCTTCCCTGAGGGTTTATAAACTGCGGCTTTTCACATTTCTTGGCATATTGATCGACGTCTATCTGAGTGTGTGTGTGTGTTAAGGAGGAGGCGGGCGGCCTCTTTCGTCGGCAGCTAGAACATCTTCAATGTAATGGCCACATAACTTTATATTTTCTTGCTACCTCCGCAGTTTAATGCGAGGGAAAGTTCCGAATCTTTAACTATGTAACCTACTTTTCGAAAATGTAAATGATCTTCCGGCTAATGTAAAGATTTGATATCATCTTTAACTGTGAATCGGGGATAGAGAGTGATGTACCCTCTCGAGCTCCCCTTCATCTTGCTTTGAGGTGACTTCGTTTTGTAACGTTTTTCTGCCTGTAATATTTTAAAGTAATTTCTATACGAGTCACCTCTGTAGTTTGGGAATAGCCCCTGTTGCATCGGCCTGGAGCCCCTTAGTTTTCTTTAGTGTTCATATCTAGGAGTGCAAGTGTACGCCTCCATTGATTTTGTGTTCGGGCCATTAATTTAACCTGTTATTCTTATTCCACGAAGGCCCAGTAGGTTGGGTATTTAATATCCCTGTAAAAATAAGTTCCATTTGTAAATGGTGGTTTGAGAGACCCGAGATTGATGTAATGTTGCCTTGAATAGGCAGTATGGAACCGAGAGCCTGTTAGCTCTTTTACAAATTTTGAAATTGTAAAGAGTGCCTCTAGAAGGCTAGACATTGTATTTCGGGAGCAAGTGCCCCATGAATTAACCCTCTACTGCATGAATTATTTTTTGTTTTCGTTTGGTGAAGAAAATTTCAAGCTTTAATGTTCAACATACGCTCATTGTATTAGATGTACCAGCAATTCTTAACTGGGGCTAATAGCATAACACTCATATGTGATGTGGATTGCCATTGTTGAATATATATACGATTTTTCTCGATTTTGCGCTAAGCTTTTAACATTCAAAGACCGAACATTACAACCTACTGGCCATGGGTACGTACAGCAAGGCGCAAGTACAACTTGCAGAACCGTAGGTCGGTAATGTCTTTGAGGTTGAGCCAGAGGTACTCCTGAAACCTGTGGTAATGCGATGGGGAGGGCCCACGTAAAATAAACGGTGGTTGGTTCGCGTGGATGTTGACGGGGTGGAAGGAGTACCTTTCGTTGTAGGGCTGTTTTGTCTTATGTTATGTAAAAGAAACAAGGCATCACTGGGATATGCGTTTAATTGATTGTACAGTTGAAGGTGTGCCGTAAAACTACCTCTGTCTACAATATTCATCCATTTATACAGGTGAAAAGTTATTTGTTGCCTAAAGGCAAAAGGGACTTCTGCCCTTGAACAACTTTATGTTCTTTGTACATCAAGAAGTTTGGACATATCTCCACATATGACATTACCAAAACACTATGACCATGCACACTGGTGCAAAGTGAAAGAACATATAATTTAAAGAAGTTTTGTATTTCTATTTTTTTAAAACTGATTGATGTTCATCTATTTTTGGGTTGGCAATTTGTCCTTTTCCTTTCCGCCAGTTTTGAATCTGGGCAATGAAAAATTTCTGTAATTAATTTTCAACCCATCACAGGCTTCTTGTTTCGTTTCTGAGTTTAACTTTGAAACTGACTAATTAAATGGAAAGGTGTGGCTGGTTTAGTCTTGAATGGTCTCGAACCTTCCCTGAGGGTTTATAAACTGCGGCTTTTCACATTTCTTGGCATATTGATCGACGTCTATCTGAGTGTGTGTGTGTGTGTTAAGGAGGAGGCGGGCGGCGTCTTTCGTCGGCAGCTAGAACATCTTCAAGGTAATGGCAACATAACTTTATTTTTTCTTGCTACCTCCGTAGTTTAATGCGAGGGAAAGTTCCGCATCTTTAACTATGTAACCTACTTTTCGAAAATGTAAATCATCTTCCGGCTAATGTAAAGATTTGATATAATCTTTAACTGTGAATCGGGGATAGAGAGTGATGTACCCTCTCGAGCTCCCCTTCATCTTGTTTTGAGGTGGCTTCGTTTTGTAACGTTTTTCTGCCTGTAATTTTTTAAAGTTATTTCTATACGAGTCACCTTGAATAGGCAGTATGGAACTCAGAAATTGTGAAGCGAGGGGCTTGTAACCTAGTTTTCGAAAATGTAAATCATCTTCCGGCTAATGTAAAGATTTGATATAATCTTTAACTGTGAATCGGGTATAGAGAGTGATGTACCCTCTCGAGCTCCCCTTCATCTTGTTTTGAGGTGACTTCGTTTTGTAACGTTTTTCTGCCTGTAATATTTTAAAGTAATTTCTATACGAGTCACCTCTGTAGTTTGGGAATAGCCTCTGTTGCATCGGCCTGGAGCCCCTTAGTTTTCTTTAGTGTTCATATCCAGGAGTGCAAGTGTACGCCTCCACTCATTTTGTGTTCGGGCCATTAATGTAACCTGTTATTCTTATTCCACGTAGGCCCAGTACATTGGGTATGTAATATTTAATATTTATATTAATTTTCAACCCATCACAGGCTTCTTGTTTCGTTTCTGAGTTTAACTTTGAAATTGACCAATTAAATGGAAAGGTGTGGCTGGTTTAGTCTTGAATGGTCTCGAACCTTCCCTGAGGGTTTATAAACTGCGGCTTTTCACATTTCTTGGCATATTGATCGACGTCTATCTGATTGTGTGTGTGTGCTAAGGAGGAGGCTAGCGGCCTCTTTCGTCGGCAGCTAGAACATCTTCAATGTAATGGCCACATAACTTTATATTTTCTTGCTACCTCCGCAGTTTAATGCGAGGGAAAGTTCCGAATCTTTAACTATGTAACCTACTTTTCGAAAATGTAAATGATCTTCCGGCTAATGTAAAGATTTGATATCATCTTTAACTGTGAATCGGGGATAGAGAGTGATGTACCCTCTCGAGCTCCCCTTCATCTTGCTTTGAGGTGACTTCGTTTTGTAACGTTTTTCTGCCTGTAATATTTTAAAGTAATTTCTATACGAGTCACCTCTGTAGTTTGGGAATAGCCCCTGTTGCATCGGCCTGGAGCCCCTTAGTTTTCTTTAGTGTTCATATCTAGGAGTGCAAGTGTACGCCTCCATTGATTTTGTGTTCGGGCCATTAATTTAACCTGTTATTCTTATTCCACGAAGGCCCAGTAGGTTGGGTATTTAATATCCCTGTAAAAATAAGTTCCATTTGTAAATGGTGGTTTGAGAGACCCGAGATTGATGTAATGTTGCCTTGAATAGGCAGTATGGAACCGAGAGCCTGTTAGCTCTTTTACAAATTTTGAAATTGTAAAGAGTGCCTCTAGAAGGCTAGACATTGTATTTCGGGAGCAAGTGCCCCATGAATTAACCCTCTACTGCATGAATTATTTTTTGTTTTCGTTTGGTGAAGAAAATTTCAAGCTTTAATGTTCAACATACGCTCATTGTATTAGATGTACCAGCAATTCTTAACTGGGGCTAATAGCATAACACTCATATGTGATGTGGATTGCCATTGTTGAATATATATACGATTTTTCTCGATTTTGCGCTAAGCTTTTAACATTCAAAGACCGAACATTACAACCTACTGGCCATGGGTACGTACAGCAAGGCGCAAGTACAACTTGCAGAACCGTAGGTCGGTAATGTCTTTGAGGTTGAGCCAGAGGTACTCCTGAAACCTGTGGTAATGCGATGGGGAGGGCCCACGTAAAAAAAACGGTGGTTGGTTCGCGTGGATATTGACGGGGTGGAAGGAGTACCTTTCGTTGTAGGGCTGTTTTGTCTTATGTTATGTAAAAAAAACAAGGCATCACTGGGATATGTGTTTAATTGATTGTACAGTTGAAGGTGTGCCGTAAAACTACCTCTGTCTACAATATTCATCCATTTATACAGGTGAAAAGTTATTTGTTGCCTAAAGGCAAAAGGGACTTCTGCCCTTGAACAACTTTATGTTCTTTGTACATCAAGAAGTTTGGACATATCTCCACATACGACATTACCAAAACACTATGACCATGCACACTGGTGCAAAGTGAAAGAACATATAATTTAAAGAAGTTTTGTATTTCTAGTTTTTTTAAAACTGATTGATGTTCATCTATTTTTGGGTTGGCATATTGTCCTTTTCCTTTCCGCCAGTTTTGAATCTGGGCAATGAAAAATTTCTGTAATTAATTTTCAACCCATCACAGGCTTCTTGTTTCGTTTCTGAGTTTAACTTTGAAACTGACTAATTAAATGGAAAGGTGTGGCTGGTTTAGTCTTGAATGGTCTCGAACCTTCCCTGAGGGTTTATAAACTGCGGCTTTTCACATTTCTTGGCATATTGATCGACGTCTATCTGAGTGTGTGTGTGTGTGTTAAGGAGGAGGCGGGCGGCGTCTTTCGTCGGCAGCTAGAACATCTTCAAGGTAATGGCAACATAACTTTATTTTTTCTTGCTACCTCCGTAGTTTAATGCGAGGGAAAGTTCCGCATCTTTAACTATGTAACCTACTTTTCGTAAATGTAAATCATCTTCCGGCTAATGTAAAGATTTGATATAATCTTTAACTGTGAATCGGGGATAGAGAGTGATGTACCCTCTCGAGCTCCCCTTCATCTTGTTTTGAGGTGACTTCGTTTTGTAACGTTTTTCTGCCTGTAATATTTTAAAGTAATTTCTATACGAGTCACCTCTGTAGTTTGGGAATAGCCCCTGTTGCATCGGCCTGGAGCCCCTTAGTTTTCTTTAGTGTTCATATCTACGAGTGCAAGTGTACGCCTCCATTCATTTTGTGTTCGGGCCATTAATTTAACCTGTTATTCTTATTCCACGAAGGCCCAGTAGTTTGGGTATTTAATATCCCTGTAAAAATAAGTTCCATTTGTAAATGGTGGTTTGAGAGACCCGAGATTGATATAATGTTGCCTTGAATAGGCAGTATCTAACCGAGAGCCTGTTAGCTCTTTTTCCAATTTTGTAATTGTAAAGAGTGCCTCTAGAAGGCTAGACATTGTATTTCGGGAGCAAGTGCCCCATGAATTAACCCTCTACTGCATGAATTATTTTTCGTTTTCGTTTGGTGAAGAAAATTTCATGCTTTAATGTTCAACATACGCTCAGTGTATTAGATGTACCAGCAATTCTTAACTGGGGCTAATAGCATAACACTCATATGTGATGTGGATTGCCATTGTTGAATATATATATGATTTTTCTCGATTTTACGCTAAGCTTTTAACATTCAAAGACCGAACATTACTACCTACTGTCCATGGGTACGTACTGCAAGGCGCAAGTACAACTTGCAGAACCGTAGGTCGTTAATGTCTTTGAGGTTGAGCCAGAGGTACTCCTGAAGCCTCTGGTAATGCGATGGGGAGGGCCCATGTAAAATAAACGGAGGTTGGTTCGCGTGGAACCTTTGGTTGTAGGGCTGTTTTGTCTTATGTTATGTAAAAAAAAACAAGGCATCACTGGGATATGTGTTTAATTGATTGTACAGTTGAAGGTGTGCCGTAAAACTACCTCTGTCTACATTATTTATCAATTTAAACAGGTGAAATGTTATTTGTTGCTTAAAGGCAAAAGGGATTTCTGCCCTTGAACAACTTTATGTTCTTTGTAAATTTGAGCTGGGAGCTCAGAAATTGTGAAGCGAGGGGCTTGTAACCTACTTTTCGAAAATGTAAATCATCTTCCGGCTAATGTAAAGATTTGATATAATCTTTAACTGTGAATCGGGTATAGAGAGTGATGTACCCTCTCGAGCTCCCCTTCATCTTGTTTTGAGGTGACTTCGTTTTGTAACGTTTTTCTGCCTGTAATATTTTAAAGTAATTTCTATACGAGTCACCTTGAATAGGCAGTATGGAACTCAGAAATTGTGAAGCGAGGGGCTTGTAACCTACTTTTCGAAAATGTAAATCATCTTCCGGCTAATGTAAAGATTTGATATAATCTTTAACTGTGAATCGGGGATAGAGAGTGATGTACCCTCTCGAGCTCCCCTTCATCTTGTTTTGAGGTGACTTCGTTTTGTAACGTTTTTCTGCCTGTAATTTTTTAAAGTAATTTCTATACGAGTCACCTTGAATAGGCAGTATGGAACTCAGAAATTGTGAAGCGAGGGGCTTGTAACCTAGTTTTCGAAAATGTAAATCATCTTCCGGCTAATGTACAGATTTGATATAATCTTTAACTGTGAATCGAGGATAGAGAGTGATGTACCCTCTCGAGCTCCCCTTCATCTTGTTTTGAGGTGACTTCGTTTTGTAACGTTCTTCTGCCTGTAATATTTTAAAGTAATTTCTATACGAGTTGCCTTGAATAGGCAGTATGGAACCGAGAGCCTGTTAGCTCTTTTTCCAATTTTGTAATTGTAAAGAGTGCCTCTAGAAGGCTAGACATTGTATTTCGGGAGCAAGTGCCCCCTGAATTAACCCTCTACTGCATGAATTATTTTTCGTTTTCGTTTGGTGAAGAAAATTTCAAGCTTTAATGTTCAACATACGCTCAGTGTATTAGATGTACCAGCAATTCTTAACTGGGGCTAATAGCATAACACTCATATGTGATGTGGATTGCCATTGTTGAATATATATACGATTTTTCTCGATTTTACGCTAAGCTTTTAACATTCAAAGAACGAACATTACTACCTACTGGCCATGGGTACGTACTGCAAGGCGCAAGTACAACTTGCAGAACCGTAGGTCGGTAATGTCTTTGAGGTTGAGCCAGAGGTACTCCTGAAGCCTGTGGTAATGCGATGGGGAGGGCCCACGTAAAATAAACTGTGGTTGGTTCGCGTGGATGTTGACGGGGTGGAAGGAGTACCTTTGGTTTTAGGGCTGTTTTGTCTTATGTTATGTAAAAAAAACAAGGCATCACTGGGATATGTGTTTAATTGATTGTACAGTTGAAGGTGTGCCGTAAAACTACCTCTGTCTACAATATTTATCCATTTATACAGGTGAAAAGTTATTTGTTGCCTAAAGGCAAAAGGGATTTCTGCCCTTGAACAACTTTATGTTCTTTGTAAATTTGAGTTGGGAGCTCAGAAATTGTGAAGCGAGGGGCTTGTAACCTACTTTTCGAAAATGTAAATCATCTTCCGGCTAATGTAAAGATTTGATATAATCTTTAACTGTGAATCGGGTATAGAGAGTGATGTACCCTCTCGAGCTCCCCTTCATCTTGTTTTGAGGTGACTTCGTTTTGTAACGTTTTTCTGCCTGTAATATTTTAAAGTAATTTCTATACGAGTCACCTCTGTAGTTTGGGAATAGCCCCTGTTGCATCGGCCTGGAGCCCCTTAGTTTTCTTTAGTGTTCATATCTAGGAGTGCAAGTGTACGTCTCCACTCATTTTGTGTTCGGGCCATTAATTTAACCTGTTATTCTTATTCCACGAAGGCCCAGTACATTGGGTATTTAATATTTAATATTTATATTAATTTACAACCCATCACAGGCTTCTTGTTTCGTTTCTGAGTTTAACTTTGAAATTGACCAATTAAATGGAAAGGTGTGGCTGGTTTAGTCTTGAATGGTCTCGAACCTTCCCTGAGGGTTTATAAACTGCGGCTTTTCACATTTCTTGGCATATTGATCGACGTCTATCTGAGTGTGTGTGTGTGTTAAGGAGGAGGCGGGCGGCCTCTTTCGTCGGCAGCTAGAACATCTTCAAGGTAATGGCCACATAACTTTATATTTTCTTGCTACCTCCGCAGTTTAATGCGAGGGAAAGTTCCGAATCTTTAACTATGTAACCTACTTTTCGAAAATGTAAATCATCTTCCGGCTAATGTAAAGATTTGATATAGTCTTTAACTGTGAATCGGGGATAGAGAGTGATGTACCCTCTCGAGCTCCCCTTCATCTTGTTTTGAGGTGACTTCGTTTTGTAACGTTTTTCTGCCTGTAATATTTTAAAGTAATTTCTATACGAGTCACCTCTGTAGTTTGGGAATAGCCCCTGTTGCATCGGCCTGGAGCCCCTTAGTTTTCTTTAGTGTTCATATCTAGGAGTGCAAGTGTACGCCTCCATTCATTTTGTGTTCGGGCCATTAATTTAACCTGTTATTCTTATTCCACGAAGGCCCAGTAGATTGGGTATTTAATATCCCTGTAAAAATAAGTTCCATTTGTAAATGGTGGTTTGAGAGACCCGAGATTGATATAATGTTGCCTTGAATAGGCAGTATCTAACCGAGAGCCTGTTAGCTCTTTTTCCAATTTTGTAATTGTAAAGAGTGCCTCTAGAAGGCTAGACATTGTATTTCGGGAGCAAGTGCCCCATGAATTAACCCTCTACTGCATGAATTATTTTTCGTTTTCGTTTGGTGAAGAAAATTTCATGCTTTAATGTTCAACATACGCTCAGTGTATTAGATGTACCAGCAATTCTTAACTGGGGCTAATAGCATAACACTCATATGTGATGTGGATTGCCATTGTTGAATATATATATGATTTTTCTCGATTTTACGCTAAGCTTTTAACATTCAAAGACCGAACATTACTACCTACTGGCCATGGGTACGTACTGCAAGGCGCAAGTACAACTTGCAGAACCGTAGGTCGGTAATGTCTTTGAGGTTGAGCCAGAGGTACTCCTGAAGCCTGTGGTAATGCGATGGGGAGGGCCCATGTAAAATAAACGGAGGTTGGTTCGCGTGGATGTTGACGGGGTGGAAGGAGTACCTTTGGTTGTAGGGCTGTTTTGTCTTATGTTATGTAAAAAAAAACAAGGCATCACTGGGATATGTGTTTAATTGATTGTACAGTTGAAGGTGTGCCGTAAAACTACCTCTGTCTACAATATTTATCAATTTAAACAGGTGAAAAGTTATTTGTTGCCTAAAGGCAAAAGGGATTTCTGCCCTTGAACAACTTTATGTTCTTTGTAAATTTGAGCTGGGAGCTCAGAAATTGTGAAGCGAGGGGCTTGTAACCTACTTTTCGAAAATGTAAATCATCTTCCGGCTAATGTAAAGATTTGATATAATCTTTAACTGTGAATCGGGTATAGAGAGTGATGTACCCTCTCGAGCTCCCCTTCATCTTGTTTTGAGGTGACTTCGTTTTGTAACGTTTTTCTGCCTGTAATATTTTAAAGTAATTTCTATACGAGTCACCTCTGTAGTTTGGGAATAGCCCCTGTTGCATCGGCCTGGAGCCCCTTAGTTTTCTTTAGTGTTCATATCGAGGAGTGCAAGTGTACGCCTCCACTCATTTTGTGTTCGGGCCATTAATTTAACCTGTTATTCTTATTCCAAGAAGGCCCAGTACATTGGGTATTTAATATTTAATATTTATATTAATTTTCAACCCATCACAGGCTTCTTGTTTCGTTTCTGAGTTTAACTTTGAAATTGACCAATTAAATGGAAAGGTGTGGCTGGTTTAGTCTTGAATGGTCTCGAACCTTCCCTGAGGGTTTATAAACTGCGGCTTTTCACATTTCGTGGCATATTGATCGACGTCTATCTGAGTGTGTGTGTGTGTTAAGGAGGAGGCGGGCGGCCTCTTTCGTCGGCAGCTAGAACATCTTCAAGGTAATGGCCACATAACTTTATATTTTCTTGCTACCTCCGCAGTTTAATGCGAGGGAAAGTTCCGAATCTTTAACTATGTAACCTACTTTTCGAAAATGTATATGATCTTCAGGCTAATGTAAAGATTTGATATAATCTTTAACTGTGAATCGGGGATAGAGAGTGATGTACCCTCTCGTGCTCCCCTTCATCTTGCTTTGAGGTGACTTCGTTTTGTAACGTTTTTCTGCCTGTAATATTTTAAAGTAATTTCTATACGAGTCACCTCTGTAGTTTGGGAATAGCCCCTGTTGCATCGGCCTGGAGCCCCTTAGTTTTCTTTAGTGTTCATATCTAGGAGTGCAAGTGTACGCCTCCATTCATTTTGTGTTCGGGCCATTAATTTAACCTGTTATTCTTATTCCACGAAGGCCCAGTAGATTGGGTATTTAATATCCCTGTAAAAATAAGTTCCATTTGTAAATGGTGGTTTGAGAGACCCGAGATTGATGTAATGTTGCCTTGAATAGGCAGTATGGAACCGAGAGCCTGTTAGCTCTTTTACAAATTTTGTAATTGTAAAGAGTGCCTCTAGAAGGCTAGACATTGTATTTCGGGAGCAAGTGCCCAATGAATTAACCCTCTACTGCATGAATTATTTTTTCGTTTTCGTTTGGTGAAGAAAATTTCAAGCTTTAATGTTCAACATACGCTCATTGTATTAGATGTACCAGCAATTCTTAACTGGGGCTAATAGCATAACACTCATATGTGATGTGGATTGCCATTGTTGAATATATATACGATTTTTCTCGATTTTACGCTAAGCTTTTAACATTCAAAGACCGAACATAATACCTACTGGCCATGGGTACGTACTGCAAGGCGCAAGTACAACTTGCAGAACCGTAGGTCGGTAATGTCTTTGAGGTTGAGCCAGAGGTACTCCTGAAGCCTGTGGTAATGCGATGGGGAGGGCCCACGTAAAATAAACGGTGGTTGGTTCGCGTGGATGTTGACGGGGTGGAAGGAGTACCTTTGGTTGTAGGGCTGT
This sequence comes from Anabrus simplex, assembly GCF_040414725.1. NCBI lineage: Eukaryota > Metazoa > Arthropoda > Insecta > Orthoptera > Tettigoniidae > Anabrus > Anabrus simplex. Next base: position 935,563,265 of record NC_090266.1, read on the forward strand.
TTTGTCTTATGTTATGTAAAAAAAAACAAGGCATCACTGGGATATGTGTTTAATTGATTGTACAGTTGAAGGTGTGCCGTAAAACTACCTCTGTCTACAATATTTATCCATTTATACAGGTGAAAAGTTATTTGTTGCCTAAAGGCAAAAGGGACTTCTGCCCTTAAACTACTTTATGTTCTTTGTACATCAAGAAGTTTGGACATATCTCCACATATGGCATTACCAAAACACTATGACCATGCACACTGGTGCAAAGTGAAAGAACATATAATTTAAAGAAGTTTTGTATTTCTAGTTTTTTTAAAACTGATTGATGTTCATCTAATTTTGGGTTGGCAATTTGTCCTTTTCCTTTCCGCCAGTTTTGAATCTGGGCAATGAAAAATTTCTGTAATTAATTTTCAACCCATCACAGGCTTCTTGTTTCGTTTCTGAGTTTAACTTTGAAATTGACTAATTAAATGGAAAGGTGTGGCTGGTTTAGTCTTGAATGGTCTCGAACTTTCCCTGAGGGTTTATAAACTGCGGCTTTTCACATTTCTTGGCATATTGATCGACGTCTATCTGAGTGTGTGTGTGTGCGTTAAGGAGGAGGAGGGCGGCGTCTTTCGTCGGCAGCTAGAACATCTTCAAGGTAATGGCAACATAACTTTATTTTTTCTTGCTACCTCCGTAGTTTAATGCGAGGGAAAGTTCCGAATCTTTAACTATGTAACCTACTTTTCGAAAATGTAAATCATCTTCCGGCTAATGTAAAGATTTGATATAATCTTTAACTGTGAATCGGGGATAGAGAGTGATGTACCCTCTCGAGCTCCCCTTCATCTTGTTTTGAGGTGACTTCGTTTTGTAACGTTTTTCTGCCTGTAATTTTTTAAAGTAATTTCTATACGAGTCACCTTGAATAGGCAGTATGGAACTCAGAAATTGTGAAGCGAGGGGCTTGTAACCTAGTTTTCGAAAATGTAAATCATCTTCCGGCTAATGTAAAGATTTGATATAATCTTTAGCTGTGAATCGGGGATAGAGAGTGATGTACCCTCTCGAGCTCCCCTTCATCTTGTTTTGAGGTGACTTCGTTTTGTAACGTTCTTCTGCCTGTAATATTTTAAAGTAATTTCTATACGAGTTGCCTTGAATAGGCAGTATGGAACCGAGAGCCTGTTAGCTCTTTTACAAATTTTGTAATTGTAAAGAGTGCCTCTAGAAGGCTAGACATTGTATTTCGGGAGCAAGTGCCCCATGAATTAACCCTCTACTGCATGAATTATTTTTCGTTTTCGTTTGGTGAAGAAAATTTCATGCTTTAATGTTCAACATACGCTCAGTGTATTAGATGTACCAGCAATTCTTAACTGGGGCTAATAGCATAACACTCATATGTGATGTGGATTGCCATTGTTGAATATATATATGATTTTTCTCGATTTTACGCTAAGCTTTTAACATTCAAAGACCGAACATTACTACCTACTGGCCATGGGTACGTACTGCAAGGCGCAAGTACAACTTGCAGAACCGTAGGTCGGTAATGTCTTTGAGGTTGAGCCAGAGGTACTCCTGAAGCCTGTGGTAATGCGATGGGGAGGGCCCATGTAAAATAAACGGAGGTTGGTTCGCGTGGAACCTTTGGTTGTAGGGCTGTTTTGTCTTATGTTATGTAAAAAAAAACAAGGCATCACTGGGATATGTGTTTAATTGATTGTACAGTTGAAGGTGTGCCGTAAAACTACCTCTGTCTACAATATTTATCAATTTAAACAGGTGAAATGTTATTTGTTGCCTAAAGGCAAAAGGGATTTCTGCCCTTGAACAACTTTATGTTCTTTGTAAATTTGAGCTGGGAGCTCAGAAATTGTGAAGCGAGGGGCTTGTAACCTACTTTTCGAAAATGTAAATCATCTTCCGGCTAATGTAAAGATTTGATATAATCTTTAACTGTGAATCGGGGATAGAGAGTGATGTACCCTCTCGAGCTCCCCTTCATCTTGTTTTGAGGTGACTTCGTTTTGTAACGTTTTCCTGCCTGTAATATTTTAAAGTAATTTCTATACGAGTTGCCTTGAATAGGCAGTATGGAACCGAGAGCCTGTTAGCTCTTTTTCCAATTTTGTAATTGTAAAGAGTGCCTCTAGAAGGCTAGACATTGTATTTCGGGAGCAAGTGCCCCCTGAATTAACCCTCTACTGCATGAATTATTTTTCGTTTTCGTTTGGTGAAGAAAATTTCAAGCTTTAATGTTCAACATACGCTCAGTGTATTAGATGTACCAGCAATTCTTAACTGGGGCTAATAGCATAACACTCATATGTGATGTGGATTGCCATTGTTGAATATATATACGATTTTTCTCGATTTTACGCTAAGCTTTTAACATTCAAAGAACGAACATTACTACCTACTGGCCATGGGTACGTACTGCAAGGCGCAAGTACAACTTGCAGAACCGTAGGTCGGTAATGTCTTTGAGGTTGAGCCAGAGGTACTCCTGAAGCCTGTGGTAATGCGATGGGGAGGGCCCACGTAAAATAAACGGTGGTTGGTTCGCGTGGATGTTGACGGGGTGGAAGGCGTACCTTTGGTTGTAGGGCTGTTTTGTCTTATGTTATGTAAAAAAAACAAGGCATCACTGGGATATGTGTTTAATTGATTGTACAGTTGAAGGTGTGCCGTAAAACTACCTCTGTCTACAATATTTATCCATTTATACAGGTGAAAAGTTATTTGTTGCCTAAAGGCAAAAGGGATTTCTGCCCTTGAACAACTTTATGTTCTTTGTAAATTTGAGTTGGGAGCTCAGAAATTGTGAAGCGAGGGGCTTGTAACCTACTTTTCGAAAATGTAAATCATCTTCCGGCTAATGTAAAGATTTGATATAATCTTTAACTGTGAATCGGGTATAGAGAGTGATGTACCCTCTCGAGCTCCCCTTCATCTTGTTTTGAGGTGACTTCGTTTTGTAACGTTTTTCTGCCTGTAATATTTTAAAGTAATTTCTATACGAGTCACCTCTGTAGTTTGGGAATAGCCCCTGTTGCATCGGCCTGGAGCCCCTTAGTTTTCTTTAGTGTTCATATCTAGGAGTGCAAGTGTACGCCTCCACTCATTTTGTGTTCGGGCCATTAATTTAACCTGTTATTCTTATTCCACGAAGGCCCAGTACATTGGGTATTTAATATTTAATATTTATATTAATTTACAACCCATCACAGGCTTCTTGTTTCGTTTCTGAGTTTAACTTTGAAATTGACCAATTAAATGGAAAGGTGTGGCTGGTTTAGTCTTGAATGGTCTCGAACCTTCCCTGAGGGTTTATAAACTGCGGCTTTTCACATTTCTTGGCATATTGATCGACGTCTATCTGAGTGTGTGTGTGTGTTAAGGAGGAGGCGGGCGGCCTCTTTCGTCGGCAGCTAGAACATCTTCAAGGTAATGGCCACATAACTTTATATTTTCTTGCTACCTCCGCAGTTTAATGCGAGGGAAAGTTCCGAATCTTTAACTATGTAACCTACTTTTCGAAAATGTAAATCATCTTCCGGCTAATGTAAAGATTTGATATAGTCTTTAACTGTGAATCGGGGATAGAGAGTGATGTACCCTCTCGAGCTCCCCTTCATCTTGTTTTGAGGTGACTTCGTTTTGTAACGTTTTTCTGCCTGTAATATTTTAAAGTAATTTCTATACGAGTCACCTCTGTAGTTTGGGAATAGCCCCTGTTGCATCGGCCTGGAGCCCCTTAGTTTTCTTTAGTGTTCATATCTAGGAGTGCAAGTGTACGCCTCCATTCATTTTGTGTTCGGGCCATTAATTTAACCTGTTATTCTTATTCCACGAAGGCCCAGTAGATTGGGTATTTAATATCCCTGTAAAAATAAGTTCCATTTGTAAATGGTGGTTTGAGAGACCCGAGATTGATATAATGTTGCCTTGAATAGGCAGTATCTAACCGAGAGCCTGTTAGCTCTTTTTCCAATTTTGTAATTGTAAAGAGTGCCTCTAGAAGGCTAGACATTGTATTTCGGGAGCAAGTGCCCCATGAATTAACCCTCTACTGCATGAATTATTTTTCGTTTTCGTTTGGTGAAGAAAATTTCATGCTTTAATGTTCAACATACGCTCAGTGTATTAGATGTACCAGCAATTCTTAACTGGGGCTAATAGCATAACACTCATATGTGATGTGGATTGCCATTGTTGAATATATATATGATTTTTCTCGATTTTACGCTAAGCTTTTAACATTCAAAGACCGAACATTACTACCTACTGGCCATGGGTACGTACTGCAAGGCGCAAGTACAACTTGCAGAACCGTAGGTCGGTAATGTCTTTGAGGTTGAGCCAGAGGTACTCCTGAAGCCTGTGGTAATGCGATGGGGAGGGCCCATGTAAAATAAACGGAGGTTGGTTCGCGTGGATGTTGACGGGGTGGAAGGAGTACCTTTGGTTGTAGGGCTGTTTTGTCTTATGTTATGTAAAAAAAAACAAGGCATCACTGGGATATGTGTTTAATTGATTGTACAGTTGAAGGTGTGCCGTAAAACTACCTCTGTCTACAATATTTATCAATTTAAACAGGTGAAAAGTTATTTGTTGCCTAAAGGCAAAAGGGATTTCTGCCCTTGAACAACTTTATGTTCTTTGTAAATTTGAGCTGGGAGCTCAGAAATTGTGAAGCGAGGGGCTTGTTACCTACTTTTCGAAAATGTAAATCATCTTCCGGCTAATGTAAAGATTTGATATAATCTTTAACTGTGAATCGGGTATAGAGAGTGATGTACCCTCTCGAGCTCCCCTTCATCTTGTTTTGAGGTGACTTCGTTTTGTAACGTTTTTCTGCCTGTAATATTTTAAAGTAATTTCTATACGAGTCACCTCTGTAGTTTGGGAATAGCCCCTGTTGCATCGGCCTGGAGCCCCTTAGTTTTCTTTAGTGTTCATATCGAGGAGTGCAAGTGTACGCCTCCACTCATTTTGTGTTCGGGCCATTAATTTAACCTGTTATTCTTATTCCACGAAGGCCCAGTAGATTGGGTATTTAATATCCCTGTAAAAATAAGTTCCATTTGTAAATGGTGGTTTGAGAGACCCGAGATTGATGTAATGTTGCCTTGAATAGGCAGTATGGAACCGAGAGCCTGTTAGCTCTTTTACAAATTTTGTAATTGTAAAGAGTGCCTCTAGAAGGCTAGACATTGTATTTCGGGAGCAAGTGCCCAATGAATTAACCCTCTACTGCATGAATTATTTTTCGTTTTCGTTTGGTGAAGAAAATTTCAAGCTTTAATGTTCAACATACGCTCATTGTATTAGATGTACCAGCAATTCTTAACTGGGGCTAATAGCATAACACTCATATGTGATGTGGATTGCCATTGTTGAATATATATACGATTTTTCTCGATTTTACGCTAAGCTTTTAACATTCAAAGACCGAACATTACTACCTACTGGCCATGGGTACGTACTGCAAGGCGCAAGTACAACTTGCAGAACCGTAGGTCGGTAATGTCTTTGAGGTTGAGCCAGAGGTACTCCTGAAGCCTGTGGTAATGCGATGGGGAGGGCCCACGTAAAATAAACGGTGGTTGGTTCGCGTGGATGTTGACGGGGTGGAAGGAGTACCTTTGGTTGTAGGGCTGTTTTGTCTTATGTTATGTAAAAAAAAACAAGGCATCACTGGGATATGTGTTTAATTGATTGTACAGTTGAAGGTGTGCCGTAAAACTACCTCTGTCTACAATATTTATCCATTTATACAGGTGAAAAGTTATTTGTTGCCTAAAGGCAAAAGGGACTTCTGCCCTTAAACAACTTTATGTTCTTTGTACATCAAGAAGTTTGGACATATCTCCACATATGGCATTACCAAAACACTATGACCATGCACACTGGTGCAAAGTGAAAGAACATATAATTTAAAGAAGTTTTGTATTTCTAGTTTTTTTAAAACTGATTGATGTTCATCTAATTTTGGGTTGGCAATTTGTCCTTTTCCTTTCCGCCAGTTTTGAATCTGGGCAATGAAAAATTTCTGTAATTAATTTTCAACCCATCACAGGCTTCTTGTTTCGTTTCTGAGTTTAACTTTGAAATTGACTAATTAAATGGAAAGGTGTGGCTGGTTTAGTCTTGAATGGTCTCGAACTTTCCCTGAGGGTTTATAAACTGCGGCTTTTCACATTTCTTGGCATATTGATCGACGTCTATCTGAGTGTGTGTGTGTGCGTTAAGGAGGAGGAGGGCGGCGTCTTTCGTCGGCAGCTAGAACATCTTCAAGGTAATGGCAACATAACTTTATTTTTTCTTGCTACCTCCGTAGTTTAATGCGAGGGAAAGTTCCGAATCTTTAACTATGTAACCTACTTTTCGAAAATGTAAATCATCTTCCGGCTAATGTAAAGATTTGATATAATCTTTAACTGTGAATCGGGGATAGAGAGTGATGTACCCTCTCGAGCTCCCCTTCATCTTGTTTTGAGGTGACTTCGTTTTGTAACGTTTTTCTGCCTGTAATTTTTTAAAGTAATTTCTATACGAGTCACCTTGAATAGGCAGTATGGAACTCAGAAATTGTGAAGCGAGGGGCTTGTAACCTAGTTTTCGAAAATGTAAATCATCTTCCGGCTAATGTAAAGATTTGATATAATCTTTAACTGTGAATCGGGGATAGAGAGTGATGTACCCTCTCGAGCTCCCCTTCATCTTGTTTTGAGGTGACTTCGTTTTGTAACGTTCTTCTGCCTGTAATATTTTAAAGTAATTTCTATACGAGTTGCCTTGAATAGGCAGTATGGAACCGAGAGCCTGTTAGCTCTTTTACAAATTTTGTAATTGTAAAGAGTGCCTCTAGAAGGCTAGACATTGTATTTCGGGAGCAAGTGCCCCATGAATTAACCCTCTACTGCATGAATTATTTTTCGTTTTCGTTTGGTGAAGAAAATTTCATGCTTTAATGTTCAACATACGCTCAGTGTATTAGATGTACCAGCAATTCTTAACTGGGGCTAATAGCATAACACTCATATGTGATGTGGATTGCCATTGTTGAATATATATATGATTTTTCTCGATTTTACGCTAAGCTTTTAACATTCAAAGACCGAACATTACTACCTACTGGCCATGGGTACGTACTGCAAGGCGCAAGTACAACTTGCAGAACCGTAGGTCGGTAATGTCTTTGAGGTTGAGCCAGAGGTACTCCTGAAGCCTGTGGTAATGCGATGGGGAGGGCCCATGTAAAATAAACGGAGGTTGGTTCGCGTGGAACCTTTGGTTGTAGGGCTGTTTTGTCTTATGTTATGTAAAAAAAAACAAGGCATCACTGGGATATGTGTTTAATTGATTGTACAGTTGAAGGTGTGCCGTAAAACTACCTCTGTCTACAATATTTATCAATTTAAACAGGTGAAATGTTATTTGTTGCCTAAAGGCAATAGGGATTTCTGCCCTTGAACAACTTTATGTTCTTTGTAAATTTGAGCTGGGAGCTCAGAAATTGTGAAGCGAGGGGCTTGTAACCTACTTTTCGAAAATGTAAATCATCTTCCGGCTAATGTAAAGATTTGATATAATCTTTAACTGTGAATCGGGGATAGAGAGTGATGTACCCTCTCGAGCTCCCCTTCATCTTGTTTTGAGGTGACTTCGTTTTGTAACGTTTTCCTGCCTGTAATATTTTAAAGTAATTTCTATACGAGTTGCCTTGAATAGGCAGTATGGAACCGAGAGCCTGTTAGCTCTTTTTCCAATTTTGTAATTGTAAAGAGTGCCTCTAGAAGGCTAGACATTGTATTTCGGGAGCAAGTGCCCCCTGAATTAACCCTCTACTGCATGAATTATTTTTCGTTTTCGTTTGGTGAAGAAAATTTCAAGCTTTAATGTTCAACATACGCTCAGTGTATTAGATGTACCAGCAATTCTTAACTGGGGCTAATAGCATAACACTCATATGTGATGTGGATTGCCATTGTTGAATATATATACGATTTTTCTCGATTTTACGCTAAGCTTTTAACATTCAAAGAACGAACATTACTACCTACTGGCCATGGGTACGTACTGCAAGGCGCAAGTACAACTTGCAGAACCGTAGGTCGGTAATGTCTTTGAGGTTGAGCCAGAGGTACTCCTGAAGCCTGTGGTAATGCGATGGGGAGGGCCCACGTAAAATAAACGGTGGTTGGTTCGCGTGGATGTTGACGGGGTGGAAGGCGTACCTTTGGTTGTAGGGCTGTTTTGTCTTATGTTATGTAAAAAAAAACAAGGCATCACTGGGATATGTGTTTAATTGATTGTACAGTTGAAGGTGTGCCGTAAAACTACCTCTGTCTACAATATTTATCCATTTATACAGGTGAAAAGTTATTTGTTGCCTAAAGGCAAAAGGGATTTCTGCCCTTGAACAACTTTATGTTCTTTGTAAATTTGAGTTGGGAGCTCAGAAATTGTGAAGCGAGGGGCTTGTAACCTACTTTTCGAAAATGTAAATCATCTTCCGGCTAATGTAAAGATTTGATATAATCTTTAACTGTGAATCGGGTATAGAGAGTGATGTACCCTCTCGAGCTCCCCTTCATCTTGTTTTGAGGTGACTTCGTTTTGTAACGTTTTTCTGCCTGTAATATTTTAAAGTAATTTCTATACGAGTCACCTCTGTAGTTTGGGAATAGCCCCTGTTGCATCGGCCTGGAGCCCCTTAGTTTTCTTTAGTGTTCATATCTAGGAGTGCAAGTGTACGCCTCCACTCATTTTGTGTTCGGGCCATTAATTTAACCTGTTATTCTTATTCCACGAAGGCCCAGTACATTGGGTATTTAATATTTAATATTTATATTAATTTACAACCCATCACAGGCTTCTTGTTTCGTTTCTGAGTTTAACTTTGAAATTGACCAATTAAATGGAAAGGTGTGGCTGGTTTAGTCTTGAATGGTCTCGAACCTTCCCTGAGGGTTTATAAACTGCGGCTTTTCACATTTCTTGGCATATTGATCGACGTCTATCTGAGTGTGTGTGTGTGTTAAGGAGGAGGCGGGCGGCCTCTTTCGTCGGCAGCTAGAACATCTTCAAGGTAATGGCCACATAACTTTATATTTTCTTGCTACCTCCGCAGTTTAATGCGAGGGAAAGTTCCGAATCTTTAACTATGTAACCTACTTTTCGAAAATGTAAATCATCTTCCGGCTAATGTAAAGATTTGATATAGTCTTTAACTGTGAATCGGGGATAGAGAGTGATGTACCCTCTCGAGCTCCCCTTCATCTTGTTTTGAGGTGACTTCGTTTTGTAACGTTTTTCTGCCTGTAATATTTTAAAGTAATTTCTATACGAGTCACCTCTGTAGTTTGGGAATAGCCCCTGTTGCATCGGCCTGGAGCCCCTTAGTTTTCTTTAGTGTTCATATCTAGGAGTGCAAGTGTACGCCTCCATTCATTTTGTGTTCGGGCCATTAATTTAACCTGTTATTCTTATTCCACGAAGGCCCAGTAGATTGGGTATTTAATATCCCTGTAAAAATAAGTTCCATTTGTAAATGGTGGTTTGAGAGACCCGAGATTGATATAATGTTGCCTTGAATAGGCAGTATCTAACCGAGAGCCTGTTAGCTCTTTTTCCAATTTTGTAATTGTAAAGAGTGCCTCTAGAAGGCTAGACATTGTATTTCGGGAGCAAGTGCCCCATGAATTAACCCTCTACTGCATGAATTATTTTTCGTTTTCGTTTGGTGAAGAAAATTTCATGCTTTAATGTTCAACATACGCTCAGTGTATTAGATGTACCAGCAATTCTTAACTGGGGCTAATAGCATAACACTCATATGTGATGTGGATTGCCATTGTTGAATATATATATGATTTTTCTCGATTTTACGCTAAGCTTTTAACATTCAAAGACCGAACATTACTACCTACTGGCCATGGGTACGTACTGCAAGGCGCAAGTACAACTTGCAGAACCGTAGGTCGGTAATGTCTTTGAGGTTGAGCCAGAGGTACTCCTGAAGCCTGTGGTAATGCGATGGGGAGGGCCCATGTAAAATAAACGGAGGTTGGTTCGCGTGGATGTTGACGGGGTGGAAGGAGTACCTTTGGTTGTAGGGCTGTTTTGTCTTATGTTATGTAAAAAAAAACAAGGCATCACTGGGATATGTGTTTAATTGATTGTACAGTTGAAGGTGTGCCGTAAAACTACCTCTGTCTACAATATTTATCAATTTAAACAGGTGAAAAGTTATTTGTTGCCTAAAGGCAAAAGGGATTTCTGCCCTTGAACAACTTTATGTTCTTTGTAAATTTGAGCTGGGAGCTCAGAAATTGTGAAGCGAGGGGCTTGTTACCTACTTTTCGAAAATGTAAATCATCTTCCGGCTAATGTAAAGATTTGATATAATCTTTAACTGTGAATCGGGTATAGAGAGTGATGTACCCTCTCGAGCTCCCCTTCATCTTGTTTTGAGGTGACTTCGTTTTGTAACGTTTTTCTGCCTGTAATATTTTAAAGTAATTTCTATACGAGTCACCTCTGTAGTTTGGGAATAGCCCCTGTTGCATCGGCCTGGAGCCCCTTAGTTTTCTTTAGTGTTCATATCGAGGAGTGCAAGTGTACGCCTCCACTCATTTTGTGTTCGGGCCATTAATTTAACCTGTTATTCTTATTCCAAGAAGGCCCAGTACATTGGGTATTTAATATTTAATATTTATATTAATTTTCAACCCATCACAGGCTTCTTGTTTCGTTTCTGAGTTTAACTTTGAAATTGACCAATTAAATGGAAAGGTGTGGCTGGTTTAGTCTTGAATGGTCTCGAACCTTCCCTGAGGGTTTATAAACTGCGGCTTTTCACATTTCGTGGCATATTGATCGACGTCTATCTGAGTGTGTGTGTGTGTTAAGGAGGAGGCGGGCGGCCTCTTTCGTCGGCAGCTAGAACATCTTCAAGGTAATGGCCACATAACTTTATATTTTCTTGCTACCTCCGCAGTTTAATGCGAGGGAAAGTTCCGAATCTTTAACTATGTAACCTACTTTTCGAAAATGTATATGATCTTCCGGCTAATGTAAAGATTTGATATAATCTTTAACTGTGAATCGGGGATAGAGAGTGATGTACCCTCTCGTGCTCCCCTTCATCTTGCTTTGAGGTGACTTCGTTTTGTAACGTTTTTCTGCCTGTAATATTTTAAAGTAATTTCTATACGAGTCACCTCTGTAGTTTGGGAATAGCCCCTGTTGCATCGGCCTGGAGCCCCTTAGTTTTCTTTAGTGTTCATATCTAGGAGTGCAAGTGTACGCCTCCATTCATTTTGTGTTCGGGCCATTAATTTAACCTGTTATTCTTATTCCACGAAGGCCCAGTAGATTGGGTATTTAATATCCCTGTAAAAATAAGTTCCATTTGTAAATGGTGGTTTGAGAGACCCGAGATTGATGTAATGTTGCCTTGAATAGGCAGTATGGAACCGAGAGCCTGTTAGCTCTTTTACAAATTTTGTAATTGTAAAGAGTGCCTCTAGAAGGCTAGACATTGTATTTCGGGAGCAAGTGCCCAATGAATTAACCCTCTACTGCATGAATTATTTTTCGTTTTCGTTTGGTGAAGAAAATTTCAAGCTTTAATGTTCAACATACGCTCATTGTATTAGATGTACCAGCAATTCTTAACTGGGGCTAATAGCATAACACTCATATGTGATGTGGATTGCCATTGTTGAATATATATACGATTTTTCTCGATTTTACGCTAAGCTTTTAACATTCAAAGACCGAACATTACTACCTACTGGCCATGGGTACGTACTGCAAGGCGCAAGTACAACTTGCAGAACCGTAGGTCGGTAATGTCTTTGAGGTTGAGCCAGAGGTACTCCTGAAGCCTGTGGTAATGCGATGGGGAGGGCCCACGTAAAATAAACGGTGGTTGGTTCGCGTGGATGTTGACGGGGTGGAAGGAGTACCTTTGGTTGTAGGGCTGTTTTGTCTTATGTTATGTAAAAAAAAACAAGGCATCACTGGGATATGTGTTTAATTGATTGTACAGTTGAAGGTGTGCCGTAAAACTACCTCTGTCTACAATATTTATCCATTTATACAGGTGAAAAGTTATTTGTTGCCTAAAGGCAAAAGGGACTTCTGCCCTTAAACAACTTTATGTTCTTTGTACATCAAGAAGTTTGGACATATCTCCACATATGGCATTAAAAAAACACTATGACCATGCACACTGGTGCAAAGTGAAAGAACATATAATTGAAAGAAGTTTTGTATTTCTAGTTTTTTTAAAACTGATTGATGTTCATCTAATTTTGGGTTGGCAATTTGTCCTTTTCCTTTCCGCCAGTTTTGAATCTGGGCAATGAAAAATTTCTGTAATTAATTTTCAACCCATCACAGGCTTCTTGTTTCGTTTCTGAGTTTAACTTTGAAATTGACTAATTAAATGGAAAGGTGTGGCTGGTTTAGTCTTGAATGGTCTCGAACTTTCCCTGAGGGTTTATAAACTGCGGCTTTTCACATTTCTTGGCATATTGATCGACGTCTATCTGAGTGTGTGTGTGTGCGTTAAGGAGGAGGAGGGCGGCGTCTTTCGTCGGCAGCTAGAACATCTTCAAGGTAATGGCAACATAACTTTATTTTTTCTTGCTACCTCCGTAGTTTAATGCGAGGGAAAGTTCCGAATCTTTAACTATGTAACCTACTTTTCGAAAATGTAAATCATCTTCCGGCTAATGTAAAGATTTGATATAATCTTTAACTGTGAATCGGGGATAGAGAGTGATGTACCCTCTCGAGCTCCCCTTCATCTTGTTTTGAGGTGACTTCGTTTTGTAACGTTTTTCTGCCTGTAATTTTTTAAAGTAATTTCTATACGAGTCACCTTGAATAGGCAGTATGGAACTCAGAAATTGTGAAGCGAGGGGCTTGTAACCTAGTTTTCGAAAATGTAAATCATCTTCCGGCTAATGTAAAGATTTGATATAATCTTTAACTGTGAATCGGGGATAGAGAGTGATGTACCCTCTCGAGCTCCCCTTCATCTTGTTTTGAGGTGACTTCGTTTTGTAACGTTCTTCTGCCTGTAATATTTTAAAGTAATTTCTATACGAGTTGCCTTGAATAGGCAGTATGGAACCGAGAGCCTGTTAGCTCTTTTACAAATTTTGTAATTGTAAAGAGTGCCTCTAGAAGGCTAGACATTGTATTTCGGGAGCAAGTGCCCCATGAATTAACCCTCTACTGCATGAATTATTTTTCGTTTTCGTTTGGTGAAGAAAATTTCATGCTTTAATGTTCAACATACGCTCAGTGTATTAGATGTACCAGCAATTCTTAACTGGGGCTAATAGCATAACACTCATATGTGATGTGGATTGCCATTGTTGAATATATATATGATTTTTCTCGATTTTACGCTAAGCTTTTAACATTCAAAGACCGAACATTACTACCTACTGGCCATGGGTACGTACTGCAAGGCGCAAGTACAACTTGCAGAACCGTAGGTCGGTAATGTCTTTGAGGTTGAGCCAGAGGTACTCCTGAAGCCTGTGGTAATGCGATGGGGAGGGCCCATGTAAAATAAACGGAGGTTGGTTCGCGTGGAACCTTTGGTTGTAGGGCTGTTTTGTCTTATGTTATGTAAAAAAAAACAAGGCATCACTGGGATATGTGTTTAATTGATTGTACAGTTGAAGGTGTGCCGTAAAACTACCTCTGTCTACAATATTTATCAATTTAAACAGGTGAAATGTTATTTGTTGCCTAAAGGCAAAAGGGATTTCTGCCCTTGAACAACTTTATGTTCTTTGTAAATTTGAGCTGGGAGCTCAGAAATTGTGAAGCGAGGGGCTTGTAACCTACTTTTCGAAAATGTAAATCATCTTCCGGCTAATGTAAAGATTTGATATAATCTTTAACTGTGAATCGGGGATAGAGAGTGATGTACCCTCTCGAGCTCCCCTTCATCTTGTTTTGAGGTGACTTCGTTTTGTAACGTTTTCCTGCCTGTAATATTTTAAAGTAATTTCTATACGAGTTGCCTTGAATAGGCAGTATGGAACCGAGAGCCTGTTAGCTCTTTTTCCAATTTTGTAATTGTAAAGAGTGCCTCTAGAAGGCTAGACATTGTATTTCGGGAGCAAGTGCCCCCTGAATTAACCCTCTACTGCATGAATTATTTTTCGTTTTCGTTTGGTGAAGAAAATTTCAAGCTTTAATGTTCAACATACGCTCAGTGTATTAGATGTACCAGCAATTCTTAACTGGGGCTAATAGCATAACACTCATATGTGATGTGGATTGCCATTGTTGAATATATATACGATTTTTCTCGATTTTACGCTAAGCTTTTAACATTCAAAGAACGAACATTACTACCTACTGGCCATGGGTACGTACTGCAAGGCGCAAGTACAACTTGCAGAACCGTAGGTCGGTAATGTCTTTGAGGTTGAGCCAGAGGTACTCCTGAAGCCTGTGGTAATGCGATGGGGAGGGCCCACGTAAAATAAACGGTGGTTGGTTCGCGTGGATGTTGACGGGGTGGAAGGCGTACCTTTGGTTGTAGGGCTGTTTTGTCTTATGTTATGTAAAAAAAACAAGGCATCACTGGGATATGTGTTTAATTGATTGTACAGTTGAAGGTGTGCCGTAAAACTACCTCTGTCTACAATATTTATCCATTTATACAGGTGAAAAGTTATTTGTTGCCTAAAGGCAAAAGGGATTTCTGCCCTTGAACAACTTTATGTTCTTTGTAAATTTGAGTTGGGAGCTCAGAAATTGTGAAGCGAGGGGCTTGTAACCTACTTTTCGAAAATGTAAATCATCTTCCGGCTAATGTAAAGATTTGATATAATCTTTAACTGTGAATCGGGTATAGAGAGTGATGTACCCTCTCGAGCTCCCCTTCATCTTGTTTTGAGGTGACTTCGTTTTGTAACGTTTTTCTGCCTGTAATATTTTAAAGTAATTTCTATACGAGTCACCTCTGTAGTTTGGGAATAGCCCCTGTTGCATCGGCCTGGAGCCCCTTAGTTTTCTTTAGTGTTCATATCTAGGAGTGCAAGTGTACGCCTCCACTCATTTTGTGTTCGGGCCATTAATTTAACCTGTTATTCTTATTCCACGAAGGCCCAGTACATTGGGTATTTAATATTTAATATTTATATTAATTTACAACCCATCACAGGCTTCTTGTTTCGTTTCTGAGTTTAACTTTGAAATTGACCAATTAAATGGAAAGGTGTGGCTGGTTTAGTCTTGAATGGTCTCGAACCTTCCCTGAGGGTTTATAAACTGCGGCTTTTCACATTTCTTGGCATATTGATCGACGTCTATCTGAGTGTGTGTGTGTGTGTTAAGGAGGAGGCGGGCGGCCTCTTTCGTCGGCAGCTAGAACATCTTCAAGGTAATGGCCACATAACTTTATATTTTCTTGCTACCTCCGCAGTTTAATGCGAGGGAAAGTTCCGAATCTTTAACTATGTAACCTACTTTTCGAAAATGTAAATCATCTTCCGGCTAATGTAAAGATTTGATATAGTCTTTAACTGTGAATCGGGGATAGAGAGTGATGTACCCTCTCGAGCTCCCCTTCATCTTGTTTTGAGGTGACTTCGTTTTGTAACGTTTTTCTGCCTGTAATATTTTAAAGTAATTTCTATACGAGTCACCTCTGTAGTTTGGGAATAGCCCCTGTTGCATCGGCCTGGAGCCCCTTAGTTTTCTTTAGTGTTCATATCTAGGAGTGCAAGTGTACGCCTCCATTCATTTTGTGTTCGGGCCATTAATTTAACCTGTTATTCTTATTCCACGAAGGCCCAGTAGATTGGGTATTTAATATCCCTGTAAAAATAAGTTCCATTTGTAAATGGTGGTTTGAGAGACCCGAGATTGATATAATGTTGCCTTGAATAGGCAGTATCTAACCGAGAGCCTGTTAGCTCTTTTTCCAATTTTGTAATTGTAAAGAGTGCCTCTAGAAGGCTAGACATTGTATTTCGGGAGCAAGTGCCCAATGAATTAACCCTCTACTGCATGAATTATTTTTCGTTTTCGTTTGGTGAAGAAAATTTCATGCTTTAATGTTCAACATACGCTCATTGTATTAGATGTACCAGCAATTCTTAACTGGGGCTAATAGCATAACACTCATATGTGATGTGGATTGCCATTGTTGAATATATATACGATTTTTCTCGATTTTACGCTAAGCTTTTAACATTCAAAGACCGAACATTACTACCTACTGGCCATGGGTACGTACTGCAAGGCGCAAGTACAACTTGCAGAACCGTAGGTCGGTAATGTCTTTGAGGTTGAGCCAGAGGTACTCCTGAAGCCTGTGGTAATGCGATGGGGAGGGCCCACGTAAAATAAACGGTGGTTGGTTCGCGTGGATGTTGACGGGGTGGAAGGAGTACCTTTGGTTGTAGGGCTGTTTTGTCTTATGTTATGTAAAAAAAAACAAGGCATCACTGGGATATGTGTTTAATTGATTGTACAGTTGAAGGTGTGCCGTAAAACTACCTCTGTCTACAATATTTATCCATTTATACAGGTGAAAAGTTATTTGTTGCCTAAAGGCAAAAGGGACTTCTGCCCTTAAACAACTTTATGTTCTTTGTACATCAAGAAGTTTGGACATATCTCCACATATGGCATTACCAAAACACTATGACCATGCACACTGGTGCAAAGTGAAAGAACATATAATTTAAAGAAGTTTTGTATTTCTAGTTTTTTTAAAACTGATTGATGTTCATCTAATTTTGGGTTGGCAATTTGTCCTTTTCCTTTCCGCCAGTTTTGAATCTGGGCAATGAAAAATTTCTGTAATTAATTTTCAACCCATCACAGGCTTCTTGTTTCGTTTCTGAGTTTAACTTTGAAATTGACTAATTAAATGGAAAGGTGTGGCTGGTTTAGTCTTGAATGGTCTCGAACTTTCCCTGAGGGTTTATAAACTGCGGCTTTTCACATTTCTTGGCATATTGATCGACGTCTATCTGAGTGTGTGTGTGTGCGTTAAGGAGGAGGAGGGCGGCGTCTTTCGTCGGCAGCTAGAACATCTTCAAGGTAATGGCAACATAACTTTATTTTTTCTTGCTACCTCCGTAGTTTAATGCGAGGGAAAGTTCCGAATCTTTAACTATGTAACCTACTTTTCGAAAATGTAAATCATCTTCCGGCTAATGTAAAGATTTGATATAATCTTTAACTGTGAATCGGGGATAGAGAGTGATGTACCCTCTCGAGCTCCCCTTCATCTTGTTTTGAGGTGACTTCGTTTTGTAACGTTTTTCTGCCTGTAATTTTTTAAAGTAATTTCTATACGAGTCACCTTGAATAGGCAGTATGGAACTCAGAAATTGTGAAGCGAGGGGCTTGTAACCTAGTTTTCGAAAATGTAAATCATCTTCCGGCTAATGTAAAGATTTGATATAATCTTTAACTGTGAATCGGGGATAGAGAGTGATGTACCCTCTCGAGCTCCCCTTCATCTTGTTTTGAGGTGACTTCGTTTTGTAACGTTCTTCTGCCTGTAATATTTTAAAGTAATTTCTATACGAGTTGCCTTGAATAGGCAGTATGGAACCGAGAGCCTGTTAGCTCTTTTACAAATTTTGTAATTGTAAAGAGTGCCTCTAGAAGGCTAGACATTGTATTTCGGGAGCAAGTGCCCCATGAATTAACCCTCTACTGCATGAATTATTTTTCGTTTTCGTTTGGTGAAGAAAATTTCATGCTTTAATGTTCAACATACGCTCAGTGTATTAGATGTACCAGCAATTCTTAACTGGGGCTAATAGCATAACACTCATATGTGATGTGGATTGCCATTGTTGAATATATATATGATTTTTCTCGATTTTACGCTAAGCTTTTAACATTCAAAGACCGAACATTACTACCTACTGGCCATGGGTACGTACTGCAAGGCGCAAGTACAACTTGCAGAACCGTAGGTCGGTAATGTCTTTGAGGTTGAGCCAGAGGTACTCCTGAAGCCTGTGGTAATGCGATGGGGAGGGCCCATGTAAAATAAACGGAGGTTGGTTCGCGTGGAACCTTTGGTTGTAGGGCTGTTTTGTCTTATGTTATGTAAAAAAAAACAAGGCATCACTGGGATATGTGTTTAATTGATTGTACAGTTGAAGGTGTGCCGTAAAACTACCTCTGTCTACAATATTTATCAATTTAAACAGGTGAAATGTTATTTGTTGCCTAAAGGCAAAAGGGATTTCTGCCCTTGAACAACTTTATGTTCTTTGTAAATTTGAGCTGGGAGCTCAGAAATTGTGAAGCGAGGGGCTTGTAACCTACTTTTCGAAAATGTAAATCATCTTCCGGCTAATGTAAAGATTTGATATAATCTTTAACTGTGAATCGGGGATAGAGAGTGATGTACCCTCTCGAGCTCCCCTTCATCTTGTTTTGAGGTGACTTCGTTTTGTAACGTTTTCCTGCCTGTAATATTTTAAAGTAATTTCTATAC
This sequence comes from Anabrus simplex, assembly GCF_040414725.1. Classification (NCBI taxonomy): domain Eukaryota; kingdom Metazoa; phylum Arthropoda; class Insecta; order Orthoptera; family Tettigoniidae; genus Anabrus; species Anabrus simplex. The sequence goes on from NC_090266.1 coordinate 935,581,773, forward strand.
GAGTTGCCTTGAATAGGCAGTATGGAACCGAGAGCCTGTTAGCTCTTTTTCCAATTTTGTAATTGTAAAGAGTGCCTCTAGAAGGCTAGACATTGTATTTCGGGAGCAAGTGCCCCCTGAATTAACCCTCTACTGCATGAATTATTTTTCGTTTTCGTTTGGTGAAGAAAATTTCAAGCTTTAATGTTCAACATACGCTCAGTGTATTAGATGTACCAGCAATTCTTAACTGGGGCTAATAGCATAACACTCATATGTGATGTGGATTGCCATTGTTGAATATATATACGATTTTTCTCGATTTTACGCTAAGCTTTTAACATTCAAAGAACGAACATTACTACCTACTGGCCATGGGTACGTACTGCAAGGCGCAAGTACAACTTGCAGAACCGTAGGTCGGTAATGTCTTTGAGGTTGAGCCAGAGGTACTCCTGAAGCCTGTGGTAATGCGATGGGGAGGGCCCACGTAAAATAAACGGTGGTTGGTTCGCGTGGATGTTGACGGGGTGGAAGGCGTACCTTTGGTTGTAGGGCTGTTTTGTCTTATGTTATGTAAAAAAAACAAGGCATCACTGGGATATGTGTTTAATTGATTGTACAGTTGAAGGTGTGCCGTAAAACTACCTCTGTCTACAATATTTATCCATTTATACAGGTGAAAAGTTATTTGTTGCCTAAAGGCAAAAGGGATTTCTGCCCTTGAACAACTTTATGTTCTTTGTAAATTTGAGTTGGGAGCTCAGAAATTGTGAAGCGAGGGGCTTGTAACCTACTTTTCGAAAATGTAAATCATCTTCCGGCTAATGTAAAGATTTGATATAATCTTTAACTGTGAATCGGGTATAGAGAGTGATGTACCCTCTCGAGCTCCCCTTCATCTTGTTTTGAGGTGACTTCGTTTTGTAACGTTTTTCTGCCTGTAATATTTTAAAGTAATTTCTATACGAGTCACCTCTGTAGTTTGGGAATAGCCCCTGTTGCATCGGCCTGGAGCCCCTTAGTTTTCTTTAGTGTTCATATCTAGGAGTGCAAGTGTACGCCTCCACTCATTTTGTGTTCGGGCCATTAATTTAACCTGTTATTCTTATTCCACGAAGGCCCAGTACATTGGGTATTTAATATTTAATATTTATATTAATTTACAACCCATCACAGGCTTCTTGTTTCGTTTCTGAGTTTAACTTTGAAATTGACCAATTAAATGGAAAGGTGTGGCTGGTTTAGTCTTGAATGGTCTCGAACCTTCCCTGAGGGTTTATAAACTGCGGCTTTTCACATTTCTTGGCATATTGATCGACGTCTATCTGAGTGTGTGTGTGTGTTAAGGAGGAGGCGGGCGGCCTCTTTCGTCGGCAGCTAGAACATCTTCAAGGTAATGGCCACATAACTTTATATTTTCTTGCTACCTCCGCAGTTTAATGCGAGGGAAAGTTCCGAATCTTTAACTATGTAACCTACTTTTCGAAAATGTAAATCATCTTCCGGCTAATGTAAAGATTTGATATAGTCTTTAACTGTGAATCGGGGATAGAGAGTGATGTACCCTCTCGAGCTCCCCTTCATCTTGTTTTGAGGTGACTTCGTTTTGTAACGTTTTTCTGCCTGTAATATTTTAAAGTAATTTCTATACGAGTCACCTCTGTAGTTTGGGAATAGCCCCTGTTGCATCGGCCTGGAGCCCCTTAGTTTTCTTTAGTGTTCATATCTAGGAGTGCAAGTGTACGCCTCCATTCATTTTGTGTTCGGGCCATTAATTTAACCTGTTATTCTTATTCCACGAAGGCCCAGTAGATTGGGTATTTAATATCCCTGTAAAAATAAGTTCCATTTGTAAATGGTGGTTTGAGAGACCCGAGATTGATATAATGTTGCCTTGAATAGGCAGTATCTAACCGAGAGCCTGTTAGCTCTTTTTCCAATTTTGTAATTGTAAAGAGTGCCTCTAGAAGGCTAGACATTGTATTTCGGGAGCAAGTGCCCCATGAATTAACCCTCTACTGCATGAATTATTTTTCGTTTTCGTTTGGTGAAGAAAATTTCATGCTTTAATGTTCAACATACGCTCAGTGTATTAGATGTACCAGCAATTCTTAACTGGGGCTAATAGCATAACACTCATATGTGATGTGGATTGCCATTGTTGAATATATATATGATTTTTCTCGATTTTACGCTAAGCTTTTAACATTCAAAGACCGAACATTACTACCTACTGGCCATGGGTACGTACTGCAAGGCGCAAGTACAACTTGCAGAACCGTAGGTCGGTAATGTCTTTGAGGTTGAGCCAGAGGTACTCCTGAAGCCTGTGGTAATGCGATGGGGAGGGCCCATGTAAAATAAACGGAGGTTGGTTCGCGTGGATGTTGACGGGGTGGAAGGAGTACCTTTGGTTGTAGGGCTGTTTTGTCTTATGTTATGTAAAAAAAAACAAGGCATCACTGGGATATGTGTTTAATTGATTGTACAGTTGAAGGTGTGCCGTAAAACTACCTCTGTCTACAATATTTATCAATTTAAACAGGTGAAAAGTTATTTGTTGCCTAAAGGCAAAAGGGATTTCTGCCCTTGAACAACTTTATGTTCTTTGTAAATTTGAGCTGGGAGCTCAGAAATTGTGAAGCGAGGGGCTTGTTACCTACTTTTCGAAAATGTAAATCATCTTCCGGCTAATGTAAAGATTTGATATAATCTTTAACTGTGAATCGGGTATAGAGAGTGATGTACCCTCTCGAGCTCCCCTTCATCTTGTTTTGAGGTGACTTCGTTTTGTAACGTTTTTCTGCCTGTAATATTTTAAAGTAATTTCTATACGAGTCACCTCTGTAGTTTGGGAATAGCCCCTGTTGCATCGGCCTGGAGCCCCTTAGTTTTCTTTAGTGTTCATATCGAGGAGTGCAAGTGTACGCCTCCACTCATTTTGTGTTCGGGCCATTAATTTAACCTGTTATTCTTATTCCAAGAAGGCCCAGTACATTGGGTATTTAATATTTAATATTTATATTAATTTTCAACCCATCACAGGCTTCTTGTTTCGTTTCTGAGTTTAACTTTGAAATTGACCAATTAAATGGAAAGGTGTGGCTGGTTTAGTCTTGAATGGTCTCGAACCTTCCCTGAGGGTTTATAAACTGCGGCTTTTCACATTTCGTGGCATATTGATCGACGTCTATCTGAGTGTGTGTGTGTGTTAAGGAGGAGGCGGGCGGCCTCTTTCGTCGGCAGCTAGAACATCTTCAAGGTAATGGCCACATAACTTTATATTTTCTTGCTACCTCCGCAGTTTAATGCGAAAGAAAGTTCCGAATCTTTAACTATGTAACCTACTTTTCGAAAATGTATATGATCTTCCGGCTAATGTAAAGATTTGATATAATCTTTAACTGTGAATCGGGGATAGAGAGTGATGTACCCTCTCGTGCTCCCCTTCATCTTGCTTTGAGGTGACTTCGTTTTGTAACGTTTTTCTGCCTGTAATATTTTAAAGTAATTTCTATACGAGTCACCTCTGTAGTTTGGGAATAGCCCCTGTTGCATCGGCCTGGAGCCCCTTAGTTTTCTTTAGTGTTCATATCTAGGAGTGCAAGTGTACGCCTCCATTCATTTTGTGTTCGGGCCATTAATTTAACCTGTTATTCTTATTCCACGAAGGCCCAGTAGATTGGGTATTTAATATCCCTGTAAAAATAAGTTCCATTTGTAAATGGTGGTTTGAGAGACCCGAGATTGATGTAATGTTGCCTTGAATAGGCAGTATGGAACCGAGAGCCTGTTAGCTCTTTTACAAATTTTGTAATTGTAAAGAGTGCCTCTAGAAGGCTAGACATTGTATTTCGGGAGCAAGTGCCCAATGAATTAACCCTCTACTGCATGAATTATTTTTCGTTTTCGTTTGGTGAAGAAAATTTCAAGCTTTAATGTTCAACATACGCTCATTGTATTAGATGTACCAGCAATTCTTAACTGGGGCTAATAGCATAACACTCATATGTGATGTGGATTGCCATTGTTGAATATATATACGATTTTTCTCGATTTTACGCTAAGCTTTTAACATTCAAAGACCGAACATTACTACCTACTGGCCATGGGTACGTACTGCAAGGCGCAAGTACAACTTGCAGAACCGTAGGTCGGTAATGTCTTTGAGGTTGAGCCAGAGGTACTCCTGAAGCCTGTGGTAATGCGATGGGGAGGGCCCACGTAAAATAAACGGTGGTTGGTTCGCGTGGATGTTGACGGGGTGGAAGGAGTACCTTTGGTTGTAGGGCTGTTTTGTCTTATGTTATGTAAAAAAAAACAAGGCATCACTGGGATATGTGTTTAATTGATTGTACAGTTGAAGGTGTGCCGTAAAACTACCTCTGTCTACAATATTTATCCATTTATACAGGTGAAAAGTTATTTGTTGCCTAAAGGCAAAAGGGACTTCTGCCCTTAAACAACTTTATGTTCTTTGTACATCAAGAAGTTTGGACATATCTCCACATATGGCATTACCAAAACACTATGACCATGCACACTGGTGCAAAGTGAAAGAACATATAATTTAAAGAAGTTTTGTATTTCTAGTTTTTTTAAAACTGATTGATGTTCATCTAATTTTGGGTTGGCAATTTGTCCTTTTCCTTTCCGCCAGTTTTGAATCTGGGCAATGAAAAACTTCTGTAATTAATTTTCAACCCATCACAGGCTTCTTTAACTGTGAATCGGGTATAGAGAGTGATGTACCCTCTCGAGCTCCCCTTCATCTTGTTTTGAGGTGACTTCGTTTTGTAACGTTTTTCTGCCTGTAATATTTTAAAGTAATTTCTATACGAGTCACCTCTGTAGTTTGGGAATAGCCCCTGTTGCATCGGCCTGGAGCCCCTTAGTTTTCTTTAGTGTTCATATCGAGGAGTGCAAGTGTACGCCTCCACTCATTTTGTGTTCGGGCCATTAATTTAACCTGTTATTCTTATTCCAAGAAGGCCCAGTACATTGGGTATTTAATATTTAATATTTATATTAATTTTCAACCCATCACAGGCTTCTTGTTTCGTTTCTGAGTTTAACTTTGAAATTGACCAATTAAATGGAAAGGTGTGGCTGGTTTAGTCTTGAATGGTCTCGAACCTTCCCTGAGGGTTTATAAACTGCGGCTTTTCACATTTCGTGGCATATTGATCGACGTCTATCTGAGTGTGTGTGTGTGTTAAGGAGGAGGCGGGCGGCCTCTTTCGTCGGCAGCTAGAACATCTTCAAGGTAATGGCCACATAACTTTATATTTTCTTGCTACCTCCGCAGTTTAATGCGAGGGAAAGTTCCGAATCTTTAACTATGTAACCTACTTTTCGAAAATGTATATGATCTTCCGGCTAATGTAAAGATTTGATATAATCTTTAACTGTGAATCGGGGATAGAGAGTGATGTACCCTCTCGTGCTCCCCTTCATCTTGCTTTGAGGTGACTTCGTTTTGTAACGTTTTTCTGCCTGTAATATTTTAAAGTAATTTCTATACGAGTCACCTCTGTAGTTTGGGAATAGCCCCTGTTGCATCGGCCTGGAGCCCCTTAGTTTTCTTTAGTGTTCATATCTAGGAGTGCAAGTGTACGCCTCCATTCATTTTGTGTTCGGGCCATTAATTTAACCTGTTATTCTTATTCCACGAAGGCCCAGTAGATTGGGTATTTAATATCCCTGTAAAAATAAGTTCCATTTGTAAATGGTGGTTTGAGAGACCCGAGATTGATGTAATGTTGCCTTGAATAGGCAGTATGGAACCGAGAGCCTGTTAGCTCTTTTACAAATTTTGTAATTGTAAAGAGTGCCTCTAGAAGGCTAGACATTGTATTTCGGGAGCAAGTGCCCAATGAATTAACCCTCTACTGCATGAATTATTTTTCGTTTTCGTTTGGTGAAGAAAATTTCAAGCTTTAATGTTCAACATACGCTCATTGTATTAGATGTACCAGCAATTCTTAACTGGGGCTAATAGCATAACACTCATATGTGATGTGGATTGCCATTGTTGAATATATATACGATTTTTCTCGATTTTACGCTAAGCTTTTAACATTCAAAGACCGAACATTACTACCTACTGGCCATGGGTACGTACTGCAAGGCGCAAGTACAACTTGCAGAACCGTAGGTCGGTAATGTCTTTGAGGTTGAGCCAGAGGTACTCCTGAAGCCTGTGGTAATGCGATGGGGAGGGCCCACGTAAAATAAACGGTGGTTGGTTCGCGTGGATGTTGACGGGGTGGAAGGAGTACCTTTGGTTGTAGGGCTGTTTTGTCTTATGTTATGTAAAAAAAAACAAGGCATCACTGGGATATGTGTTTAATTGATTGTACAGTTGAAGGTGTGCCGTAAAACTACCTCTGTCTACAATATTTATCCATTTATACAGGTGAAAAGTTATTTGTTGCCTAAAGGCAAAAGGGACTTCTGCCCTTAAACAACTTTATGTTCTTTGTACATCAAGAAGTTTGGACATATCTCCACATATGGCATTACCAAAACACTATGACCATGCACACTGGTGCAAAGTGAAAGAACATATAATTTAAAGAAGTTTTGTATTTCTAGTTTTTTTAAAACTGATTGATGTTCATCTAATTTTGGGTTGGCAATTTGTCCTTTTCCTTTCCGCCAGTTTTGAATCTGGGCAATGAAAAACTTCTGTAATTAATTTTCAACCCATCACAGGCTTCTTGTTTCGTTTCTGAGTTTAACTTTGAAATTGACTAATTAAATGGAAAGGTGTGGCTGGTTTAGTCTTGAATGGTCTCGAACTTTCCCTGAGGGTTTATAAACTGCGGCTTTTCACATTTCTTGGCATATTGATCGACGTCTATCTGAGTGTGTGTGTGTGCGTTAAGGAGGAGGAGGGCGGCGTCTTTCGTCGGCAGCTAGAACATCTTCAAGGTAATGGCAACATAACTTTATTTTTTCTTGCTACCTCCGTAGTTTAATGCGAGGGAAAGTTCCGAATCTTTAACTATGTAACCTACTTTTCGAAAATGTAAATCATCTTCCGGCTAATGTAAAGATTTGATATAATCTTTAACTGTGAATCGGGGATAGAGAGTGATGTACCCTCTCGAGCTCCCCTTCATCTTGTTTTGAGGTGACTTCGTTTTGTAACGTTTTCCTGCCTGTAATTTTTTAAAGTAATTTCTATACGAGTCACCTTGAATAGGCAGTATGGAACTCAGAAATTGTGAAGCGAGGGGCTTGTAACCTAGTTTTCGAAAATGTAAATCATCTTCCGGCTAATGTACAGATTTGATATAATCTTTAACTGTGAATCGGGGATAGAGAGTGATGTACTCTCTCGAGCTCCCCTTCATCTTGTTTTGAGGTGACTTCGTTTTGTAACGTTCTTCTGCCTGTAATATTTTAAAGTAATTTCTATACGAGTTGCCTTGAATAGGCAGTATGGAACCGAGAGCCTGTTAGCTCTTTTTCCAATTTTGTAATTGTAAAGAGTGCCTCTAGAAGGCTAGACATTGTATTTCGGGAGCAAGTGCCCCCTGAATTAACCCTCTACTGCATGAATTATTTTTCGTTTTCGTTTGGTGAAGAAAATTTCAAGCTTTAATGTTCAACATACGCTCAGTGTATTAGATGTACCAGCAATTCTTAACTGGGGCTAATAGCATAACACTCATATGTGATGTGGATTGCCATTGTTGAATATATATACGATTTTTCTCGATTTTACGCTAAGCTTTAGCATTCAAAGAACGAACATTACTACCTACTGGCCATGGGTACGTACTGCAAGGCGCAAGTACAACTTGCAGAACCGTAGGTCGGTAATGTCTTTGAGGTTGAGCCAGAGGTACTCCTGAAGCCTGTGGTAATGCGATGGGGAGGGCCCACGTAAAATAAACGGTGGTTGGTTCGCGTGGATGTTGACGGGGTGGAAGGCGTACCTTTGGTTGTAGGGCTGTTTTGTCTTATGTTATGTAAAAAAAAACAAGGCATCACTGGGATATGTGTTTAATTGATTGTACAGTTGAAGGTGTGCCGTAAAACTACCTCTGTCTACAATATTTATCCATGTATACAGGTGAAAAGTTATTTGTTGCCTAAAGGCAAAAGGGATTTCTGCCCTTGAACAACTTTATGTTCTTTGTAAATTTGAGTTGGGAGCTCAGAAATTGTGAAGCGAGGGGCTTGTAACCTACTTTTCGAAAATGTAAATCATCTTCCGGCTAATGTAAAGATTTGATATAATCTTTAACTGTGAATCGGGTATAGAGAGTGATGTACCCTCTCGAGCTCCCCTTCATCTTGTTTTGAGGTGACTTCGTTTTGTAACGTTTTTCTGCCTGTAATATTTTAAAGTAATTTCTATACGAGTCACCTCTGTAGTTTGGGAATAGCCCCTGTTGCATCGGCCTGGAGCCCCTTAGTTTTCTTTAGTGTTCATATCTAGGAGTGCAAGTGTACGCCTCCACTCATTTTGTGTTCGGGCCATTAATTTAACCTGTTATTCTTATTCCACGAAGGCCCAGTACATTGGGTATTTAATATTTAATATTTATATTAATTTTCAACCCATCACAGGCTTCTTGTTTCGTTTCTGAGTTTAACTTTGAAATTGACCAATTAAATGGAAAGGTGTGGCTGGTTTAGTCTTGAATGGTCTCGAACCTTCCCTGAGGGTTTATAAACTGCGGCTTTTCACATTTCTTGGCATATTGATCGACGTCTATCTGAGTGTGTGTGTGTGTTAAGGAGGAGGCGGGCGGCCTCTTTCGTCGGCAGCTAGAACATCTTCAAGGTAATGTCCACATAACTTTATATTTTCTTGCTACCTCCGCAGTTTAATGCGAGGGAAAGTTCCGAATCTTTAACTATGTAACCTACTTTTCGAAAATGTAAATGATCTTCCGGCTAATGTAAAGATTTGCTATAATCTTTAACTGTGAATCGGGGATAGAGAGTGATGTACCCTCTCGAGCTCCCCTTCATCTTGCTTTGAGGTGACTTCGTTTTGTAACGTTTTTCTGCCTGTAATATTTTAAAGTAATTTCTATACGAGTCACCTCTGTAGTTTGGGAATAGCCCCTGTTGCATCGGCCTGGAGCCCCTTAGTTTTCTTTAGTGTTCATATCTAGGAGTGCAAGTGTACGCCTCCATTCATTTTGTGTTCGGGCCATAAATTTAACCTGTTATTCTTATTCCACGAAGGCCCAGTAGATTGGGTATTTAATATCCCTGTAAAAATAAGTTCCATTTGTAAATGGTGGTTTGAGAGACCCGAGATTGATATAATGTTGCCTTGAATAGGCAGTATGGAACCGAGAGCCTGTTAGCTCTTTTTCCAATTTTGTAATTGTAAAGAGTGCCTCTAGAAGGCTAGACATTGTATTTCGGGAGCAAGTGCCCCATGAATTAACCCTCTACTGCATGAATTATTTTTCGTTTTCGTTTGGTGAAGAAAATTTCAAGCTTTAATGTTCAACATACGCTCAGTGTATTAGATGTACCAGCAATTCTTAACTGGGGCTAATAGCATAACACTCATATGTGATGTGGATTGCCATTGTTGAATATATATACGATTTTTCTCGATTTTGCGCTAAGCTTTTAACATTCAAAGACCGAACATTACTACCTACTGGCCATGGGTACGTACTGCAAGGCGCAAGTACAACTTGCAAAACCGTAGGTCGGTAATGTATTTGAGGTTGAGCCAGAGGTACTCCTGAAACCTGTTGTAATGCGATGGGGAGGGCCCACGTAAAATAAACGGTGGTTGGTTCGCGTGGATGTTGACGGGGTGGAAGGAGTACCTTTGGTTGTAGGGCTGTTTTGTCTTATGTTATGTAAAAAAAACAAGGCATCACTGGGATATGTGTTTAATTGATTGTACAGTTGAAGGTGTGCCGTAAAACTACCTCTGTCTACAATATTTATCCATTTATACAGGTGAAAAGTTATTTGTTGCCTAAAGGCAAAAGGGACTTCTGCCCTTAAACAACTTTATGTTCTTTGTACATCAAGAAGTTTGGACATATCTCCACATATGGCATTACCAAAACACTATGACCATGCACACTGGTGCAAAGTGAAAGAACATATAATTTAAAGAAGTTTTGTATTTCTAGTTTTTTTAAAACTGATTGATGTTCATCTAATTTTGGGTTGGCAATTTGTCCTTTTCCTTTCCGCCAGTTTTGAATCTGGGCAATGAAAAACTTCTGTAATTAATTTTCAACCCATCACAGGCTTCTTTAACTGTGAATCGGGTATAGAGAGTGATGTACCCTCTCGAGCTCCCCTTCATCTTGTTTTGAGGTGACTTCGTTTTGTAACGTTTTTCTGCCTGTAATATTTTAAAGTAATTTCTATACGAGTCACCTCTGTAGTTTGGGAATAGCCCCTGTTGCATCGGCCTGGAGCCCCTTAGTTTTCTTTAGTGTTCATATCGAGGAGTGCAAGTGTACGCCTCCACTCATTTTGTGTTCGGGCCATTAATTTAACCTGTTATTCTTATTCCAAGAAGGCCCAGTACATTGGGTATTTAATATTTAATATTTATATTAATTTTCAACCCATCACAGGCTTCTTGTTTCGTTTCTGAGTTTAACTTTGAAATTGACCAATTAAATGGAAAGGTGTGGCTGGTTTAGTCTTGAATGGTCTCGAACCTTCCCTGAGGGTTTATAAACTGCGGCTTTTCACATTTCGTGGCATATTGATCGACGTCTATCTGAGTGTGTGTGTGTGTTAAGGAGGAGGCGGGCGGCCTCTTTCGTCGGCAGCTAGAACATCTTCAAGGTAATGGCCACATAACTTTATATTTTCTTGCTACCTCCGCAGTTTAATGCGAGGGAAAGTTCCGAATCTTTAACTATGTAACCTACTTTTCGAAAATGTATATGATCTTCCGGCTAATGTAAAGATTTGATATAATCTTTAACTGTGAATCGGGGATAGAGAGTGATGTACCCTCTCGTGCTCCCCTTCATCTTGCTTTGAGGTGACTTCGTTTTGTAACGTTTTTCTGCCTGTAATATTTTAAAGTAATTTCTATACGAGTCACCTCTGTAGTTTGGGAATAGCCCCTGTTGCATCGGCCTGGAGCCCCTTAGTTTTCTTTAGTGTTCATATCTAGGAGTGCAAGTGTACGCCTCCATTCATTTTGTGTTCGGGCCATTAATTTAACCTGTTATTCTTATTCCACGAAGGCCCAGTAGATTGGGTATTTAATATCCCTGTAAAAATAAGTTCCATTTGTAAATGGTGGTTTGAGAGACCCGAGATTGATGTAATGTTGCCTTGAATAGGCAGTATGGAACCGAGAGCCTGTTAGCTCTTTTACAAATTTTGTAATTGTAAAGAGTGCCTCTAGAAGGCTAGACATTGTATTTCGGGAGCAAGTGCCCAATGAATTAACCCTCTACTGCATGAATTATTTTTCGTTTTCGTTTGGTGAAGAAAATTTCAAGCTTTAATGTTCAACATACGCTCATTGTATTAGATGTACCAGCAATTCTTAACTGGGGCTAATAGCATAACACTCATATGTGATGTGGATTGCCATTGTTGAATATATATACGATTTTTCTCGATTTTACGCTAAGCTTTTAACATTCAAAGACCGAACATTACTACCTACTGGCCATGGGTACGTACTGCAAGGCGCAAGTACAACTTGCAGAACCGTAGGTCGGTAATGTCTTTGAGGTTGAGCCAGAGGTACTCCTGAAGCCTGTGGTAATGCGATGGGGAGGGCCCACGTAAAATAAACGGTGGTTGGTTCGCGTGGATGTTGACGGGGTGGAAGGAGTACCTTTGGTTGTAGGGCTGTTTTGTCTTATGTTATGTAAAAAAAAACAAGGCATCACTGGGATATGTGTTTAATTGATTGTACAGTTGAAGGTGTGCCGTAAAACTACCTCTGTCTACAATATTTATCCATTTATACAGGTGAAAAGTTATTTGTTGCCTAAAGGCAAAAGGGACTTCTGCCCTTAAACAACTTTATGTTCTTTGTACATCAAGAAGTTTGGACATATCTCCACATATGGCATTACCAAAACACTATGACCATGCACACTGGTGCAAAGTGAAAGAACATATAATTTAAAGAAGTTTTGTATTTCTAGTTTTTTTAAAACTGATTGATGTTCATCTAATTTTGGGTTGGCAATTTGTCCTTTTCCTTTCCGCCAGTTTTGAATCTGGGCAATGAAAAACTTCTGTAATTAATTTTCAACCCATCACAGGCTTCTTGTTTCGTTTCTGAGTTTAACTTTGAAATTGACTAATTAAATGGAAAGGTGTGGCTGGTTTAGTCTTGAATGGTCTCGAACTTTCCCTGAGGGTTTATAAACTGCGGCTTTTCACATTTCTTGGCATATTGATCGACGTCTATCTGAGTGTGTGTGTGTGCGTTAAGGAGGAGGAGGGCGGCGTCTTTCGTCGGCAGCTAGAACATCTTCAAGGTAATGGCAACATAACTTTATTTTTTCTTGCTACCTCCGTAGTTTAATGCGAGGGAAAGTTCCGAATCTTTAACTATGTAACCTACTTTTCGAAAATGTAAATCATCTTCCGGCTAATGTAAAGATTTGATATAATCTTTAACTGTGAATCGGGGATAGAGAGTGATGTACCCTCTCGAGCTCCCCTTCATCTTGTTTTGAGGTGACTTCGTTTTGTAACGTTTTCCTGCCTGTAATTTTTTAAAGTAATTTCTATACGAGTCACCTTGAATAGGCAGTATGGAACTCAGAAATTGTGAAGCGAGGGGCTTGTAACCTAGTTTTCGAAAATGTAAATCATCTTCCGGCTAATGTACAGATTTGATATAATCTTTAACTGTGAATCGGGGATAGAGAGTGATGTACTCTCTCGAGCTCCCCTTCATCTTGTTTTGAGGTGACTTCGTTTTGTAACGTTCTTCTGCCTGTAATATTTTAAAGTAATTTCTATACGAGTTGCCTTGAATAGGCAGTATGGAACCGAGAGCCTGTTAGCTCTTTTTCCAATTTTGTAATTGTAAAGAGTGCCTCTAGAAGGCTAGACATTGTATTTCGGGAGCAAGTGCCCCCTGAATTAACCCTCTACTGCATGAATTATTTTTCGTTTTCGTTTGGTGAAGAAAATTTCAAGCTTTAATGTTCAACATACGCTCAGTGTATTAGATGTACCAGCAATTCTTAACTGGGGCTAATAGCATAACACTCATATGTGATGTGGATTGCCATTGTTGAATATATATACGATTTTTCTCGATTTTACGCTAAGCTTTAGCATTCAAAGAACGAACATTACTACCTACTGGCCATGGGTACGTACTGCAAGGCGCAAGTACAACTTGCAGAACCGTAGGTCGGTAATGTCTTTGAGGTTGAGCCAGAGGTACTCCTGAAGCCTGTGGTAATGCGATGGGGAGGGCCCACGTAAAATAAACGGTGGTTGGTTCGCGTGGATGTTGACGGGGTGGAAGGCGTACCTTTGGTTGTAGGGCTGTTTTGTCTTATGTTATGTAAAAAAAAACAAGGCATCACTGGGATATGTGTTTAATTGATTGTACAGTTGAAGGTGTGCCGTAAAACTACCTCTGTCTACAATATTTATCCATGTATACAGGTGAAAAGTTATTTGTTGCCTAAAGGCAAAAGGGATTTCTGCCCTTGAACAACTTTATGTTCTTTGTAAATTTGAGTTGGGAGCTCAGAAATTGTGAAGCGAGGGGCTTGTAACCTACTTTTCGAAAATGTAAATCATCTTCCGGCTAATGTAAAGATTTGATATAATCTTTAACTGTGAATCGGGTATAGAGAGTGATGTACCCTCTCGAGCTCCCCTTCATCTTGTTTTGAGGTGACTTCGTTTTGTAACGTTTTTCTGCCTGTAATATTTTAAAGTAATTTCTATACGAGTCACCTCTGTAGTTTGGGAATAGCCCCTGTTGCATCGGCCTGAAGCCCCTTAGTTTTCTTTAGTGTTCATATCTAGGAGTGCAAGTGTACGCCTCCACTCATTTTGTGTTCGGGCCATTAATTTAACCTGTTATTCTTATTCCACGAAGGCCCAGTACATTGGGTATTTAATATTTAATATTTATATTAATTTTCAACCCATCACAGGCTTCTTGTTTCGTTTCTGAGTTTAACTTTGAAATTGACCAATTAAATGGAAAGGTGTGGCTGGTTTAGTCTTGAATGGTCTCGAACCTTCCCTGAGGGTTTATAAACTGCGGCTTTTCACATTTCTTGGCATATTGATCGACGTCTATCTGAGTGTGTGTGTGTGTTAAGGAGGAGGCGGGCGGCCTCTTTCGTCGGCAGCTAGAACATCTTCAAGGTAATGTCCACATAACTTTATATTTTCTTGCTACCTCCGCAGTTTAATGCGAGGGAAAGTTCCGAATCTTTAACTATGTAACCTACTTTTCGAAAATGTAAATGATCTTCCGGCTAATGTAAAGATTTGCTATAATCTTTAACTGTGAATCGGGGATAGAGAGTGATGTACCCTCTCGAGCTCCCCTTCATCTTGCTTTGAGGTGACTTCGTTTTGTAACGTTTTTCTGCCTGTAATATTTTAAAGTAATTTCTATACGAGTCACCTCTGTAGTTTGGGAATAGCCCCTGTTGCATCGGCCTGGAGCCCCTTAGTTTTCTTTAGTGTTCATATCTAGGAGTGCAAGTGTACGCCTCCATTCATTTTGTGTTCGGGCCATAAATTTAACCTGTTATTCTTATTCCACGAAGGCCCAGTAGATTGGGTATTTAATATCCCTGTAAAAATAAGTTCCATTTGTAAATGGTGGTTTGAGAGACCCGAGATTGATATAATGTTGCCTTGAATAGGCAGTATGGAACCGAGAGCCTGTTAGCTCTTTTTCCAATTTTGTAATTGTAAAGAGTGCCTCTAGAAGGCTAGACATTGTATTTCGGGAGCAAGTGCCCCATGAATTAACCCTCTACTGCATGAATTATTTTTCGTTTTCGTTTGGTGAAGAAAATTTCAAGCTTTAATGTTCAACATACGCTCAGTGTATTAGATGTACCAGCAATTCTTAACTGGGGCTAATAGCATAACACTCATATGTGATGTGGATTGCCATTGTTGAATATATATACGATTTTTCTCGATTTTGCGCTAAGCTTTTAACATTCAAAGACCGAACATTACTACCTACTGGCCATGGGTACGTACTGCAAGGCGCAAGTACAACTTGCAAAACCGTAGGTCGGTAATGTATTTGAGGTTGAGCCAGAGGTACTCCTGAAACCTGTTGTAATGCGATGGGGAGGGCCCACGTAAAATAAACGGTGGTTGGTTCGCGTGGATGTTGACGGGGTGGAAGGAGTACCTTTGGTTGTAGGGCTGTTTTGTCTTATGTTATGTAAAAAAAACAAGGCATCACTGGGATATGTGTTTAATTGATTGTACAGTTGAAGGTGTGCCGTAAAACTACCTCTGTCTACAATATTTATCCATTTATACAGGTGAAAAGTTATTTGTTGCCTAAAGGCAAAAGGGATTTCTGCCCTTGAACATCTTTATGTTCTTTGTACATCAAGAAGTTTGGACATATCTCCACATATGACATTACCAAAACACTATGACCATGCACACTGGTGCAAAGTGAAAGAACATATAATTTAAAGAAGTTTTGTATTTCTAGTTTTTTTTAAAACTGATTGATGTTCATCTATTTTTGGGTTGGCAATTTGTCGTTTTCCTTTCCGCCAGTTTTGAATCTGGGCAATGACAAATTTCTGTAATTAATTTTCAACCCATCACAGGCTTCTTGTTTCGTTTCTGAGTTTAACTTTGAAGTTGACCAATTAAATGGAAAGGTGTGGCTGGTTTAGTCTTGAATGGTCTCGAACCTTCCCTGAGGGTTTATAAACTGCGGCTTTAAACATTTCTTGGCATATTGATCGACGTCTATCTGAGTGTGTGTGTGTGTGTTAAGGAGGAGGCGGGCGGCCTCTTTCGTCGGCAGCTAGAACATCTTCAAGGTAATGGCCACATAAGTTTATTTTTTCTTGCTACCTCCGCAGTTTAATGCGAGGGAAAGTTCCGAATCTTTAACTATGTAACCTACTTTTCGAAAATGTAAATCATCTTCCGGCTAATGTAAAGATTCGATATAATCTTTAACTGTGAATCGGGGATAGAGAGTGATGTACCCTCTCGAGCTCCCCTTCATCTTGTTTTGAGGTGACTTCGTTTTGTAACGTTTTTCTACCTGTAATATTTTAAAGTAATTTCTATACGAGTCACCTCTGTAGTTTGGGAATAGCCCCTGTTGCATCGGCCTGGAGCCCCTTAGTTTTCTTTAGTGTTCATATCTAGGAGTGCAAGTGTACGCCTCCATTCATTTTGTGTTCGGGCCATTAATTTAACCTGTTATTCTTATTCCACGAAGGCCCAGTAGATTGGGTATTTAATATCCCTGTAAAAATAAGTTCCATTTGTAAATGGTGGTTTGAGAGACCCGAGATTGATATAATGTTGCCTTGAATAGGCAGTATCTAACCGAGAGCCTGTTAGCTCTTTTTCCAATTTTGTAATTGTAAAGAGTTCCTCTAGAAGGCTAGACATTGTATTTCGGGAGCAAGTGCCCCATGAATTAACCCTCTACTGCATGAATTATTTTTCGTTTTCGTTTGGTGAAGAAAATTTCATGCTTTAATGTTCAACATACGCTCAGTGTATTAGATGTACCAGCAATTCTTAACTGGGGCTAATAGCATAACACTCATATGTGATGTGGATTGCCATTGTTGAATATATATATGATTTTTCTCGATTTTACGCTAAGCTTTTAACATTCAAAGACCGAACATTACTACCTACTGGCCATGGGTACGTACTGCAAGGCGCAAGTACAACTTGCAGAACCGTAGGTCGGTAATGTCTTTGAGGTTGAGCCAGAGGTACTCCTGAAGCCTGTGGTAATGCGATGGGGAGGGCCCATGTAAAATAAACGGAGGTTGGTTCGCGTGGAACCTTTGGTTGTAGGGCTGTTTTGTCTTATGTTATGTAAAAAAAAACAAGGCATCACTGGGATATGTGTTTAATTGATTGTACAGTTGAAGGTGTGCCGTAAAACTACCTCTGTCTACAATATTTATCAATTTAAACAGGTGAAATGTTATTTGTTGCCTAAAGGCAAAAGGGATTTCTGCCCTTGAACAACTTTATGTTCTTTGTAAATTTGAGCTGGGAGCTCAGAAATTGTGAAGCGAGGGGCTTGTAACCTACTTTTCGAAAATGTAAATCATCTTCCGGCTAATGTAAAGATTTGATATAATCTTTAACTGTGAATCGGGGATAGAGAGTGATGTACCCTCTCGAGCTCCCCTTCATCTTGTTTTGAGGTGACTTCGTTTTGTAACGTTTTTCTGCCTGTAAATTTTTAAAGTAATTTCTATACGAGTCACCTTGAATAGGCAGTATGGAACTCAGAAATTGTGAAGCGAGGGGCTTGTAACCTAGTTTTCGAAAATGTAAATCATCTTCCGGCTAATGTACAGATTTGATATAATCTTTAACTGTGAATCGGGGATAGAGAGTGATGTACCCTCTCGAGCTCCCCTTCATCTTGTTTTGAGGTGACTTCGTTTTGTAACGTTCTTCTGCCTGTAATATTTTAAAGTAATTTCTATACGAGTTGCCTTGAATAGGCAGTATGGAACCGAGAGCCTGTTAGCTCTTTTTCCAATTTTGTAATTGTAAAGAGTGCCTCTAGAAGGCTAGACATTGTATTTCGGGAGCAGGTGCCCCCTGAATTAACCCTCTTCTGCATGAATTATTTTTCGTTTTCGTTTGGTGAAGAAAATTTCAAGCTTTAATGTTCAACATACGCTCAGTGTATTAGATGTACCAGCAATTCTTAACTGGGGCTAATAGCATAACACTCATATGTGATGTGGATTGCCATTGTTGAATATATATACGATTTTTCTCGATTTTACGCTAAGCTTTTAACATTCAAAGAACGAACATTACTACCTACTGGCCATGGGTACGTACTGCAAGGCGCAAGTACAACTTGCAGAACCGTAGGTCGGTAATGTCTTTGAGGTTGAGCCAGAGGTACTCCTGAAGCCTGTGGTAATGCGATGGGGAGGGCCCACGTAAAATAAACGGTGGTTGGTTCGCGTGGATGTTGACGGGGTGGAAGGAGTACCTTTGGTTGTAGGGCTGTTTTGTCTTATGTTATGTAAAAAAAAACAAGGCATCACTGGGATATGTGTTTAATTGATTGTACAGTTGAAGGTGTGCCGTAAAACTACCTCTGTCTACAATATTTATCCATTTATACAGGTGAAAAGTTATTTGTTGCCTAAAGGCAAAAGGGATTTCTGCCCTTGAACAACTTTATGTTCTTTGTAAATTTGAGTTGGGAGCTCAGAAATTGTGAAGCGAGGGGCTTGTAACCTACTTTTCGAAAATGTAAATCATCTTCCGGCTAATGTAAAGATTTGATATAATCTTTAACTGTGAATCGGGTATAGAGAGTGATGTACCCTCTCGAGCTCCCCTTCATCTTGTTTTGAGGTGACTTCGTTTTGTAACGTTTTTCTGCCTGTAATATTTTAAAGTAATTTCTATACGAGTCACCTCTGTAGTTTGGGAATAGCCCCTGTTGCATCGGCCTGGAGCCCCTTAGTTTTCTTTAGTGTTCATATCTAGGAGTGCAAGTGTACGCCTCCACTCATTTTGTGTTCGGGCCATTAATTTAACCTGTTATTCTTATTCCACGAAGGCCCAGTACATTGGGTATTTAATATTTAATATTTATATTAATTTTAAACCCATCACAGGCTTCTTGTTTCGTTTCTGAGTTTAACTTTGAAATTGACCAATTAAATGGAAAGGTGTGGCTGGTTTAGTCTTGAATGGTCTCGAACCTTCCCTGAGGGTTTATAAACTGCGGCTTTTCACATTTCTTGGCATATTGATCGACGTCTATCTGAGTGTGTGTGTGTGTTAAGGAGGAGGCGGGCGGCCTCTTTCGTCGGCAGCTAGAACATCTTCAAGGTAATGGCCACATAACTTTATATTTTCTTGCTACCTCCGCAGTTTAATGCGAGGGAAAGTTCCGAATCTTTAACTATGTAACCTACTTTTCGAAAATGTAAATGATCTTCCGGCTAATGTAAAGATTTGATATAATCTTTAACTGTGAATCGGGGATAGAGAGTGATGTACCCTCTCGAGCTCCCCTTCATCTTGCTTTGAGGTGACTTCGTTTTGTAACGTTTTTCTGCCTGTAATATTTTAAAGTAATTTCTATACGAGTCACCTCTGTAGTTTGGGAATAGCCCCTGTTGCATCGGCCTGGAGCCCCTTAGTTTTCTTTAGTGTTCATATCTAGGAGTGCAAGTGTACGCCTCCATTCATTTTGTGTTCGGGCCATTAATTTAACCTGTTATTCTTATTCCACGAAGGCCCAGTAGATTGGGTATTTAATATCCCTGTAAAAATAAGTTCCATTTGTAAATGGTGGTTTGAGAGACCCGAGATTGATATAATGTTGCCTTGAATAGGCAGTATGGAACCGAGAGCCTGTTAGCTCTTTTTCCAATTTTGTAATTGTAAGGAGTGCCTCTAGAAGGCTAGACATTGTATTTCGGGAGCAAGTGCCCCATGAATTAACCCTCTACTGCATGAATTATTTTTCGTTTTCGTTTGGTGAAGAAAATTTCAAGCTTTAATGTTCAACATACGCTCAGTGTATTAGATGTACCAGCAATTCTTAACTGGGGCTAATAGCATAACACTCATATGTGATGTGGATTGCCATTGTTGAATATATATACGATTTTTCTCGATTTTGCGCTAAGCTTTTAACATTCAAAGACCGAACATTACTACCTACTGGCCATGGGTACGTACTGCAAGGCGCAAGTACAACTTGCAAAACCGTAGGTCGGTAATGTATTTGAGGTTGAGCCAGAGGTACTCCTGAAACCTGTTGTAATGCGATGGGGAGGGCCCACGTAAAATAAACGGTGGTTGGTTCGCGTGGATGTTGACGGGGTGGAAGGAGTACCTTTGGTTGTAGGGCTGTTTTGTCTTATGTTATGTAAAAAAAAACAAGGCATCACTGGGATATGTGTTTAATTGATTGTACAGTTGAAGGTGTGCCGTAAAACTACCTCTGTCTACAATATTTATCCATTTATACAGGTGAAAAGTTATTTGTTGCCTAAAGGCAAAAGGGATTTCTGCCCTTGAACATCTTTATGTTCTTTGTACATCAAGAAGTTTGGACATATCTCCACATATGACATTACCAAAACACTATGACCATGCACACTGGTGCAAAGTGAAAGAACATATAATTTAAAGAAGTTTTGTATTTCTAGTTTTTTTTAAAACTGATTGATGTTCATCTATTTTTGGGTTGGCAATTTGTCGTTTTCCTTTCCGCCAGTTTTGAATCTGGGCAATGACAAATTTCTGTAATTAATTTTCAACCCATCACAGGCTTCTTGTTTCGTTTCTGAGTTTAACTTTGAAGTTGACCAATTAAATGGAAAGGTGTGGCTGGTTTAGTCTTGAATGGTCTCGAACCTTCCCTGAGGGTTTATAAACTGCGGCTTTAAACATTTCTTGGCATATTGATCGACGTCTATCTGAGTGTGTGTGTGTGTTAAGGAGGAGGCGGGCGGCCTCTTTCGTCGGCAGCTAGAACATCTTCAAGGTAATGGCCACATAAGTTTATTTTTTCTTGCTACCTCCGCAGTTTAATGCGAGGGAAAGTTCCGAATCTTTAACTATGTAACCTACTTTTCGAAAATGTAAATCATCTTCCGGCTAATGTAAAGATTCGATATAATCTTTAACTGTGAATCGAGGATAGAGAGTGATGTACCCTCTCGAGCTCCCCTTCATCTTGCTTTGAGGTGACTTCGTTTTGTAACGTTTTTCTACCTGTAATATTTTAAAGTAATTTCTATACGAGTCACCTCTGTAGTTTGGGAATAGCCCCTGTTGCATCGGCCTGGAGCCCCTTAGTTTTCTTTAGTGTTCATATCTAGGGGTGCAAGTGTACGCCTCCATTCATTTTGTGTTCGGGCCATTAATTTAACCTGTTATTCTTATTCCACGAAGGCCCAGTAGATTGGGTATTTAATATCCCTGTAAAAATAAGTTCCATTTGTAAATGGTGGTTTGAGAGACCCGAGATTGATATAATGTTGCCTTGAATAGGCAGTATCTAACCGAGAGCCTGTTAGCTCTTTTTCCAATTTTGTAATTGTAAAGAGTGCCTCTAGAAGGCTAGACATTGTATTTCGGGAGCAAGTGCCCCATGAATTAACCCTCTACTGCATGAATTATTTTTCGTTTTCGTTTGGTGAAGAAAATTTCATGCTTTAATGTTCAACATACGCTCAGTGTATTAGATGTACCAGCAATTCTTAACTGGGGCTAATAGCATAACACTCATGTGATGTGGATTGCCATTGTTGAATATATATATGATTTTTCTCGATTTTACGCTAAGCTTTTAACATTCAAAGACCGAACATTACTACCTACTGGCCATGGGTACGTACTGCAAGGCGCAAGTACAACTTGCAGAACCGTAGGTCGGTAATGTCTTTGAGGTTGAGCCAGAGGTACTCCTGAAGCCTGTGGTAATGCGATGGGGAGGGCCCATGTAAAATAAACGGAGGTTGGTTCGCGTGGAACCTTTGGTTGTAGGGCTGTTTTGTCTTATGTTATGTAAAAAAAAACAAGGCATCACTGGGATATGTGTTTAATTGATTGTACAGTTGAAGGTGTGCCGTAAAACTACCTCTGTCTACAATATTTATCAATTTAAACAGGTGAAATGTTATTTGTTGCCTAAAGGCAAAAGGGATTTCTGCCCTTGAACAACTTTATGTTCTTTGAAAATTTGAGCTGGGAGCTCAGAAATTGTGAAGCGAGGGGCTTGTAACCTACTTTTCGAAAATGTAAATCATCTTCCGGCTAATGTAAAGATTTGATATAATCTTTAACTGTGAATCGGGGATAGAGAGTGATGTACCCTCTCGAGCTCCCCTTCATCTTGTTTTGAGGTGACTTCGTTTTGTAACGTTTTTCTGCCTGTAATTTTTTAAAGTATTTTCTATACGAGTCACCTTGAATAGGCAGTATGGAACTCAGAAATTGTGAAGCGAGGGGCTTGTAACCTAGTTTTCGAAAATGTAAATCATCTTCCGGCTAATGTACAGATTTGATATAATCTTTAACTGTGAATCGGGGATAGAGAGTGATGTACCCTCTCGAGTTCCCCTTCATCTTGTTTTGAGGTGACTTCGTTTTGTAACGTTCTTCTGCCTGTAATATTTTAAAGTAATTTCTATACGAGTTGCCTTGAATAGGCAGTATGGAACCGAGAGCCTGTTAGCTCTTTTTCCAATTTTGTAATTGTAAAGAGTGCCTCTAGAAGGCTAGACATTGTATTTCGGGAGCAAGTGCCCCCTGAATTAACCCTCTTCTGCATGAATTATTTTTCGTTTTCGTTTGGTGAAGAAAATTTCAAGCTTTAATGTTCAACATACGCTCAGTGTATTAGATGTACCAGCAATTCTTAACTGGGGCTAATAGCATAACACTCATATGTGATGTGGATTGCCATTGTTGAATATATATACGATTTTTCTCTATTTTACGCTAAGCTTTTAACATTCAAAGAACGAACATTACTACCTACTGGCCATGGGTACGTACTGCAAGGCGCAAGTACAACTTGCAGAACCGTAGGTCGGTAATGTCTTTGAGGTTGAGCCAGAGGTACTCCTGAAGCCTGTGGTAATGCGATGGGGAGGGCCCACGTAAAATAAACGGTGGTTGGTTCGCGTGGATGTTGACGGGGTGGAAGGAGTACCTTTGGTTGTAGGGCTGTTTTGTCTTAGGTTATGTAAAAAAAAAAAGGCATCACTGGGATATGTGTTTAATTGATTGTACAGTTGAAGGTGTGCCGTAAAACTACCTCTGTCTACAATATTTATCCATTTATACAGGTGAAAAGTTATTTGTTGCCTAAAGGCAAAAGGGATTTCTGCCCTTGAACAACTTTATGTTCTTTGTAAATTTGAGTTGGGAGCTCAGAAATTGTGAAGCGAGGGGCTTGTAACCTACTTTTCGAAAATGTAAATCATCTTCCGGCTAATGTAAAGATTTGATATAATCTTTAACTGTGAATCGGGTATAGAGAGTGATGTACCCTCTCGAGCTCCCCTTCATCTTGTTTTGAGGTGACTTCGTTTTGTAACGTTTTTCTGCCTGTAATATTTTAAAGTAATTTCTATACGAGTCACCTCTGTAGTTTGGGAATAGCCCCTGTTGCATCGGCCTGGAGCCCCTTAGTTTTCTTTAGTGTTCATATCTAGGAGTGCAAGTGTACGCCTCCACTCATTTTGTGTTCGGGCCATTAATTTAACCTGTTATTCTTATTCCACGAAGGCCCAGTACATTGGGTATTTAATATTTAATATTTATATTAATTTTCAACCCATCACAGGCTTCTTGTTTCGTTTCTGAGTTTAACTTTGAAATTGACCAATTAAATGGAAAGGTGTGGCTGGTTTAGTCTTGAATGGTCTCGAACCTTCCCTGAGGGTTTATAAACTGCGGCTTTTCACATTTCTTGGCATATTGATCGACGTCTATCTGAGTGTGTGTGTGTGTTAAGGAGGAGGCGGGCGGCCTCTTTCGTCGGCAGCTAGAACATCTTCAAGGTAATGGCCACATAACTTTATATTTTCTTGCTACCTCCGCAGTTTAATGCGAGGGAAAGTTCCGAATCTTTAACTATGTAACCTACTTTTCGAAAATGTAAATGATCTTCCGGCTAATGTAAAGATTTGATATAATCTTTAACTGTGAATCGGGGATAGAGAGTGATGTACCCTCTCGAGCTCCCCTTCATCTTGCTTTGAGGTGACTTCGTTTTGTAACGTTTTTCTGCCTGTAATATTTTAAAGTAATTTCTATACGAGTCACCTCTGTAGTTTGGGAATAGCCCCTGTTGCATCGGCCTGGAGCCCCTTAGTTTTCTTTAGTGTTCATATCTAGGAGTGCAAATGTACGCCGCCATTCATTTTGTGTTCGGGCCATTAATTTAACCTGTTATTCTTATTCCACGAAGGCCCAGTAGATTGGGTATTTAATATCCCTGTAAAAATAAGTTCCATTTGTAAATGGTGGTTTGAGAGACCCGAGATTGATATAATGTTGCCTTGAATAGGCAGTATGGAACCGAGAGACTGTTAGCTCTTTTTCCAATTTTGTAATTGTAAAGAGTGCCTCTAGAAGGCTAGACATTGTATTTCGGGAGCAAGTGCCCCATGAATTAACCCTCTACTGCATGAATTATTTTTCGTTTTCGTTTGGTGAAGAAAATTTCAAGCTTTAATGTTCAACATAGGCTCTGTGTATTAGATGTACCAGCAATTCTTAACTGGGGCTAATAGCATAACACTCATATGTGATGTGGATTGCCATTGTTGAATATATATACGATTTTTCTCGATTTTGCGCTAAGCTTTTAACATTCAAAGACCGAACATTACTACCTACTGGCCATGGGTACGTACTGCAAGGCGCAAGTACAACTTGCAAAACCGTAGGTCGGTAATGTATTTGAGGTTGAGCCAGAGGTACTCCTGAAACCTGTTGTAATGCGATGGGGAGGGCCCACGTAAAATAAACGGTGGTTGGTTCGCGTGGATGTTGACGGGGTGGAAGGAGTACCTTTGGTTGTAGGGCTGTTTTGTCTTATGTTATGTAAAAAAAAAACAAGGCATCACTGGGATATGTGTTTAATTGATTGTACAGTTGAAGGTGTGCCGTAAAACTACCTCTGTCTACAATATTTATCCATTTATACAGGTGAAAAGTTATTTGTTGCCTAAAGGCAAAAGGGATTTCTGCCCTTGAACATCTTTATGTTCTTTGTACATCAAGAAGTTTGGACATATCTCCACATATGACATTACCAAAACACTATGACCATGCATACTGGTGCAAAGTGAAAGAACATATAATTTAAAGAAGTTTTGTATTTCTAGTTTTTTTTAAAACTGATTGATGTTCATCTATTTTTGGGTTGGCAATTTGTCGTTTTCCTTTCCGCCAGTTTTGAATCTGGGCAATGACAAATTTCTGTAATTAATTTTCAACCCATCACAGGCTTCTTGTTTCGTTTCTGAGTTTAACTTTGAAGTTGACCAATTAAATGGAAAGGTGTGGCTGGTTTAGTCTTGAATGGTCTCGAACCTTCCCTGAGGGTTTATAAACTGCGGCTTTAAACATTTCTTGGCATATTGATCGACGTCTATCTGAGTGTGTGTGTGTGTGTTAAGGAGGAGGCGGGCGGCCTCTTTCGTCGGCAGCTAGAACATCTTCAAGGTAATGGCCACATAAGTTTATTTTTTCTTGCTACCTCCGCAGTTTAATGCGAGGGAAAGTTCCGAATCTTTAACTATGTAACCTACTTTTCGAAAATGCAAAATCATCTTCCGGCTAATGTAAAGATTCGATATAATCTTTAACTGTGAATCGGGGATAGAGAGTGATGTACCCTCTCGAGCTCCCCTTCATCTTGTTTTGAGGTGACTTCGTTTTGTAATGTTTTTCTACCTGTAATATTTTAAAGTAATTTCTATACGAGTCACCTCTGTAGTTTGGGAATAGCCCCTGTTGCATCGGCCTGGAGCCCCTTAGTTTTCTTTAGTGTTCATATCTAGGAGTGCAAGTGTACGCCTCCATTCATTTTGTGTTCGGGCCATTAATTTAACCTGTTATTCTTATTCCACGAAGGCCCAGTACATTGGGTATTTAATATTTAATATTTATATTAATTTTCAACCCATCACAGGCTTCTTGTTTCGTTTCTGAGTTTAACTTTGAAATTGACCAATTAAATGGAAAGGTGTTGCTGGTTTAGTCTTGAATGGTCCCGAACCTTCCCTGAGGGTTTATAAACTGCGGCTTTTCACATTTCTTGGCATATTGATCGACGTCTATCTGAGTGTGTGTGTGTGTGTTAAGGAGGAGGCGGGCGGCCTCTTTCGTCGGCAGCTAGAACATCTTCAAGGTAATGGCCACATAACTTTATATTTTCTTGCTACCTCCGCAGTTTAATGCGAGGGAAAGTTCCGAATCTTTAACTATGTAACCTACTTTTCGAAAATGTAAATGATCTTCCGGCTAATGTAAAGATTTGATATAATGTTTAACTGTGAATCGGGGATAGAGAGTGATGTACCCTCTCGAGCTCCCCTTCATCTTGCTTTGAGGTGACTTCGTTTTGTAACGTTTTTCTGCCTGTAATATTTTAAAGTAATTTCTATACGAGTCACCTCTGTAGTTTGGGAATAGCCCCTGTTGCATCGGCCTGGAGCCCCTTAGTTTTCTTTAGTGTTCATATCTAGGAGTGCCCCCTGAATTAACCCTCTTCTGCATGAATTATTTTTCGTTTTCGTTTGGTGAAGAAAATTTCAAGCTTTAATGTTCAACATACGCTCAGTGTATTAGATGTACCAGCAATTCTTAACTGGGGCTAATAGCATAACACTCATATGTGATGTGGATTGCCATTGTTGAATATATATACGATTTTTCTCGATTTTACGCTAAGCTTTTAACATTCAAAGAACGAACATTACTACCTACTGGCCATGGGTACGTACTGCAAGGCGCAAGTACAACTTGCAGAACCGTAGGTCGGTAATGTCTTTGAGGTTGAGCCAGAGGTACTCCTGAAGCCTGTGGTAATGCGATGGGGAGGGCCCACGTAAAATAAACGGTGGTTGGTTCGCGTGGATGTTGACGGGGTGGAAGGAGTACCTTTGGTTGTAGGGCTGTTTTGTCTTATGTTATGTAAAAAAAAACAAGGCATCACTGGGATATGTGTTTAATTGATTGTACAGTTGAAGGTGTGCCGTAAAACTACCTCTGTCTACAATATTTATCCATTTATACAGGTGAAAAGTTATTTGTTGCCTAAAGGCAAAAGGGATTTCTGCCCTTGAACAACTTTATGTTCTTTGTAAATTTGAGTTGGGAGCTCAGAAATTGTGAAGCGAGGGGCTTGTAACCTACTTTTCGAAAATGTAAATCATCTTCCGGCTAATGTAAAGATTTGATATAATGTTTAACTGTGAATCGGGGATAGAGAGTGATGTACCCTCTCGAGCTCCCCTTCATCTTGCTTTGAGGTGACTTCGTTTTGTAACGTTTTTCTGCCTGTAATATTTTAAAGTAATTTCTATACGAGTCACCTCTGTAGTTTGGGAATAGCCCCTGTTGCATCCACCTGGAGCCCCTTAGTTTTCTTTAGTGTTCATATCTAGGAGTGCAAGTGTACGCCTCCACTCATTTTGTGTTCGGGCCATTAATTTAACCTGTTATTCTTATTCCACGAAGGCCCAGTACATTGGGTATTTAATATTTAATATTTATATTAATTTTCAACCCATCACAGGCTTCTTGTTTCGTTTCTGAGTTTAACTTTG
Source organism: Anabrus simplex (assembly GCF_040414725.1). Taxonomy (NCBI): domain Eukaryota; kingdom Metazoa; phylum Arthropoda; class Insecta; order Orthoptera; family Tettigoniidae; genus Anabrus; species Anabrus simplex. The sequence continues at coordinate 935,609,276 of NC_090266.1, forward strand.
AAATTGACCAATTAAATGGAAAGGTGTGGCTGGTTTAGTCTTGAATGGTCTCGAACCTTCCCTGAGGGTTTATAAACTGCGGCTTTTCACATTTCTTGGCATATTGATCGACGTCTATCTGAGTGTGTGTGTGTGTTAAGGAGGAGGCGGGCGGCCTCTTTCGTCGGCAGCTAGAACATCTTCAAGGTAATGGCCACATAACTTTATATTTTCTTGCTACCTCCGCAGTTTAATGCGAGGGAAAGTTCCGAATCTTTAACTATGTAACCTACTTTTCGAAAATGTAAATGATCTTCCGGCTAATGTAAAGATTTGATATAATCTTTAACTGTGAATCGGGGATAGAGAGTGATGTACCTTCTCGAGCTCCCCTTCATCTTGCTTTGAGGTGACTTCGTTTTGTAACGTTTTTCTGCCTGTAATATTTTAAAGTAATTTCTATACGAGTCACCTCTGTAGTTTGGGAATAGCCCCTGTTGCATCGGCCTGGAGCCCCTTAGTTTTCTTTAGTGTTCATATCTAGGAGTGCAAGTGTACGCCTCCATTCATTTTGTGTTCGGGCCATTAATTTAACCTGTTATTCTTATTCCACGAAGGCCCAGTAGATTGGGTATTTAATATCCCTGTAAAAATAAGTTCCATTTGTAAATGGTGGTTTGAGAGACCCGAGATTGATATAATGTTGCCTTGAATAGGCAGTATGGAACCGAGAGCCTGTTAGCTCTTTTTCCAATTTTGTAATTGTAAAGAGTGCCTCTAGAAGGCTAGACATTGTATTTCGGGAGCAAGTGCCCCATGAATTAACCCTCTACTGCATGAATTATTTTTCGTTTTCGTTTGGTGAAGAAAATTTCAAGCTTTAATGTTCAACATAGGCTCAGTGTATTAGATGTACCAGCAATTCTTAACTGGGGCTAATAGCATAACACTCATATGTGATGTGGATTGCCATTGTTGAATATATATACGATTTTTCTCGATTTTGCGCTAAGCTTTTAACATTCAAAGACCGAACATTACTACCTACTGGCCATGGGTACGTACTGCAAGGCGCAAGTACAACTTGCAAAACCGTAGGTCGGTAATGTATTTGAGGTTGAGCCAGAGGTACTCCTGAAACCTGTTGTAATGCGATGGGGAGGGCCCACGTAAAATAAACGGTGGTTGGTTCGCGTGGATGTTGACGGGGTGGAAGGAGTACCTTTGGTTGTAGGGCTGTTTTGTCTTATGTTATGTAAAAAAAAACAAGGCATCACTGGGATATGTGTTTAATTGATTGTACAGTTGAAGGTGTGCCGTAAAACTACCTCTGTCTACAATATTTATCCATTTATACAGGTGAAAAGTTATTTGTTGCCTAAAGGCAAAAGGGATTTCTGCCCTTGAACATCTTTATGTTCTTTGTACATCAAGAAGTTTGGACATATCTCCACATATGACATTACCAAAACACTATGACCATGCATACTGGTGCAAAGTGAAAGAATATATAATTTAAAGAAGTTTTGTATTTCTAGTTTTTTTTAAAACTGATTGATGTTCATCTATTTTTGGGTTGGCAATTTGTCGTTTTCCTTTCCGCCAGTTTTGAATCTGGGCAATGACAAATTTCTGTAATTAATTTTCAACCCATCACAGGCTTCTTGTTTCGTTTCTGAGTTTAACTTTGAAGTTGACCAATTAAATGGAAAGGTGTGGCTGGTTTAGTCTTGAATGGTCTCGAACCTTCCCTGAGGGTTTATAAACTGCGGCTTTAAACATTTCTTGGCATATTGATCGACGTCTATCTGAGTGTGTGTGTGTGTGTTAAGGAGGAGGCGGGCGGCCTCTTTCGTCGGCAGCTAGAACATCTTCAAGGTAATGGCCACATAAGTTTATTTTTTCTTGCTACCTCCGCAGTTTAATGCGAGGGAAAGTTCCGAATCTTTAACTATGTAACCTACTTTTCGAAAATGTAAATCATCATCCGGCTAATGTAAAGATTCGATATAATCTTTAACTGTGAATCGGGGATAGAGAGTGATGTACCCTCTCGAGCTCCCCTTCATCTTGTTTTGAGGTGACTTCGTTTTGTAATGTTTTTCTACCTGTAATATTTTAAAGTAATTTCTATACGAGTCACCTCTGTAGTTTGGGAATAGCCCCTGTTGCATCGGCCTGGAGCCCCTTAGTTTTCTTTAGTGTTCATATCTAGGAGTGCAAGTGTACGCCTCCATTCATTTTGTGTTCGGGCCATTAATTTAACCTGTTATTCTTATTCCACGAAGGCCCAGTAGATTGGGTATTTAATATCCCTGTAAAAATAAGTTCCATTTGTAAATGGTGGTTTGAGAGACCCGAGATTGATATAATGTTGCCTTGAATAGGCAGTATCTAACCGAGAGCCTGTTAGCTCTTTTTCCAATTTTGTAATTGTAAAGAGTTCCTCTAGAAGGCTAGACATTGTATTTCGGGAGCAAGTGCCCCATGAATTAACCCTCTACTGCATGAATTATTTTTCGTTTTCGTTTGGTGAAGAAAATTTCATGCTTTAATGTTCAACATACGCTCAGTGTATTAGATGTACCAGCAATTCTTAACTGGGGCTAATAGCATAACACTCATATGTGATGTGGATTGCCATTGTTGAATATATATATGATTTTTCTCGATTTTACGCTAAGCTTTTAACATTCAAAGACCGAACATTACTACCTACTGGCCATGGGTACGTACTGCAAGGCGCAAGTACAACTTGCAGAACCGTAGGTCGGTAATGTCTTTGAGGTTGAGCCAGAGGTACTCCTGAAGCTTGTGGTAATGCGAAGGGGAGGGCCCACGTAAAATAAACGGTGGTTGGTTCGCGTGGTTGTTGACGGGGTGGAAGGAGTACCTTTGGTTGTAGGGCTGTTTTGTCTTATGTTATGTAAAAAAAACAAGGCATCACTGGGATATGTGTTTAATTGATTGTACAGTTGAAGGTGTGCCGTAAAACTACCTCTGTCTACAATATTTATCCATTTATACAGGTGAAAAGTTATTTGTTGCCTAAAGGCAAAAGGGATTTCTGCCCTTGAACAACTTTATGTTCTTTGTAAATTTGAGCTGGGAGCTCATAAATTGTGAAGCGAGGGGCTTGTAACCTACTTTTCGAAAATGTAAATCATCTTCCGGCTAATGTAAAGATTTGATATAATCTATAACTGTGAATCGGGTATAGAGAGTGATGTACCCTCTCGAGCTCCCCTTCATCTTGTTTTGAGGTGACTTCGTTTTGTAACGTTTTTCTGCCTGTAATATTTTAAAGTAATTTCTATACGAGTCACCTCTGTAGTTTGGGAATAGCCCCTGTTGCATCGGCCTGGAGCCCCTTAGTTTTCTTTAGTGTTCATATCTAGGAGTGCAAGTGTACGCCTCCACTCATTTTGTGTTCGGGCCATTAATTTAACCTGTTATTCTTATTCCACGAAGGCCCAGTACATTGGGTATTTAATATTTAATATTTATATTAATTTTCAACCCATCACAGGCTTCTTGTTTCGTTTCTGAGTTTAACTTTGAAATTGACCAATTAAATGGAAAGGTGTTGCTGGTTTAGTCTTGAATGGTCTCGAACCTTCCCTGAGGGTTTATAAACTGCGGCTTTTCACATTTCTTGGCATATTGATCGACGTCTATCTGAGTGTGTGTGTGTGTGTTAAGGAGGAGGCGGGCGGCCTCTTTCGTCGGCAGCTAGAACATCTTCAAGGTAATGGCCACATAACTTTATATTTTCTTGCTACCTCCGCAGTTTAATGCGAGGGAAAGTTCCGAATCTTTAACTATGTAACCTACTTTTCGAAAATGTAAATCATCTTCCGGCTAATGTAAAGATTTGATATAATCTTTAACTGTGAATCGGGTATAGAGAGTGATGTACCCTCTCGAGCTCCCCTTCATCTTGTTTTGAGGTGACTTCGTTTTGTAACGTTTTTCTGCCTGTAATATTTTAAAGTAATTTCTATACGAGTCACCTCTGTAGTTTGGGAATAGCCCCTGTTGCATCGGCCTGGAGCCCCTTAGTTTTCTTTAGTGTTCATATCTAGGAGTGCAAGTGTACGCCTCCACTCATTTTGTGTTCGGGCCATTAATTTAACCTGTTATTCTTATTCCACGAAGGCCCAGTACATTGGGTATTTAATATTTAATATTTATATTAATTTTCAACCCATCACAGGCTTCTTGTTTCGTTTCTGAGTTTAACTTTGAAATTGACCAATTAAATGGAAAGGTGTGGCTGGTTTAGTCTTGAATGGTCTCGAACCTTCCCTGAGGGTTTATAAACTGCGGCTTTTCACATTTCTTGGCATATTGATCGACGTCTATCTGAGTGTGTGTGTGTGTTAAGGAGGAGGCGGGCGGCCTCTTTCGTCGGCAGCTAGAACATCTTCAAGGTAATGGCCACATAACTTTTATATTTTCTTGCTACCTCCGCAGTTTAATGCGAGGGAAAGTTCCGAATCTTTAACTATGTAACCTACTTTTCGAAAATGTAAATGATCTTCCGGCTAATGTAAAGATTTGATATAATCTTTAACTGTGAATCGGGGATAGAGAGTGATGTACCCTCTCGAGCTTCCCTTCATCTTGCTTTGAGGTGACTTCGTTTTGTAACGTTTTTCTGCCTGTAATATTTTAAAGTAATTTCTATACGAGTCACCTCTGTAGTTTGGGAATAGCCCCTGTTGCATCGGCCTGGAGCCCCTTAGTTTTCTTTAGTGTTCATATCTAGGAGTGCAAGTGTACGCCTCCATTCATTTTGTGTTCGGTCCATTAATGTAACCTGTTATTCTTATTCCACGAAGGCCCAGTAAATTGGGTATTTAATATCCCTGTAAAAATAAGTTCCATTTGTAAATGGTGGCTTGAGAGACCCGAGATTGATGTAATGTTGCCTTGAATAGGCAGTATGGAACCGAGAGCCTGTTAGCTCTTTTACAAATTTTGTAATTGTAAAGAGTGCCTCTAGAAGGCTAGACATTGTATTTCGGGAGCAAGTGCCCCATGAATTAACCCTCTACTGCATGAATTATTTTTCGTTTTCGTTTGGTGAAGAAAATTTCAAGCTTTAATGTTCAACATACGCTCACTGTATTAGATGTACCAGCAATTCTTAACTGGGGCTAATAGCATAACACTCATATGTGATGTGGATTGCCATTGTTGAATATATATACGATTTTTCTCGATTTTGCGCTAAGCTTTTAACATTCAAAGACCGAACATTACTACCTACTGGCCATGGGTACGTCCTGCAAGGCGCAAGTACAACTTGCAGAACCGTAGGTCGGTAATGTATTTGAGGTTGAGCCAGAGGTACTCCTGAAACCTGTGGTAATGCGATGGGGAGGGCCCACGTAAAATAAACGGTGGTTGGTTCGCGTGGATGTTGACGGGGTGGAAGGAGTTCCTTTCGTTGTAGGGCTGTTTTGTCTTATGTTATGTAAAAAAAACAAGGCATCACTGGGATATGTGTTTAATTGATTGTACAGTTGAAGGTGTGCCGTAAAACTACCTCTGTCTACAATATTTATCCATTTATACAGGTGAAAAGTTATTTGTTGCCTAAAGGCAAAAGGGATTTCTGCCCTTGAACAACTTTATGTTCTTTGTACATCAAGAAGTTTGGACATATCTCCACATATGACATTACCAAAACACTATGACCATGCACACTGGTGCAAAGTGAAAGAACATATAATTTAAAGAAGTTTTGTATTTCTATTTTTTTAAAACTGATTGATGTTCATCTATTTTTGGGTTGGCAATTTGTCCTTTTCCTTTCCGCCAGTTTTGAATCTGGGCAATGACAAATTTCTGTAATTAATTTTCAACCCATCACAGGCTTCTTGTTTCGTTTCTGAGTTTAACTTTGAAGTTGACCAATTAAATGGAAAGGTGTGGCTTGTTTAGTCTTGAATGGCCTCGAACCTTCCCTGAGGGTTTATAAACTGCGGCTTTAAACATTTCTTGGCATATTGATCGACGTCTATCTGAGTGTGTGTGTGTTTTAAGGAATAGGCGGGCGGCGTATTTCGTCGGCAGCTAGAACATCTTCAAAGTAATGGCCACATAACTTTATTTTTTCTTGCTACCTCCGCAGTTTAATGCGAGGGAAAGTTCCGAATCTTTAACTATGTAACCTACTTTTCGAAAATGTAAATGATCTTCCGGCTAATGTAAAGATTTGATATAATCTTTAACTGTGAATCGGGGATAGAGAGTGATGTACCCTCTCGAGCTCCCCTTCATCTTGTTTTGAGGTGACTTCGTTTTGTAACGTTTTTCTGCCTGTAATATTTTAAAGTAATTTCTATACGAGTTGCCTTGAATAGGCAGTATGGAACCGAGAGCCTGTTAGCTCTTTTTCCAATTTTGTAATTGTAAAGAGTGCCTCTAGAAGGCTAGACATTGTATTTCGGGAGCAAGTGCCCCATGAATTAACCCTCTACTGCATGAATTATTTTTCGTTTTCGTTTGGTGAAGAAAATTTCATGCTTTAATGTTCAACATACGCTCAGTGTATTAGATGTACCAGCAATTCTTAACTGGGGCTAATAGCATAACACTCATATGTGATGTGGATTGCCATTGTTGAATATATATACGATTTTTCTCGATTTTACGCTAAGCTTTTAACATTCAAAGAACGAACATTACTACCTACTGGCCATGGGTACGTACTGCAAGGCGCAAGTACAACTTGCAGAACCGTAGGTCGGTAATGTCTTTGAGGTTGAGCCAGAGGTACTCCTGAAGCCTGTGGTAATGCGATGGGGAGGGCCCACGTAAAATAAACGGTGGTTGGTTCGCGTGGATGTTGACGGGGTGGAAGGCGTACCTTTGGTTGTAGGGCTGTTTTGTCTTATGTTATGTAAAAAAAAAAAGGCATCACTGGGATATGTGTTTAATTGATTGTACAGTTGAAGGTGTGCCGTAAAACTACCTCTGTCTACAATATTTATCCATTTATACAGGTGAAAAGTTATTTGTTGCCTAAAGGCAAAAGGGATTTCTGCCCTTGAACAACTTTATGTTCTTTGTAAATTTGAGTTGGGAGCTCAGAAATTGTGAAGCGAGGGGCTTGTAACCTACTTTTCGAAAATGTAAATCATCTTCCGGCTAATGTAAAGATTTGATATAATCTTTAACTGTGAATCGGGTATAGAGAGTGATGTACCCTCTCGAGCTCCCCTTCATCTTGTTTTGAGGTGACTTCGTTTTGTAACGTTTTTCTGCCTGTAATATTTTAAAGTAATTTCTATACGAGTCACCTCTGTAGTTTGGGAATAGCCCCTGTTGCATCGGCCTGGAGCCCCTTAGTTTTCTTTAGTGTTCATATCTAGGAGTGCAAGTGTACGCCTCCACTCATTTTGTGTTCGGGCCATTAATTTAACCTGTTATTCTTATTCCACGAAGGCCCAGTACATTGGGTATTTAATATTTAATATTTATATTAATTTACAACCCATCACAGGCTTCTTGTTTCGTTTCTGAGTTTAACTTTGAAATTGACCAATTAAATGGAAAGGTGTGGCTGGTTTAGTCTTGAATGGTCTCGAACCTTCCCTGAGGGTTTATAAACTGCGGCTTTTCACATTTCTTGGCATATTGATCGACGTCTATCTGAGTGTGTGTGTGTGTGTTAAGGAGGAGGCGGGCGGCCTCTTTCGTCGGCAGCTAGAACATCTTCAAGGTAATGGCCACATAACTTTATATTTTCTTGCTACCTCCGCAGTTTAATGCGAGGGAAAGTTCCGAATCTTTAACTATGTAACCTACTTTTCGAAAATGTAAATCATCTTCCGGCTAATGTAAAGATTTGATATAGTCTTTAACTGTGAATCGGGGATAGAGAGTGATGTACCCTCTCGAGCTCCCCTTCATCTTGTTTTGAGGTGACTTCGTTTTGTAACGTTTTTCTGCCTGTAATATTTTAAAGTAATTTCTATACGAGTCACCTCTGTAGTTTGGGAATAGCCCCTGTTGCATCGGCCTGGAGCCCCTTAGTTTTCTTTAGTGTTCATATCTAGGAGTGCAAGTGTACGCCTCCATTCATTTTGTGTTCGGGCCATTAATTTAACCTGTTATTCTTATTCCACGAAGGCCCAGTAGATTGGGTATTTAATATCCCTGTAAAAATAAGTTCCATTTGTAAATGGTGGTTTGAGAGACCCGAGATTGATATAATGTTGCCTTGAATAGGCAGTATCTAACCGAGAGCCTGTTAGCTCTTTTTCCAATTTTGTAATTGTAAAGAGTGCCTCTAGAATGCTAGACATTGTATTTCGGGAGCAAGTGCCCAATGAATTAACCCTCTACTGCATGAATTATTTTTCGTTTTCGTTTGGTGAAGAAAATTTCATGCTTTAATGTTCAACATACGCTCATTGTATTAGATGTACCAGCAATTCTTAACTGGGGCTAATAGCATAACACTCATATGTGATGTGGATTGCCATTGTTGAATATATATACGATTTTTCTCGATTTTACGCTAAGCTTTTAACATTCAAAGACCGAACATTACTACCTACTGGCCATGGGTACGTACTGCAAGGCGCAAGTACAACTTGCAGAACCGTAGGTCGGTAATGTCTTTGAGGTTGAGCCAGAGGTACTCCTGAAGCCTGTGGTAATGCGATGGGGAGGGCCCACGTAAAATAAACGGTGGTTGGTTCGCGTGGATGTTGACGGGGTGGAAGGAGTACCTTTGGTTGTAGGGCTGTTTTGTCTTATGTTATGTAAAAAAAAACAAGGCATCACTGGGATATGTGTTTAATTGATTGTACAGTTGAAGGTGTGCCGTAAAACTACCTCTGTCTACAATATTTATCCATTTATACAGGTGAAAAGTTATTTGTTGCCTAAAGGCAAAAGGGACTTCTGCCCTTAAACAACTTTATGTTCTTTGTACATCAAGAAGTTTGGACATATCTCCACATATGGCATTACCAAAACACTATGACCATGCACACTGGTGCAAAGTGAAAGAACATATAATTTAAAGAAGTTTTGTATTTCTAGTTTTTTTAAAACTGATTGATGTTCATCTAATTTTGGGTTGGCAATTTGTCCTTTTCCTTTCCGCCAGTTTTGAATCTGGGCAATGAAAAATTTCTGTAATTAATTTTCAACCCATCACAGGCTTCTTGTTTCGTTTCTGAGTTTAACTTTGAAATTGACTAATTAAATGGAAAGGTGTGGCTGGTTTAGTCTTGAATGGTCTCGAACTTTCCCTGAGGGTTTATAAACTGCGGCTTTTCACATTTCTTGGCATATTGATCGACGTCTATCTGAGTGTGTGTGTGTGCGTTAAGGAGGAGGAGGGCGGCGTCTTTCGTCGGCAGCTAGAACATCTTCAAGGTAATGGCAACATAACTTTATTTTTTCTTGCTACCTCCGTAGTTTAATGCGAGGGAAAGTTCCGAATCTTTAACTATGTAACCTACTTTTCGAAAATGTAAATCATCTTCCGGCTAATGTAAAGATTTGATATAATCTTTAACTGTGAATCGGGGATAGAGAGTGATGTACCCTCTCGAGCTCCCCTTCATCTTGTTTTGAGGTGACTTCGTTTTGTAACGTTCTTCTGCCTGTAATATTTTAAAGTAATTTCTATACGAGTTGCCTTGAATAGGCAGTATGGAACCGAGAGCCTGTTAGCTCTTTTACAAATTTTGTAATTGTAAAGAGTGCCTCTAGAAGGCTAGACATTGTATTTCGGGAGCAAGTGCCCCATGAATTAACCCTCTACTGCATGAATTATTTTTCGTTTTCGTTTGGTGAAGAAAATTTCATGCTTTAATGTTCAACATACGCTCAGTGTATTAGATGTACCAGCAATTCTTAACTGGGGCTAATAGCATAACACTCATATGTGATGTGGATTGCCATTGTTGAATATATATATGATTTTTCTCGATTTTACGCTAAGCTTTTAACATTCAAAGACCGAACATTACTACCTACTGGCCATCGGTACGTACTGCAAGGCGCAAGTACAACTTGCAGAACCGTAGGTCGGTAATGTCTTTGAGGTTGAGCCAGAGGTACTCCTGAAGCCTGTGGTAATGCGATGGGGAGGGCCCATGTAAAATAAACGGAGGTTGGTTCGCGTGGAACCTTTGGTTGTAGGGCTGTTTTGTCTTATGTTATGTAAAAAAAAACAAGGCATCACTGGGATATGTGTTTAATTGATTGTACAGTTGAAGGTGTGCCGTAAAACTACCTCTGTCTACAATATTTATCAATTTAAACAGGTGAAATGTTATTTGTTGCCTAAAGGCAAAAGGGATTTCTGCCCTTGAACAACTTTATGTTCTTTGTAAATTTGAGCTGGGAGCTCAGAAATTGTGAAGCGAGGGGCTTGTAACCTACTTTTCGAAAATGTAAATCATCTTCCGGCTAATGTAAAGATTTGATATAATCTTTAACTGTGAATCGGGGATAGAGAGTGATGTACCCTCTCGAGCTCCCCTTCATCTTGTTTTGAGGTGACTTCGTTTTGTAACGTTTTCCTGCCTGTAATATTTTAAAGTAATTTCTATACGAGTTGCCTTGAATAGGCAGTATGGAACCGAGAGCCTGTTAGCTCTTTTTCCAATTTTGTAATTGTAAAGAGTGCCTCTAGAAGGCTAGACATTGTATTTCGGGAGCAAGTGCCCCCTGAATTAACCCTCTACTGCATGAATTATTTTTCGTTTTCGTTTGGTGAAGAAAATTTCAAGCTTTAATGTTCAACATACGCTCAGTGTATTAGATGTACCAGCAATTCTTAACTGGGGCTAATAGCATAACACTCATATGTGATGTGGATTGCCATTGTTGAATATATATACGATTTTTGTCGATTTTACGCTAAGCTTTTAACATTCAAAGAACGAACATTACTACCTACTGGCCATGGGTACGTACTGCAAGGCGCAAGTACAACTTGCAGAACCGTAGGTCGGTAATGTCTTTGAGGTTGAGCCAGAGGTACTCCTGAAGCCTGTGGTAATGCGATGGGGAGGGCCCACGTAAAATAAACGGTGGTTGGTTCGCGTGGATGTTGACGGGGTGGAAGGCGTACCTTTGGTTGTAGGGCTGTTTTGTCTTATGTTATGTAAAAAAAACAAGGCATCACTGGGATATGTGTTTAATTGATTGTACAGTTGAAGGTGTGCCGTAAAACTACCTCTGTCTACAATATTTATCCATTTATACAGGTGAAAAGTTATTTGTTGCCTAAAGGCAAAAGGGATTTCTGCCCTTGAACAACTTTATGTTCTTTGTAAATTTGAGTTGGGAGCTCAGAAATTGTGAAGCGAGGGGCTTGTAACCTACTTTTCGAAAATGTAAATCATCTTCCGGCTAATGTAAAGATTTGATATAATCTTTAACTGTGAATCGGGTATAGAGAGTGATGTACCCTCTCGAGCTCCCCTTCATCTTGTTTTGAGGTGACTTCGTTTTGTAACGTTTTTCTGCCTGTAATATTTTAAAGTAATTTCTATACGAGTCACCTCTGTAGTTTGGGAATAGCCCCTGTTGCATCGGCCTGGAGCCCCTTAGTTTTCTTTAGTGTTCATATCTAGGAGTGCAAGTGTACGCCTCCACTCATTTTGTGTTCGGGCCATTAATTTAACCTGTTATTCTTATTCCACGAAGGCCCAGTACATTGGGTATTTAATATTTAATATTTATATTAATTTACAACCCATCACAGGCTTCTTGTTTCGTTTCTGAGTTTAACTTTGAAATTGACCAATTAAATGGAAAGGTGTGGCTGGTTTAGTCTTGAATGGTCTCGAACCTTCCCTGAGGGTTTATAAACTGCGGCTTTTCACATTTCTTGGCATATTGATCGACGTCTATCTGAGTGTGTGTGTGTGTTAAGGAGGAGGCGGGCGGCCTCTTTCGTCGGCAGCTAGAACATCTTCAAGGTAATGGCCACATAACTTTATATTTTCTTGCTACCTCCGCAGTTTAATGCGAGGGAAAGTTCCGAATCTTTAACTATGTAACCTACTTTTCGAAAATGTAAATCATCTTCCGGCTAATGTAAAGATTTGATATAGTCTTTAACTGTGAATCGGGGATAGAGAGTGATGTACCCTCTCGGGCTCCCCTTCATCTTGTTTTGAGGTGACTTCGTTTTGTAACGTTTTTCTGCCTGTAATATTTTAAAGTAATTTCTATACGAGTCACCTCTGTAGTTTGGGAATAGCCCCTGTTGCATCGGCCTGGAGCCCCTTAGTTTTCTTTAGTGTTCATATCTAGGAGTGCAAGTGTACGCCTCCATTCATTTTGTGTTCGGGCCATTAATTTAACCTGTTATTCTTATTCCACGAAGGCCCAGTAGATTGGGTATTTAATATCCCTGTAAAAATAAGTTCCATTTGTAAATGGTGGTTTGAGAGACCCGAGATTGATATAATGTTGCCTTGAATAGGCAGTATCTAACCGAGAGCCTGTTAGCTCTTTTTCCAATTTTGTAATTGTAAAGAGTGCCTCTAGAAGGCTAGACATTGTATTTCGGGAGCAAGTGCCCCATGAATTAACCCTCTACTGCATGAATTATTTTTCGTTTTCGTTTGGTGAAGAAAATTTCATGCTTTAATGTTCAACATACGCTCAGTGTATTAGATGTACCAGCAATTCTTAACTGGGGCTAATAGCATAACACTCATATGTGATGTGGATTGCCATTGTTGAATATATATATGATTTTTCTCGATTTTACGCTAAGCTTTTAACATTCAAAGACCGAACATTACTACCTACTGGCCATGGGTACGTACTGCAAGGCGCAAGTACAACTTGCAGAACCGTAGGTCGGTAATGTCTTTGAGGTTGAGCCAGAGGTACTCCTGAAGCCTGTGGTAATGCGATGGGGAGGGCCCATGTAAAATAAACGGAGGTTGGTTCGCGTGGATGTTGACGGGGTGGAAGGAGTACCTTTGGTTGTAGGGCTGTTTTGTCTTATGTTATGTAAAAAAAAACAAGGCATCACTGGGATATGTGTTTAATTGATTGTACAGTTGAAGGTGTGCCGTAAAACTACCTCTGTCTACAATATTTATCAATTTAAACAGGTGAAAAGTTATTTGTTGCCTAAAGGCAAAAGGGATTTCTGCCCTTGAACAACTTTATGTTCTTTGTAAATTTGAGCTGGGAGCTCAGAAATTGTGAAGCGAGGGGCTTGTTACCTACTTTTCGAAAATGTAAATCATCTTCCGGCTAATGTAAAGATTTGATATAATCTTTAACTGTGAATCGGGTATAGAGAGTGATGTACCCTCTCGAGCTCCCCTTCATCTTGTTTTGAGGTGACTTCGTTTTGTAACGTTTTTCTGCCTGTAATATTTTAAAGTAATTTCTATACGAGTCACCTCTGTAGTTTGGGAATAGCCCCTGTTGCATCGGCCTGGAGCCCCTTAGTTTTCTTTAGTGTTCATATCGAGGAGTGCAAGTGTACGCCTCCACTCATTTTGTGTTCGGGCCATTAATTTAACCTGTTATTCTTATTCCAAGAAGGCCCAGTACATTGGGTATTTAATATTTAATATTTATATTAATTTTCAACCCATCACAGGCTTCTTGTTTCGTTTCTGAGTTTAACTTTGAAATTGACCAATTAAATGGAAAGGTGTGGCTGGTTTAGTCTTGAATGGTCTCGAACCTTCCCTGAGGGTTTATAAACTGCGGCTTTTCACATTTCGTGGCATATTGATCGACGTCTATCTGAGTGTGTGTGTGTGTGTTAAGGAGGAGGCGGGCGGCCTCTTTCGTCGGCAGCTAGAACATCTTCAAGGTAATGGCCACATAACTTTATATTTTCTTGCTACCTCCGCAGTTTAATGCGAGGGAAAGTTCCGAATCTTTAACTATGTAACCTACTTTTCGAAAATGTATATGATCTTCCGGCTAATGTAAAGATTTGATATAATCTTTAACTGTGAATCGGGGATAGAGAGTGATGTACCCTCTCGTGCTCCCCTTCATCTTGCTTTGAGGTGACTTCGTTTTGTAACGTTTTTCTGCCTGTAATATTTTAAAGTAATTTCTATACGAGTCACCTCTGTAGTTTGGGAATAGCCCCTGTTGCATCGGCCTGGAGCCCCTTAGTTTTCTTTAGTGTTCATATCTAGGAGTGCAAGTGTACGCCTCCATTCATTTTGTGTTCGGGCCATTAATTTAACCTGTTATTCTTATTCCACGAAGGCCCAGTAGATTGGGTATTTAATATCCCTGTAAAAATAAGTTCCATTTGTAAATGGTGGTTTGAGAGACCCGAGATTGATGTAATGTTGCCTTGAATAGGCAGTATGGAACCGAGAGCCTGTTAGCTCTTTTACAAATTTTGTAATTGTAAAGAGTGCCTCTAGAAGGCTAGACATTGTATTTCGGGAGCAAGTGCCCAATGAATTAACCCTCTACTGCATGAATTATTTTTCGTTTTCGTTTGGTGAAGAAAATTTCAAGCTTTAATGTTCAACATACGCTCATTGTATTAGATGTACCAGCAATTCTTAACTGGGGCTAATAGCATAACACTCATATGTGATGTGGATTGCCATTGTTGAATATATATACGATTTTTCTCGATTTTACGCTAAGCTTTTAACATTCAAAGACCGAACATTACTACCTACTGGCCATGGGTACGTACTGCAAGGCGCAAGTACAACTTGCAGAACCGTAGGTCGGTAATGTCTTTGAGGTTGAGCCAGAGGTACTCCTGAAGCCTGTGGTAATGCGATGGGGAGGGCCCACGTAAAATAAACGGTGGTTGGTTCGCGTGGATGTTGACGGGGTGGAAGGAGTACCTTTGGTTGTAGGGCTGTTTTGTCTTATGTTATGTAAAAAAAAACAAGGCATCACTGGGATATGTGTTTAATTGATTGTACAGTTGAAGGTGTGCCGTAAAACTACCTCTGTCTACAATATTTATCCATTTATACAGGTGAAAAGTTATTTGTTGCCTAAAGGCAAAAGGGACTTCTGCCCTTAAACAACTTTATGTTCTTTGTACATCAAGAAGTTTGGACATATCTCCACATATGGCATTACCAAAACACTATGACCATGCACACTGGTGCAAAGTGAAAGAACATATAATTTAAAGAAGTTTTGTATTTCTAGTTTTTTTAAAACTGATTGATGTTCATCTAATTTTGGGTTGGCAATTTGTCCTTTTCCTTTCCGCCAGTTTTGAATCTGGGCAATGAAAAACTTCTGTAATTAATTTTCAACCCATCACAGGCTTCTTGTTTCGTTTCTGAGTTTAACTTTGAAATTGACTAATTAAATGGAAAGGTGTGGCTGGTTTAGTCTTGAATGGTCTCGAACTTTCCCTGAGGGTTTATAAACTGCGGCTTTTCACATTTCTTGGCATATTGATCGACGTCTATCTGAGTGTGTGTGTGTGCGTTAAGGAGGAGGAGGGCGGCGTCTTTCGTCGGCAGCTAGAACATCTTCAAGGTAATGGCAACATAACTTTATTTTTTCTTGCTACCTCCGTAGTTTAATGCGAGGGAAAGTTCCGAATCTTTAACTATGTAACCTACTTTTCGAAAATGTAAATCATCTTCCGGCTAATGTAAAGATTTGATATAATCTTTAACTGTGAATCGGGGATAGAGAGTGATGTACCCTCTCGAGCTCCCCTTCATCTTGTTTTGAGGTGACTTCGTTTTGTAACGTTTTCCTGCCTGTAATTTTTTAAAGTAATTTCTATACGAGTCACCTTGAATAGGCAGTATGGAACTCAGAAATTGTGAAGCGAGGGGCTTGTAACCTAGTTTTCGAAAATGTAAATCATCTTCCGGCTAATGTACAGATTTGATATAATCTTTAACTGTGAATCGGGGATAGAGAGTGATGTACTCTCTCGAGCTCCCCTTCATCTTGTTTTGAGGTGACTTCGTTTTGTAACGTTCTTCTGCCTGTAATATTTTAAAGTAATTTCTATACGAGTTGCCTTGAATAGGCAGTATGGAACCGAGAGCCTGTTAGCTCTTTTTCCAATTTTGTAATTGTAAAGAGTGCCTCTAGAAGGCTAGACATTGTATTTCGGGAGCAAGTGCCCCCTGAATTAACCCTCTACTGCATGAATTATTTTTCGTTTTCGTTTGGTGAAGAAAATTTCAAGCTTTAATGTTCAACATACGCTCAGTGTATTAGATGTACCAGCAATTCTTAACTGGGGCTAATAGCATAACACTCATATGTGATGTGGATTGCCATTGTTGAATATATATACGATTTTTCTCGATTTTACGCTAAGCTTTAGCATTCAAAGAACGAACATTACTACCTACTGGCCATGGGTACGTACTGCAAGGCGCAAGTACAACTTGCAGAACCGTAGGTCGGTAATGTCTTTGAGGTTGAGCCAGAGGTACTCCTGAAGCCTGTGGTAATGCGATGGGGAGGGCCCACGTAAAATAAACGGTGGTTGGTTCGCGTGGATGTTGACGGGGTGGAAGGCGTACCTTTGGTTGTAGGGCTGTTTTGTCTTATGTTATGTAAAAAAAAACAAGGCATCACTGGGATATGTGTTTAATTGATTGTACAGTTGAAGGTGTGCCGTAAAACTACCTCTGTCTACAATATTTATCCATGTATACAGGTGAAAAGTTATTTGTTGCCTAAAGGCAAAAGGGATTTCTGCCCTTGAACAACTTTATGTTCTTTGTAAATTTGAGTTGGGAGCTCAGAAATTGTGAAGCGAGGGGCTTGTAACCTACTTTTCGAAAATGTAAATCATCTTCCGGCTAATGTAAAGATTTGATATAATCTTTAACTGTGAATCGGGTATAGAGAGTGATGTACCCTCTCGAGCTCCCCTTCATCTTGTTTTGAGGTGACTTCGTTTTGTAACGTTTTTCTGCCTGTAATATTTTAAAGTAATTTCTATACGAGTCACCTCTGTAGTTTGGGAATAGCCCCTGTTGCATCGGCCTGGAGCCCCTTAGTTTTCTTTAGTGTTCATATCTAGGAGTGCAAGTGTACGCCTCCACTCATTTTGTGTTCGGGCCATTAATTTAACCTGTTATTCTTATTCCACGAAGGCCCAGTACATTGGGTATTTAATATTTAATATTTATATTAATTTTCAACCCATCACAGGCTTCTTGTTTCGTTTCTGAGTTTAACTTTGAAATTGACCAATTAAATGGAAAGGTGTGGCTGGTTTAGTCTTGAATGGTCTCGAACCTTCCCTGAGGGTTTATAAACTGCGGCTTTTCACATTTCTTGGCATATTGATCGACGTCTATCTGAGTGTGTGTGTGTGTTAAGGAGGAGGCGGGCGGCCTCTTTCGTCGGCAGCTAGAATATCTTCAAGGTAATGTCCACATAACTTTATATTTTCTTGCTACCTCCGCAGTTTAATGCGAGGGAAAGTTCCGAATCTTTAACTATGTAACCTACTTTTCGAAAATGTAAATGATCTTCCGGCTAATGTAAAGATTTGCTATAATCTTTAACTCTGAATCGGGGATAGAGAGTGATGTACCCTCTCGAGCTCCCCTTCATCTTGCTTTGAGGTGACTTCGTTTTGTAACGTTTTTCTGCCTGTAATATTTTAAAATAATTTCTATACGAGTCACCTCTGTAGTTTGGGAATAGCCCCTGTTGCATCGGC
This sequence comes from Anabrus simplex, assembly GCF_040414725.1. Lineage (NCBI taxonomy): Eukaryota > Metazoa > Arthropoda > Insecta > Orthoptera > Tettigoniidae > Anabrus > Anabrus simplex. The sequence continues at coordinate 935,626,929 of NC_090266.1, forward strand.
CTGGAGCCCCTTAGTTTTCTTTAGTGTTCATATCTAGGAGTGCAAGTGTACGCCTCCATTCATTTTGTGTTCGGGCCATAAATTTAACCTGTTATTCTTATTCCACGAAGGCCCAGTAGATTGGGTATTTAATATCCCTGTAAAAATAAGTTCCATTTGTAAATGGTGGTTTGAGAGACCCGAGATTGATATAATGTTGCCTTGAATAGGCAGTATGGAACCGAGAGCCTGTTAGCTCTTTTTCCAATTTTGTAATTGTAAAGAGTGCCTCTAGAAGGCTAGACATTGTATTTCGGGAGCAAGTGCCCCATGAATTAACCCTCTACTGCATGAATTATTTTTCGTTTTCGTTTGGTGAAGAAAATTTCAAGCTTTAATGTTCAACATACGCTCAGTGTATTAGATGTACCAGCAATTCTTAACTGGGGCTAATAGCATAACACTCATATGTGATGTGGATTGCCATTGTTGAATATATATACGATTTTTCTCGATTTTGCGCTAAGCTTTTAACATTCAAAGACCGAACATTACTACCTACTGGCCATGGGTACGTACTGCAAGGCGCAAGTACAACTTGCAAAACCGTAGGTCGGTAATGTATTTGAGGTTGAGCCAGAGGTACTCCTGAAACCTGTTGTAATGCGATGGGGAGGGCCCACGTAAAATAAACGGTGGTTGGTTCGCGTGGATGTTGACGGGGTGGAAGGAGTACCTTTGGTTGTAGGGCTGTTTTGTCTTATGTTATGTAAAAAAAACAAGGCATCACTGGGATATGTGTTTAATTGATTGTACAGTTGAAGGTGTGCCGTAAAACTACCTCTGTCTACAATATTTATCCATTTATACAGGTGAAAAGTTATTTGTTGCCTAAAGGCAAAAGGGATTTCTGCCCTTGAACATCTTTATGTTCTTTGTACATCAAGAAGTTTGGACATATCTCCACATATGACATTACCAAAACACTATGACCATGCACACTGGTGCAAAGTGAAAGAACATATAATTTAAAGAAGTTTTGTATTTCTAGTTTTTTTTAAAACTGATTGATGTTCATCTATTTTTGGGTTGGCAATTTGTCGTTTTCCTTTCCGCCAGTTTTGAATCTGGGCAATGACAAATTTCTGTAATTAATTTTCAACCCATCACAGGCTTCTTGTTTCGTTTCTGAGTTTAACTTTGAAGTTGACCAATTAAATGGAAAGGTGTGGCTGGTTTAGTCTTGAATGGTCTCGAACCTTCCCTGAGGGTTTATAAACTGCGGCTTTAAACATTTCTTGGCATATTGATCGACGTCTATCTGAGTGTGTGTGTGTGTGTTAAGGAGGAGGCGGGCGGCCTCTTTCGTCGGCAGCTAGAACATCTTCAAGGTAATGGCCACATAAGTTTATTTTTTCTTGCTACCTCCGCAGTTTAATGCGAGGGAAAGTTCCGAATCTTTAACTATGTAACCTACTTTTCGAAAATGTAAATCATCTTCCGGCTAATGTAAAGATTCGATATAATCTTTAACTGTGAATCGGGGATAGAGAGTGATGTACCCTCTCGAGCTCCCCTTCATCTTGTTTTGAGGTGACTTCGTTTTGTAACGTTTTTCTACCTGTAATATTTTAAAGTAATTTCTATACGAGTCACCTCTGTAGTTTGGGAATAGCCCCTGTTGCATCGGCCTGGAGCCCCTTAGTTTTCTTTAGTGTTCATATCTAGGAGTGCAAGTGTACGCCTCCATTCATTTTGTGTTCGGGCCATTAATTTAACCTGTTATTCTTATTCCACGAAGGCCCAGTAGATTGGGTATTTAATATCCCTGTAAAAATAAGTTCCATTTGTAAATGGTGGTTTGAGAGACCCGAGATTGATATAATGTTGCCTTGAATAGGCAGTATCTAACCGAGAGCCTGTTAGCTCTTTTTCCAATTTTGTAATTGTAAAGAGTTCCTCTAGAAGGCTAGACATTGTATTTCGGGAGCAAGTGCCCCATGAATTAACCCTCTACTGCATGAATTATTTTTCGTTTTCGTTTGGTGAAGAAAATTTCATGCTTTAATGTTCAACATACGCTCAGTGTATTAGATGTACCAGCAATTCTTAACTGGGGCTAATAGCATAACACTCATATGTGATGTGGATTGCCATTGTTGAATATATATATGATTTTTCTCGATTTTACGCTAAGCTTTTAACATTCAAAGACCGAACATTACTACCTACTGGCCATGGGTACGTACTGCAAGGCGCAAGTACAACTTGCAGAACCGTAGGTCGGTAATGTCTTTGAGGTTGAGCCAGAGGTACTCCTGAAGCCTGTGGTAATGCGATGGGGAGGGCCCATGTAAAATAAACGGAGGTTGGTTCGCGTGGAACCTTTGGTTGTAGGGCTGTTTTGTCTTATGTTATGTAAAAAAAAACAAGGCATCACTGGGATATGTGTTTAATTGATTGTACAGTTGAAGGTGTGCCGTAAAACTACCTCTGTCTACAATATTTATCAATTTAAACAGGTGAAATGTTATTTGCTGCCTAAAGGCAAAAGGGATTTCTGCCCTTGAACAACTTTATGTTCTTTGTAAATTTGAGCTGGGAGCTCAGAAATTGTGAAGCGAGGGGCTTGTAACCTACTTTTCGAAAATGTAAATCATCTTCCGGCTAATGTAAAGATTTGATATAATCTTTAACTGTGAATCGGGGATAGAGAGTGATGTACCCTCTCGAGCTCCCCTTCATCTTGTTTTGAGGTGACTTCGTTTTGTAACGTTTTTCTGCCTGTAATTTTTTAAAGTAATTTCTATACGAGTCACCTTGAATAGGCAGTATGGAACTCAGAAATTGTGAAGCGAGGGGCTTGTAACCTAGTTTTCGAAAATGTAAATCATCTTCCGGCTAATGTACAGATTTGATATAATCTTTAACTGTGAATCGGGGATAGAGAGTGATGTACCCTCTCGAGCTCCCCTTCATCTTGTTTTGAGGTGACTTCGTTTTCTAACGTTCTTCTGCCTGTAATATTTTAAAGTAATTTCTATACGAGTTGCCTTGAATAGGCAGTATGGAACCGAGAGCCTGTTAGCTCTTTTTCCAATTTTGTAATTGTAAAGAGTGCCTCTAGAAGGCTAGACATTGTATTTCGGGAGCAGGTGCCCCCTGAATTAACCCTCTTCTGCATGAATTATTTTTCGTTTTCGTTTGGTGAAGAAAATTTCAAGCTTTAATGTTCAACATACGCTCAGTGTATTAGATGTACCAGCAATTCTTAACTGGGGCTAATAGCATAACACTCATATGTGATGTGGATTGCCATTGTTGAATATATATACGATTTTTCTCGATTTTACGCTAAGCTTTTAACATTCAAAGAACGAACATTACTACCTACTGGCCATGGGTACGTACTGCAAGGCGCAAGTACAACTTGCAGAACCGTAGGTCGGTAATGTCTTTGAGGTTGAGCCAGAGGTACTCCTGAAGCCTGTGGTAATGCGATGGGGAGGGCCCACGTAAAATAAACGGTGGTTGGTTCGCGTGGATGTTGACGGGGTGGAAGGAGTACCTTTGGTTGTAGGGCTGTTTTGTCTTATGTTATGTAAAAAAAAACAAGGCATCACTGGGATATGTGTTTAATTGATTGTACAGTTGAAGGTGTGCCGTAAAACTACCTCTGTCTACAATATTTATCCATTTATACAGGTGAAAAGTTATTTGTTGCCTAAAGGCAAAAGGGATTTCTGCCCTTGAACAACTTTATGTTCTTTGTAAATTTGAGTTGGGAGCTCAGAAATTGTGAAGCGAGGGGCTTGTAACCTACTTTTCGAAAATGTAAATCATCTTCCGGCTAATGTAAAGATTTGATATAATCTTTAACTGTGAATCGGGTATAGAGAGTGATGTACCCTCTCGAGCTCCCCTTCATCTTGTTTTGAGGTGACTTCGTTTTGTAACGTTTTTCTGCCTGTAATATTTTAAAGTAATTTCTATACGAGTCACCTCTGTAGTTTGGGAATAGCCCCTGTTGCATCGGCCTGGAGCCCCTTAGTTTTCTTTAGTGTTCATATCTAGGAGTGCAAGTGTACGCCTCCACTCATTTTGTGTTCGGGCCATTAATTTAACCTGTTATTCTTATTCCACGAAGGCCCAGTACATTGGGTATTTAATATTTAATATTTATATTAATTTTAAACCCATCACAGGCTTCTTGTTTCGTTTCTGAGTTTAACTTTGAAATTGACCAATTAAATGGAAAGGTGTGGCTGGTTTAGTCTTGAATGGTCTCGAACCTTCCCTGAGGGTTTATAAACTGCGGCTTTTCACATTTCTTGGCATATTGATCGACGTCTATCTGAGTGTGTGTGTGTGTTAAGGAGGAGGCGGGCGGCCTCTTTCGTCGGCAGCTAGAACATCTTCAAGGTAATGGCCACATAACTTTATATTTTCTTGCTACCTCCGCAGTTTAATGCGAGGGAAAGTTCCGAATCTTTAACTATGTAACCTACTTTTCGAAAATGTAAATGATCTTCCGGCTAATGTAAAGATTTGATATAATCTTTAACTGTGAATCGGGGATAGAGAGTGATGTACCCTCTCGAGCTCCCCTTCATCTTGCTTTGAGGTGACTTCGTTTTGTAACGTTTTTCTGCCTGTAATATTTTAAAGTAATTTCTATACGAGTCACCTCTGTAGTTTGGGAATAGCCCCTGTTGCATCGGCCTGGAGCCCCTTAGTTTTCTTTAGTGTTCATATCTAGGAGTGCAAGTGTACGCCTCCATTCATTTTGTGTTCGGGCCATTAATTTAACCTGTTATTCTTATTCCACGAAGGCCCAGTAGATTGGGTATTTAATATCCCTGTAAAAATAAGTTCCATTTGTAAATGGTGGTTTGAGAGACCCGAGATTGATATAATGTTGCCTTGAATAGGCAGTATGGAACCGAGAGCCTGTTAGCTCTTTTTCCAATTTTGTAATTGTAAGGAGTGCCTCTAGAAGGCTAGACATTGTATTTCGGGAGCAAGTGCCCCATGAATTAACCCTCTACTGCATGAATTATTTTTCGTTTTCGTTTGGTGAAGAAAATTTCAAGCTTTAATGTTCAACATAGGCTCAGTGTATTAGATGTACCAGCAATTCTTAACTGGGGCTAATAGCATAACACTCATATGTGATGTGGATTGCCATTGTTGAATATATATACGATTTTTCTCGATTTTGCGCTAAGCTTTTAACATTCAAAGACCGAACATTACTACCTACTGGCCATGGGTACGTACTGCAAGGCGCAAGTACAACTTGCAAAACCGTAGGTCGGTAATGTATTTGAGGTTGAGCCAGAGGTACTCCTGAAACCTGTTGTAATGCGATGGGGAGGGCCCACGTAAAATAAACGGTGGTTGGTTCGCGTGGATGTTGACGGGGTGGAAGGAGTACCTTTGGTTGTAGGGCTGTTTTGTCTTATGTTATGTAAAAAAAAACAAGGCATCACTGGGATATGTGTTTAATTGATTGTACAGTTGAAGGTGTGCCGTAAAACTACCTCTGTCTACAATATTTATCCATTTATACAGGTGAAAAGTTATTTGTTGCCTTAAGGCAAAAGGGATTTCTGCCCTTGAACATCTTTATGTTCTTTGTACATCAAGAAGTTTGGACATATCTCCACATATGACATTACCAAAACACTATGACCATGCACACTGGTGCAAAGTGAAAGAACATATAATTTAAAGAAGTTTTGTATTTCTAGTTTTTTTTAAAACTGATTGATGTTCATCTATTTTTGGGTTGGCAATTTGTCGTTTTCCTTTCCGCCAGTTTTGAATCTGGGCAATGACAAATTTCTGTAATTAATTTTCAACCCATCACAGGCTTCTTGTTTCGTTTCTGAGTTTAACTTTGAAGTTGACCAATTAAATGGAAAGGTGTGGCTGGTTTAGTCTTGAATGGTCTCGAACCTTCCCTGAGGGTTTATAAACTGCGGCTTTAAACATTTCTTGGCATATTGATCGACGTCTATCTGAGTGTGTGTGTGTGTGTTAAGGAGGAGGCGGGCGGCCTCTTTCGTCGGCAGCTAGAACATCTTCAAGGTAATGGCCACATAAGTTTATTTTTTCTTGCTACCTCCGCAGTTTAATGCGAGGGAAAGTTCCGAATCTTTAACTATGTAACCTACTTTTCGAAAATGTAAATCATCTTCCGGCTAATGTAAAGATTCGATATAATCTTTAACTGTGAATCGAGGATAGAGAGTGATGTACCCTCTCGAGCTCCCCTTCATCTTGCTTTGAGGTGACTTCGTTTTGTAACGTTTTTCTACCTGTAATATTTTAAAGTAATTTCTATACGAGTCACCTCTGTAGTTTGGGAATAGCCCCTGTTGCATCGGCCTGGAGCCCCTTAGTTTTCTTTAGTGTTCATATCTAGGGGTGCAAGTGTACGCCTCCATTCATTTTGTGTTCGGGCCATTAATTTAACCTGTTATTCTTATTCCACGAAGGCCCAGTAGATTGGGTATTTAATATCCCTGTAAAAATAAGTTCCATTTGTAAATGGTGGTTTGAGAGACCCGAGATTGATATAATGTTGCCTTGAATAGGCAGTATCTAACCGAGAGCCTGTTAGCTCTTTTTCCAATTTTGTAATTGTAAAGAGTGCCTCTAGAAGGCTAGACATTGTATTTCGGGAGCAAGTGCCCCATGAATTAACCCTCTACTGCATGAATTATTTTTCGTTTTCGTTTGGTGAAGAAAATTTCATGCTTTAATGTTCAACATACGCTCAGTGTATTAGATGTACCAGCAATTCTTAACTGGGGCTAATAGCATAACACTCATGTGATGTGGATTGCCATTGTTGAATATATATATGATTTTTCTCGATTTTACGCTAAGCTTTTAACATTCAAAGACCGAACATTACTACCTACTGGCCATGGGTACGTACTGCAAGGCGCAAGTACAACTTGCAGAACCGTAGGTCGGTAATGTCTTTGAGGTTGAGCCAGAGGTACTCCTGAAGCCTGTGGTAATGCGATGGGGAGGGCCCATGTAAAATAAACGGAGGTTGGTTCGCGTGGAACCTTTGGTTGTAGGGCTGTTTTGTCTTATGTTATGTAAAAAAAAACAAGGCATCACTGGGATATGTGTTTAATTGATTGTACAGTTGAAGGTGTGCCGTAAAACTACCTCTGTCTACAATATTTATCAATTTAAACAGGTGAAATGTTATTTGTTGCCTAAAGGCAAAAGGGATTTCTGCCCTTGAACAACTTTATGTTCTTTGAAAATTTGAGCTGGGAGCTCAGAAATTGTGAAGCGAGGGGCTTGTAACCTACTTTTCGAAAATGTAAATCATCTTCCGGCTAATGTAAAGATTTGATATAATCTTTAACTGTGAATCGGGGATAGAGAGTGATGTACCCTCTCGAGCTCCCCTTCATCTTGTTTTGAGGTGACTTCGTTTTGTAACGTTTTTCTGCCTGTAATTTTTTAAAGTATTTTCTATACGAGTCACCTTGAATAGGCAGTATGGAACTCAGAAATTGTGAAGCGAGGGGCTTGTAACCTAGTTTTCGAAAATGTAAATCATCTTCCGGCTAATGTACAGATTTGATATAATCTTTAACTGTGAATCGGGGATAGAGAGTGATGTACCCTCTCGAGTTCCCCTTCATCTTGTTTTGAGGTGACTTCGTTTTGTAACGTTCTTCTGCCTGTAATATTTTAAAGTAATTTCTATACGAGTTGCCTTGAATAGGCAGTATGGAACCGAGAGCCTGTTAGCTCTTTTTCCAATTTTGTAATTGTAAAGAGTGCCTCTAGAAGGCTAGACATTGTATTTCGGGAGCAAGTGCCCCCTGAATTAACCCTCTTCTGCATGAATTATTTTTCGTTTTCGTTTGGTGAAGAAAATTTCAAGCTTTAATGTTCAACATACGCTCAGTGTATTAGATGTACCAGCAATTCTTAACTGGGGCTAATAGCATAACACTCATATGTGATGTGGATTGCCATTGTTGAATATATATACGATTTTTCTCTATTTTACGCTAAGCTTTTAACATTCAAAGAACGAACATTACTACCTACTGGCCATGGGTACGTACTGCAAGGCGCAAGTACAACTTGCAGAACCGTAGGTCGGTAATGTCTTTGAGGTTGAGCCAGAGGTACTCCTGAAGCCTGTGGTAATGCGATGGGGAGGGCCCACGTAAAATAAACGGTGGTTGGTTCGCGTGGATGTTGACGGGGTGGAAGGAGTACCTTTGGTTGTAGGGCTGTTTTGTCTTAGGTTATGTAAAAAAAAAAAGGCATCACTGGGATATGTGTTTAATTGATTGTACAGTTGAAGGTGTGCCGTAAAACTACCTCTGTCTACAATATTTATCCATTTATACAGGTGAAAAGTTATTTGTTGCCTAAAGGCAAAAGGGATTTCTGCCCTTGAACAACTTTATGTTCTTTGTAAATTTGAGTTGGGAGCTCAGAAATTGTGAAGCGAGGGGCTTGTAACCTACTTTTCGAAAATGTAAATCATCTTCCGGCTAATGTAAAGATTTGATATAATCTTTAACTGTGAATCGGGTATAGAGAGTGATGTACCCTCTCGAGCTCCCCTTCATCTTGTTTTGAGGTGACTTCGTTTTGTAACGTTTTTCTGCCTGTAATATTTTAAAGTAATTTCTATACGAGTCACCTCTGTAGTTTGGGAATAGCCCCTGTTGCATCGGCCTGGAGCCCCTTAGTTTTCTTTAGTGTTCATATCTAGGAGTGCAAGTGTACGCCTCCACTCATTTTGTGTTCGGGCCATTAATTTAACCTGTTATTCTTATTCCACGAAGGCCCAGTACATTGGGTATTTAATATTTAATATTTATATTAATTTTCAACCCATCACAGGCTTCTTGTTTCGTTTCTGAGTTTAACTTTGAAATTGACCAATTAAATGGAAAGGTGTGGCTGGTTTAGTCTTGAATGGTCTCGAACCTTCCCTGAGGGTTTATAAACTGCGGCTTTTCACATTTCTTGGCATATTGATCGACGTCTATCTGAGTGTGTGTGTGTGTTAAGGAGGAGGCGGGCGGCCTCTTTCGTCGGCAGCTAGAACATCTTCAAGGTAATGGCCACATAACTTTATATTTTCTTGCTACCTCCGCAGTTTAATGCGAGGGAAAGTTCCGAATCTTTAACTATGTAACCTACTTTTCGAAAATGTAAATGATCTTCCGGCTAATGTAAAGATTTGATATAATCTTTAACTGTGAATCGGGGATAGAGAGTGATGTACCCTCTCGAGCTCCCCTTCATCTTGCTTTGAGGTGACTTCGTTTTGTAACGTTTTTCTGCCTGTAATATTTTAAAGTAATTTCTATACGAGTCACCTCTGTAGTTTGGGAATAGCCCCTGTTGCATCGGCCTGGAGCCCCTTAGTTTTCTTTAGTGTTCATATCTAGGAGTGCAAATGTACGCCGCCATTCATTTTGTGTTCGGGCCATTAATTTAACCTGTTATTCTTATTCCACGAAGGCCCAGTAGATTGGGTATTTAATATCCCTGTAAAAATAAGTTCCATTTGTAAATGGTGGTTTGAGAGACCCGAGATTGATATAATGTTGCCTTGAATAGGCAGTATGGAACTAGAGCCTGTTAGCTCTTTTTCCAATTTTGTAATTGTAAAGAGTGCCTCTAGAAGGCTAGACATTGTATTTCGGGAGCAAGTGCCCCATGAATTAACCCTCTACTGCATGAATTATTTTTCGTTTTCGTTTGGTGAAGAAAATTTCAAGCTTTAATGTTCAACATAGGCTCTGTGTATTAGATGTACCAGCAATTCTTAACTGGGGCTAATAGCATAACACTCATATGTGATGTGGATTGCCATTGTTGAATATATATACGATTTTTCTCGATTTTGCGCTAAGCTTTTAACATTCAAAGACCGAACATTACTACCTACTGGCCATGGGTACGTACTGCAAGGCGCAAGTACAACTTGCAAAACCGTAGGTCGGTAATGTATTTGAGGTTGAGCCAGAGGTACTCCTGAAACCTGTTGTAATGCGATGGGGAGGGCCCACGTAAAATAAACGGTGGTTGGTTCGCGTGGATGTTGACGGGGTGGAAGGAGTACCTTTGGTTGTAGGGCTGTTTTGTCTTATGTTATGTAAAAAAAAAAACAAGGCATCACTGGGATATGTGTTTAATTGATTGTACAGTTGAAGGTGTGCCGTAAAACTACCTCTGTCTACAATATTTATCCATTTATACAGGTGAAAAGTTATTTGTTGCCTAAAGGCAAAAGGGATTTCTGCCCTTGAACATCTTTATGTTCTTTGTACATCAAGAAGTTTGGACATATCTCCACATATGACATTACCAAAACACTATGACCATGCATACTGGTGCAAAGTGAAAGAACATATAATTTAAAGAAGTTTTGTATTTCTAGTTTTTTTTAAAACTGATTGATGTTCATCTATTTTTGGGTTGGCAATTTGTCGTTTTCCTTTCCGCCAGTTTTGAATCTGGGCAATGACAAATTTCTGTAATTAATTTTCAACCCATCACAGGCTTCTTGTTTCGTTTCTGAGTTTAACTTTGAAGTTGACCAATTAAATGGAAAGGTGTGGCTGGTTTAGTCTTGAATGGTCTCGAACCTTCCCTGAGGGTTTATAAACTGCGGCTTTAAACATTTCTTGGCATATTGATCGACGTCTATCTGAGTGTGTGTGTGTGTGTTAAGGAGGAGGCGGGCGGCCTCTTTCGTCGGCAGCTAGAACATCTTCAAGGTAATGGCCACATAAGTTTATTTTTTCTTGCTACCTCCGCAGTTTAATGCGAGGGAAAGTTCCGAATCTTTAACTATGTAACCTACTTTTCGAAAATGCAAAATCATCTTCCGGCTAATGTAAAGATTCGATATAATCTTTAACTGTGAATCGGGGATAGAGAGTGATGTACCCTCTCGAGCTCCCCTTCATCTTGTTTTGAGGTGACTTCGTTTTGTAATGTTTTTCTACCTGTAATATTTTAAAGTAATTTCTATACGAGTCACCTCTGTAGTTTGGGAATAGCCCCTGTTGCATCGGCCTGGAGCCCCTTAGTTTTCTTTAGTGTTCATATCTAGGAGTGCAAGTGTACGCCTCCATTCATTTTGTGTTCGGGCCATTAATTTAACCTGTTATTCTTATTCCACGAAGGCCCAGTAGATTGGGTATTTAATATCCCTGTAAAAATAAGTTCCATTTGTAAATGGTGGTTTGAGAGACCCGAGATTGATATAATGTTGCCTTGAATAGGCAGTATCTAACCGAGAGCCTGTTAGCTCTTTTTCCAATTTTGTAATTGTAAAGAGTGCCTCTAGAAGGCTAGACATTGTATTTCGGGAGCAAGTGCCCCATGAATTAACCCTCTACTGCATGAATTATTTTTCGTTTTCGTTTGGTGAAGAAAATTTCATGCTTTAATGTTCAACATACGCTCAGTGTATTAGATGTACCAGCAATTCTTAACTGGGGCTAATAGCATAACACTCATATGTGATGTGGATTGCCATTGTTGAATATATATATGATTTTTCTCGATTTTACGCTAAGCTTTTAACATTCAAAGACCGAACATTACTACCTACTGGCCATGGGTACGTACTGCAAGGCGCAAGTACAACTTGCAGAACCGTAGGTCGGTAATGTCTTTGAGGTTGAGCCAGAGGTACTCCTGAAGCCTGTGGTAATGCGATGGGGAGGGCCCACGTAAAATAAACGGTGGTTGGTTCGCGTGGTTGTTGACGGGGTGGAAGGAGTACCTTTGGTTGTAGGGCTGTTTTGTCTTATGTTATGTAAAAAAAACAAGGCATCACTGGAATATGTGTTTAATTGATTGTACAGTTGAAGGTGTGCCGTAAAACTACCTCTGTCTACAATATTTATCCATTTATACAGGTGAAAAGTTATTTGTTGCCTAAAGGCAAAAGGGATTTCTGCCCTTGAACATCTTTATGTTCTTTGTACATCAAGAAGTTTGGACATATCTCCACATATGACATTACCAAAACACTATGACCATGCATACTGGTGCAAAGTGAAAGAATATATAATTTAAAGAAGTTTTGTATTTCTAGTTTTTTTTAAAACTGATTGATGTTCATCTATTTTTGGGTTGGCAATTTGTCGTTTTCCTTTCCGCCAGTTTTGAATCTGGGCAATGACAAATTTCTGTAATTAATTTTCAACCCATCACAGGCTTCTTGTTTCGTTTCTGAGTTTAACTTTGAAGTTGACCAATTAAATGGAAAGGTGTGGCTGGTTTAGTCTTGAATGGTCTCGAACCTTCCCTGAGGGTTTATAAACTGCGGCTTTAAACATTTCTTGGCATATTGATCGACGTCTATCTGAGTGTGTGTGTGTGTGTTAAGGAGGAGGCGGGCGGCCTCTTTCGTCGGCAGCTAGAACATCTTCAAGGTAATGGCCACATAAGTTTATTTTTTCTTGCTACCTCCGCAGTTTAATGCGAGGGAAAGTTCCGAATCTTTAACTATGTAACCTACTTTTCGAAAATGTAAATCATCTTCCGGCTAATGTAAAGATTCGATATAATCTTTAACTGTGAATCGGGGATAGAGAGTGATGTACCCTCTCGAGCTCCCCTTCATCTTGTTTTGAGGTGACTTCGTTTTGTAATGTTTTTCTACCTGTAATATTTTAAAGTAATTTCTATACGAGTCACCTCTGTAGTTTGGGAATAGCCCCTGTTGCATCGGCCTGGAGCCCCTTAGTTTTCTTTAGTGTTCATATCTAGGAGTGCAAGTGTACGCCTCCATTCATTTTGTGTTCGGGCCATTAATTTAACCTGTTATTCTTATTCCACGAAGGCCCAGTAGATTGGGTATTTAATATCCCTGTAAAAATAAGTTCCATTTGTAAATGGTGGTTTGAGAGACCCGAGATTGATATAATGTTGCCTTGAATAGGCAGTATCTAACCGAGAGCCTGTTAGCTCTTTTTCCAATTTTGTAATTGTAAAGAGTTCCTCTAGAAGGCTAGACATTGTATTTCGGGAGCAAGTGCCCCATGAATTAACCCTCTACTGCATGAATTATTTTTCGTTTTCGTTTGGTGAAGAAAATTTCATGCTTTAATGTTCAACATACGCTCAGTGTATTAGATGTACCAGCAATTCTTAACTGGGGCTAATAGCATAACACTCATATGTGATGTGGATTGCCATTGTTGAATATATATATGATTTTTCTCGATTTTACGCTAAGCTTTTAACATTCAAAGACCGAACATTACTACCTACTGGCCATGGGTACGTACTGCAAGGCGCAAGTACAACTTGCAGAACCGTAGGGCGGTAATGTCTTTGAGGTTGAGCCAGAGGTACTCCTGAAGCCTGTGGTAATGCGATGGGGAGGGCCCACGTAAAATAAACGGTGGTTGGTTCGCGTGGTTGTTGACGGGGTGGAAGGAGTACCTTTGGTTGTAGGGCTGTTTTGTCTTATGTTATGTAAAAAAAACAAGGCATCACTGGGATATGTGTTTAATTGATTGTACAGTTGAAGGTGTGCCGTAAAACTACCTCTGTCTACAATATTTATCCATTTATACAGGTGAAAAGTTATTTGTTGCCTAAAGGCAAAAGGGATTTCTGCCCTTGAACAACTTTATGTTCTTTGTAAATTTGAGCTGGGAGCTCATAAATTGTGAAGCGAGGGGCTTGTAACCTACTTTTCGAAAATGTAAATCATCTTCCGGCTAATGTAAAGATTTGATATAATCTATAACTGTGAATCGGGTATAGAGAGTGATGTACCCTCTCGAGCTCCCCTTCATCTTGTTTTGAGGTGACTTCGTTTTGTAACGTTTTTCTGCCTGTAATATTTTAAAGTAATTTCTATACGAGTCACCTCTGTAGTTTGGGAATAGCCCCTGTTGCATCGGCCTGGAGCCCCTTAGTTTTCTTTAGTGTTCATATCTAGGAGTGCAAGTGTACGCCTCCACTCATTTTGTGTTCGGGCCATTAATTTAACCTGTTATTCTTATTCCACGAAGGCCCAGTACATTGGGTATTTAATATTTAATATTTATATTAATTTTCAACCCATCACAGGCTTCTTGTTTCGTTTCTGAGTTTAACTTTGAAATTGACCAATTAAATGGAAAGGTGTTGCTGGTTTAGTCTTGAATGGTCTCGAACCTTCCCTGAGGGTTTATAAACTGCGGCTTTTCACATTTCTTGGCATATTGATCGACGTCTATCTGAGTGTGTGTGTGTGTGTTAAGGAGGAGGCGGGCGGCCTCTTTCGTCGGCAGCTAGAACATCTTCAAGGTAATGGCCACATAACTTTATATTTTCTTGCTACCTCCGCAGTTTAATGCGAGGGAAAGTTCCGAATCTTTAACTATGTAACCTACTTTTCGAAAATGTAAATCATCTTCCGGCTAATGTAAAGATTTGATATAATCTTTAACTGTGAATCGGGTATAGAGAGTGATGTACCCTCTCGAGCTCCCCTTCATCTTGTTTTGAGGTGACTTCGTTTTGTAACGTTTTTCTGCCTGTAATATTTTAAAGTAATTTCTATACGAGTCACCTCTGTAGTTTGGGAATAGCCCCTGTTGCATCGGCCTGGAGCCCCTTAGTTTTCTTTAGTGTTCATATCTAGGAGTGCAAGTGTACGCCTCCACTCATTTTGTGTTCGGGCCATTAATTTAACCTGTTATTCTTATTCCACGAAGGCCCAGTACATTGGGTATTTAATATTTAATATTTATATTAATTTTCAACCCATCACAGGCTTCTTGTTTCGTTTCTGAGTTTAACTTTGAAATTGACCAATTAAATGGAAAGGTGTGGCTGGTTTAGTCTTGAATGGTCTCGAACCTTCCCTGAGGGTTTATAAACTGCGGCTTTTCACATTTCTTGGCATATTGATCGACGTCTATCTGAGTGTGTGTGTGTGTTAAGGAGGAGGCGGGCGGCCTCTTTCGTCGGCAGCTAGAACATCTTCAAGGTAATGGCCACATAACTTTTATATTTTCTTGCTACCTCCGCAGTTTAATGCGAGGGAAAGTTCCGAATCTTTAACTATGTAACCTACTTTTCGAAAATGTAAATGATCTTCCGGCTAATGTAAAGATTTGATATAATCTTTAACTGTGAATCGGGGATAGAGAGTGATGTACCCTCTCGAGCTTCCCTTCATCTTGCTTTGAGGTGACTTCGTTTTGTAACGTTTTTCTGCCTGTAATATTTTAAAGTAATTTCTATACGAGTCACCTCTGTAGTTTGGGAATAGCCCCTGTTGCATCGGCCTGGAGCCCCTTAGTTTTCTTTAGTGTTCATATCTAGGAGTGCAAGTGTACGCCTCCATTCATTTTGTGTTCGGTCCATTAATGTAACCTGTTATTCTTATTCCACGAAGGCCCAGTAAATTGGGTATTTAATATCCCTGTAAAAATAAGTTCCATTTGTAAATGGTGGCTTGAGAGACCCGAGATTGATGTAATGTTGCCTTGAATAGGCAGTATGGAACCGAGAGCCTGTTAGCTCTTTTACAAATTTTGTAATTGTAAAGAGTGCCTCTAGAAGGCTAGACATTGTATTTCGGGAGCAAGTGCCCCATGAATTAACCCTCTACTGCATGAATTATTTTTCGTTTTCGTTTGGTGAAGAAAATTTCAAGCTTTAACGTTCAACATACGCTCACTGTATTAGATGTACCAGCAATTCTTAACTGGGGCTAATAGCATAACACTCATATGTGATGTGGATTGCCATTGTTGAATATATATACGATTTTTCTCGATTTTGCGCTAAGCTTTTAACATTCAAAGACCGAACATTACTACCTACTGGCCATGGGTACGTCCTGCAAGGCGCAAGTACAACTTGCAGAACCGTAGGTCGGTAATGTATTTGAGGTTGAGCCAGAGGTACTCCTGAAACCTGTGGTAATGCGATGGGGAGGGCCCACGTAAAATAAACGGTGGTTGGTTCGCGTGGATGTTGACGGGGTGGAAGGAGTACCTTTCGTTGTAGGGCTGTTTTGTCTTATGTTATGTAAAAAAAACAAGGCATCACTGGGATATGTGTTTAATTGATTGTACAGTTGAAGGTGTGCCGTAAAACTACCTCTGTCTACAATATTTATCCATTTATACAGGTGAAAAGTTATTTGTTGCCTAAAGGCAAAAGGGATTTCTGCCCTTGAACAACTTTATGTTCTTTGTACATCAAGAAGTTTGGACATATCTCCACATATGACATTACCAAAACACTATGACCATGCACACTGGTGCAAAGTGAAAGAACATATAATTTAAAGAAGTTTTGTATTTCTATTTTTTTAAAACTGATTGATGTTCATCTATTTTTGGGTTGGCAATTTGTCCTTTTCCTTTCCGCCAGTTTTGAATCTGGGCAATGACAAATTTCTGTAATTAATTTTCAACCCATCACAGGCTTCTTGTTTCGTTTCTGAGTTTAACTTTGAAGTTGACCAATTAAATGGAAAGGTGTGGCTTGTTTAGTCTTGAATGGCCTCGAACCTTCCCTGAGGGTTTATAAACTGCGGCTTTAAACATTTCTTGGCATATTGATCGACGTCTATCTGAGTGTGTGTGTGTTTTAAGGAATAGGCGGGCGGCGTATTTCGTCGGCAGCTAGAACATCTTCAAAGTAATGGCCACATAACTTTATTTTTTCTTGCTACCTCCGCAGTTTAATGCGAGGGAAAGTTCCGAATCTTTAACTATGTAACCTACTTTTCGAAAATGTAAATGATCTTCCGGCTAATGTAAAGATTTGATATAATCTTTAACTGTGAATCGGGGATAGAGAGTGATGTACCCTCTCGAGCTCCCCTTCATCTTGTTTTGAGGTGACTTCGTTTTGTAACGTTTTTCTGCCTGTAATATTTTAAAGTAATTTCTATACGAGTTGCCTTGAATAGGCAGTATGGAACCGAGAGCCTGTTAGCTCTTTTTCCAATTTTGTAATTGTAAAGAGTGCCTCTAGAAGGCTAGACATTGTATTTCGGGAGCAAGTGCCCCATGAATTAACCCTCTACTGCATGAATTATTTTTCGTTTTCGTTTGGTGAAGAAAATTTCATGCTTTAATGTTCAACATACGCTCAGTGTATTAGATGTACCAGCAATTCTTAACTGGGGCTAATAGCATAACACTCATATGTGATGTGGATTGCCATTGTTGAATATATATACGATTTATCTCGATTTTACGCTAAGCTTTTAACATTCAAAGAACGAACATTACTACCTACTGGCCATGGGTACGTACTGCAAGGCGCAAGTACAACTTGCAGAATCGTAGGTCGGTAATGTCTTTGAGGTTGAGCCAGAGGTACTCCTGAAGCCTGTGGTAATGCGATGGGGAGGGCCCACGTAAAATAAACGGTGGTTGGTTCGCGTGGATGTTGACGGGGTGGAAGGAGTACCTTTGGTTGTAGGGCTGTTTTGTCTTATGTTATGTAAAAAAAAAAAAAAAAACAAGGCATCACTGGGATATGTGTTTAATTGATTGTACAGTTGAAGGTGTGCCGTAAAACTACCTCTGTCTACAATATTTATCCATTTATACAGGTGAAATGTTATTTGTTGCCTAAAGGCAAAAGGGATTTCTGCCCTTGAACAACTTTATGTTCTTTGTAAATTTGAGCTGGGAGCTCAGAAATTGGGAAGCGAGGGGCTTGTAACCTACTTTTCGAAAATGTAAATCATCTTCCGGCTAATGTAAAGATTTGATATAATCTTTAACTGTGAATCGGGGATAGAGAGTGATGTACCCTCTCGAGCTCCTCTTCATCGTGTTTTGAGGTGACTTCGTTTTGTAACGTTTTCCTGCCTGTAATATTTTAAAGTAATTTCTATACGAGTCACCTGTGTAGTTTGGGAATAGCCCCTGTTGCATCGGCCTGGAGCCCCTTAGTTTTCTTTAGTGTTCATATCTAGGAGTGCAAGTGTACGCCTCCATTCATTTTGTGTTCGGGCCATTAATGTAACCTGTTATTCTTATTCCACGAAGGCCCAGTAGATTGGGTATTTAATATCCCTGTAAAAATAAGTTCCATTTGTAAATGGTGGTTTGAGAGACCCGAGATTGATGTAATGTTGCCTTGAATAGGCAGTATGGAACCGAGAGCCTGTTAGCTCTTTTTCCAATTTTGTAATTGTAAAGAGTGCCTCTAGAAGGCTAGACATTGTATTTCGGGAGCAAGTGCCCCATGAATTAACCCTCTACTGCATGAATTATTTTTCGTTTTCGTTTGGTGAAGAAAATTTCAAGCTTTAATGTTCAACATACGCTCAGTGTATTAGATGTACCAGCAATTCTTAACTGGGGCTAATAGCATAACACTCATATGTGATGTGGATTGCCATTGTTGAATATATATACGATTTTTCTCGATTTTGCGCTAAGCTTTTAACATTCAAAGACCGAACATTACTACCTACTGGCCATGGGTACGTACTGCAAGGCGCAAGTACAACTTGCAGAACCGTAGGTCGGTAATGTATTTGAGGTTGAGCCAGAGGTACTCCTGTAACCTGTGGTAATGCGATGGGGAGGGCCCACGTAAAATAAACGGTGGTTGGTTCGCGTGGATGTTGACGGGGTGGAAGGAGTACCTTTGGTTGTAGGGCTGTTTTGTCTTATGTTATGTAAAAAAAAACAAGGCATCAGTGGGATATGTGTTTAATTGATTGTACAGTTGAAGGTGTGCCGTAAAACTACCTCTGTCTACAATATTTATCCATTTATACAGGTGAAAAGTTATTTGTTGCCTAAAGGCAAAAGGGACTTCTGCCCTTGAACAACTTTATGTTCTTTGTACATCAAGAAGTTTGGACATATCTCCACATATGACATTACCAAAACACTATGACCATGCACACTGGTGCAAAGTGAAAGAACATATAATTTAAAGAAGTTTTGTATTTCTAGTTTTTTAAAAACTGATTGATGTTCATCTATTTTTGGGTTGGCAATTTGTCGTTTTCCTTTCCGCCAGTTTTGAATCTGGGCAATGACAAATTTCTGTAATTAATTTTCAACCCATTACAGGCTTCTTGTTTCGTTTCTGAGTTTAACTTTGAAGTTGACCAATTAAATGGAAAGGTGTGGCTGGTTTAGTCTTGAATGGTCTCGAACCTTCCCTGAGGGTTTATAAACTGCGGCTTTAAACATTTCTTGGCATATTGATCGACGTCTATCTGAGTGTGTGTGTGTGTGTGTTAAGGAGGAGGCGGGCGGCCTCTTTCGTCGGCAGCTAGAACATCTTCAAGGTAATGGCCACATAACTTTATTTTTTCTTGCTACCTCCGCAGTTTAATGCGAGGGAAAGTTCCGAATCTTTAACTATGTAACCTACTTTTCGAAAATGTAAATCATCTTCCGGCTAATGTAAAGATTTGATATAATCTTTAACTGTGAATCGGGGATAGAGAGTGATGTACCCTCTCGAGCTCCCCTTCATCTTGTTTTGAGGTGACTTCGTTTTGTAACGTTTTTCTGCCTGTAATATTTTAAAGTAATTTCTATACGAGTCACCTCTGTAGTTTGGGAATAGCCCCTGTTGCATCGGCCTAGAGCCCCTTAGTTTTCTTTAGTGTTCATATCTAGGAGTGCAAGTGTACGCCTCCATTCATTTTGTGTTCGGGCCATTAATTTAACCTGTTATTCTTATTCCACGAAGGCCCAGTAGATTGGGTATTTAATATCCCTGTAAAAATAAGTTCCATTTGTAAATGGTGGTTTGAGAGACCCGAGATTGATATAATGTTGCCTTGAATAGGCAGTATCTAACCGAGAGCCTGTTAGCTCTTTTTCCAATTTTGTAATTGTAAAGAGTGCCTCTAGAAGGCTAGACATTGTATTTCGGGAGCAAGTGCCCCATGAATTAACCCTCTACTGCATGAATTATTTTTCGTTTTCGTTTGGTGAAAAAAATTTCATTCTTTAATGTTCAACATACGCTCAGTGTATTAGATGTACCAGCAATTCTTAACTGGGGCTAATAGCATAACACTCATATGTGATGTGGATTGCCATTGTTGAATATATATACGATTTTTCTCGATTTTACGCTAAGCTATTAACATTCAAAGACCGAACAATACTACCTACTGGCCATGGGTACGTACTGCAAGGCGCAAGTACAACTTGCAGAACCGTAGGTCGGTAATGTCTTTGAGGTTGAGCCAGAGGTACTCCTGAAGCCTGTGGTAATGCGATGGGGAGGGCCCATGTAAAATAAACGGCGGTTGGTTCGCGTGGATGTTGACGGGGTGGAAGGAGTACCTTTGGTTGTAGGGCTGTTTTGTCTTATGTTATTTAAAAAAAAAAAACAAGTCATCACTGGGATATGTGTTTAATTGATTGTACAGTTGAAGGTGTGCCGTAAAACTACCTCTGTCTACAATATTTATCAATTTAAACAGGTGAAAAGTTATTTGTTGCCTATAGGCAAAAGGGATTTCTGCCCTTGAACAACTTTATGTTCTTTGTAAATTTGAGCTGGGAGCTCATAAATTGTGAAGCGAGGGGCTTGTAACCTACTTTTCGAAAATGTAAATCATCTTCCGGCTAATGTAAAGATTTGATATAATCTTTAACTGTGAATCGGGTATAGAGAGTGATGTACCCTCTCGAGCTCCCCTTCATCTTGTTTTGAGGTGACTTCGTTTTGTAACGTTTTTCTGCCTGTAATATTTTAAAGTAATTTCTATACGAGTCACCTTGAATAGGCAGTATGGAACTCAGAAATTGTGAAGCGAGGGGCTTGTAACCTAGTTTTCGAAAATGTAAATCATCTTCCGGCTAATGTAAAGATTTGATATAATCTTTAACTGTGAATCGGGGATAGAGTGTGATGTACCCTCTCGAGCTCCCCTTCATCTTGTTTTGAGGTGACTTCGTTTTGTAACATTTTTCTGCCTGTAATATTTTAAAGTAATTTCTATACGAGTTGCCTTGAATAGGCAGTATGGAACCGAGAGCCTGTTAGCTCTTTTACAAATTTTGTAATTGTAAAGAGTTCCTCTAGAAGGCTAGACATTGTATTTCGGGAGCAAGTGCCCCATGAATTAACCCTCTACTGCATGAATTATTTTTCGTTTTCGTTTGGTGAAGAAAATTTCAAGCTTTAATGTTCAACATACGCTCAGTGTATTAGATGTACCAGCAATTCTTAACTGGGGCTAATAGCATAACACTCATATGTGATGTGGATTGCCATTGTTGAATATATATACGATTTTTCTCGATTTTACGCTAAGCTTTTAACATTCAAAGAACGAACATTACTACCTACTGGCCATGGGTACTGTGACACTTAGAGCAATTAATGGCATAACTACCCCAAGTGACAGCACCAAGTGTCTGACCGTGTACGAAAGGCACGGTTCAGATAGGTGTAAACGTGCTAGACAAAGACCAATGAAGGAAAAACAAAGGCACTTACCATAGGAGAATTAAACAGGCCCCCCAAAGGAGCGGATAAAATACACCTGGTCATCCCAAATTATCACCCCTTTTAAAAGGAAAACACCAACACCTTGGGGAACAAAGATATTTAATCAACATAATAAAGAAGTAAACAAGAAAGTAATATCCTCGCTGGAAAATAATAAAATTAAAAATTGGGAAATATTTAAACACAAACCAAAGCCCTACGGTCGACCGTTTATAAAGAAAAAGATAATTTAGTTCTTAAAGGACTTATTAAGATAATGCAGATTTATGAAACCACTCCTCAACTCTCAAGTTTTCTTACGACCAAAAGTTTTCTTAGTACAGTACCAAGGTTTTTTTTAACATCCTTTTAACCGTGAGAAACAACCTTGACAGAAACAGTTTTTAATTTTTGATACAGAAAACCTCTTTTAGGATGTGTCAAACGACCCCCTGCAAGGATGGGTAGGTATTACGTGCACTTTTCAAGACATTAAAATAATAATAATAATAATAAGCACCGAAACACCGGGAGGGAAAATGACCAGAAGGTAAAATTAAAATCTCAAAGAAAAATGAAATGGACAAAGGAAATCCGCGCAGAAGGCAGAATACATCACCGGCACATCAAATACAAATCATCAATCATCACAACCAACATCAACAACATTAGCATTCCCATGGCAACGACCAACAATGGGTCAAGGGAAGGAACGGGCCAATCGCAGGCCGCAAACAACAATAGGCGTAAACCAACAAAGGACCAAGAAAACAGACGCAGAAAAATAACCCAGAAACCAGTAAATTAAATTAAGTTAAGTTAAATTAAAATAAAATCAACCCGAGAAACAAGAAAGAAAGGAACCGGGACACAAATGTACACGTAACACCCACACCCCTGAAGCGACTCGCTTGTTAAATTATTCAGGTTAAATAATACCTTTTTAGCACAAAACTTTTAGGCCTAGAAAAGGTCATTAAACAACGTTAGGTTACCCAATTACATTTTTAAAGAATCCAAAAATTACCTTCACACGGTACGCAAGCCCCAATTTAACAGACATAATTACACATGGTATAATTTCCAATTAACAAGCCGAAAGTTTAAAATTCCACAAGGCAAGACTTAGTTTTTTAGATGACGCCAGTTACATGGTTCCGCGCGCACTTTCTGCACATAAAAAAATTTTCAGGTCTTTCACCAAAAATCAGTAAAGATTTAGTTGTAACAACACTTACAGTTTCTTCCAGATGAAAGTTGTGAGGGCAGCTTCGGTAGCCTAAGTTACTTACTTACATAAATAAAACATAACATGTAAATTCCAGACGAGGAAAAATTAACCAGAAAACTTGCAGAAATCCCCAGGGCAACAGCCCCGTATATATAACTTAGCCAGGCTCGAACATTTTCGGTGAAATTATCTCCTTAGGGAGAGAGAAGCCACACACGTCCATCTCTTCCTTGTCACCAAAACGCAATGGCGATTTCCCAAGCTTCCGCAGTGCCGGCTCCAACGATCACATGTGCGCAGAGGCAAAGCGCCTGAGTGGTAACGTAGCTCGCGAGGTAGTACATACCTACGCCACTAGAGTGCAGGAGAATACGGTCAGGCACAGATAGGACGTGCATACAGTCAGTTATAAGGTTTGAAAAGAAGAAATACAGAAGCGGCGAACCACTTCTAAAGACACAGTTTTTCCACAGCCTTTAGGCTAGTTCAAAAATATTTCCCAAGGGGAAAAAATTGTTACGCAGGTAACAGTATCCCTCCCCGAAACTTGACATGTCCAGCACAAGTTTACCATCATAAGGCGGTGGTCTTAAAGCAAACAAAGTTTTTGGTAGAATAGTCCGAATGTGAAAGTGACCACCAATCGCCAGCTTCAGTTTATGCACCACCAGCAGGACGAGTCCAACAGTCACTAAGAACCCAAACACATGTGATTTAAATTTAAAGAACAGTACAGTTCACTTAGACGACACCAAATGTCTATCCACTTTCAATAATAATGAAGTTCCATGCACCAAACTGTGCAACACCCAAGTCGCAGGAAAATTATTAATGGTCCAGATCGCAGGTAACACTTCTTCTTTAGATTTCTTGCTAAACTTTAATGCGAACTATTATCTTCCGCAAGTTCGTCTGCGTCATCTGATCGGAGGTTACGCTACCTTGTGGTACATACACACCTTTAGGTAAAGTTCATAACTATTTGCTTTCAGAACATTAGACCTTCTAGGTCTTAACTGCACCAGATCACATACCTAGACTTAAATTACTAC
The DNA here is from genome assembly GCF_040414725.1 of Anabrus simplex. Taxonomy (NCBI): domain Eukaryota; kingdom Metazoa; phylum Arthropoda; class Insecta; order Orthoptera; family Tettigoniidae; genus Anabrus; species Anabrus simplex. The sequence continues at coordinate 935,650,674 of NC_090266.1, forward strand.
ATGTTTGTTAAATTAGTAATATTATAGGACTTGCGTTAGATAAGAAACGCCTTCATTTGTTTTCCACCCTTTGGCTTGGATGGTAACGACAACCCCAAAAAGGAAAAACGCCCAGAAAGGGAAGGGAAGAGAGAAAACAACATTGGTGAGCGTAAAACACAATCACAAGGTACAACCGGAAAATACATAACCTAACCTTAACCTAGATTAACATGACTTAAGATTACGGTATGGCACAGCAACAGAATACGATAACTATTTAAACAATCCATACCCAAAAACCAAATTACATTACATTTAAGGTATCATGCCAACTAAAATATATGGCCAAGGATACAATTTTCAATACACAAGGAAAACAATAACCAGTGAAACCAAGATAGTTATCTCCACAAAACACCTTTCAAAGCATACAACCAATCCTACCAGGATGGCTACACAATAACGTCACCATTGACTAACAGAAACCAGGAGGCAACATTATATAGAAAAACTTACAGACAAGCACCAACTCAAGGGTGCTGAGTAATTGCAATAACAGAAAAGCTAAGAGAAACTCCCGTCCATACATAATATTACGAAACCAAGACCCAGACCAAGGAAAAGGATGTTGAAAAACGTAACACTGAACTACAAATTAATTAAGCTTACAACCTCCCTAAAATTAAATTTAAAACGGAATAGAACCACCAATCAGTGAGTCAATTAACAAGACTAAACCCTTTAAGTACATGCCCAAGGACAAGAAATAAAATTTAGCAATAAATCAATTTTAAACCTTTTGAGATAGTAATAGAGATATTCTCAATCTTAAAATCAAGATAAACGAAGATTACCACCCGAAAAGGAAGGAACGCAAGGGAGCAAGGAACAGGGAATAAGAAAAAAATCATAAATGGGTGTATGCAGAACTACATGATACCCAAGATCCAAGTATTAGCTTTAATTTAAATTTTTAACTTGCCCTCGATTGAACTAGGGCCCGAGTATATCACAAAAATACCCCAAATAATGCATAACACAAGCAGAACCAAGGTAACCAGAACTAACTCCAACAAGTAGAACAGAACAGAGGCTGATCTTCAACACAGCGAGCTCGCAAAATTCCAAATTTCACAAATACACCAGAAAAGATGCAAATGAATATCCAACAAATGAGGTTCAACATTCCATATACACCATGCATAACCAAGATGAACAAGAACAATGAGAGGCAACCAATACACAGTCAATTAGCAAAGTTACAGGTAAGCGAAAATAGAACCTAAAATATGGAAAAATCCAAGGCTAAAAAGGTAAACAAATTCATAGCAAGGGAAGAGTAGGCAGGATCGGTTGGAGACCTCTTAAAGATCATTTAGATGGAGGGTACGCGTTTCAGTTTGTCATCAACAACAGACCAACCAACAAACACCAAGCTACCAAAACTTACAGATCAAATTTGAGTACAACCCAGGACCATAATTAGCTCCATGGAAGCAACGGGATAGAAATAGGGACAGGAGAAACTCAGGAGGGAACAAAATCCGGAATCAGGTAACTAGCCTACTGCATGGAAACATAATCACAATTCATTCCACAAAGGGACACCCAATCAAATTAAAAGGAAATTTAAAACCTCAGATCAGAAGACCCCAAAAGGAAAATAACGAGCACTGACCAACACAGCGTACACTACCGGTTACCCAATAGGGTCTCAGCATTACCTGGTCTATAAATACGTGACTTTCCGATCACACTGTCGCTCTACAGCCAACAGGTGCCTCCCCCTATCTCCCAGGGGAGCAGGCAAATAAAACATAAGTGGCGGAAAACGAGGCAAGTCCATGGAAAATGCTCACAGAAGCATGAAGAAGGCAGTTCTCAACTAATAGACCCCATAATCTATTAGCAGGAAGATTCCAGTACCGATTAAGAGAATCCTAATCCGTCCCATACCAGAGTAGCAAACTCAAAGCACGGTAAGATCATCAACACCAATGTCAACAGACACCAAAGAACCACTGAGAGAAGAACACCATAGAGTGGCAGATAAAATTTAAAATGAGCATTACAGAAGAACCAAAAACAGATACGATGACATCAGATCAACCAGAAATGCAGGGCGACAGGAAATGAAGGAACCAGGAAACACGAAACCAGGAAGTTACAACAAGGTAAGATAGTTCCAAACGAGAAATAAATTCATGCGAGGGGTTATTCCCAAATCTACAGAGGCACAAGGTAAGACATCAAGGCAACACATCGCCCCTACCTGACATGCCATAACCACAATTACACACACTACAATAATAATAGTAAAACCATAATGACTACCCCAAGCCACGTGTTAGCCCTTAAAGGGATAAAAGGAATACACCATCCTCAACAACATGCTCAGTAATCAATATGCAAATCCCAAAATCAAACTTACGGTACCGTACTCTTTCCTTCAAACACAGGATCACGACCGAACCATTACAGGTTAAAAGGAACTCAGTCCTCAGGTGTTATGACCCTACTGCATCACTCAACTCCAAAACAATAAGTAGATAAGGCAGAGGGTTGCATAGAACTCACAACTCGAAATGGAACTAGGCAAATAAGGATAGGTAGAATGAATTTTGCAGAAGAAATATACCTAGACACATAATGACTTCAACAGGGTACCATGTCAGATGTGCCGAGAACTACCAAATACAAGAACCTCCATATATGATCAAAAATTTACATCAGGATGACAACAAGGTCACAAATTTCAGACAGAACGAGCTAGTTTAATAATTCCACCATAAACAATTTATCAGCAGGAACACTTGAGGCAGGCCGCACCGTACAAATACTTCCAACCAGGTAACGAATACAACCGATAATAGGGTACAAAACACAATGAAACAGAGAACCACATGCAATCAATAGTTGGGAAAAGGGAAAACAAGCAAAGACACTAAAATGTCCAGGCACGTGGCCAACAAGTCACCAACCCAATCACCGATTAACAGAGTTCAACTATAGCCCATAACTACCCAATAACAGATGACAAAAGGTAACATGCCTCCGTCCACCACCTAACGACACACCAAACGGACACCAACAGCAAGACAGGGTAAAAATGGAAACCACTCATGCAAAAAGCACAGCCAAGTCTCGCGGCTAGGACAGATCAGTAATCGCACAGCAAACATGGAAACACATCACCACCGACTGGTTGTATAAAACATAAATGATGACTTCCAAGTAAATATAAGGCTCTACGCTTTAAAGTTAAGTTCCGCTCCGGACTAATGGTAACCAAACAAGGTTAGGAAACATTTACCAGACAAAGTAAAGGTAAAGAATTTCGAGGTAACAACCGGCCCAATGTAAAGAAACATCACAGGCAGGATTAATTTCAAAGTTCAACAATCATCAAGAATTAAGTACTCGAAAGAAACAGGTACAGGCATGCACACAATCCCATTTAGGCCAAAGTAGGTAGCAAGGCATAATTTCAATCGCACAGAGCAAATATCAGTAACACATACATGCCAATCACATAAACCAGTAAAGGTTCAAAACGGGTTCATAGACACTAACGATGGGAGGATACAATGAAATGCCAAACAGTTCAGCAGTAAATCACACCCATATTGACCAGGCACAAGGTAGTCATGCCAAAAGATTAAGTACATGCAAGGTTCATACGCAGTTAGCAACGCAGTAGGTAAAATCAACAACGATAGATTCTCGCAGAATGATTTTAGCACAGTCGAAGCATCATGTCAGGTAAAATAATTAAAATAATAACAAACCTGGGAAGCAATATAAAAGGTCAGGACAGATAATGTAATAAGTTCCCAGAGTACAGGCCAACGATCATAATCCAGTAAAACAAATAACGTCACACGCAACATATCCGAGCAAAACCAATAACTCGATTAAACACAATTAATTCCATAACCACAGATTAAATCATTTTCGCAGGTAGAAACTGAAGATACTGAACAAATAACCACCAAGAAAATCACAGAGTACACGGCAAACTGTGGTACACTCGTAGCCCAAAGCCAATCGACTCGTGCTGAAGTGTCGGTCATTTCACAATTTTTAAGATAAATTATAATAAATTCAGAATCTAGAGTAATTGAGTCCGAAAGCAACACAGAGGAATCGAACTTTGCAATGCCAAGGAAGGAATAAACTTAGACAATACCAGTTCATGAAATTCCATAATGGTTAAATTATTCGAAATTGCTTCAGAAATTTCACGTTTCAAAATTCCCTCACAATGAGAGAATAGGGCTCGGAAAATTCCCAAGTCATCAACAGAATACACGCTACCTGACTCTGTCATTTCTACCAGGAACCTCAGAAACCTGGTACTTTCTTCAATAGAATTGACGGAGAAATTTTTAACTCCGTTAAAAAGATCCTTCAGTGAAGAGTGAGAGGGAGCGCAATTTAAACGGGCTAACAAATTTTCAAGAACTGGGGAGGCAGCACAACATGAAGCTTGATATTAAGTGAGGCATCAGCATGACTAGAAGGAAATGAGGTTTCCCTCTCAACAACTGATAAATTTTCCATATCCTTACTTGCTAGCATAATATCTAGTTCAGCAGAAATGCTAGAAGCAATTGTTAACAGCTTAGTGCTTTCAGAAACAAGACTAGGTTGGGGACACATAGTAATCAAATCTTGGATGCGGCCTAAATAATGCCACACCCTAGCCTTAAGTCTGTTAATCTGCCCCTTAGTGGGGGAAGTTTCAATAAATTCTTGTCTGACAACCTCTATTTCTGTAAGGGAATCAGTAATTAAATTTAAGGACTCACCAAAGTTGCAGCACATCTTTACAGAATCAAGATTAATAGGAACCTGGACATGCGATGTCAGCAAAGAAGCGCACTCGGCAACAGTGTTAGCAGGATTGATACCCCTGATAGTGAGCTCATAAACTAGCTCTGATTTCCTGAGTTGGAATGGGAACAGCACAGCCCTCGCCATAGTTGATGTACATGAAACAATAAATCAAAAGAATTAAACCAAATAAAAGCGTTCCTTTCACAGTAAGATACTTTACAAGTTTCAGTTTTTTACACTCTTTGAAACCACAAATAATTTAAAGTTCCCCAATGACCAGGTTTTTTAAAGGGACAATGCAAAAAAAAACTCAGGTGGTTGGCACCAACAAAATAGAAAAGCTTAATGAAAGGGAGATAAAGCATATAGTACACAGTGCCAAAATAAATTTAATGAGGATGCAACAGACCTACAGGTAGATCCAAGTAAGAGGCACACAAATCAATTAACTAAAGCTCTGCTGCCACGAACTGTGACACTTAGAGCAATTAATGGCATAACTACCCCAAGTGACAGCACCAAGTGTCTGACCGTGTACGAAAGGCACGGTTCAGATAGGTGGAAACGTGCTAGACAAAGACCAATGAAGGAAAAACAAAGGCACTTACCATAGGAGAATTAAACAGGCCCCCCAAAGGAGCGGATAAAATACACCTGGTCATCCCAAATTATCACCCCTTTTAAAAGGAAAACACCAACACCTTGGGGAACAAAGATATTTAATCAACATAATAAAGAAGTAAACAAGAAAGTAATATCCTCGCTGGAAAATAATAAAATTAAAAATTGGAAAATATTTAAACTCAAACCAAAGCCCTACGGTCGACCGTTTATAAAGAAAAAGATAATTTAGTTCTTAAAGGACTTATTAAGATAATGCAGATTTATGAAACCACTCCTCAACTCTCAAGTTTTCTTACGACCAAAAGTTTTCTTAGATTTAGATTTAGATTTAGATTTATTATTTTTCTTTAGATCTACAGTAATAATACCCATTTGATCCGTTATAAAGAAAAATAACAATGTCCAGCCTAAGCCAAATTACATACTACTAACTTGGTGGACCCTACACAGGCGGAATACCGGACAACCATGCAAGGTTCCACCCCTAGCTAAATCTGTTAAGCTGCCTCTAACATGGACGGATGACCGGCTCACATGCTAGGGCACCCCCTATCTCTAAATTAAGCCTATAACTAATTACAACATTAAATCTATACTAATCTATCTTGAGCTGCCTCTAACATGGACGGATGACCAGCTCACATGCTAGGGCACCCCCTACGTCTAAATTAAGCCTATAACTAATTACAACATTAAATCTATACTAGTTCTAAATCTATACTAATCTATCCTAAGCTGCCTCTAACATGGACGGATGACCAGCTCGCATGCTAGGGCACCCCCTACATCTGAATTAAGCCTATAACTAATTACAACATTAAATCTATACTAATTCTATCCTAGTACCTCTTATCATTAACTAATGAATCAAAACCAATACTGTCTCAATACACATAAATACGCCTTCACTTGAATAAATACCTTCTAAACTTCGCTATCTTTCCTAATATCCATAAATACACCTTCACTTGAAAAAATACCCTCTAAACTTCGCTATCTCTTTTAATATCCATCCATCGAACTCAACAATCATTCACTTCATTTCCATGCCACATATCATTACATATCTACCTCTTATCATAAAGACACCTTTACTAGAATAAATACCCACTAAAAAAGTTTTCTTAGTACAGTACCAAGGTTTTTTTTTAACATCCTTTTAACCGTGAGAAACAACCTTGACAGAAACAGTTTTTAATTTTTGATACAGAAAACCTCTTTTAGGATGTGTCAAACGACCCCCTGCAAGGATGGGTAGGTATTACGTGCACTTTTCAAGACATTAAAATAATAATAATAATAATAATAAGCACCGAAACACCGGGAGGGAAAATGACCAGAAGGTAAAATTAAAATCTCAAAGAAAAATGAAATGGACAAAGGAAATCCGCGCAGAAGGCAGAATACATCACCGGCACATCAAATACAAATCATCAATCATCACAACCAACATCAACAACATTAGCATTCCCATGGCAACGACCAACAATGGGTCAAGGGAAGGAACGGGCCAATCGCAGGCCGCAAACAACAATAGGCGTAAACCAACAAAGGACCAAGAAAACAGACGCAGAAAAATAACCCAGAAACCAGTAAATTAAATTAAGTTAAGTTAAATTAAAATAAAATCAACCCGAGAAACAAGAAAGAAAGGAACCGGGACACAAATGTACACGTAACACCCACACCCCTGAAGCGACTCGCTTGTTAAATTATTCAGGTTAAATAATACCTTTTTAGCACAAAACTTTTAGGCCTAGAAAAGGTCATTAAACAACGTTAGGTTACCCAATTACATTTTTAAAGAATCCAAAAATTACCTTCACACGGTACGCAAGCCCCAATTTAACAGACATAATTACACATGGTATAATTTCCAATTAACAAGCCGAAAGTTTAAAATTCCACAAGGCAAGACTTAGTTTTTTAGATGACGCCAGTTACATGGTTCCGCGCGCACTTTCTGCACATAAAAAAATTTTCAGGTCTTTCACCAAAAATCAGTAAAGATTTAGTTGTAACAACACTTACAGTTTCTTCCAGATGAAAGTTGTGAGGGCAGCTTCGGTAGCCTAAGTTACTTACTTACATAAATAAAACATAACATGTAAATTCCAGACGAGGAAAAATTAACCAGAAAACTTGCAGAAATCCCCAGGGCAACAGCCCCGTATATATAACTTAGCCAGGCTCGAACATTTTCGGTGAAATTATCTCCTTAGGGAGAGAGAAGCCACACACGTCCATCTCTTCCTTGTCACCAAAACGCAATGGCGATTTCCCAAGCTTCCGCAGTGCCGGCTCCAACGATCACATGTGCGCAGAGGCAAAGCGCCTGAGTGGTAACGTAGCTCGCGAGGTAGTACATACCTACGCCACTAGAGTGCAGGAGAATACGGTCAGGCACAGATAGGACGTGCATACAGTCAGTTATAAGGTTTGAAAAGAAGAAATACAGAAGCGGCGAACCACTTCTAAAGACACAGTTTTTCCACAGCCTTTAGGCTAGTTCAAAAATATTTCCCAAGGGGAAAAAATTGTTACGCAGGTAACAGTACGTACTGCAAGGCGCAAGTACAACTTGCAGAACCGTAGGTCGGTAATGTCTTTGAGGTTGAGCCAGAGGTACTCCTGAAGCCTGTGGTAATGCGACGGGGAGGGCCCACGTAAAATAAACGGTGGTTGGTTCGCGTGGATGTTGACGGGGTGGAAGGAGTACCTTTGGTTGTAGGGCTGTTTTGTCTTATGTTATGTAAAAAAAACAAGGCATCACTGGGATATGTGTTTAATTGATTGTACAGTTGAAGGTGTGCCGTAAAACTACCTCTGTCTACAATATTTATCCATTTATACAGGTGAAAAGTTATTTGTTGCCTAAAGGCAAAAGGGATTTCTGCCCTTGAACAACTTTATGTTCTTTGTAAATTTGAGCTGGGAGCTCAGAAATTGTGAAGCGAGGGGCTTGTAACCGACTTTTCGAAAATGTAAATCATCTTCCGGCTAATGTAAAGATTTGATATAATCTTTAACTGTGAATCGGGGATAGAGAGTGATGTACCCTCTCGAGCTCCCCTTCATCTTGTTTTGAGGTGACTTCGTTTTGTAACGTTTTTCTGCCTGTAATATTTTAAAGTAATTTCTATACGAGTCACCTTGAATAGGCAGTATGGAACTCAGAAATTGTGAAGCGAGGTGCTTGTAACCTAGTTTTCGAAAATGTAAATCATCTTCCGGCTAATGTAAAGATTTGATATAATCTTTAACTGTGAATCGGGGATAGAGAGTGATGTACCCTCTCGAGCTCCCCTTCATCTTGTTTTGAGGTGACTTCGTTTTGTAACGTTTCTCTGCCTGTAATATTTTAAAGTAATTTCTATACGAGTTGCCTTGAATAGGCAGTATGGAACCGAGAGCCTGTTAGCTCTTTTACAAATTTTGTAATTGTAAAGAGTGCCTCTAGAAGGCTAGACATTGTATTTCGATAGCAAGTGCCCCATGAATTAACCCGCTACTGCATGAATTATTTTTCGTTTTCGTTTGGTGAAGAAAATTTCAAGCTTTAATGTTCAACATACGCTCAGTGTATTAGATGTACCAGCAATTCTTAACTGGGGCTAATAGCATAACACTCATATGTGATGTGGATTGCCATTGTTGAATATATATACGATTTTTCTCGATTTTACGCTAAGCTTTTAACATTCAAAGACCGAACATTACTACCTACTGGCCATGGGTACGTACTGCAAGGCGCAAGTACAACTTGCAGAACCGTAGCTCGGTAATGTCTTTGAGGTTGAGCCAGAGGTACTCCTGAAGCCTGTGGTAATGCGATGGGGAGGGCCCACGTAAAATAAACGGTGGTTGGTTCGCGTGGATGTTGACGGGGTGGAAGGAGTACCTTTGGTTGTAGGGCTGTTGTGTCTTATGTTATGTAAAAAAAAACAAGGCATCACTGGGATATGTGTTTAATTGATTTTACAGTTGAAGGTGTGCCGTAAAACTACCTCTGTCTACAATATTTATCCATTTATACAGGTGAAAAGTTATTTGTTGCCTAAAGGCAAAAGGGATTTCTGCCCTTGAACAACTTTATGTTCTTTGTAAATTTGAGCTGGGAGCTCAGAAATTGTGAAGCGAGGGGCTTGTAACCTACTTTTCGAAAATGTAAATCATCTTCCGGCTAATGTAAAGATTTGATATAACCTTTAACTGTGAATCGGGGATAGAGAGTGATGTACCCTCTCGAGCTCCCCTTCATCTTGTTTTGAGGTGACTTCGTTTTGTAACGTTTTTCTGCCTGTAATATTTTAAAGTAATTTCTATACGAGTCACCTCTGTAGTTTGGGAATAGCCCCTGTTGCATCGGCCTGGAGCCCCTTAGTTTTCTTTAGTGTTCATATCTAGGAGTGCAAGTGTACGCCTCCGTTCATTTTGTGTTCGGGCCATTAATTTAACCTGTTATTCTTATTCCACGAAGGCCCAGTAGATTGGGTATTTAATATCCCTGTAAAAATAAGTTCCATTTGTAAATGGTGGTTTGAGAGACCCGAGATTGGTGTAATGTTGCCTTGAATAGGCAGTATGGAACCGAGAGCCTGTTAGCTCTTTTACAAATTTTGTAATTGTAAAGAGTGCCTCTAGAAGGCTACACATTGTATTTCGGGAGCAAGTGCCCCATGAATTAACCCTCTACTGCATGAATTACTTTTCGTTTTCGTTTGGTGAAGAAAATTTCAAGCTTTAATGTTCAACATACGCTCAGTGTATTAGATGTACCAGCAATTCTTAACTGGGGCTAATAGCATAACACTCATATGTGATGTGGATTGCCATTGTTGAATATATATACGATTTTTCTCGATTTTACGCTAAGCTTTTAACATTCAAAGACCGAACATTACTACCTACTGGCCATGGTTACGTACTGCAAGGCGCAAGTACAACTTGCAGAACCGTAGGTCGGTAATGTCTTTGAGGTTGAGCTAGAGGTACTCCTGAAGCCTGTGGTAATGCGATGGGGAGGGCCCACGTAAAATAAACGGTGGTTGGTTCGCGTGGATGTTGACGGGGTGGAAGGAGTACCTTTGGTTGTAGGGCTGTTTTGTCTTATGTTATGTAAAAAAACAAGGCATCACTGGGATATGTTTTTAATTGATTGTACAGTTGAAGGTGTGCCGTAAAACTACCTCTGTCTACAATATTTATCCATTTATACAGGTGAAAAGTTATTTGTTGCCTAAAGGCAAAAGGGATTTCTGCCCTTGAACAACTTTATGTTCTTTGTAAATTTTAGCTGGGAGCTCAGAAATTGTGAAGCGAGGGGCTTGTAACCTACTTTTCGAAAATGTAAATCATCTTCCGGCTAATGTAAAGATTTGATATAATCTTTAACTGTGAATCGGGGATAGAGAGTGATGTACCCTCTCGAGCTCCCCTTCATCGTGTTTTGAGGTGACTTCGTTTTGTAACGTTTTTCTGCCTGTAATATTTTAAAGTAATTTCTATACGAGTCACCTCTGTAGTTTGGGAATAGCCCCTGTTGCATCGGCCTGGAGCCCCTTAGTTTTCTTTAGTGTTCATATCTAAGAGTGCAAGTGTACGCCTCCATTCATTTTGTGTTCGGGCCATTAATTTAACCTGTTATTCTTATTCCACGAAGGCCCAGTAGATTGGGTATTTAATATCCCTCTAAAAATAAGTTCCATTTGTAAATGGTGGTTTGTGAGACCCGAGATTGACGTAATGTTGCCTTGAATAGGCAGTATGGAACCGAGAGCCTGTTAGCTCTTTTACAAATTTTGTAATTGTAAAGAGTGCCTCTAGAAGGCTAGACATTGTATTTCGGGAGCAAGTGCCCCATGAATTAACCCTCTACTGCATGAATTATTTTTCGTTTTCGTTTGGTGAAGAAAATTTCAAGCTTTAATGTTCAACATACGCTCAGTGTATTAGATGTACCAGCAATTCTTAACTGGGGCTAATAGCATAACACTCATATGTGATGTGGATTGCCATTGTTGAATATATATACGATTTTTCTCGATTTTACGCTAAGCTTTTAACATTCAAAGAACGAACATTACTACCTACTGGCCATGGGTACGTACTGCAAGGCGCAAGTACAACTTGCAGAACCGTAGGTCGGTAATGTCTTTGAGGTTGAGCCAGAGGTACTCCTGAAGCCTGTGGTAATGCGATGGGGAGGGCCCACGTAAAATAAACGGTGGTTGGTTCGCGTGGATGTTGACGGGGTGGAAGGAGTACCTTTGGTTGTAGGGCTGTTTTGTCTTATGTTATGTAAAAAAAACAAGGCATCACTGGGATATGTGTTTAATTGATTGTACAGTTGAAGGTGTGCCGTAAAACTACCTCTGTCTACAATATTTATCCATTTATACAGGTGAAAAGTTATTTGTTGCCTAAAGGCAAAAGGGATTTCTGCCCTTGAACAACTTTATGTTCTTTGTAAATTTGAGCTGGGAGCTCAGAAATTGTGAAGCGAGGGGCTTGTAACCTACTTTTCGAAAATGTAAATCATCTTCCGGCTAATGTAAAGATTTGATATAATCTTTAACTGTGAATCGGGGATAGAGAGTGATGTACCCTCTCGAGCTCCCTTTCATCTTGTTTTGAGGTGACTTCGTTTTGTAACGTTTTTCTGCCTGTAATATTTTAAAGTAATTTCTATACGAGTCACCTTGAATAGGCAGTATGGAACTCAGAAATTGTGAAGCGAGGGGCTTGTAACCTAGTTTTCGAAAATGTAAATCATCTTCCGGCTAATGTAAAGATTTGATATAATCTTTAACTGTGAATCAGGGATAGAGAGTGATGTACCCTCTCGAGCTCCCCTTCATCTTGTTTTGAGGTGACTTCGTTTTGTAACGTTTTTCTGCCTGTAATATTTTAAAGTAATTTCTATACGAGTTGCCTTGAATAGGCAGTATGGAACCGAGAGCCTGTTAGCTCTTTTACAAATTTTGTAATTGTAAAGAGTGCCTCTAGAAGGCTAGACATTGTATTTCGATAGCAAGTGCCCCATGAATTAACCCGCTACTGCATGAATTATTTTTCGTTTTCGTTTGGTGAAGAAAATTTCAAGCTTTAATGTTCAACATACGCTCAGTGTATTAGATGTACCAGCAATTCTTAACTGGGGCTAATAGCATAACACTCATATGTGATGTGGATTGCCATTGTTGAATATATATACGATTTTTCTCGATTTTACGCTAAGCTTTTAACATTCAAAGACCGAACATTACTACCTACTGGCCATGGGTACGTACTGCAAGTACAACTTGCAGAACCGTAGGTCGGTAATGTCTTTGAGGTTGAGCCAGATGTACTCCTGAAGCCTGTGGTAATGCGATGGGGAGGGCCCACGTAAAATAAACGGTGGTTGGTTCGCGTGGATGTTGACGGGGTGGAAGGAGTACCTTTGGTTGTAGGGCTGTTTTGTCTTATGTTATGTAAAAAAAAAAACAAGGCATCACTGGGATATGTGTTTAATTGATTGTACAGTTGAAGGTGTGCCGTAAAACTACCTCTGTCTACAATATTTATCCATTTATACAGGTGAAAAGTTATTTGTTGCCTAAAGGCAAAAGGGATTTCTGCCCTTGAACAACTTTATGTTCTTTGTAAATTTGAGCTGGGAGCTCAGAAATTGTGAAGCGAGGGGCTTGTAACCTACTTTTCGAAAATGTAAATCATCTTCCGGCTAATGTATAGATTTGATATAATCTTTAACTGTGAATCGGGGATAGAGAGTGATGTACCCTCTCGAGCTCCCCTTCATCTTGTTTTGAAGTGACTTCGTTTTGTAACGTTTTTCTGCCTGTAATATTTTAAAGTAATTTCTATACGAGTCACCTCTGTAGTTTGGGAATAGCCCCTGATGCATCGGCCTGGAGCCCCTTAGTTTTCTTTAGTGTTCATATCTAGGAGTGCAAGTGTACGCCTCCGTTCATTTTGTGTTCGGGCCATTAATTTAACCTGTTATTCTTATTCCACGAAGGCCCAGTAGATTGGGTATTTAATATCCCTGTAAAAATAAGTTCCATTTGTAAATGGTGGTTTGAGAGACCCGAGATTGATGTAATGTTGCCTTGAATAGGCAGTATGGAACCGAGAGCCTGTTAGCTCTTTTACAAATTTTGTAATTGTAAAGAGTGCCTCTAGAAGGCTAGACATTGTATTTCGGGAGCAAGTGCCCCATGAATTAACCCTCTAGTGCATGAATTATTTTTCGTTTTCGTTTGGTGAAGAAAATTTCAAGCTTTAATGTTCAACATACGCTCAGTGTATTAGATGTACCAGCAATTCTTAACTGGGGCTAATAGCATAACACTCATATGTGATGTGGATTGCCATTGTTGAATATATATACGATTTTTCTCGATTTTACGCTAAGCTTTTAACATTCAAAGATCGAACATTACTACCTACTGGCCATGGGTACGTACTGCAAGGCGCAAGTACAACTTGCAGAACCGTAGGTCGGTAATGTCTTTGAGGTTGAGCTAGAGGTACTCCTGAAGCCTGTGGTAATGCGATGGGGAGGGCCCACGTAAAATAAACGGTGGTTGGTTCGCGTGGATGTTGACGGGGTGGAAGGAGTACCTTTGGTTGTAGGGCTGTTTTGTCTTATGTTATGTAAAAAAAACAAGGCATCACTGGGATATGTGTTTAATTGATTGTACAGTTGAAGGTGTGCCGTAAAATTACCTCTGTCTACAATATTTATCCATTTATACAGGTGAAAATTTATTTGTTGCCTAAAGGCAAAGGGGATTTCTGCCCTTGAATAACTTTATGTTCTTTGTAAATTTGAGCTGGGAGCTCAGAAATTGTGAAGTGAGGGGCTTGGAGCCGAGGATTAGTAAAAATCCCTAAAACTTTGAGCTTTCTTGTCTTGTTTCTAGTTTGTCATTGTACCTGCTATATTATTGTGTTCACTCAGTGAAAGATTGTTAAATTTGAAGCTCTAAAAGAAGAATATAACCTTTTACAATTTTAATTCAGTTCTTGATACTGTAGATGGATCCATTCACCCCGGCAACTTCTTTAACCTCTTTCTGCTCCACGGGTATGCCCGGAACAAGTTGTAGCAGAGCCCTACTGGCCATGGGTACGTACTGCAAGGCGCAAGTACAACTTGCAGAACCGTAGGCCGGTAATGTCTTTGAGGTTGAGCCATAGGTACTCCTGAAGCCTGTGGTAATGCGATGGGGAGGGCCCACGTAAAATAAACGGTGGTTGGTTCGCGTGGATATTGGCGGGGTGGAAGGAGTACCTTTGGTTGTAGGGCTGTTTTGTCTTATGTTATGTAAAAAAACAAGGCACCACTGGGATATGTGTTTAATTGATTGTACAGTTGGAGGTGTGCCGTAAAACTACCTCTGTCTACAATATTTATCCATTTATACAGGTGAAAAGTTATTTGTTGCCTAAAGGCAAAGGGGATTTCTGCCCTTGAATAACTTTATGTTCTTTGTAAATTTGAGCTGGGAGCTCAGAAATTGTGAAGCGAGGGGCTTGGAGGCGAGGATTATTAAAAATCACTAAAACTTTGATCTTTCTTGTCTTGTTTCTAGTTTGTCATTGTACCTGATATATTATTGTGTTCACTCAGTGAAAGATCGTTAAATTTGAAGCTCTAAAAGAAAAATATAACCTTTTACAATTTTAATTCAGTTCTTGATACTGTAGATGGATCCATTCACCCCGGCAACTTCTTTAACCTCTTTCTGCTCCTCGGGTATCCCCGGAACAAGTTGTAGCAGAGCGTGGTTGAATGGGTCTCAATTAAGCCCTTTGGACGGCTAAACTTAGAATCCGCGTCGATTCGAACGCTAAGAATTTTCTGAATGCTGGAATTTTTTCTTTCTTCAAAATTTGTAAATTTTCTATCATCATGTCTGGCCCTCGTGAAGTCGTCCATCCCTGCTACTTGCGTAAAGAGGAATTAATTTATGAATTACTAATTAGAAATGTTCAATCTGGAGGCACGGTTGCAGCGGATACCACCAAACTTAAAGAGTCATTAGAATTACCAATTTGTATCCCAACTTTGTGGGAGAAGGAAATTGATGAGGCTCTCTCCACTATCACCGACAATACTACTGAGCTAGCATCTGTAGTTAGTTTTTTGAAGTAAGTGATCCATCTCCTAATCAACTGAAGAGAGTGCAGGCTAGATTGTTCCATTTTTATAACAGGGTTAACGATCTATTGTCTCTAAAACTAAAGAAAAATCATGGTAAGGAGGCTAGTAATCTTGTTGAACACCTTTCTAAAATGTCAAACAGAGTTACTCAATTGTTGTCTGGGGCAGCTGCTCCCAAAATCGACCAAGCCCCTGCGATAAACATTGTGAGTGAGGAGGATACTTCCAAGGCTGTAGAAAGTAGAAAGTCTGTAGCTAGTCAACAAACATCTGCCCCATTGGAAACGGAGTCTGGTCATCCCAATCAAATTTCACCTTTCTTTTTGAATTAGGCTGTATCGGAAACTTCTCAACCGCCTAGGCTGTCATCAATTATGTCACCTTGTTTTAGTAGTTTGCCCCATCCTCTGGCTATGTTACTTAGGGGAATATCAAAATTTTCAGTAAATTCCACTAATGATGTCATATCTTTTCTCATGTTTTCAGTTAAATTTCAGGATCATGCATTAGTGTTTTCCCTATCTCACTCTCAAATTCTTCAAATCATGTACCCGTATTCAGTAGGCGTCCTCTGGGACAAAATAGTTAAGGCTATAGCTGATAAATCATCCATAGAAGACTTCCATGCCCACCTTCTGGCAAATTTCATACCGGCTAGGGCAATGTCCTCTCTAATACAGAAGTACTATTTCAGAGTGCAGCGACTGGACGAAAATCTTCCGGATTACGTCCAAGATATTAAGTTTTATACCCGATTGTTTGCCCTGCATTTTTCTGAAGACCAGATTGTGCAAACTATTGCGGAAAGTATCTCCCCACCTTATAGATCTTACTTATGTTTCGAGTCTCGTCCCCAAACCTTGGCAGAATTAGAGGCTATGGCTGACTCAGCCGAAGGAGTGAGGCACGCCGACACCTGAAGAGTTGCGAAGGAACCCCATCCGTCTTCTAATAATTTTCGGCCTTCACCTTGCCGAACATTCACCACCCGCAAGTGTTACGCTTGTGGGTCTTCGGAACATCTGCGTAATAAGTGCCCTTTGATAAAATCAAGCGGAACAAAGAATGGGGCAGGGTCATCACAAGGATGTTTCAAATAAGGCTCGTTTAAGCACCTAGCCAAAAATTGCCCTAATGCCATTAGCACCCACTCCTGCTCAACTTCTGGTGGAACCTTCGCATACTCCAATAATAGGAAATGACTAGTGTCTCCGGCTGAGTCGGCGTGTTCATCTTTTCAAGGCTCAGCCCCGGTTAAACCCAGCGAAAGCTCTGGTAACGATAAAAGTTCTTCTAATTTATCATTTGAAGGTCTTAAGAATGCCTTAGGATTGCGGCGGAGACCCCCGCACTTGTAACTTTTCTCAAAATCGAATTGAATAGTGAACCGATCACTGCTCTATTAGACTCTGGGAGCGTGTGTTCGATAATTTCGCCTGATTGGTATTCTAAATTAAAGACGGTTTGTAAGTTTTCTGATTATTGTTCGTCTTTAGTCCAATGTGTTTCGGCTAATTCCTCTCCATTAGAAATTTTAGATTTCACCTGTGCCAAAATTCGTATTTCTAAATTCACTTGGAAAATAAAATTGTTTGTGGCTAAACACTTGCCTTGCCCCGTCATATTGGGAGCGGTTTTCATGTCTCATACCGGTCTAGTGCTCGACATTCAGAGCAAGTCGTACACCTTCAAATTTGCTAACAATTGTAAAATTCCCTTGCGCAAATGTAATTCTGTGACATGTTCATCTGTTTCGCCTACCCAGGATGAGATGTTGTTAGACCTTAGACATATACCTGAGGAGCAGGCTGAAAGCATTCGTAAATTGTGTCAGTCATTTTCCGACGTATTTTCCGATACTCTTGGTGTTACTGACCTTATCAAATACAAGATTGAGGTTACGGATTCGATCCCTGTTAGGTTTTCACCTTATAGGCTGTCTCCACCTAAAATGAAGGCTCTAAAAGAGATCATCGACCAAATGTTAAAGGACGGAATTATTCGACCCTCTAAGTCAGCGTATTCACCGCCCATTTTTCTGGTGCCGAAACCCCAAGGTGGCTTCAGGCCTGTGATTGACTATAGGGCTTTAAATCGGAAGGTGGTGTTACAACCTGTGCCTCTTCCCGACCTTCACTCTTGTTTTTCATGGTTTCGGAAGGCTACGTTCTTTACCATCACTGATCTCAATCAGACATACAACCAGATCCCTCTAGCTGAAGAATCGAAACATCTAACAGCTTTTGCCACGGATTGGAACTTGTATGAGTACAACCGCGTGCCTTTCGTGCTCCCCACGGGGGCAGCTATGCTCACGAGACTGCTAGATATGGTCTTTTCCGACATCAAGTTTGAGTACTTGTACCACTAACTTGATGATGTCCTCGTATTTTCTGAGACCTTTGAAGAACACCTGGATCATCTGAAGGAAGTACTCAATCGCCTTCGTAAAGTTGGGTTCACTGTCAAGTTATCCAAAGTAGCGTTTGCTAAGCTTTCTATGTCATTCCTAGGGCATATTGTGTCGCCCGATGGTGTTTCTATAGATCATTCCAGAACACAGGCCATCCGTGATTTCAAACCTCCTAAGGACAAGGTATTGCCAGGTTCAAAGGCATGGTGAATTTCTTCAGGAAATTTATTTCTAACTTCGCTAACAGAGCGGCGCCCTTGAACTTACTTCGTAGGAAAGGCGTCAAATTTGAGTGGGGTCCATGTCTACAAGCCGCTTTTGAAGATATGAAATTAGCTCTTTGCAACGCCCCTGTCCTTGCTATGTCTGATTTTTCGAAGAAATTCATTGTTCAAACCGACGCCTCGTCATCGGCGGTGGCTGCTGTGCTTCTTCAGGAAACTGAACTCGGAAGGCGACCAATTGCCTTGAGGGTTTCCTAACTCGCTGACTTACTTTA
Source organism: Anabrus simplex (assembly GCF_040414725.1). Taxonomy (NCBI): domain Eukaryota; kingdom Metazoa; phylum Arthropoda; class Insecta; order Orthoptera; family Tettigoniidae; genus Anabrus; species Anabrus simplex. Next base: position 935,669,205 of record NC_090266.1, read on the forward strand.
CAAACATATAAAACTGAATTTAAAATGGAAAATCTAAATATCTGCATTTAAAATGGAAATTATGAAAATTAACATTCATTAAATAAAATACACACTCGTCGAACCTTGTACTCACACTTACTTGTTACCTGCTTACTTACACATACGTTATTTGAAGGGCGCCAGCTGCCACTCAGTACAGCAATAATACAATGAGACTCTTGACTATCTCTAGGGTGTGGGGTAATAAGCTTACTTTTGACAACATACCATATAAGTTCTGGGAAAAGGAGATTGGCGTTCGGTTTCCCCATTAATTTTGAGGTTAAGATATTTTACTTTCAATGAAATGAAACTATGAATTCGTTTGATAGAACAATATATTCTTTAAATAATATATCAAAAAATAGTGAGGCTTGTTGAGATAAAACAGATGAGAATATGAAATTATGACATTGCAACTGAAAGAAACTAGGCATGAATTTGAATTCTTCTTGACCGGACATTTAACAATTTATACGAAATATTTCCCTCACTGATTCACTTGACTGTACCTTCAACACTTTTAGTGTAATTACGACGTATTCCTTTGATCTGGTGTTTACTGTAGATGTGTCACGCCTAACTTGGTGATACATCCTTGTGACTGCTTCTTCTCCATATCATCTGACTTCTTTGTAAGTCAATATGCTATTACCTCTTGGCAGGTCCAGGGTTGCCCTCTCTGACTTCATGGTAAGCCCTTGCGTCCGTGTCTCCCACTAAGTGACGGACCAACCTCTTGGTCTCACTCTCTCAATGACCAATAATTAATGGCTCACTGAGTCTTCACCATCTCTCGTTCACACTGGTTGACTGACCAACTAAGGCCTCTTGATCTAGTAGACTTCTTCACTGTACTGCATCCGTATAACTAATGACTGACGCTACAATGTGCATCCACCTTATATAGACGTTGGTTGACACAGCTACGTAATCTCCAGAAATAACAATGACATACTCCCACAACGCGGCAAATATCACATACAGTTGTGAAACCGCCGCCGGCTCGTTGGGTTTCTCAAAGACAGTGAGCTCAGTCCTAACTAAATACGATGACGTAGCCATGGCTTGGCGATGACTTGGCAGAATCGCCAGTGGTATAGCAATATAACAACGTCACTTCCAATCTCTGATATATACAACAATTCTCACTGTACAGGTATTGAGTGTTATTCTACACATTCGTATATATGTATACATCTAAGTACAATCTTGCAAGCAACAGGCAATTGCAAAATCGAATTGAATAAAACGGATAATTACAATAATAGTAACAATATCACAGATAAAATAATAATAATACTGACATAATAATAATAATAATAATAATAATAATAATAATAATAATAAAATCATACAATAATAAAAATACAGATATCATCTTGTAACGGGATTTGAACCATTACAATTCGCCTCCCTCATAAATAAATCGAAGAACAAAGAATCGATTGATTTATGAACAACATAATATAAATATAACACTGACACATATAAACACTTTAAATGAGTATACAACAATAATTTTCTTTTTCAACATCCATACATTTTATAAAATATCAAAAGTATGAGAATTTTTCTCGCACATTGTCATCGCAGTAACTGTCCAGTGTCCCATTCTCATACAATACACAAGAGCATAGCCCTTAATTTAAAACACACAAATAATTTTCAATCAATATACAACATTCTTCTCCTTTTTCTTTTTAACATATCAAAATATTTTGTGAAAAATTCACTTATATGAGAACTTTTCTTGCATATTGTTATCGCAGCTAACTGTCCAATGTCCTGTTCTCCGTTTTTTTTGTCACACAGAACATGACAATGTAGCACTTATTCTTCCAATACACCAATACGACACTTGGTTCACACGCAAATCGCAGATGTTAATTTTATTTTGCCAGTTTCTCACAAAATTTAATCATCTTACTCTTATTTCAAAAAATCTCACGTGAAATACTTCTTTACATACACGTATATTACTATAAATACCGACAATATCCCCTTCCTGAATTTATAAGAATATGCACACTTCCCGATACGGTTCACAATAGTGAAATACCCCTGATACAAAAGAAAGAATTTCAACATATTTCCCGCCTCTGCATATGATGAAATTGAACTCTGAGTAGCACTCTGTCACTCAAACTGAATCAATTTTGCCCTCATTAACTTACATCCCTCAATAAATCACATCCTCCTTGGCAACAATAATTAAAGAATCAATACTATGGCTACAAGATGGTTCAATTATTCCGTAATCCAGCATAATGTTTATTCGTTCTTAGACGTCACTAGCATTTTTAAGTTGAATGGGGTACTTACCTCCCACAAACGATCAATGGTCATTTACTACAAATTTATGTTCATATACGTGTTCTTCCTCACTTACCACTAAATATATCTCGATGCTTACCTAACATCGAACACAATTACTCCTCCTGGAATTCACTCAAATTACCTCACGCCACTGCCTCATACCGACGATCCCTCAGATCCTGGTCGTTATAGACACGTAACACACACTAACATTTCCTCTCACAAGGAACACCTTCACTTACCTCTCATATATCTTTAAAGAACACACGTCACCAACACTTACCTCAGACCATCATAATTAACACGTACTTCTTTGCTAGTTTCCTCATAGAACAAACACACACTACCTAAATTAAAGTCTACTTTACTTCCATAATTTGCAACCAAGTCAGCTCCTAAAACAACTGAATACACAAGTTTTGGTACAACAAGGCATGACCGAAACTTACAATTATCTTCAATTGACTGGTACCGCTATCATCTTATTTACTCACTTTGACTTACCCAACGGCTGTTATAATATCTAATAGTACCTTCACTTACCTTCTTCATATCACAATTTCCATCATCGACTTGTTACCTCACTATTTCCATCATATTTTCAGTATTACAAGTACTTACATCACTTAGCAGAACCCGTCTTACTTCTAACTTACTGCTACCATTAATTACTTCATTATCTACGACTACGTCGCTACTTAAACATCTCACCTAACATTACATAGGTCACAATCACACTGTACTCTTAAATCTACTTTCACTATATAACTACTTATACTACATACCTGTACAACTTCTACCTTCGGACTGTTCACTTAATTTACCCGATTCCCTGTGCGTTTGGAATACTCTTGCTCGATGACTATTCCTGAATACCATTCGCATTTAGCCTATTACTCTCTCTCTGATGACTTAAATCCTCACGCCTTCCGTCACTTTGGCCTATAAAGTTTCCACGCCTTCCTTCTCCGGATTGCCCCTGATAACTCTGCTGAACCCTATCACTATTGAAATGTCTATTATTCGTCTGCTGATCATAATTATTCCCTCTCCAGCTATTCTGTCTATAATTCCTCACATAATTCACATCTGCACGCCTCCCATCTTCCGATTCTCTCTGGTAACTCTGCTGACCTCTGTCACTATTGACATTTCTATTATTCCTCGGCTGATCATAATTATTCCCTCTCCAGCTATTTTGTCTATAATTCCTCACATAATTCACATCTGCACGCCTCCCATCTTCCGATTCTCTCTGGTAATTATGCTGACTTCTACCACTATTGAAATTTCTATCATTCCTCGGCTGATCATAATTATTCCCTCTCCAGCTATTCTGTCTATAATTCCTCACAAAATTCACATCTGCATGCCTCCAATCTTCCGATTCTCTCTGGTAATTCTGCTGACCTCTATCACTATTGAAATTTCTATTATTCCTCGGCTGATCATTATTATTCCCTCTCCTCTGATAATTATCTGACCTGTTTCCCGCTCCTTCTACAGTTCTATTTTGCGGTCGATTATCACCTACTCTACCATTCAGAGCCTCGAAACTATCTAACAATACCTCCATTTCTTTGATAGTACTGACTTTCTGCATACACGCAGCTTCCCTAATCTTATCAGAATAATGTTTTAACATAATCCTTACGATATCAACTTCTGAACCAATACTATTAAGATTTTTCCATATAAGCACGTGTGTCAGAAAGTATTCTGTCATAGACACTCCCTCCTGTTGTCTATATCTACCAAGCATAATCCGTTCTCTCTCACGATCTTGTATATTCTCATCCCAAAACTTGTCAACGAACTTCTCTTTAAATTCTCCTAAATTAGACATATCATTACGGTACACTTGAAACCAGGTTTTACTTTCACCGATGAAGGAATTAGACAAGATCTCTAATACGTATTCCCATTCGATAATATTATCCCTCAACTTATTTGCAAATCTTTTCTCAACTAATGTTACAAATTCCATAGGATTAAATTGTTTTGCAGTAAACTTAGGCAAATCTTGGTCCCTGTTGTATAAACCACTCGTTACTACTATTTCTCTTGTAATCTGACCTTCTCTTACTTCTTGCCGTAGTACCCTCTGGCAATTCAAAACTTTTTCTTCCGCCATTCTCTCCGCATTCTCTTTCATTATTCTCAATTCTTCCTGTAATTTTTCCTCTTTCTCTGTAACCTTCTGCGACAAATTTTCTTGTTTGTTCTTTAGTTCTCTGACCTGCCCAAGCTCTTTTTCAAACGTTTCTACCTTTTGACACATTCCCTCATATCTTGCCCCACTGCATTATGGATCTTGTCTATTCTTTTGTCTACAATCTCGTGAATTTCTTCCCGATTCCTAGAAATCTTATTACTTAACTCTTTGATATTCTCTGTGCAAGTTCCTTTGACATGCTCAATTTGAGTATGAAGATCGCTCTGACTCGACTCCATTTCTCCTCTAAGGTCAACGCACTCTTTATTTAACTTATTTTCTAAATTAGATATTTCATTAGTTACCTCTACTATCTTAGTACCTATTTTACAATTTAGTGATTCACTTAACCCATCTATTTTATCATTGATCAAATTAAAATTTCCGTTAATACTAACAATCATTTCTTCCATTTTACTACTTATGGCGTTAATCCGTTTATTACAATTTTCATTATTAGTACTAATTAATTCTTTCATCTCTTTCTTATTATTTTCACTACTACTACTAAAAAATTCTTTCATCTCTTTCTTATTATTTTCATTATTAGTACTAATTAATTCTTTCATCTCTTCCTTCTCTTTCTTATTTTCATTACTGAGCTCGGTAAATCTGGCCATCAGCAAATTTAGAATATCTTGGTTCATTCCCCCCACGATTTCTTTTTGAGTTTCAGCGTGCTTCTCAATTTCTGCACTCTCCTGAATTATCTCAGAACCTTCCATCGTGCTCACCTGCTCCCTATTTTCAATCTCACCTTGGATGTCCGCAGAAGCAATGACGTCGTCGTCACATGACTTGTTATTGTCTTCCTTGTCCATCTTTGGTTCACTAGTGATAGTACGCGATCTCAAATTAATTTCCCTCTTCAAATCCCTTGGCATATCCCTAAAACACAAATATATATCACAAAGTTACACTCCTGACATTTACCGGTAATAATTCCGTTGGCTTAAATGTGCATACTCTTCCCAAATGAACCTATGATATGCTGTCATTCAGAACAGATTCTGAATTTATTCGAGTCCCACGTTGCGTCGACACATTGTTACTTTCCTAACTCTCTTACTATCTTTCGAAACATATAAAACTGCATTTAAAATGGAAAATCTAAATATCTGCATTTAAAATGGAAATTATGAAAATTAACATTCATTAAATAAAATACACACTCGTCGAACCTTGTACTCACACTTACTTGTTACCTGCTTACTTACACATACGTTATTTGAAGGGCGCCAGCTGCCACTCAGTACAGCAATAATACAATGAGACTCTTGACTATCTCTAGGGTGTGGGGTAATAAGCTTACTTTTGACAACATACCATATAAATTCTGGGAAAAGGAGATTGGCGTTCGGTTTCCCCATTAATTTTGAGGTTAAGATATTTTACTTTCAATGAAATGAAACTATGAATTCGTTTGATAGAACAATATATTCTTTAAATAATATATCAAAAAATAGTGAGGCTTGTTGAGATAAAACAGATGAGAATATGAAATTATGACATTGCAACTGAAAGAAACTAGGCATGAATTTGAATTCTTCTTGACCGGACATTTAACAATTTATACGAAATATTTCCCTCACTGATTCACTTGACTGTACCTTCAACACTTTTAGTGTAATTACGACGTATTCCTTTGATCTGGTGTTTACTGTAGATGTGTCACGCCTAACTTGGTGATACATCCTTGTGACTGCTTCTTCTCCATATCATCTGACTTCTTTGTAAGTCAATATGGTATTACCTCTTGGCAGGTCCAGGGTTGCCCTCTCTGACTTCATGGTAAGCCCTTGCGTTCGTGTCTCCCACTCAGTGACGGACCAACCTCTTGGTCTCACTCTCTCAATGACCAATAATTAATGGCTCACTGAGTCTTCACCATCTCTCGTTCACACTGGTTGACTGACCAACTAAGGCCTCTTGATCTAGTAGACTTCTTCACTGTACTGCATCCGTATAACTAATGACTGACGCTACAATGTGCATCCACCTTATATAGACGTTGGTTGACACAGCTACGTAATCTCCAGAAATAACAATGACATACTCCCACAACGCGGCAAATATCACATACAGTTGTGAAACCGCCGCCGGCTCGTTGGGTTTCTCAAAGACAGTGAGCTCAGTCCTAACTAAATACGATGACGTAGCCATGGCTTGGCGATGACTTGGCAGAATCGCCAGTGGTATAGCAATATAACAACGTCACTTCCAATCTCTGATATATACAACAATTCTCACTGTACAGGTATTGAGTGTTATTCTACACATACGTATATATGTATACATCTAAATACAATCTTGCAAGCAACAGGCAATTGCAAAATCGAATTGAATAAAACGGATAATTACAATAATAGTAACAATATCACAGATAAAATAATAATAATACTGACATAATAATAATAATAATAATAATAATAATAATAATAATAATAATAATAATAATAATAATAATAATAAAATACAGATAAAATCATACAATAATAAAAATACAGATATCATCTTGTAACGGGATTTGAACCGTTACAGCCTATACGTCTAGGACATTATCGGCCCAAGAGGCCAAATATTCCATCTATGAACTTGAGGGTTCGGCAGTTTTATTTGCACTAGAGAAGTTCCGGCTCTATCTGGAACATGTCAAGTTCGACCTGGAAACAGATAATCAAGCCTTAAGTTAGCTAGGCCACGTCGTACTGGTCGTATAGCCCGCTGGGCCATCAGGATTTCCGCCTTCCAGTTTGATGTGAGACATATCAGAGGTTCTGAAAATATTGTTGTGGATGGACTAAGCCGCATGTTTTCTCAGGATGTGGAGACTACCGAACAGGAAGATAGTTCTTCTCTTCCCACGTCCATACCTTCGGGTATTAATGCCATTCTAACTGATGGCCCCATGTTGTTTAGGGACATTGAAAAATATCAACGTGAAGACCCGTTGCTGGCCTCTATTATTGAAACCCTTTCTTCTGGGGAAAATGTTGTTATGTGTTGAGGAACGGGGTTTTGTGTTGCCCGTCGAGGCATGACCAAAAGATGAAAGTAGTAGTTCCAGCTGTTCTTGTACCTATGATCTTCAAGTACTATCATGAGACCCCATTAGGGGGGGGGGGCATTTAGGTATCTTCAAAACTCGGGAAAAGATACGAGAGATGTTCATTTCGAAAGGTATGTACGGCGAAATTCGTGAATTGGTAAAAGCTTGTAAATCTTGTTTGCTTAGTAAACCCACCTTGTCCACTAAGCTTGGTCTATTATCATCTCACCAAGCATCGCGCCCCATTGAACGCCTCTACATAGACTACGTCGGACCCTTCCCCCAATCGAAGGAGAACGCCAACAAATTCATTCTAGTGTGTGTAGATGGTTTCACGAGATTTTCCTGGCTATTTCCGACTAAGCTGGCAACCGCTCAGTCCACCATTTCTTGTTTAAATACCATATTTGCTTCTTTTGGTCCTTGTAAATATATATTTTCTGATAATGCTGAGGCATTCACATCCATCCTCTTCCGTAAATTCTGTTTCGATTTGTCCATATCACATGTAACTACTTCGGCGTATTATTCTCAAACCATCTCTGGCTGAGCGGGTCAATCGTAATCTTAGATCGGCTCTCATCGCATTTCATCATGATGATAATTCCAGGTGGGATACGTCCCTGCAAGGGTTGGCCTTTGCTTTAAATTCGGCGGTTCATGAATCTCATAAGTTCACTCCAGCTTCTCTGATGTTTAAATTTGTGCCTAACACGCCGCTCTCTAACCTTTGGTCACCAATGATATTATACCAGAGACAATAGATCCCGATAATATTAGGGATCTATGGAAGAAGGCTAAGCATAACCTGAAGGTTTCTCATGAAAAGGTTAGATAAGGATATTATCGTGGACGGAGGTCCACCAATTTAAAAGTCAGAGATGAAGTCATGTTTAGAAACGTTATTCCCGCGGGCAAGCTTGCCCCCAGATTTCATGGGCCGTGCATTATATTAGATTTTTTGACGCCAGTTACATTATTGGTAAGCAATCCAGCCACAGAGAGGATCTTTAGAGTGCACCTCTCTCAAGTGAAACCTGTATAATTACAGTACCTTTTGCCGCTAAATTTAGCAGGAGTTTGAAGGTTATATATTTTCTTATTCGAGGCCTTCTGCCCCAAATTATTTTATTTAATTAGGTATATGATCTTCATGTACGATCTTCCCCTCTGGTTTTCCTGCTGTCAATTCCTTAGTGGCCATTACCAAGCCCCCGTCTCCTGCATCTCCGCACTATTGGCACACAAGTACCTTCCACGCAGCCCGCCCCTCTGCATCACCAATAAAGATCGTACTCTCAAGTCTCCAACAACACTCTTCTGTCGCCGAGATCTTACTGTTTCTGTGCCCCCTCAGCTGTCTGCCTCCGTACTGTAACATCTTGTGAGGGACACAAGTGAGAAGAAAGGACCCTCTTCGCTCTAGTTATGCCTCCTTGTGAATGGCGCGCCGGAGTCCATCTCCCGGCAAAGGCTGAAGTGCGGTGACCCTACCGCCAACTCATCTGGGGACCGTACATATACTTCTAATCTGCGGCGACCATCACCACGACTACCCCTCTCATAGTAGCGGGAGAGGTGTATCTCAGAGTACTTGAGGGGTCCGGGCGACGTCAGCTGGGTATCGGCAAGCGGCGGCAGGACTAGCCGTCAAATCTATCAACATGTATTTAATATTGTACAACAAGGACAATCTAAATCTGCTGTTAATATTTTCTACAAATCAACTTCTGAAAAAGAGCTTAGAAATTTTCTTCAACCGGAAATGTTTTTTTTTTCAAAATTCTTCTGTCACACCAAGGAAGGACATTTGGGGGTCTGTACCGGGAGGTACACCTCAATGCCGCGCATTCAAAATTAGCGCCTAAACGAACTCCTCTATTGGTAAAACAGTGAAACTGAAACTACACCAACTTGGAACTTTAATCAGAAGATGTCACCACTAAAATATTGAGTAATTTTGTTATTGTGAAGTTTCCTAAACTGACTGAATTTCTCCTAGTTTTGCTTGCTATACATCAAGAAGTTTGGACATATCTCCACATATGACATTACCAAAACACTATGATCATGCACACTGGCGTAAAGTGAAAGAACATATAATTTAAAGAAGTTTTGTATTTCTAGGTTTTTTAAACTGATTGATGTTCTATTCTTGGGTTGGCAATATTTCCTTTTCCTTTCCGCCAGTTTTGAATCTGCCCAATGAAAAAATTCTGTAATTAATTTTCAACCTATCACAGGCTTCTTGTTTCGATTCTGAGTGTAACTTTGAAATTGACCAATTAAATGGAGAGGTGTGGCTGGTTTCGTCTTGAATGATTTCGAACCTTCCCTGAGGGTTTATAAACTGCGGATTTTTACGTTTCTTGGCCAATTGATTGACGTCTATCTGAGTGTGTGTGTTAAGCAGGAGGTGGGCGGCCTCTTTCGTCGGCAGCTAGAACATCTTCAAGGTAATGGCCACATAACTTTATTCTTTCTTGCTACCTCTGGAGTTTAATCCGAGGGAAGGGTCCGAATCTTTAGCTATGTAACCTACTTTTCGAAAATGTAAATCATCTTCCGGCTAATGTAAAGATTTGATATAATCGTTAACTGTGAATCGGGGATAGAGAGTGATGTACCCTCTCGAGCTTCCCTTCATCTTGTTTTGAGGTGACTTCGTTTTGTAACAGTTTTCTGCCTGTAATGTGTTAAAGTAATTTCTATACGAGTCACCTCAGTAGTTTGGGAATAGCCCCTGTTGCATCGGCCTAGAGCCCCTTAGTTTTTTTAGTGTTCATATCTAGGAGTGCAAGTATACGTCTCCATTCATTTTGTGTTCGGGCCATTAATTTAACCTGTTATTCTTATTCCACGAAGGCCCAGTAGGTTGGGTATTTAATATCCCTGTAAAAATAAGTTCCATTTGTAAATGGTGGTTTGAGAGACCCGAGATTGATGTAATGTTGCCTTGAATAGGCAGTATGGAACCGAGAGCCTGTTAGCTCTTTTTCAAATTTTGTAATTGTAAAGAATGCCTCTAGAAGGCTAGAAATTGTATTTCGGGAGCAAGTGTTCCAGGAATTAGGGGATTTCTGCCCTTGAATAAATTTGTGTTCTTTGTAAATTTGAGCTGGGAGCTCAGAAATTGTGAAGCGAGGTTCTTGGAGCCGAGGATTAGTAAAAATCATTAAAATTTGGATCTTTCTTGTCTTGTTTCTAGTTTATCATTGTACCTGATATATTATTGTGTTCACTCAGTGAAAGATTGTTAAATTTGAAGTTCTAAAAGAAAAATATAACCTTTTACAATTTTAATTCAATTCTTGATACTGCAGATTGACCCATTCACCCCGGCACCTTCTTTAACCTCTTTCTGCTCCACGGGTATATCCAGAATAATAGTAATAGTGATAATAATAATAATAATAATAATAATGATAATAATAATAATAATAATAATAATAATAATAATAATAATAATAATAATAATAAAATAAATAATAACGGCGTATGGCCTCCGTAGAGGCCTGGCGCACCCTATAGGCACCCTGCGCACCTGTGAACATGGGGCCCTACCTTAGATGAATCGAAAACTGAAGACGAGAAGAACCCTCATCCCCTGAGCCAGAGGAATTAATCAATGAAATTCAAAATCCCCGACCTAGCCGGGAATTGAACCCGGGTCTCCTTGAACCAAAGTCCAGCATGCTAATGATTTAGCCGTGGATTCTGAGAGTCACAAAATTCTTACGATGAAATGAATGGCACGATCTACAACAAGTGGTTACTGCAGTGGGTCATTCCTAATCTTCCTACATACAGTGCACAGAAATAGAGCTCCAACCTTCGCTTCCCGCAAAGACGATATAATGTACTGGTTGAAAACCATAGTATTTCAGTACCAGACGTCATGACCAAGAGAGAATTGGTAGACCTTGAAAATAAAAACAATCTCAGCCTGTACACATGGTGGATAGTATTTGAAAGGAAACCGTTCCCTTGTACAATTACCTCATTATCAGTGCTACCTGAATCCTATCAAACTGATGTGGAATTTAGTGCAACAAAACGTTTCCACAAGCAGTCCCATTCATCTTTCATTCTCAGCATTGAAGGAACTGACCCATCGCTGCATAAGCGAAGAGATCAGAAAGAACTAGTTGTAAGCGTGTACTACGATACTTGAGGAACTAGTGATGAAGGCACTTGCTTTTAGTAAGAGAACAAATTCATTTATTGTTTTATAAGCTTATGCCTACCTCAGCTTTGCTAGGAATATAAATTTCAGAAAATTGCATCAAACACTGAGACCTGAGGCTACTCTGAGCGAAATGTATTTTCCAGCCCATGCAAAGTCTCAAACTGTCGTCCATTGTGGTGCACACGTTTTGCTAGAAACCCCGTATGTTCTCAATTTGGTTTACATCTGGATTTCGTGCATGCGAGTTCAGAAGTGTTATTCCTTTCTGTGTGAAGCACTTCTTCAACGTAGTAGACACGTGAATTGAAGCATAATCTAGTTGAATAATCCGCAAAATTTTTTACACAAGAGAACTAATTCGGAAACTAGCTTCTCCGTAAGAAACCTGTGTCACACTAGGCTAGTTTACTACAAGATAATTTTGACGGCTAGTACACGTGGCTAGCAAACCTGCCATATAGATAGTCCTGTAAATTTGTAAACATTGTAATGAGTGAATAACTACTACTACTACTACTACTACTACTACTACTACTACTGGTGGATTCGCAGATACTAGGCCAAATGTCTTCTGTAAATTTTAGGCACAATGTGCTGTGAAGCTTCTGGGTGTGAGGCGGTTATTTGGGGAAATGAAAAAGAAAAAGAAGAAAACGGAAGGGTTGTTTAGACTGTCTTAGGTGAAGGGATCAGCTGGGAGTCTCTGCAAATCTGACCAGAGACCTGAGTATTTTATCCACCACAATTGTTTTTAAATCCTGTTCCACGCACACTTGCACGTGGCGCAGTGTGTGAATTCTAATTATGCAATAACAAAATCAGAGCCTGGAATTGATCGTGTCCAAACAGGTGACAGCAGGAATTAAATTTCTGTAAAGTATGTAGCAGAGTGCGAGGGGAAATGGAACGACAAATGAAGATGTACGGAAAGAATTAAGTGTGGAAGAAATGAAATTATAAGGTAGAATAGGAACAGAATGCGATTCTGTGAATATCTAAGTGAATATTTCAAGAAAATACCAAATGAAGCTAGGGAATTACAAATGTATGTCAGATCTGGGAATACACAGATTATGGTAAATGGACTTAGGTTAAGACAGCATAAGATAAGGGAACTTGAAATGAAATAAGGTTATGAATGCATCTGAAGTGATGGAGAAAGAGACTACATTTGTAAGGAATTTTGTCTATTCGGGCCGGTGTATCTCTGGGTAAAGGGAAGTTCTGATGCTTATGATGACTAGGAAAGGGAATCACTAAACTTTAACTTAATGATAAAGTCGATTATCCATGCAATCTGTATTTCCATATGACGTACACGAAACTATGTATAACACCATAATGTCGGTTAAAATATCTAGACTATTTTTCTTAAGTATACTAATGCATGTTTTTAAAATTTCCCTAGTTTATGCGTGATTTTAATTCTCAGAATTAACAGTTGAATAAAATGAAAATAGCCAAGAGTAGGCCTACTTATTGTGCTTCTTTTTTTTTTTTTTTTTTTTTGCTGCTTGCTTTACGTCGCACGACACATATAGGTCTTATGGCGGCGATGGGACAGGGAAGGGCTAGGAGTGGGAAGGAAGCGGCCGTGGCCTTATTTAAGGTACAGCCCCAGCATTTACCTGGTGTGAAAATGGGAAACCACGGAAAACCATATTCAGGGCTGCCGATAGTGGGGTTCGAACCTACTATCTCCCGAATACTGGATACTGGCCGCACTTAAGCGACTGCAGCTATCGAGCTCGGTAATTGTGCTTCTAAGAGCTTGTTTTCCCCGTTGCAGACAGTGCACTTTAGCCAACTGGATGGGACTCTCCAGTATCCGAGGTTTCTGATACTTCACCTCCGATATCGCAATGTTTCTCCTTATGTTCTTCACTGTACATTTCTGTTCACGGTGGAGTAAATGTCTATTGTATTACTGCAACTCTCGTCAAACTCCGGAAATTAGGTGGTACTCTAGATCACTTCGCACTCCCTGTTTGTTTTTGACAACTTGCTTTACGTCGCACCAACACAGATAGGTCTTATGGCAACGATGGGTTTTGAAAGGCCTGGGAGTGGGAAGGAATCGGCCGTGGCCTTAATTAAGTTACAACCCCAGCATTTGCCTGGTGAGAAAGTGGGGAACCACGGAAAACCATCTTCAGAGCTGCCGACAGTGGGGTTCGAACCCACTATCTTCCGGATGCAAGCTCACTCCATGTTATTTAAACATACATTGTAATTATAGAATTATTTTTTAAATATTTCTAACGATAGGTTATGTATGAACAAAAGTGAAAGAGACATGTAGTTTAGGGTTCACTTGAGGATAATTGGTTCGATACGGACTGAGGTGAAAACAGTGGCACTGACATGGGTTGAGGAATGTGAACATACACTATCTAATTAAAATTCTACCGACACCCGTAACATAGAGCCCTAATGTTACTTTGACCGCCACTACTGCTCTGTGAGGTGGGTTAGGGCTTGATGTTGCTCAGTGCTACGAGATACCTGCAGAATGGGTGGAGTAAGAGTATTTAGTGACTTTGAACATGGAATAGTTATTTGTTGCCATATCAGTAAGTCTTTAGTCAGGCTATTTACACCTTTATCAAGTTGTTCAAGTAGTACCGCGTTCAGTGGTGTAAACATAGCCTCCGCTGGTTCATGGACAACTGGAGAAGCACGATTTGGAGTGATGAACTGTGTTATATTAGTCAGATGGAAGGGTTTGGTTGTAGCGAATGCTAAGCGAACGACACATGCCAGCCTGTACAGTGTTCACAGTTAAATTTGGTGGAAGTGTCGGGGTGTTTATCATGGGAGGGTCATGGTCCTCTCCTAATACTAGAGAATACCTACGTTAAAGGTGGAAGGATATAAGGACATTTTGACGAACTGTAAATTGTCTATGACAGACGACCAGTTGGACCAGTTCGACCAGTTTGAAGATTTGCTTCAGCAAGGTGATGCTTCCTGCCATAAAGCGGGGTCTGTTCGTGAGCGGTTTATGAATAAAAGGGACTGGGCAACCCAGAGCCTCGAACATCTCTGGGGTGAAAAAGAAAGGCTACTTCGCTCCGGACGTTAACGTCCCACATCACTAACTGCGCCTGCTACAGCGCTGCCATTCACCACGGAGACGTTCCGGCATCTGGTAGACAGTCTCCCTCGCAGAGTTCCAGCTGTAATGGGCTGGTCCCTGTCAAAGGTGCAGTAGGCCCCACGCCGCATTTATGTCCGCAACTGAATAGTATATTCGTAGAACATTTAGAGGACAGTTTCGAATAGATGCCGGATATTTTGATTAGACAACTGTAATAACGGGAGAAACACCATCACTCAGTATATTGTGTGATAACTACCGTGTATTGATTTTCTCTGGTACTTTACCTTCACTAGTTTATGATAGGAGTAAATCCTTGTAAAACATTTCATTTCATTTTAAGTTTCATTATAATTTCATTCCATTGCCAATAGCTGCCTGTCAATCAAATGGTAAGAACCAATATTCGGTAGGTACATAGAAGAAATATCATTCATATTTTGCTGCATGGATGTACTCATAACTATTTTTTAATGAATTCCAACAAATATTAAGTACATTTTTTAAGGAACGTAGCATTCATGTTCTGAATTTCCACATTGTGCATTGAAGTAGATTTATTGAAAATGATAACTCGATACATGTTTTCTTTTTACAATTGCCTTTACGTCACACCGACACAGATATGTCTTATGGCGGGTGACGATGGGATAGGAAAAGGCTAGGAATGGGAAGGAAGCGACTGTGGTCTTATTTAATGTTTAGCGGTCATTTGCATGGCGTGGAAATGGGAAACCTCGGACAATCATCTTCAGGGCTGCCGACAGTGGGGTTCCAACCCACTATCTTCCGAATTCAAGTTGATATCAACGTGAACTAAACCGCGCGGCCACTTTTTCGGCGATACATTTATTTGAATTTGTGAATTATATAATAGGTCAGACTCCTTGGCTGAATGGGTAGCGTTTGGGCCTTCGGTTTTGGGGGTCACGGGTTCGATTCACGGATGGGTCGGGGATTATAATCGCAGCGGGTCAATTTTTTTGATTCAGTGACTGGGTGTTTGTGTTTGTGCCAACTTGTGTGCCAGCACACTTCTTTTCTCATCCACACAACCCACCATACTGACAACCAACACAGTACACGTAATATTAATACATCTCTTCACGTAGGATTGGTGTCAGGAATGGCATCCGGTCGTAAAACAGAGCCAATTTCAATGTGTGACAGTTCACACCCGCTACCCAAACAGGGTGTGGAAGAAGTGGTGGAAGATGATGAATAACATAATCGAGTTCTGTTAGCGCATCAGATACGAAGGCAATAGATGCCTTGGAGGAGAATGAGCCATGTTTCTTGGATATAACATAAAACCAGCGAATTAATTATAAAGGAACTGAAAATTGAGACGAAGTTGTCCACTTTCTGTCTCCAGAATACTGCAGTTCTTTGGCCTCATTTTGCGTACTGGAAGGTAATCTCTGGAGAAGGTGGTGGTGTTCGGCCATATATCCGCTAAAGGACCACGTGGGAGAGCGCCGCTACAATGGTTTCATAAAATTAAAAGTCGTGTTCATCCTATATTTGCTACTGCCCATAGGAAATCTCAAGAACGAACGTAGAAAAACCTGACAAAAATGATCAAGGAATATCACGATCCTCTGCAACGAAGGAACTAGAGAGAGAGGGAGAGAGAGGGGGAGAGAGAGAGAGAGAGAGAGAGAGAGAGAGAGAGAGAGAGAGAGATAATGTATGTTTGGTCAATATTAATACTTTATTGTTATTCTTCAAGTATCAAAATACATCCTGTAACTTTCAAATGGCCATTGGAAATATCCTCATAGATTCTCTCAATTGGAGGTTAAAATTCCCGACTTGGCCAGGAATCGAATCCGAGATCCCTTGGACCAAAGGCCAGCACGCTAGCAACTTAGCCACGGATCCGGACCGTTTTAACATATAAAATACATTGAAAGGAACTTATCGGTATCCTACTACTTACGTAGAACATGTTCTGATAGGGTGCGACAAAGACTCTTGGTTGAAAAAGTATTTTACCCACCACAAACGTTTTAGAATATTGTTCAACGCACATCTGCATGTGACGCAATGTGTGAATTTTAATTATGCAAAAACCTGCAATAACAAAAACAGGATGAAGTTAGCACCACCTGTGTGAGCCATGTTTTGCTGATATCTGCATCGCAGGGAGCGTGTCAGCAGGAGACAGCCGGTGATTAGCACCGTGGCGTGTTTAGGTACTTCAGTTAGAGGCTACGCACATCATTGGATTTTAGCCATGTACGACTGGTGTCTGAAAGACAGACTGGAGTATTGTTGTGTTTACCCAGCCATGGGTGTTTGAAGCTAATTTGGTCAGGTCAGAAAATAATCTTCCCTTTGAAACTTTAAGTAACATATCACCTGAACAAAAAACTGGATAGATTCGGGAATCAAGGGCTGGATTCAAAACACATCATTCCGTTCTTCCAGGACAATATCAGAGTTGAATTTTTCTGTCGTCGGTTGATGAACGCAGTGGGTCAACCAATGACGACAAGAATTTTACTCATTCATTCACGCATTTGTTCGATTGTTGGTGACACGTATCGTGCGGTCTGAGACGTAAATTAATGACGAGAGTTATCGCGGCAGTGTGAACATAGTTTTGTCATGAACAGCTCAATCATCTGTGTGAATATGAAGATACAGATAGCGAAAACTGTTATGAAAGGGACTTATCAGTGTGGAATGAATATAATGGAACGGAAACTATCTCGTTGAATAGATGACAAACGCCAGTGTAAATTGCGCTGATGAAAAATAAAATTTAGTATATATTTTAATGTATTCAAGATTACACCTACCGGTAATGTACCTGGGGCGCAGAACAGATCAATACGGGAATAGATTGCAAGCACAGGGTGAGTCAACTGTACTGAAATCCTGTGCCGGTTTTATGCCCCTTGGATGTTAACACATGCTTGTAATTTTATGGGACTTTAATATTCACAGTGTATGGTGTACGTTACCCAACCATACAAGGTTTCACGCTTCGTCGGCTTGTCCGTAGACGCAGTTCTTCAAGACATGTTATTTTTCAGTTCATGAAGTCATCCATGATGTCTAATTCATCTGGAACCGAGCAGTTGTCTGAGTGGCTCGAGTCGTGTAGCTGTTAGTTTGCATTCGGGATATCGTGGGTTCAAACCCCACACTCGGCAGCATTAAAGACGGTTTTACATGGTTTCCCATTTTAAACCAGGCAAATGCTGGGGCTGCGTCTTAGTTAAGGTCATGACCGCTTCCTTCCCAGTCTTATCCTATCGTCGCCATACGAATTGTCTGCGTCGGTGCCACGTTCATCCAATAACAATTCATATGGAGAACTTACAAGCATCAGAATATACATTTTGAAGGGGTTACTCGCTGATGGCATGTGAGTATCATTCGCAGGAATGGCAACATAATGAGCCGAACAATTTTCCGAACGTAAAACCTAGCCTCGTCGAGGTTTTCTAAACCAATGTGTGCTAATACTGTGTTGTAACGTGTAGCGTCCTATATCATGATATATGAAGCTGGAATTCTGTTCTGTGGCTGGAAGCAGTTTAAAGGATGACACTCATTTTTAAGGGGCCATTACTTGCATGAAGGTAGAACCTGCTCTTGTCGTTGCATATTTTACACCAGGGGTGGCCAAAAATTGAGCTCGCATACTATCGCGCCGGTCACGTAGGGCCAGTACTCTGGCTATCTCCCACTACAGCTATGTTCGGTGAAAAATGTGTGTAAGACAGACGCGGCTGGTAGCGGTAAGCGGAAGGTGTATTTGTGGTTAAATCGGACTGTTCAACAACAACATCAACAACAACAACAACAACTACTACTACTACTACTACTATTATTATTATTATTATTATTATTATTATTATTATTATTATTATTATTATTATTATTATTATTATTATTATTTGCCGTAATGTGGAAACACTTTGTCATTTTAAAGTTCATTTTTCTAGAACAGTTGATGATTTTACCACGAGAAGGCGCGCAGCTGGTGTCGACCGCCAAGCTTGCGATATCCGGCAGTTGTGCACGAGACCCAAATACGTTAGCAAATATCACCTTATGTAAAGTGAGAGATTTTCTAATTTAAAATGCATCTCTGTATTTGACTTGAGGCTATACATCCCGCACTAAGAATTTTGACGTGGGACGAGAATCTTTCGTGGTAATAATGGCGTGTGGCCTCAGAAGAGGCCTGGCGATGGTCGTTCGAGTTGACGCCGTGTAGGCGACCTCCGCGTCTATGAGGATGGGGCCCTACCTAGGATGAATTCTAATGATAAAGTCGGCAGACACACACACACAAACCCAGCCCCCGAGGCATCGAAATTAACCAATGAAAGTTAAAATCGCCGGCCCGGCCGGGAATCGAACCCGGGACTCCCTGGACCATAGGCCAGCACGCTAACCATTTAGCCATGGATCCGGACACTTTCGTGGTGAGTGAGGGCCAACTACTCGGTGGCACGTAGCTCTTCAGGACACACTATGATGCATTGACCATATGTCAATATTATTAATTAATAACGTCCGACTCGTTGGCTGAATGGTCAGCGTACTGGCCTTCGGTTCGGAGGGTCCCGGGTTCGATTCCCGGCCGCGTCGGGGATTTTAACCTTCATTGGTTGATTCCAATGGCCCAGGGGCTGGGTGTTTGTGCTGTCCCGAACATCCCTGCAACTCACATACCACACATAATACTATCCTCCACCACAATAACACGCAGTTACCTACACATGGCAGATGCCACCCACCCTCATCGGAGGGTCTGCCTTACAAGGGCTGCACTCGGCGAGAAATAGCCGCACGAAATTAAATTAAATTAAATTAATAATTAATATTATTATTCGAAGATACATGGCATCGCCGTACATATGCTCAGTTCGTACAAGGTTTCCGTGACTCAGTCTCCTTCCTGCAGGACGCACACGCAGGACATCTCATTTCGCTGACCACCTGGCTGACTTCTGGTTTATAAAATGCATTCCCCCGACATTCGTGTTTACTGCCATCTAGATCGAACGAGGGGAGAGGTCATTTTTCTCTAATTTAATATTAGCCAAAGAATTCTGGGTTAATGTTAGACTTTATATATAGCCACAGAGCGCCTCTGGTATAGGCGAACGGCAGTGCCGGAGTGTGGCACGCTGTACTAGACAATATAATGGCGTAGACCCAGTCGATAAACCCCTGAAATAGGGGTGGACCATCCTACAAATTCTGTTTCTTGAACGTGGAAGACGGTGCAGTGTGCGACAGATAAAATTCACCTCCATCGAAGCATACTTTGCTGGTGTCTGTAGCTCATATTATTGTACTTATACTAGGCACACTTCGTTTGTTCGCGTAGCTTCGTGAAGGAAGACATATATCTGGAGAGGAACAGGAAGAATAATCAAGGATTTTATTCCATAACACGGAATGAAATGTAACATTTACAAAATCACAATGAATACTTACACTATAGGTTACGTTCGGAAAAAAGAAAAATAATTCTGGTGTTCAATAATTTAATGTTAGAAGGAACTGAGCTCCGTTAGAAGTGACATCCCCTGAAGATGGTTTTTCGTGGTTTCCCATTTTCACACCAGGCAAATGCTGGGGCTGTACCTTAATTAAGGCCACGGCCGCTTCCTTCCAACTCCTAGGCCTTTTCTATCCCATCGTCGCCATAAGACCTATCTTTGTCGGTGCGACGTAAAGCCCCTAGCAAAAAAAAAAAAAAAGAAAAAAAAAGAAAAATAAGAAGTGACATCATATTGGGGTACACTATCAAAAGTTCTACTAAACTTCGAGGCAAATGTGGCCTTGTACGGTTCTGTCACCGATTTATGCTCTACAATACTGTTTGCCTCTCAGGCATCAAAACTAACACCTCATCGTTTCCGATATTACCTGCTTCCTCTTGTACTATTGCGTTTGATGGTGCACATGGAGCATTTAATGTTATCTGATATTTGCGACTTACTTTGACCTCTGTACGTCCACTTTTGCACGTATGTAATCCACTTTTGTAAACACGTATATGATTCAATTTGTTACCTATAACACAAGTAACGTTGCAGATATCACGTTCATCTGATAACTTCTACTTCAGAATGTTCAAAACACTTTGCCGCACATGTTCCAGCCATATCGTGGCTCACACATTCATTATTATTATTTTTCCCAGAATTAAATTCTTCCTCGGAATAATTGTAAACCTTCCCGATATTTACTCTCGCATCGGAATGAAAGGTTTTCGCCGAACTTACTCCAGTAAATATTCTAACGCTTCCTAAACATGAAATAATCAGTACGACTAAACACTACATGTTAAACACTATAGCAGGGCTACTCCCTACTCCTATATACTCGATTCACTGCAATCTTAAGTCCGTACAATTCCAAGTGCTCAATGATACAACACACGGAGCAGAACAGAATGACGGTAAGGAATTGGAAACGTATCGACAGTGCGCAGGATCTGCAGTTTCGATTGATGGTCTCAAGGCCCTGCCTTGCCTTCAAACCAGTGTAGCGGTGGGAAGTCCCCAAGTTATACCTTCTCAACTGTAAGACTGGGCGTCCTTCCTTTCGTGGGATATACGAAAAAATCACTCGACTTCCCTGGAATCCGAACGTGGAACATTTTGACAGTCGAGTGTATAGACCAATGCGCCAGCAGGGCCATATCTTATTAAAATAAATAAATAAATAAATAAATAAATAAATAAATAAATAAATAAATAAATAAATAAATAAATAAATAAATAAATAAATAAATAAATAAATAAATAAAATGTCATTGGTTTTGCATCCTACTAACTACTTATACGATAATGCCGGAATTTTGACCCACAGGAATTCGTATATGTACCGATGTATTTACCGACACGAGGCTGAAGTATTTGAGCACATTCAAATAACTTACCTCGGAACTAAGCCGCGATCGAACCCGCCAACTTGAGATCAATCTTCTTCTACAGCTTTTTCCAACATGTTGTGTAATCGCGGGTGCGAACTGTGTAGCAAATGTGGATTTGGGCCTCTTTTACGGCAGGATGACCTTGATGATGTATACCCTAATTGGAGGAATGTGTTAATTATTGCGAGTTTCTTTTTCTATTGCGGTTGGTAGTGCGGCGTGTTGTGAGTGTACTGAGGAATTAGCCGGAATTAGCTAAAATCCCGGACTCGGCAGGTAATCCGTACCGGGAACCTGTGAACGGAAGGCCGCAACGTTAACCTTTCAGCCAAGGAGTCGAACTAATTATTATCACTGTTGATCCAAAGGAGTCGAACTAGTTATTATCATTATTGATCTAAAGGAATCGAACTAATTATTATCACTATTTATAGTAGTGTAATACAGAGATTCGGCTGCCACCACCTCCTCCGGCTCCCAGGGGCCCCCTCCTCCTCCTCCTCCTCCTCCCGAGGGGCCTTCCCAGGGGCCCACCCCTCCTCCTCCTCCGGGAGCCTTCCCAGGGGCCTGCTCCTCCTCCCGCGGGAAATTTGAATTTGTAAACAAAGCCACGTGCTTTTTGACAGCTGTCATGGACAACAACGCTTCGCTAACCTCACTGCTGCCATCTTAACGGGGCTAAACCATAGTGGTACCAACTTAACCTCACAAGCGCGAGATTTGAATTGGTAAACAAATCCACGTGCTTTTTGACAGCCACGTTTTTTTTGAGAGACAACAACGCATCGCTAACCTCAGTACTACCATCTTGACGGGCCTAAACCTTAATGCTACCAACTTAACCTCACTAGCGCGAGATTTGAATCGGTAAACAAATCCACGTGCTTTTTTGACAGCTGTCATCCGCCATCTTTAATCAACAGAGCACCGTGCTGCCCTCTTTAGTTGAAATGTGGTGGCGGATAATTTGAAAAATGCTTTTTGACAGCAGCCATCTTTAATCCAGAGAGCACCGTGCTGCCCTCTTTAACTAGATACCTTTGAAATGTGGTGACAGGAAATTCCACGTGACAGCAGCCATCTTTAATCAAGAGAGCACCGTGCTGCCCTCTTTGTGGCGGTGGCAAATTCCACGTGCTCTTGTTTGGAAACAAACTCACGTGCTATTTTCTGACAGCTGTCATCCGCCATCTTGCATCACAAACCTCAGTGCTGCACTCTTTAGCTAGATACCTTTGAAATGTGGTGGCGGCAATTTGAAAAATTCTATGTGCTCTTGTTTGGAAACAAAGCCACGTGCTTTTTTGACAGCTCCCATCCGCCATCTTTAATCAATAGAGCACTATGCTGCTATCATGCGGGCAATTTCGTCAGCTGTCATCCGCCATCTTTAATCCACAGAGCACCGTGCAGCCCTCTTTATGACATGTAGTAGCGGGCAATTTGAAAAGTTCTGTTAGCTGTCATCCACCATCTTTAATCAAGAGAGCACCGTGCTGCCATCTTTAGCTAGATACCTTTGAAACGTGGTGGAGGCAAATTGAAAAATTCCACGTGCTCTTGTTTAGTAAACAAACTCACGCGCTTTTTGCCAGCTGTCATCCGACATCTTACATCGCAAACCTCAGTGCTACACTCTTTAGGTACATACCTTTGAAATATGGTGGCGGATAATTTAAAAAGAAAAATTCTACAGCAGCCATCTCTCGACGCTAATTGCACAAGATGGTGGCTATACGTGACTCCTTAAGGGTCCTTACGCAAGATGGCCGCTATACATAGGTTCTTATGAGACTCCCTTGGGATGCTTGTGCAAGATGGCGGCTGTACACGGCTCCTTGTGAGACTCCTTAAGGGTGCTTGCGCAAGATGGCGGTTGCTCTTGTAAGACGGCTTAAGGGTGCTTGCACAAGATGGCTAGAGACGCCCTAAGGATGCTTGCGCAAGATGGCGGACACAAGATGGCGGCTATACACGACTCCTTATGAGACGCCTTAAGGGAGCTTGTACAAGATGGCCGCTGCTCTTATGAAGAAAGCTAGCTTAGAGGCTAACGTGTCATGCTAGTTCGATTCATTAAATTTGGGGCTTAAATGCAAAATGTTAAATATCTCGAAAACGGTGCATCGTAGAGCAAAACGGACAACATTTTTCCGCCCCATCCCTAGCTTCGCAGTATGAGGAACATGATAGCATAAGAAAAACATAGTCTAATGATGAGATCAACGGTGGTTCCTACTTAGGCCCTTTGGGATTTACTCTGTTTTAGCTTGTATTGAAGCAAGTTTTTGTAACATGATCAGGTCTAGCTATGGTAGAGAGTATAACGTGCTATGCTGGTTCGATTCATTAAATTTGGGGCTTAAATGGAAAATGTTAAATATCTTCAAAACGGTACGTCGTAGAGCAAAACGGACAAAATTTCTCTGCCCGATACCCAGGTTCGCAGTATGAGGAACTTGATAGCATAAGAAAAACATAGTCTAATGATGAGATCAACGGTTCGGTTCCTACTTAGGCCCTTTGGCATTTGCTCCGTTTTAGCTTGTATTGAAGCAAATTTTTGTAACATGATAAGGTCTAGCTATGGTAGAGAGTATAACGTGCTATGCTGGTTCGATTCATTAAATTTGGGGCTTAAATGGAAAATGTTAAATATCTTCAAAACGGTGCATCGTAGAGCAAAACGGACAACATTTTTCAGCCTCATCCCTAGCTTCGCAGTATGAGGAACATGATAGCATAAGAAAAACATAGTATAATGATGAGATCAACGGTTCGGTTCCTACTTAGGCCCTTTGGCATTTGCTCCGTTTTAGCTTGTAATGAAGCAAGTTTTGATAACATGATCAGGTCTAGCTATGGTAGAGAGTATAACGTGCTATGCTGGTTCGATTCATTAAATTTGGGGCTTAAATGGAAAATGTTAAATATCTTCAAAACGGTACGTCGTAGTGCAAAACGGGCAAAAATAATCTGCCCAACACCCAGCTTCGCAATATCAGGAACCGAACCGTTGATCTCATCATTAAAGTAAGTTTCTCTTATGCTATCATATTTCTGATACTGCGAACCTGGGTCGTAGGTAGATTATTTTCGTCCGTTTTGCTCTACGACGTACCGTTTTGAAGATATTTAACATTTTGCATTTAAGCCCCAAATTTAATGAATCGAACCAGCATAGCATGTTATACTCTCTACCATAGCTAAACCTGATCATGTTACAAAAACTTGCTTCAATACAAGCTAAAAAGGAGCAAATGCCAAAGGGCCTAAGTAGGAACGAACCGTTGATCTCATCATTAGACAATGTTTTTCTTATGCTATCATGTTCCTCATACTGCGAACCTGCGTATCGGGCAGGGATATTTTGTCCGTTTTGCTCTACGATGCACCGTTATCGAGATATTTAACAGTTTGCATTTAAGCCCTAAATTTAATGAATCGCACCAGCATAGCACGTTATACTCTCTACCATAGCTAGACCTGATCGTATTACAAAAACTTGCTTCAATACAAGCTAAAACAGTGCAAATGCCAAAAGGCCTAACTAGGAACCGAACCGTTGATCTCATCTTTGGACTATGTTTTTCTTATGCTACCATGTTCCTCATACTGCGAAGGTAGGGAAGAGGCGGAAAAATGTTGTCCGTTTTGCTCTACGATGCACCGTTTTCGAGATATTTAACATTTTGCATTTAAGCCCCAAATTTAATGAATAGAACTAGCATGACACGTTAGCCTCTAAGCTAGCTTTCTTCATAAGAGCAGCGGCCATCTTGTACAAGCTCCCTTAAGGCGTCTCATAAGGAGTCGTGTATAGCCGCCATCTTGTGCCCGCCATCTTGCGCAAACATTCTTTGGGGGTTTCTAGCCATCTTGTGCAAGCACCCTTAAGCCGTCTTATAAGAGCAATCGCCATCTTGCGCAAGCACCCTTAAGGAGTCTCATAAGGAGCCGTGTATAACCGCCACCTTGCGCAAGCATCCCAAGGGAATCTCATAAGAAGCTATGTATAGCGACCATCTTGCGTAAGGACCCTTAAGGAGTCATGTATAGCCACCATCTTGTGCAATTAGCGTCGAGAGATGGCTGCTGTAGATTTTTCTTTCTAAATTATCCGCCACCATATTTCAAAGGTATGTACCTAAAGAGTGTAGCACTGAGGTTTGCGATGTAAGATGGTGGATGACATCTGACAAAAAGCGCGTGAGTTTGTTTACTAAACAAGAGCACGTGGAATTTTTCAATTTGCCTCCACCACGTTTCAAAGGTATCTAGCTAAAGATGGCAGCACGGTGCTCTCTTGATTAAAGATGGTGGATGACAGCTAACAGAATGTTTCAAATTGCCCGCTACTACATGTCATAAAGAGGGCAGTACGGTGCTCTGTGGATTAAAGATGGCGGATGACAGCTGACGAAATTGTCCGCATGATAGCAGCACAGTGCTCTATTGATTAAAGATGGCGGATGAGAGCTGTCAAAAAAGCACGTGGCTTTGTTTCCAAACAAGAGCACATAGAATTTTTCAAATTGCCATCACCACATTTCAAAGGTATCTAGCTAAAGAGTGCAGCACTGAGGTTTGTGATGCAAGATGGCGGATGACAGCTGTCAGAAAAAAGCACGTGAGTTAGTTTCCAAACAAGAGCACGTGGAATTTGCCACCGCCACAAAGAGGGCAGCACGGCGCTCTCTTGATTAAAGATAGCTGCTGTCACGTGGAATTGCCTGTCACCACATTTCAAAGGTATCTAGTTAAAGAGGGCAGCAGGGTGCTCTCTGGATTAAAGATGGCTGCTGTCAAAAAGCATTTTTCAAATTAACCGCCACCACATTTCAACTAAAGAGGGCAGCACGGTGCTCTGTTGATTAAAGATGGCGGATCACAGCTGTCAAAAAAGCACGTGGATTTGTTTACCGATTCACATCTCGCGCTAGTGAGGTTAAGTTGGTAGCACTAAGGTTTAGGCCCGTTAAGATGGCAGCACTGCGGACGACAGGTGACGAATTTTCAGCTACTGCGATAAAGAGGGCAGCACGGTGCTCTCTGGATTAAAGATGGCGGTTGACAGCTGTCAAAATGCACGTGGATTTGTTTACCGATTCAAATCTCGCGCTAGTGAGGTTAAGTTGGTAGCATTAAGGTTTAGGCCCGTCAAGATGGTAGTACGGAGGTTAGCGATGCGTTGTTATCTGTCAAAAAGCACGTGGCTGTCAAAAAGCCCGTGGATATGTTTACAAATTCAAACTCGCGCTTGTGAGGTTAAGTTGGTACCACTAAGGTTTAGGCCCGTTAAGATGGCAGCAGTGAGGTTGGCGATGCGTTGTTGTCGTTCACAGCAGTAGTGTAAATAGGGCAGTTCTTCCGCCACCTCCACCTCTGGCTCTCGGGAGAGGCCTCCACCTCCCGCGGGAAATTTTTAATTTTGGCGGGAAATTTGAATTTTGGCGGGATATTTGAATTTTGGCGCGAGATTTGAATTTGTAAACAAAGCAACGTGCTTTTTGACAGCTGTCATCGACAACAACGCATTGCTAACCTCACTGCTGCCATCTTAACGGGCCTAAACCTCAGTGGTACCAACTTAACCTAACTAGCGCGAGATTTGAATCGGTAAACAAAGCCACGTGTTTTTTGACAGCCACGTGCTTTTTGACAGACAACGCATCGCTAACCTCAGTACTACCATCCAGACCGGCCTAAACCTCAGTAGTACCATTTTAACCTAACTAGCGCGAGATTTGAATCGGTAAACAAAGCCACGTGCTTTTTTGGCAAACACGTGCTTTTATGACAGCTATCATCGACAACAACGCATCGCTAACTTCAGCGTTACCATCTTGACGGGCCTAAACCTTAGTGGTACCAACTTAAGCTAACTAGCGCGAGATTTGAATCGGTAAACAAATCCACGTGCTTTTTGACAGCTGACATCCGCCATCTTTTATCAACAGAGCACAGTGCTGCCCTCTTTAGCTACTTACCTTTGAAATGTGGTGGCGGATAATTTGGAAAATGCTTATTGATAGCAGCCATCTTTAATCGACAGAGCACCGTGCTGCACTCTGGTGACAGGCAATTCCACGTGACAGCAGCCATCTTTAATCAAGGGGGCTCAGGGCTGCACTCTATGTGGTGAAGGCATTTTGAAAATTTCACGTGCTCTTGTTTGGAAACAAAGCCACGTGCTTTTTTGACAGCTATCATCCGCCATCTTTAATCAAGAGAGCATCGTGCTGCACTCTGTAGTTGAAAAGTGGTGGCGGCAATTTGAAAAATTCCACATGGTCTTGTTTGGAAACAATGCTACATGCTTATTTGACAGCTACCATCCGCCATGTTTAATCCATAGAGCACAGTGCTTGCCTCTTTAGATGAAATGTGGTGGCGGATAATTTGAAAAATGCTTTTTGACAGCAGCCATCTTTAATCCAGAGAGCACCGTGCTGCCCTCTTTAGCTAGATACCTTTGAAATGTGGTGGCAGGCAATTCCACGTGACAGCAGCCATCTTTAATCAAGAGAGCACCGTGCTGCCCTCTTTGTGGCGGTGGCAAATTCCACGTGCTCTTGTTTGGAAACAAACTCACGTGTTTTTTTCTGACAGCTTTCATCCGCCATCTTGCATCACAAACCTCAGTGCTGCACTTTTTAGCTTGATACCTTTGAAATGTGGTGGCGGCAATTTGAAAAATTCTATGTGCTCTTGTTTGGAAACAAAGCTACGTGCTTTTTTGACGGCTGTCATCCGCCATCTTTAATCAATAGAGCACTGTGCTGCTATCATGCGCGCAATTTCGTCAGCTGTCATCCGCCATCTTTAATCTACAGAGCACCGTGCTGCTCTCTGTAGTAGCGGGCAATTTGAAAAGTTCTGTTAGCTGTCATCCGCCATCTTTAATCAAGAGAGCACCGTGCTGCCATCTTTAGCTAGATACCTTTGAAATGTAGTGGCGGCAAATTGAAAAATTCCAAGTGCTCTTGTTTAGTAAACAGACTCACGCGCTTTTTGTCAGCTGTCATCCGCCATCTTACAACGCAAACCTCAGTGCTACACTCTTTAGGTACATACCTTTGAAATATGGTGGCGATAATTTAAAAAGAAAAATTCTACAGCAGCCATCTCTCGACGCTAATTGCACAAGACGGTGGCTATACATGACTCCTTAAAGGTGCTTATGCAAGATGGCCGCTATACATAGGTTCTTATGAGACGCCCTTGGGATGCTTGCGCAAGATGGCGGTTATACAAGGCTCCTTATGAGACGTCCTAGGGATGCTTGCGCAAGATGGCGGTTGCTCTTATGAGGCGGCTTAAGGGTCCTTACACAAGATGGCTAGAGACGCCCTAAGGATGCTTGCGCAAGATGGCGGACGCAAGATGGCGGCTATACACGACTCCTTATGAGACGCCTTAAGGGTGCTTGCGCAAGATGGCTGCTGCTCTTATGAAGAAAGCTAGCTTAGAGGCTAACGTGTCATGCTAGTTCGATTCATTAAATTTGGGGCTTAAATATAAAATGCTAAATGTCTCGAAAACGGTTTATCGTAGAGCAAAACGGACAAAAAATTTCTGCCCAATACCTCGGTTCGCAGTATGAGGAACATGATAGCATATGAAAAACATAGTCTAATGATGAGATCAACGGATCGGCTCCTACTTAGGCTCTGTTTTAGCTTGTATTGAAGCAAGTCTTCGTAACATGATCAGGTCTAGCTATGGTAGAGAGTATAACGAGCCGTGCAGGTTCGATTCATTAAATTTGAGGCTTAAATGCAAAATGTTAAATATCTCGAAAACGGTGCATCGTAGAACAAAGCGGACAAACTTTTTCTGCCCAATACCGCGGTTGGCAGTATGAGGAACATGATAGCATAAGAAAAACGTAGTCTAATGATGAAATCGACGGTTCGATTCCTACTTAGGCCCTTCGGCATTGGCAGCTATCTAATTCTACAAGATGGCGGCTATACATAGCTTCTTATGAGACAGCTGAAGAGCGCTTGCACAAGATGGCTGCTGCTGTTATGAGACTCCCTAGGGGTGTTTGCGCAAGGTAGCAGCGACAAGACGGTGACTATACACAGCTCCTTATGATACTAGAGGTGCTCACACAAGATGGTGGCTGCTCTGATGAAGAAAGCTAGCTTTGCATCGTGCAGGTATCTTTACAGCACTAAACCTCATACCTTTGAAATGTGGTGGCGGGTAATTTGAAATATTCTACGTGCCTCTTCTTAACAGCAGCTATCTTTAAACAATAGCGGCTAGACATAAGCTGTTAAGGCCTCCTCTTATGTCAAGACATAGCTCTATCGAACAAGTTTAAACCTGCATCGGGATAGCTAGAGTAAGCCCGTGCTGCAGTAATGACGTCATTATGCATGTTTAGACTTGCGAATCACAAAAGAATCATAACAAGACTAGAATCGAACACTGCACTCTATGCCGTTAACTTTATCATGTGATCGGAACATTGATTG
Organism: Anabrus simplex; assembly: GCF_040414725.1. Lineage (NCBI taxonomy): Eukaryota > Metazoa > Arthropoda > Insecta > Orthoptera > Tettigoniidae > Anabrus > Anabrus simplex. The sequence goes on from NC_090266.1 coordinate 935,699,503, forward strand.
AAGTGTTTAAAACACTAAATAAGTGATCAAGACTAAAATAGAATACTGTACTCGATACAACATGTGTTTAGAACATGTCAGGGGATATCTTTGTTCTAAGAAGATTAGATTACCGCACTTTCCTTGTAGGGCTAATAGGCTAAAGGGCTAATGGGCAAAAGGGCAAAAGGGCAAAAGGGCAAAAGCGCTAAAGGTCTAATGGGCAAAAAGGCTAAAGGGCTAAAGGGCTAATGGGCTAAAGGGTTAGGGTGCCTCTCCTCTCTTTATCCGGGCTTGAGACCGGCTCTACAACTAGAGGCGGAGTTAACACCCTATGGAAGGGAGGATGTTGGGAAATAGTCTATACGAATATAGCTACTCGATCGACTATATACTACAGATGGATGACTTAGGTGGGGGTAAGCGCTTACTTAATAATACCTACACGTCGTAATTCATGCTCTATTTCAAAAATATCCTCTTTGTACTGTGTGTAACCAGCATCATGATAGGCTCTTAACGGTTGTAAACGTTTTACGAGTACGTTGAGGTCTTTACTGTATCTTATATCTACATAGGGTAACAGAGGCTTGTTGTGAACTTTGAGTCTATATGTAGATAGTTGATGTGTAGGGACTTGTTTTGATGTAATACGTGCTTCAGCAGTAGCGTTTCTAGGTACAAACTTAACTTGTTTCTATAGCGATGAAGCGTTGAAATTTCCTTCTTCTTTACCTTGCATCTTTTCTTGAGATGTTTGCACTGCAACAGAACGTGTAGTAGGCTTAGGGAATGAAGTAAAATCATCAAGCTGTAATGGCAATGAAACTTTAAGATTTTCTTCTTCTTCTACTTTCCCTTTACTACTGTTTTGATCAACATCATTATCCTTATTATCATAATCATGATCTTGCCTCTCTTTACCTTGAAGTTTGTGATTAGTAACAGAACTTGTAACAGGCCTAGACAACAAGGGAGAATTAAAAATCTCTCGCAGAGGTGTACTTTTTAAACATAAATCAGTGTTCGCTTCGATATGGTTGAGCTCTTTGTATTTTGTTCCCGATGAAGCTACATTACACGCGGCTTCATGACGTTGAGCGTTGTATGCGTTCTTGAACTCTCTTCTACAATGTTTGCATTGAAAAATTGTCCTACATGATATCTCATGACGTCTCGTGATAGCTTCGGGAAAATGCTTTTCCACACTCTTCGCAAATATACCTAGAAATAGGTTTTTCCATGACGGACTTTTATCTTCTGGTAACAGATTCTTCTTTAAATCTACTTGACACTTGTTACTCTGTACTTCGATGATGCGAACAGCTTAGCGATTAACAGTAAACTAACACAAAAGCGTATAACCAAGGTAGCAACAGTGAGGTTTAAGCCCATCAAGATGGCAAGAGTACGGTTAGCAATGTTCTGCTGTTGGATTTTAAATTCCGCACTATAACATGCATAAGGTGGCAGCCTTGAGGTTTACCGCCGTCAAGATGGCAGCAGTGAGGTTAGCGACGTTCTATTGTCTTTTAATGTGAGGTTAGGGTCCGTCAAGACGACAGCTGTCAAAAAAGCACGTGGCTTTGTTTACTAAACAAGAGTTTAGTATAATACTAAAGTTTGTCCGACTCCTTGGCTGAATGGTCAGCACTGAGGCCTTCGATTCCGAGGGTCCCGGTTTCGATTCCCGGCTGGGTCGGGGATTTTAATTAATTTGCTGGCTCGGGGACGGGTTGTTTGTGTTTATCCCAACACTCTCCTCTTCATATTCAGACAACACACCACTCTACCAACCACCACGGAAACAGGCAATAGCGATTACATCCCTTCTTCTTGGTCTTTCTTCCAGTTTATTGGGATCGGCATGTAATGTGAGTTTGGTCCAGTTTTACGGCGTGTGCTCTTTCTGACCCCAAGCTTATGTTGAGGGATTAGCTCACTATCGTCCGACTCGTTGGCTGAATGGTCAGCGTACTGACCTTCGGTTCAGAGGGTCCCGGGTTCGATTCCCGGCCGGGTCGGTGATTTTAACCTCCATTGGTTAATTCCAATGGCCCGGGGGCTGGGTGTTTGTGCTGTCCCCAACATCCCTGCAACTCACACACCACACATAACACTATCCTCCACCACAATAACACGCAGTTACCTACACATGGCAGATGCCGCCCACCCTCATCGGAGGGTCTGCCTTAGAAGGGCTGCACTCGGCTAGAAATAGCCACACGAAATTATAGTTCACTATTGAATATTTCTATGGTTGTTATTAATGTGGTGGGTTATACGTAGGTAAAGAGAAGTGTATTTAGGCGAACACAACACCTAGTTCCCGAGACAGACGAATTAACCATATACAGTTAAAATACCTGGACCGGCCGGGAATCGAGCCCAGGGCCTTCTGACCCGAAGGCCAGTACGCTGATCATTCAGCCAACGTGGACTTCAGTAAAATTACTGCAGACCTGGAGTTTATCGCAGTCTCTGTTGTTTAAGTCCGATCCCGCCGTCACGGGGAAGTGAGCCTACCTGTCACTCGTTGGCTTCGGTTTAGATTCCTGTGCAATAAAGGGATTTTTACCTTGATCTGAGGGCTGGATCGAAGTCCACACAGTCTACATTGAGGAGCTATCTGACATTGAGTTAGTGGCTCCGGTCTACAAAGTCAAGAATGACGCCCTAGAGGATTTCTTTGCGCTGACACGTATCGTCTGATGATCTGTAGGCCTTCGGTTTTAGCAGCGGTCACTTAATTAGGCCAAGGCCCGTGAGGCTATAGCGCCATGGAGTTCGGAGTTTGATTTGCTTTTTCTGTTGTTAAACTAATCTACAGTGCTCTTTTATAACGAGAGAACAGAATAAGACAGTTGCATGAGAACGGTCGTAGTTGCCATGATTGTGGATACGTGCTATTAAAAATCTATGTCCTCGCACTGTGATATTGGCTGTTACATTTTATAGTAGCTTTAATTAATGTTCATGGGCTGACAGACGTGACATTCATGTATAAGGATCTCTTTATGAACTAAATTGATATTTTCTCTTTCCACTGTGGAATGGAGAGATACCCGCTGAGCAGCGTTTGTTCTAAATGAGGTCCAGTGTGCGAGCGATACAAGTTAATTTACATTTCACTGTTTATGTTTCACACCGAATCACATACGTCAATTTTCATGACACATTTCTGCGCCAACTTCACTCCAGAACAGAGGTTAGTGGATGTAATAATTTCCAACCACACATGATTGTTTGGCCGGTCTCCTCACTAATACCACACAAAGTTCGTGTAGCTTCATCATGCTAACCCATAATACACCTGAGTTCATCAACATTAGTAGTAATAACTTATTAATATTGATTGTCCGCATAGGAGTGTTAAAAAGGGTTCTGAAAGCAAGACATCTTGTACTTAGTGCAGCTGAAGTTTCGAACTTAATTTTCATGGTTACTAAAACAAATTGCGAAGGGATAAACGATTTTATTTCAAACTATATCAAATACCATGCGTTTACGTTATTCAAAGCTATGTGAAAAGTAGTTACTTAGTAGATGCACTCAACTTCTATCAATATCAGAAACACACCATCAGAAACCTTTTTCAATGCATGTGAAACAGTTACCAGATAGCTACACTGCGTCATGTGGGCGAGTAATTCTTGAATTATACCGATTCTTTCATGGATGGCATGGACTCTTTGAATATTAAGCCCAGAAATTAACATACTATTGGAATGGTGGGCTCTTAAATGGGTATGACGTGTTCCTTTTAATATTATGTAAATGAAAAGAAAGAAATTGAACATAGTAAGTTATTGTGACAATGAAGGCCGGAGGGTCGGCAGAAGCTGCAATGCTAGCGAGAGTTTACAATCCTGGTGGAGCGGCGAAGATGTGCGGACAAGCAGAGTATATTGATCGAATGCAAAGAAACTCGATAGAATGGTCAAACAAAACACGATAATTGGCTTATGTTCTCTTCACCAGATTGTGGTCATCCATGACTGGGGGAAAAGAGGATTCTGTTCGACGTCTTTCATTCATTTGCAGTAAGAATATGTATGAGGAGGTATCCTGGACTCAATACATTTTTTGAAGTTCCGGAAGTCTAAGTTTTAAAATAAGTCTAAGTAATGTTTATCGGATACGAATGATATATTTTAGTTGTTTCTTGTAACATTTCGCTAATTCGAATATCTTTGGTATTTTGTAGTACAAAAAAAAACTAACTTCATGTAATAGTTATGATTACAATAAACGAATACTCTCTTCCCAGTTGGCGGTCATTCGTGATTGGAAGTGAGAGTTTATTGCTGCTTGCGGTGTGTTTTTTCTCCATTATGTGCTTAGGTAGGCAATCTGCGTGGCGAGATAGTGCTGCAGGTTGGCCTATGGTCGCTTGTCATTTTTAACCGTTTAGCTCCGCCGATGTCGTTAGGTAAAAATATTGCTCTTCAAAGGTGGATTTCCGCATTGCGCGTACTGTACACAACTGCACTTTAATTGCATTAAACTGTAATAATATACACATGTTAGGTCTTTGTTTGTACTGTACTGTGCTTGACTGCCATCTACCGTTTCGATTTATACCTATGAGACTGGGCACATACTATATTGTCTCCTCTCACCTGTCACTTTTTCTCACAGCTTTCGTTTGAGATGATGTATCAAGACGATGAGGATGCCATCATTGCCTGCTGCTTGTTTGAGCTTGTAAAAGAGGAAGAAACAAAGAAAACAAAAAGGAAAGCCTATTGGACTCACGTCTTATAAAAGTCTAGAGAAGAAGAAGAAAGATACTTTCATACGATATTTCATAAGTTAGAAGACGACGCGGATAAGCTCATAAAGTATTTTCGAATGAATGTCCAGAAATTTGAATGAAAATCCACAGCCTGTTTCCGGTCATTCGGCCGGGTCAGGAATGAAAAGAACGAAGCCCGTATCTAGCGACGAGATAGGAATTGTGCTGGCTGCCGAAGCCTGCCGCACTCCTCTGGGGCAATGATTAATGAATGACAAATGAAACGAAGTGATACTGGGGAGTGTTGCTGGAATGAAATATGACAGGGAAAACCGGAGTACCTGGAGAAAACCTGTCTCGCCTCCGTTTTGTCCAGCACAAATCTCACATGGAGTGACCGGGTTTGAACTACGGATCCCAGCGGTGAGAGGCCGGCGCGCTGCCGTCTGACCAACCAAGACTCAGAAATATGAATATTTACTTGAATTATTGATGCCTCAGATCACAAAACAAAATACTAAATGGCAGCGATGTATATCGCCCGATGAGAGATTAGTCATAGCAGTGAAGTTCGTTTTTTTTTTACAAGTTGATTTACGCCGCACCGACACATACAGGTGTTATGGCGACGACGGGATAGGAAAAGGCTAGGAGTCGGAAGGAATCGGCCGTGGCCATAATTAATGTACAGCCCCATCATTTGCCTTGTGTGACAATGGAAAACCACGAAAAACCATCTTCAGGGATGCTGACAGTAGGATTCGAACCCACTATCTCCCGAATACTGGATACTGGCAATACTTAAGCGACTACAGCTATCGAGCTCGGTCGTATTTTTCTTAGTTTGCATGCAAGTTGCATTAAATGTACACACGGTACATGTATTTTAAGTATTAATTTCTCTGTGCCAGAAAAGAGAAAAGCACTATCGTGCAATAACTATTTATTAAAGTAGGCCCTAATGATAATTTTGCGTGTATGCTAATACTTCACTATTCATTATTTACAGATATTTAATATCCGGAAGTAATCGAGAATCCTTAAGCTATCATACAGAATGTCTCCGAGAACTGTTCACAAGATCATCATGGAAACATGCAGCTGTATTTGGAAGAAGCTGTCATCATCATGTTTACCCGCTCCAGTGGATGATATGTTGAGAAAAGTTGCAGACGAGTTTAATTGCTTGTGGCAATTTTCTAACTACCTTGGCGCGATTGACGGGAAGCATGTAACGTTACAAGCATCGAAAAAATAGCATTCCTCTTTATTTTAATTACAAAAGTTAATTTTCAATTGTGTTACTAGCTGTAGTGGATGCAAATGTCAGATTTGTATTTGTAGACATTGGTAGATACTGAGGTATTTTGAGGACCTCAAATCTAGGGCAGCAACTGGAGAAGGGTCACTGTATACAGCTCCAGGGAAGCCACTACCAGGAATTTCAGATCCTTTGCCTTTTGCGCACGTGGAATACGAAATTTCTTCCCTAAGCAACAGTTAATGTGACCATACACAAGATCGTCTTCAAAAAACAATGAAAATCAGAAAATATTCAACAATCGGCTCTCACGAGCCCGGCGTACCTCAGAAAATGCCTTTGGTCAGCTTGTTCAAAGGTTTCAAGTATTCCGTGGGTGACTTCCCAGCCTAAACACGTAGGAAACAAATTACTTCCTTGAGTTCTGCGTAACGTCCTTCATAAAGATATGTTCGTATGACGGGTTGGGATCTGTCGGGTCAATGCATTATCTTACTTCTGTTACGAATATCGGAACCCGAAGTAGTTCTGAAGTCATTGAAGTTCGCAGCAAATTCTGTAGTGGGACCAGAAAATGTTCTATGGCAAAATTATGCAATAAGAAGATGCACTAATGCAACCTAGGAGCAACTGACATCATTATTATGTTACAGTCATATTTATTAATATTGAAGCTTGTCTTCGATCAGTATTTAGCTATCAGCTTGCATTCGGGAGATAGTTGAGCTCGAACTACACTGTGTCGACAGCCCTGAAGATGGCTCCTGTGGTTCCCCATTTTCACATGGGACAAATGCTGATACTGTACCTTAATTAAGTCCACGATCGCTTCCTTCCCACTCCAGTTCTTTTCTATCCTTTCGTCGCCATAAGGCGGTGTCGGTGCGACGTAAAGTAAATTTTAAAAAAATATTTCGCTAAATTTACTTTTTTACCTATCTAGATAGATTAACATGTTTATTTTTGTATTCTGTATTGTTGTTCGCCTATGTGTATTGCTGTTTTTATTTTTAATAAAGCATACACTAAAAATAATAACTGGAATTTCGTATCAGACAATGCCACGGTTATTTGTTGACAACAGAAAGCACACGCATTTTACATTTCACATCATGTCCATGATGCTACTTCCGTGCTAGCATTATAGACGTCACATAGTGTGTTATTTTAGCAATATAGGTGGAAACAAAATAATCAATTTTCCAACAACACGCAACTTACTGCTGCATATTATATCACGAAAGTAAAATGTCCAGTGTGCCTGAGAACAGAGGTCTATTGCCCTGAAGGTCAGAGATGTTGCGAAACTGAACGTCCGAACCCGATACAACTTGCAAATGCCAGTATCATTTTGAGCGTAGTTTAAATAATGAACTTTATCTACACAGTTCTTACTTACCTGCTGTGTGTTTTAAATTTACAAATTATCTTCTTTCGACACGTAGAGGTCTTTCGAAAGGTAAGTAATTTTCATTTAGTTTATTAGTCAGTTTCCAAGTTCACCTAAGGTTTCAAAATACTATTTAAGCTCATTTAACGTTGCAATTATATAGATATTTAAGCCAGTATCTTTCATTTCCCAAATCAAAAAGGAAGTATTGCGCAAAGTTGGGCACTCACCTTTTTATCCGTTTTTAGGGCATGGCGTCCTAAATTTCTCGTAAGACCCTTTTTTGAGGTATGGTTCGAAAGCCATAGTTGATTGTGTGTCTTTATTTTCTTTTTGATTACTGATATTGTGTTCTTTTCCAAATCTGTACGTAATTGTACTACGTATCTCTTTTGTACTTTTGTCAATCGCTATCTGCATTTTTTTCACAGGCAGTTTAATGCTTTAAATGCAATAAATCTTGTATATTTGCTCAAAGTTATATTTTATTACTGCAACCTTCCTTAAAACAACAAAATGAAGGGTTATTGTAGCTTTTTAAAGATTTTTTCCACCTACATTGCCAAAATACCACACTGTACGTCGTGGTGATACAATTATTCTGCTACCATTGTAAGTAGGTAATTTTCTTCTTTTCATTTTTCGCTTTATACATTTTTTCTGTTATCATGATTCATAGAGGGTTAGGGTCTCGCAGCTGTGAGCTTGCATCCGGGAGATAGTGGGTTCGAACCCCACTATCGGCAGCCCTGAAGATGGTTTTCCGTGGTTTCCCATTTTCATACCACGGCCGCTTCCTTCTCATTCCTACGCCTTTCATATCCCATCGTCGCCATAAGAACTATCTGTGTCGGTGCGACGTAAAGCAAATAGCAAAAAAGCAAAATATTCATGGAGGGAACAAGAACAGGAAAATTATATAATATAAATATGCAGGGTGGTCGGAAACAACGTGAACTGTGTATGTGAGCGTAAGAGGGTTGTTACCGATAAATAATTTGATATCTCGTGCCGTTGCCATTTTATGTGCTGATAAAGTGAGCCAATCACATTGTTTCGCGGGCGAATTGAAATGCGCTTTGCGAGGCGGTGTTGGTAAATCTGCATGTGACTTAAGACCAGCTTGAAAGAACGAACCGAAGAAAATATTTGGCCAGTTGAAGGGTTTGAACACGGACCTCCAAGCTGTCAGGATCACGCCACAACAAGTGCGCTACGGTGACACCGGCTAAAACCCATGGTGTGTTTGATGCTGATTTCTCGGCATGACTCTCAAGCCGATCTTAAGATACGTGATGATTCAGCAACACCGCTTCGCAAAGCCCATTTGAATTCCCCCTTGAAGCGATCTGATTGGTTAATTTTAGTAGCTGGTAAAATGACAACACCGCGAGGTGTCGCATTATTTTTTCAAATTATTTATCGGTATGGCCAAATGAGAGTCCCGCACAGTGGCCCAGTCCATGAGCTGTTTCGGGAATAGACGGCAATGGGCTTCAGAAGGCTCGAACATAAGAAGCTCGTAACATCATCGCACGGGCCGGGCTGGGCAGCGCTATGTCTTTCTTACGCGGTGGGTACAGTGCAGTGTGGCCAAGTCCAGTCCAGCCGCCATGTTTTAGCCAAATACTCAATCAGCTGATAGATGAAGAAGAGTTATATGATTATTGTTTCAATAAAGAATAGACTACCGGTAGTTCATTGTTTCAAGATGTTATTTATTTTGCTTATACTCTGTATATTATATTGGTATATGTTATATTCAGAGATTGACTACCGCACACAAGACTTCAAAATTTAGATTTATACATGGTATACAACATGTACAGTTATTTAAGAGGTGAGAAATTCTGTGTTGGTACCTTGGTAGATAGGCCTATAATAATATTTGTATTATAATAAATGGGACATTAGTGGATATTTTGGATTTATATAGCAAATCTTACAATACAGTTAATTGAATGGTAGTATTGTGGTAGAACCTGATATCGTATAGATTATTTCAATGGTCTGCGTCTGATTTTCTATGACTGCTTCGTTGGTCGATTTCTGTACAACTGTCGTTGAACAAATGACGATGTATAATCGTTATCATTATTCTGACACTTCACATCAGCTGTTTACCTTTGTGTTAGCAGTGGAAAGAACTATCTGACTCGGTAAGATTTATAATCAAAAACAGCATTATTACAGATTAGCCACACACCCCAGAGCATGGTCGATTCTCGGGAAGTATCAAGCACTTCAAGTGCTGCGCCTACATTTATTGAATGCAAGATATGTCACAGAAAGTTTACAAAGAGGGGAATTAACGTACACATAGCAAGAGCTCACGAGTCACTATCTCAGGACTCATCATTTGTAGATAATGAACAATTGCACGTTAATTTAGGAATTCCCCGGGCATCTCAAATTATTCATCCAAGTTTATCAGCTAGCCACACTGCGAATTCTTCAAATCAGGCATTTGATAATATAAATTCTCACTGTACATACTGCGGATGTCATTACTCCAGTTCCCGTGGGGTCAAAATACACATTAGCAAAGCTTATCCTGATATTCACCGTCAAATTTTAGTTTCTAGAAATCGACAGGGGGTTTATCCCTCTCAAAATGTCGAAACAATTGCTCAAGAAAGTGATCCTCATGCTAACACGGAAACTAACGGTGTCAACGCTTTACCGCATGAATTTAAGCAGAAACTGATGCAGTGACGAAGCAGAAATTTGACAGACGAGCAATTTAACCATGAGATTAACATTTGGTGTGAGTTCTTGGTTTCTGCAATGGATATACTCCCTGGCCCCAAAAATCCGTCACGGAAATACTACCAGTACAGGAAAAATAAATACACCACAGACAGCCAAAGGAAATACAAACAGACAACCAATCCTGAACGGGCAACAAAACGGGACCGAATAAGACGCTGAGATAGATACAAATATCAGCTTACCCAGTAACACTTTTACAATCAGCGCAGAATGACTATTAAAATCTGTTTTAAATTCCAATGCTGAAAATTGTAAAATTCCTTCGGATGAAATATTCCATCATTCCTCTGAAATTCTCGGGCAACCTGATGACATGATTCGATCCGAATACCCATCTCACACAAGTGATATTGATAGGGAACAAATTGACATTTTATTTAAGGACGCTATAAGCCCAGATGAAATCAACTTTGCTGTTAATCATGTAGCCGTAGACACATCAACCTGTCCAGACAACGTTCTCGTCAGAGTTATCAAAGACAGTATTGCAGTCGACATAATATCTCATATTGCCTCGCGTATGTTGAAAATTGCGGTTGTATCTTCAAAAAGGTCAGGACTGTTCTAATCCATAAAGGTGGAGATATACTGAATATTAAGAACTGGAGACCTATCACAATCTGTTCAGTAATAATAAGAATAATTGAGTGGGTCCTTGACAGGAGTCTACGTGAACATGTTGTCTTAAACCCCAATGAACGAGGATTTACCAACTCCTCTGGAACGTATGTCAACTCTGCGATACTGGACTCTCTTCTCCGTGAAGCCAAAAACAAACAAGCCAATCTGACTACTATTTTCTTAGATATACAGAAAGCCTTTGACAACGTTGGTCATGCTCATTTAAATGAGACACTAAAGTCATTACCAATTCCAACCAAACATGCGAATTTAATCATGAATCTGCAAATAGGAAATGTCACGCAAATTCAGACGCAGGAAAGCAAAACAAGATCTCTCTTGATAAGTAGGGAAGTTATGTAAGTTCTTCTCTGTCGCCAATTATGTTTAATCTCGCCATCAATAATATTCTGGATGACCTTAGCGAAACGTTAATATCTACCCAATATGGCTTTCAGTTGAGTCCAGATCATGAAGCTCTAACAGCATTAAGATTTGCTGATGATGTAGTTATTGTTGGAGAAGGTTCTGAGTCAGGTTTATTACTTGCTCATGCGGTCATACATCAATTACAAAAATTGGACTTTAACATCAATATTGGAAAATGTAAAGGAATATGCATCAAACATGGTCACCTATCAGAAGAAAAACTATTCATGGCAGACGAAAAACAGATACCATGTCTAAAGAAAGGAAAATCTATTAAGTATTTGTGTGCACATTTCTCCAATAAAATTACTTTCCAGTTCGTCGAGGTCCTAAATAAGCTCGGAACCACCCTAGAGCTCGTCATTTCTTCACCGCTTTTACATTCTTATAAAACATTTGTAATCGTAAACACTTCAGTCTGTCCCAGTTTGATATATACATTTCAGACAGCACCACCACAAAAGAATCTAGCCAAATTTATAAATGATGCCGATATTATGGTTAGGGGAGCATTAAAGGAAATTTTGCAACTTCCCATGGATGTCACGAATGATGTGATTTACGCTGAAAAGAAATTAAAAGGTCTGGGCTTATTTTGTGCATCATGGGAAATACAGTATATCCGCAACATATTAATGCATGCAAAATTTTGATATCTTCCAGTAACGTTTTTTACACTCAACGAGAAACTTATGTCAAGAAATCAGCAAGAGCCTCGCAGCATTGAATGTAGCAGAAAAAGAATCTATTCGAGACAAAAGGCATGGTTTTGTAGATACGAAGAAAGTTAGACTGGAACTGAGAAGAAGAGCTTTTGACAACTGGAGCAACAAAGAGCATAAAGGCAAGGTGTAGTCCTATTTAAACAACGTACTCCGGCGAATAGATGGATTCGTGACCATGAAGGATTGTCTTGCAGCGAATGGCGTGATGTAATAAAAATGAGTGCCAATGTATCTGCTGTGCGTACTGTACCTGGCAGATCCCAGGGCAACAGCCTCTGTCGGCGTTGCCACAGAGAGTTCGAAACTCTTTCACACGTCCTGGGATCCTGTCCACATGGTGAGTTACTACGCACCTCACGCCTTAATGTAGACAGATCAATGATAGCTAACGCTTTGAGAGGACAAGGTTATAATGTCTACGAAGAAGTAAACGGTCTCTCCAACAGAGGAAGCAACCAACGCATTGACATTATTGCTGTTAAGCCATCCGGTTCTGAAGGTTTAATCATTGATCCAACAATTAGATTTGAGACCAACGAAAACCAGCCAGAAGAGGTCGATGCGGAAAAATAATTTATGAAGAAACGGTGGACTTCTATAAGCAAAAGTATAAGCTCTCATCCATCTCTCTAATCGGCTTGATGTTAGGTGCTCGAGGAAACATACCTAAATGTTTTGTCAACTTCTGCAATACCTTTGGGGTGAATAGAGATTTCATCTATAACATCGCCATTACCACACTCAAGAAGTCCATCATGATCTTCAAGAACCATGCTTGCCTGCCTCAAATAAATGTTTGACGCGCCTCACTCTTTTGCCTACACTTAAACTCATACGATCTCATTATCTACTGTATATATATCCATTATTGTTGTTAAGGTAATCTTTGTCCTTAGGCAACCTGCAGCTGATGCAGGGAGATTGTATAATAAATAAAACATTGGATTGAATAATGTATCTGTAAAATTAGCCTAAATTTTAAATAAAAATTACATTAACTACCATATTCCTGGTCACAAGGTTTTACATATCAAAATATACAGCGCAGTATCATCAAACTATGCATAGAAATGTACATTTTTATTTATGACTTATCGTACGTATATAATCTTAACACACGCAGAAGATAGAAACTAGTTATGATTAGATAACCGAAGGGTAGACAAAAATATATAAACTAGCTTCATATTTATGTTAATATAAGTTAACATACGATACCATACTACTCATGGTTACTAACAAGACTAATAACAAAAACCTGCTATTCTTTAGCGGTGAAAACAAGCAACTACCGTGGTCCCGGAGTAGTTGTGTATAGTGCTCTGTTAATGACGACTACGGTCTGATCCCCGCAATGAGCAATTAAATATTGCTTATCACTATACAATAGTACTTGTTGTTCGGTGAAAACAACCAGTTATCCTAGTCCCGGAGTACTTGCATTAAGGACTCGGTTACCGATCACCACGATTCGATCCCTGTGATGTGCGACAGATTCTGTGCCCCGCCCCGATTTGGTTAGTACTAGAAGATAGGCTATCCGCTGTTTTTGTTACATTCTATTTGCTGTTATCGGTCTTGCTAACACATTGTTATTATTGTTGTCATTTTCTTATTCTTCTACCGCTCTTCCACACAACTGTGGGGCTGTGGGTGCAAACTGCGTTACACATATGATGATTTCGCCCTGTTTAACGGCCGGATGCCCTTTCTGACACGCTAATCCTATGTGGAGGGATTTAATCACTATTGCGTGTTTCTGTGGTTGTTTGTGGTGTAGTGTGTTGTCAGATTATGAAGAGGGGAGTGTTGGGAAAAACATAAACACCCAGTCCTCAAACCATAATAATTAATCAGACGCAATTAAAATCCCCGAGCCGGCTGGGAATCGAACTCGGGACCCTCTGAACCGAAGGGCAGTACTCTGACCACTCAGCCAAGGAGTCGGACTGTTATTGTTATAATTATAATGTAAGAGAAACTCAACTTGATGCTAAGTAGCACATATAACCTGGTCTTTTAAGAGATGAACAGCCATTAAAGGTTGAATTCGAGGATATATCCATCATGATAGCTCATACGACGAAAATTAATGAGACATAAATAATTGGAAGTGAACTTTCCTGTAATTTTTATTATGTACTGGTTTTAGATACAAGAGATATTTTCGGGGATATTTGGAAATTTGTAAAAAATATTATAGTCGTGAAAATCTTCGTTATGTTCCCTCATACGTTCAAATAGCACGAAACTTAAAAGATCGGAAAATATATTATAAAGAACTGTCGTTACGTAGGCCTACAGGTTTCGATACGGCGAATATTCTTCTTCTTAATCTGTTTACCCTCCAGGGTCGGTTTTCCCCTCGGACTCAGCGAGGGATCCCACCTCTACCGCCTCAAGGGCAGTGTCCTGGAGCTTCAGACTTTGGGTCGGGGATACAACTGGGGAGAATGACCAGTACCTCGCCCAGGCGGCCTCACCTGCTAAGCTGAACAGGGGCCTTGTGGAGGAATGGGAAGGTTGGATGGGACAGGAAAGGAAGAGGGAAGGAAGCGGCCGTGGCCTTAAGTTAGGTACCATCCCGGCATTTGCCTGGAGGAGAAGTGGGAAACCACGGAAAACCACTTCCAGGATGGCTGAGATAGGAATCGAACCCACCTCTACTCAGTTGACCTCCCGAGGCTGAGTGGACCCCGTTCCAGCCCTCGTACCACTTTTCAAATTTCGTGGCAGAGCCGGGAATCGAACCCGGACCTCCGGGGGTGGCAGCTAATCACGCTAACCACTACACCACAGAGGCGGCACGGCGAATATTACCGGAGAAATCTGACAATGAATGCCTTGTCCTCCATAAAATTACTAACCCATTTTGTTATTATTGTTACCATATAATACATAGGGCAACTCTACTCGTTGCTGGGTGCGTCTTATAACGTGCTACTTTCAGAGCCGAAAACAAGCAATTCTCCAATCCCATTTTAAAGCCCTTTCCGGATCTGTTTCTGAATCCATAAGCACAACAGCCTGGCGTAATTTTTCTCGAAAGTCAGACCTCAAGAAGTACGTAAATTCACACACATTTCAGAACTAATAATACCAAATAATCTCCCGTGTTTAATATCGGTATTATTAAAGTTAAAACAGGTATCTACAGTTCACTGAAGTTGCATAAACCGTTATCTTACCTTGTGCGGAATGCATACATTTAAATCAGCTGATGGGACATTTGACTAAAAGAATGAAGCACTCGTTGGCCACACTACATATAGAGTCAATTCGGCGGTGGGCCAAAGTCAGCGCTGTTGTAGTTCTATGGGCTGACTGCCTCAATGCGTACAGTGTGCTGCGTCTCGACGGAGTGAGTTGCATTGCGGTGGAGTGGAGACGATCAGGTTCGTTGTGGTATTCTGTTTGACTTCCCCCGTCTATCTTGTTTACGGAAATGAATGCGGACTATGTTTCCAAAAGAAAATAAACCGTGGCAAGGAAACGTGAAATAAGGGAAAATTAGAAACCGGACAATACAAGGCTTCTGAACTGGATCCGGACCTTAAAAGTCGTATTTGGTCGGTATTCAAGCCTGTAGTTGACGGTGATGGGAAAGACGTTCATTCTGTGTTGCTGTACGAACTGCGGTGAACTTAATGCACACACTAAAGGGTTGACTGGCAAGTGACACATTTCTCGTCATCCGTGCGTATCTAACAACAAATCATCTTCCGTAAAAGAAAAACGTCCTCCTAAATCTGCTAAGGATTTTATTGTTGCTAAATTTGTTGGTATGCGAGAACCATACTTAAGGTATTGTGAAGACAGTTGGAGGTGATGGTTTTCTGGATCTCGCATTGACACTGGTTAACATTGGAGCTACGTATGGAAAAGTATCTGCAACAAAAATCATACATACTTCATCCAACAACCGAGTGCCGACACATTGCAGAAAGTGGTAAACGTCTACGAGATCCAATTATGCCGCAGGTACTAAACCGTATGAGTAGAAGGTAATGCGCAGCCACCATGGATGTGAACATTTAGGGCAAAAAAGAACCATTACGTAACATGTATGGTTTCTTATGTTGTTGAATGGGAACTAAAATCTCGTGTCTTGTTCGCGACCAGATTTCCAGACGAGCCTAAAATAGGTGATAACGTCAAAAGAGATTTGGCGAGACGATGTATTGTTCTTGGTGTCATGGAGACTGTACTACATACTTTTGCTTTGCCATTTGAAATAGCGGCAATTTAAATCCGTTCCACGTGGTGATATTGATACACAATTTAAGTAACCCTATGTTACAGTCCTTTAAGGAAGCATTAGAATGCTATAAGTCACTCACTCCTCGCCTTGTCTTATCATGGAATATGACGCTCCTACAGCATCTGACTTAGGAGTCTCATACCAGGGAGGTGTCTGAAATAGAACTTTTGCAGTCACATCAATAATAGTATATGAAGAAAGGTTAATCACTCATAAGTACCATAAGCTGGCGACGTTCTTGTGTGCACCATTTCGCCCTCTGAGGATGATACCTGACAATGAAAGATGTGATGTAACAGTAGAGGTAAAGCACAGAATGGACTAATTTGATTATTAACTTGAGTTCTTCGGGGCAGTAATGTTCAGGAACCAGATGTCTTAGTAGCCTATTCGCTTTGTTTCTGACTGATTTCAAATTTCTTGTAGGAAAATAGTGTAAGCCATGATACAATATGTAGCAATTCTTACATCTGTCTCGCCTATTAGCAGCCACTGCTTGCGTATTTTTTGTCTTACGCAGCGCACTTTGATGCCGACATTCATAGCGACGTATTTTTTTTTCTGGTTAGGTGAAGAACAACTTATGATGAACGAAGCGTTCATGTATGAGGAACATTCCAATCTTCCCGGGTCGTCAAACTCCACGACATTCCACAATCTTCCAAATTAACGAATGAAGTTTGCTTCGTGGGCTGACGTTGAAGATGGCAGGTTCGATCTTGGTTCATTCCGCTGGTACTTGAAGGTGCTCAAATCTGTCACCCCCGTGTCGGTAGATTTACTGGCACGTAAAAGAACTCCAGCGAGACAAAATTCCGGCCCCTCGATGTCTCCAGAAGCCGTCAAAAGTTGTTAGTGGGACGTACGCACATCAACTAAGTAAAAGCCTGTTCAGATTTTTTCACGTTGTTTTAGCTTGTATTTTATTTTATTTTATTTTATTTTATTTTATGTAAAACGTGAGTGAGGCTCCTTGAATATGCTACGTGCTTTTTAGATTAATTTTCAGTTAACTTGATGTCAATTGCAGACGAATATTATAGTTTTGTAATAAAGTTTCTTTTCGATTATTATTATTATTTTTATTATTATTATTATTATTATTATTATTATTATTATTATTATTATTATTATTATTATTATTATTATTATTACAGTATTTCAGTGCACTGCTCGCGTGGTCTGCCGGAGTCCGTGGGTTTGCGAGTGCTGCGCGGTGGGCTGCATTGCAAGACTCTCTGATGTGTGTATGATATGTGTTAACCTATGTCCAAAACACGATATTAACTTTATCTGTCTTTCTTCTTTCTTAATCTGTTTACCCACCAGGGTTGGTTTTTCCGTCGGGCTAGGCGAGGGATCTCACGTCTACCGCCTCAAGGGCAGTGTCCTAGAGCGTGAGACTTTGGGTCGGGGGTACAACGGTGAAGGAGGACCAGTAACTCGCCCAGGCGGCTTCACCTGCTGTACTGAACAGGGGCCTTGTGGGGGGTATTGGAAGATCAGAAGGAATAAACAAGGAAGAGGGAAGGTACCGGTCGGGGGCTTAAGTTAGGTACCATCCCGGAATTTGCCCGGAGGAGAAGTGGGAAACCACGGAAAACCACTTGGAGGATGACTGAGGAGGGAATCGAATCCCTCCCTTCTCAGCTAACCTCCAGAGCCTGAGTGGACCCCGTTCCAGCCCTTGTACCACTTTTCAAATTTCGTGGCAGAGCCGGGAATCGAACCCCGGCCTTCGGGGGTGGCAGCTAATCACACAAACTACTACACCACAGAGGCGGACCATTAACTTAATGTAGTCGCAAAAATGTAATCAAAGCAAAGCTACCTGGTTACGGGCCATGAAAGCCATTAGAGGAGTGGGAGGTAAAGTATTCTTAACCCCAGCATTAAGTGGGGTACAGTGGTTAACTCTATTCCTGCCGCCTTTGAACCCCAGGAATGAACGCGGTACTCATTCTTGGCGTAGGCGGAATGAACGCCAGGGCAATGGGATGCTTCTTCGATTTTTCGACTTCTTGACGGGAAATCGATCCAACTTCCTTCCGTTGAACCGAGTACGCCTTTACCGCCTCGTCTAGGCAGCCCATAGTAACGAAAGAAGGATAGTAAAATGTATCCCTCTCTGGTTGTCCTGAAATGAATGCTCTGCGCTTGGCAAGTAGCGCAAAGCAATCTTCCCAGCTCTTCAAGATCCAGAAGAATTCTGATCTTCCGTTATTTCATAATAAATCCATCTTATCTACATGGCCATTAGCGTTAGACGTTGAGATTGTAGTAAATAATGAACGTTTGTATTAGTGAAATAGCGGTATGTTTGTATAATTTTATTGCGTCACTTTTTGATATTCCCCCACAGATCATTAATTTAATATCAATTTCGTATTATAATATCAATCAGTTTGCAATTCTAATCAATAAATGATGAGTTGATGGCGCAACTGATCTGATTAACTATTAGGTCTGTAATCCCTCACCGCTTTCAGTAACACAAAAATGATAACACAGTACAGGGAATGTTATCATTAATGCTCTTTTGATAGGGCATTGTGAATAACATAACCTACTCTGCGATGGGTTGTCAAGAAGAATCGGAGAATGCGTGGCATATTATGCCACTCCACTGACCATGAAATATTGTGACACATCATTCAGAAAACTCTGCTCTGAAAGAATATTTCTGAGATGCTCAAGCGTTGTGGGGAAACTGGAAATTTGGCCGTGCAATCCCTAGAGTTCAAAGTAACTTTCAGTTATTCAGTAACGTATGTTAATGCAAGGAATGTTGCTGCCAAGATTCAAAGGTTGCATGCGAGCTTCCTGCCCAGATGATCCATGGTATGTAGAATTAATTTTCTAGCATGAGTGTGAGAACAGGATAGAAATTGAACTAAGAACTAAATTTTATTCAAATACCATTCCAATCCAGTTATGGCAAGTTCAAATTCCACCAGAACGTATACAGCACGAAAGTGAAAGTTCAGGAGATTACACAACAGCAGATTCAGGAAGTAGAGACAAAGCATAGCAGTGTACCAGGTACGGTTTATGTTCGCCAATACATGTTTATGTCCGAGTGTAAAACTTCACTGCCTTTTAATCAGTTTTATTAAAAAAATGCAATCTCAGGCGAGGAGATAAAGGGAAAGAAGAAAATGTTTGTTATATAATATATGTAGTTTAATAATAATAATAATAATAATAATAATAATAATAATAATAATAATAATAATAAACCGCTTTCTCTTCAGTGTGTGGAATCTAAACTCACAATGAATACTGATCACTTCTATGTTATAATTGTATTATTTAATAATATTTTAATTATTATTATAAACGAAATAATAACAAAACACATTTTCATTGGTCTTTGAAACCGATACAAGCGGAAAAATAATATTGCTCATTTTGATGTATAATAATAATAATAATAATAATAATAATAATAATAATAATAATAATAATAATAATAATAATACTTGTTATGCTTCCTCTGTGGGTCGGGGCAATAGAATAACACCCACGGTATCCCCTGCCTGCCATAAGAGGAGGCTAAAAGGGGCCCCGGGGGCAGTTAACTTGGGAGAGGGGTTTGGGGACCATGGGCCCCTCAGCTGAGTCCTGGCATTACTTCCACTTACTTGTGCCAGGCTCCTCACTTTCATCTATCCTACCTGACCCTGCTTGTTCAACTCTTGTTCTTTTCCGATACTGATGGTATTAGAACATTCGTGGCCTAGGGGTCTCTCATTTTCACGCCCTACGTGGCCCTCGTCTTTGTTTAGTCGATACTTTCATTTTTGGAAGTGTCGGACCCCTTCCACATTTTCTCGCTGATTAGTGTTAATAGAGGATAGTTGCCCAGTTATGCTACCTCTGAAAATAATAATCACCACCACCAGTCCACAGGTTGTGGGGAAAGATGTGGCAGGGCCGTAGAGGTACAGCCCCAGCATTTGCCTGATGTGGCAATGGGAAACCAACTTCAGGGCTGCCGATGGTGGGGTGCTAACCCACTGTCTCTCGAATGCAACCTCACCGTTACGTGAATCAAACCACGCGGCAAATTTACTTGGTGGTTTGATATTGATTTCTAGTGAACATGTTTAGATACTAAAATCATATTACATAATTAGAAAACAGTGCTTTGTCTGGGGCAGTAATAAAGTCGGCTGCAGATGTTAAGAGAAGTAGATAGGAACTCACGATACAGTGAGTAAGTAAAAGACGATGATAAAGGAAGCGGAATCGTGAATGTGTTTATTTTCTCCACAGAGCCTGGAAATCTGAACGTTTAATGTTATAGGTGTCTCTAATAAAACATCCATGCGTGAATGTTCAAAATAGTATAATGAAATTATTGTAACTAAGAGCAGATTGTCCTCGAACTTCCTACTCAAGAAAGGAGAACATTCTACATCACTTGTCAAAGATTCAAGGAAGTGATGCAGATTTCCTCCTAGCAAATACAAATAGAGCAGGCCAGCCATCACTACAACCAATATGTAGCATCGCTGGAAATGTACTATTTCCGGGAGGACGTATTGATGCATTTCTGATCGATATATATATATCTTTATAAATCAGAGTCAAGAGGCATCGGTAGAAAGGCGGTAGCCCTCACAGGAAATTGAAACTGGATGAAAGGAAGAGAGAGTGAATGGCAATCCTTGACGCACTGGGATGTGAACTCTCATCATGGTAGAGAGAGCTGTCGCCTCATACACCTTCTCGCACCGATATTTCATTGTCCGTAATTCAGCTCTAGCTCTAAAGGCCAGTTTCGTGTGAGGTAAAGTGATTAGCGTGTTTCGGCGTGAACTGATACAACGGGACAAGACACGACTATGTTTAGTTGTGTCCCACTGGAACAACAAGTCCTTCTTCGTGTGACTAGAAGTGGCTGTTTCAGTTAAAGTTTAATCATGTCGTTCTGTTGTTACCGAACGGAGTGGCCGTGCATGGAAACGCGCGACGGGTTTGGTACCAAGCTTTGCATTCTTGAGGTGATGGGTTCGAACCCAACCGTCGGCTGTCCTGAGAATGGTTTTCTTTGGTTTCCCATTTTCACTTCCAGGCAAATGCCGAGACAGTTCCTATTCATATGCCACAACCGGTTCCTTTCACCTCCTTAACCAATTTCATTCACCTTCATTCAATTCGTGTTCATTAACTCCTCAATTCAGGTTGACGTCAGAAAGGGCATCCGGTCGTAAAATACGTGCCATTTAACATTATTATTATTATTATTATTATTATTATTATTATTATTATTATTATTATTATTATTATTGCCTCATCCCCGACGCCATACCAGGTTGACTTGAGAATGCCGGGACAGTTCAAATAGGGAACATGGATGATCCAGCGTTTTAATTGAAAATGTGCTAATCCGATTCAAAATTGCCGGCACAATTAACAAATGTGGCTAGAATGTAGAAATAATAACTCCAAACATAAAAAAAATCCAAATTAAAGTACGGAAGTATCACGTGAAGCAAGTGCGCGATCTCATTGGTCTAACGTCCTCGTCCAGGTTGACTGTATTAGCAGACGAAATATTATAACACCGAGAGAGTTTGCCGTGCGGTTAGGGGCGCGCAGCTTTGAGCTTGCATTCGGGAGATAGAGCGTTCGAACCCCACTGTCGGCAGCCCTGAAGATAGTTTTCTGCGGTTTCCCATTTTAACTGTACCTTACCTTAATTAAGGCCATGGCTGCTTCCTTCACACTCCTAGCCCTTTCCTGTCCCATCATCGTCATGACCTATCTGTGTCTGTGCGACGTAAAACAATTGTAAAAATATATAATGTAACAGAAAGTAAGCGTGTACATCATAAAAACAACGTGAATTTAGAAAAAAAACAAATGCATATCTCTATTCCTACAAAACCAATGCTAGTCGGTTGGGGTGGTCTCAGCCTTTTAAGTGAACTAGGCTCATTAGTAACGATATTAATTAAATAACATAATTCCACACTGTGGTGAAAATGCATTACTAAAAATAATAGAAATGTTGGTGTTTGAAATATTGACCAAACTTAGCCCAAGTTTTAGATTACACATGCCAAATAAGTAAAACAATGGGTAAAAATCACAGCACCCAAGGACGTTCTTATATTGAGTGACTAAAATGCCACAACGACACTGTTCTTGCTTGATATGCTCAGCTTGCAAAAAAAACCAGAGAAATGAACTACAGATATTTAATCAATCTATATTTTTCAGGAACTAATGCATGCTGCTTAAGTCCAACTTGTTACTTCAGTAATGATGAAAGCCCGAAAATATAATGTATTTTCTAACATGGAGGCAATCTAGTAATAAATTGCAAAGGTGATTTAAGTGATTTCTATTCATGTTCCTTTTTATCCTTGTACTGTGAGTTAAAGAACATCGCACGGATATAAAAGGTGCCAATTTGTTTTTTCCGCGAATTTCTGCAGCCACAAAATAGTAGCTATTTTTCAAGAACGATGACACCATGGCGGCATTCACACATGGTAGATCGTCTGACTGTGCTTTTCTTGAACCCTCCTTCTGTCATTTCGAAGTTATTCACGATTACAAATAATACATATTCGGCTATAGCAAGATACCCGCGCTTCGGTACGGTATTATGCTGACATTTATAATTAAATGCTTAACGTTTTATACATAATCCGCCGAAATTCGCGATCTGACTCGTTTTCTGAGAGATTACGGCAAGGATCCTCCCATTTTTCAATCTTTCTTTCCAGCAATGGATTTCGTACTTCCCGGGCTAGATCCAGGTATTCCACCCATTCAGGTGGGTCCCTAAATCCTTGCCATCTTTTCGTGTAAGCATTTTTAATATGGATCAAATCCTTGAGGAGATCCGGCGTGGTGTCTTCTTGTGTGCCTTGGCCGTACTGAACCCGCGGCCGGGCTGCATTCGTAGTCATTACCCGGTCAGGACCCGTTTCCAGCGCGGTCCGCACATTTTGACGACGGTCCAGAACATTATTATTATTATTATTATTATTATTATTATTATTATTATTATTATTATTATTATTATTATTATTATTATTATTATTATGAGGGTGGGTGATATTAGTTGAATTTAGGTTATTATTATTATTATTGTTGATGTTCTGGACCCCACAGCAAGATGCAAGACCGCTACTTGGCTGTAAATTACATCTGCTGCCGTTGTCATTACTTACAATGTGACCAGCACCATTGCCGCGTGTAGGCAAGTGCGCGGGGTTTCTGTCGATATGAATGATATACTTCCGTGCATTATTGACCTTATTATAGATGTGGACAATTGCACGGTCAATATCATTCCTATCGTTTATTTCAAATGTGTTTAAATTTTCATTTACATGCTACGAGAATCTACTGTAATCTAACTTTAAGTTTTCCAAAGGAAAAGGTGACTCTTGGAAACGAACCCAGGAAAGATTAAAAATGATCGGTTTATGAACAGAATAAGTACATTATGAACAGTAAAATCAATAGGTCTCAACTACTTTTTCAACCCACCGACGTTAATTTGATTTACCCCCTCCCCCAGGAATAAAGAGGCGTGTTTCTTTATGTTTAAAGGAGATTCCACGCATGTTACCTTCAGTTTTGAGATATGAGTATCCTCATAAACGTAATTAACTTTTTTCACTTCCTTTCACACCCCCCTCCCGAAGAAAATTTTCCGGCAAAAAATACTTGTTTCTTTAATAGTAAAGGATCTTCTAAATGCCAATTATCACGACCCTACCATCCTCATCCCAAGATGATTTGCCCCCGAAATAAGTTTCTCTTTGTTTTTAAAAGAGATACAAATACCAGTTTTCACGTCTGTAACATATTTGTTTTTTATTAGATGTACGTATCCACATACAATTAATTCAATTCATTTTTCGATTCTTTCACCTCCGACACCTTCATTGGATTTTCCGAGAATACGTGTTTCTTTACTTTTAAAGCAGATTCCAAATACCAATGTTCACGTCTGCAAAATCTTTCATTTTGGAGATAATAGTATCTTCATACAAATATTTCAACTCTTTTTTCAATTACCCTCCCCTCACTTTAAGTGGATTTCCGAAAACAAAAACTACGTATTTCTTTATTTTAAAGGAGATTTCAAATACCAAATTTCACGTCTGTGAAATCTTCAGTTTTTGAGATATCAGTATCCTAATTAAAAGAATTCAACCCGTTTTTCATTCACTCTTACCCCCAAGTGGTTTTTCCGAAAACATAAATACATGTTTCTTTATTTGTAATAGAGATAAAAATACAATTTTTTTACTTCTGTAATATTACGTTTTTGAGATATACTGTAGAAATGCTCATTTTAAAATTTCACCCCCTTTTTAGTTCCCCTTAAGTGGAGTTTCCAAAAACAACTCACCTATGTTTCTTTACCTTTACAGGAGATTCCAAATAGCAATTTTTACTTCTGTAACATTTTACGTTCCTGAGATACACTGTAGTTATAATCTTTCTAAAAATTCACCCCAATTTGTCGTTCCCGATTAACACCCATTAATTGGATTTTCTGAAAACAAAAAAATACATGTTCCTTTGTTTATAAGTGAGATCCCAAATACCAATTTTCAGGTGTGTAATATCTTCAGTTTCTGAGATATACCTATCTTCATTGAAGGCATTTATTTGCTTTTTCACCCCTCCTGTTGGAATTTTTGCGAAAACTAATAATATTTGTTTCTTTATTTTTAAAGGAGATTCTAAATACCAATTTTTACATCCGTAAACTTTCAAAGTTTTTAGATATAGATACACTCATTTTAAAATATCAAACCCCTTTTCACCCCCCATTAATTGGATTTTTCCAAAAACAAAAAATACTTGTTTATCTTTATAGGAGATCCCAAATACAAATTTCAGGTCTGTAATATCTTCAGTTTCTGAGATATAAGTATCCTGATTAAAGGCATTTAACCACCTTTTCACCCCTTTCACCCCTCCTATTGTTTTTTTCGAAAACAAAAAATACGTGCTTCTTTATTTTTAAAGGAGATTCTAAATACCAATTGTTACATCTGTAAACATTTAATGTTTTGAAATATGATACACTCATTTTAAAAATTCACTCCCCTTTTCACCCCTATTAATTGGATTTTTCAAAAACAAAAATACATGTTCCTTTATTTTTAAAGGAGATCCCAACTACAAATGTTCAGGTCTGTAATGTCTTCAGTTTCTGAGATATAAGTACCTTCATTAAAGGCATTCAACCTGTTTTCTACCCTTTTTCATTCCTCCTATTGGGATTTTCCGAAAATAATACGTGTTTCTTAATTTTTAGAATAGTACTTAAATACCAATTTTTAGATCTGTAAAATTTTAAAGTTTTGAGATATAATTAAACTCATTTCAAAAATTCACTCCCCATTTCACCCCCTTAGCGACGGAATATCCAAAAATTCTCCTTTAGCGAGCACCTACATTGTAATATAAATGTATCCTCAAAATTTCATTTCTTTATGTCGAGTAGTTTTGGCTCGGCGATGATGAATCTGTCAGTCAGTCAGGACAAGTTACTTTATATATATAGACTAGCAAGATACCCGTGCTTCGCTACGGTATTATAATAAAATTTATAATTGAATGCTTAACGTTTTATATATAATCCGCCGAAATTCGCGATCTAACTGGTTTTCTTAACGAATCCGCCAAAATTCGTGATCTGACTCGTTTTCTGAGAGATTACAGCAAAGTTCCTCCCATTTTTCAATCTTTCTTTCCAGCAATCGATTTCGTACTTCCTGGGCTAGGTCCAGGAATTCCACCCGGCCAGTTGGGTCTCTAAATCTTTGCCATCTTTTCGTATAAGCATTTTAATATGGATCAAATCCTTGAGGAGATCCGGCGTGGTGTCCTCTTGGGTGCCTTGGCGGTACTGAACCCGTGGCCGGACTACAATAATAGTCATTACCTGGCCAGGACCCGTTTCCAGCGCGGTCCGCACGTTTTGACGACGGTCCAGAACATTATTATATATATATGTAATTCGCTGGGGCCATCAAGGACCACGTTAAGTCTTGTTGCATTTGAAACTGAAATTGGCCTTCTTTAGAGCCCAAATTTCCCTCATTCTTTGTGAGTGGGCCTGCTTACGCTCCTCTGTCCAAGGAGCACCGTGTCTTCTCTTCGGTTGCCCGTCTCGGTTTAGCCCGTTCGTCAATATTTTCTTGCGGAGGAGATCTCTGTTAAGGGCGTCTTCAGCTGAGATATGTAGCATTTGCAGGTCTTCTTTGGTATTTCTAAACCAGGGAATTGAGGTTTTTGGGGTTTGAATAAAAAAGTGAAAGATTTCTTTAGTTAACTTTCTTCCGTCCATTCTTTTCAGATGACCGTAAAATCGTGCCCGCCTTTTTCTGATTGTGTCGGTAATTTTCTCTATTTTGCTGTAGACTTCCTCGTTGGATCTCTTTTGATGGAATCCATTTCTGTACTTTGACCCCAAGATTCCTCTCACAATTTTGCGTTCTTTTTTCTCCAGTTCTTCAAGGAGTCCTTTGTTGGCATTTAGAGACAGGGTTTCGGCTGCATATAGAACTACTGACTTCAGAACTGTTTCATAGTGACGTATCTTGGTGTTTTGGGAAAGGCATTTTTTGTTGTAGATTGTGCGGGATGTTTGGTAGGCTATTTCCAGTTTGCGTACTCGCTCCTGAAGTGCTTCTTTGTCCAGTCCATTTTTCATGATGATCTCACCCAGGTATTTGAATTTGTCTACTCGGGTGATGTCCCCGTATTTTGTATGGAGTTTTGGTGGAGCCTCTTTGTCGTTAGTCATTACTTCTGTTTTCTCAAACGATATCTGCAAACCAGTTTGTTCGGCAATTTCCTTTAAAATTTCAACTTGAGCTCTAGCAGTTTCTATGTCGTTTGAGAGAACAGCAATATCACCGGCAAATGCTAAGCAGTCTGTTGGGATCCCCTTGGATTTGGTTCCTATTCTCAATGGACTGTAGTTGGTTTCCTGTAATTTCACCCACCAGGTTCTGATGATCTTTTCAAGAATACGGTTGAAGAGTATCGGGGATAGCCCATCACCTTGTCGGACTCCTGTTTTGATGTCAAAGGAATGCGAGAGACATCCGTGGAACTTCACCTTGGATTTTGTATCGGTCAGTGTGGCTCTAATTAATGCCAGCAGTTTCAAATCAACTCCAAATTCATTTAAGATGTTTAGCAGGACTTCCCGGTCAATGGAGTCGTACACTTTCTTAAAGTCCACAAAGACTGACACATACTGCTTGGACCTCAGTGTACAATATCTGATGATCGTTTTGAGATTTTGGATTTGTTCGGCTGTTGAGCGACCTTTTCTAAACCCTCCTTGGTATTCACCTATTTGATGTTCGACTTGTGCTTCCAAACGCTCCAGGATGGCAAGTGATATAATTTTGTAAGTCACGGGTAGCAAAGATATTCCTCTATAGTTGTTGATGTTCTTCATGCTGCCTTTTTTGTGTAATGGATGGATCAAAGCTATTTTCCAATCTTCGGGTAGGGTCTCCTTGTTCCAAATTTCTTCTATTTGCTTTTGCAAGATATCAAGTGATTCCTCTGGGGCATATTTCCATAGTTCTGCTACTACTGAGTCATCCCCCGGCGCTTTGTTATTTTTGAGACGGGCAATGTGGCGCTTGATTTCATCTCTGTCGGGTGGTCTGGAATCTGGGAACCTGAGTAAGGGTTCCTTGGTCTCAATGGGACTTTGCGGTTTAGAGCAATTAAGTAAAATCTTGAAGTAGTCTGCCAGAATGCTGCAATTTTCTTCATTTGACATCGCCAGTGTGTCGTCTTTTCGCTCAAAGCATAGAGACGGTGGTTTATAGCCAGTGAGTTTGCGTTTGAAGGCTCTGTAGTACTCTCTGCTTTCATTCTTCCTAAAGTTTTGTTCTATCTTTTCAATGAGAGATTTTTCGTACTTACGTTTCTCGGTTCTGAACACCTTAGCTGCTTGGGCACGTTGGGATTTGTAGGTTTCCCAATCATTTTCTGATTTCGTAGAGTAGTACTGTTTCCACGCATTGAGTCTTTCTTGGAGGACTGATTCGCAGGTACCATTCCACCAGGCATGCTTTTTGCTTCTCTTGATTTCTGCAACGTCTTTGGCGGCCTCAACAAGGAGACTTCGCGTTGTTAAAGTCACAGTCATTTGGTCTAGCCTTCTCCTGGAACTCCTCGACCCTTTGCCGAAGTTTATCATTGTCGAAGTGTGTGATCTGTTTGGTTGTCTTCCTTGTGTTTGCGGGAATTGGTTTGAATTTGATTAGAGACATATAATGATCTGAGGCCAAATTGATGCCTTTCTTTACCTTGACATTCATAATCTCTGGGCTGTTTCTCCTGGAGATTGCAACATGATCAATTTGGAACTCTCCGAGAGTTTGGACGGGAGAACGCCACGTCATTTGCTTTCTGGGTAGATGGCGAAAGTGGGTCGACATGACCTGCAGGTTGTGAGTTTCGCAAATGGACACCGGTCTTTTGCCATTGGGATTGGTTCTTTTGTGAGCAGAGTAATTTCCTATAGGGTAATTCCGGGAGAGTTGCCGCACTTTTTATGTCTTTTGTTATATCTCGGTATATTTACTTTAAAAATTGTTGCAAATTCATCGAGCATAGTTTGAAAACATGTATATTTGATCAGGGATGAACAAAATATTGGCAATTGAAAGTAAATGGGAGAAAGGAGGGAACAAAGGAATTGTTGCGTCTGCGGCGTCTCTCCCTGGATCCCGATATAGATGCCGACTTTGCTCGGTAGAGATGCCGCAAGTAAAATAATTAATGACAAAATCAAATTTAAGCCAATTTCTTCAACTTTAATATAACCGAACACTAGAACGTACTACAAGACAATTATATCCACATAATATAATCATTTGGCTAAATTTGACGAGAAGAAGAGATAGAATGATAGGACACATCTTAAGACACCGAGGACTTGTTCAGTTGGTTTTTGAAGGAAGTGTAGGTGGCAAGAACGGTAGGGGTAGACCAAGGTATGAATATGACAAACAGATTAGAGCAGATGTAGGATGCAATAGTTACGTAGAAATGAAAAGGTTAGCACAGGATAGGGTGGCATGGAGAGCTGCATCAAACCAGTCTATGGACTGATGACTCCAACAACAACATAATCATTCAATGGTAAAAAAAATCTATCTGATAATTTACAACATTAAATTGATAATAAATTTCGATTTACTATGAATGTGCATGTGCAATGGATTCTTCACTGTGTTATATAAAACCCCACGGCACTTAAGGCCCTTGAAAGGGCTCAGGCCTGCCCAGCGACCGCTGCTTAGCCCGAAGGCCTGCAGATTACGAGGAGCCTGTGGTCAGCACGACGCATCCTCTCGGCCGTTATTCTGGGCTTCCGAGACCGGGGCCGCCATCTCACCATCAGATAACTCAATTCTAATCACGTAGACTGAGTGGACCTCGAACCAGCCCTCAGGTCAAGAGAAAATTCCCTTACCTGGCCGGAAATCGAACCCGGGGCCTCCGGGTGAGAGGCAGGCACGCTATCCCTACACCACGGGGCCGTCGTGTTATATAAAGGAAACATCAAAATCATAATGAATATAATTCTGTCCTGACACAGTAATTTGAAAACATGTCTAAGGCAGGATTCTTGAATCAAAAACTGATGTTTATCCTCGTACAAGTTTTTACAGATTGTTTCTTAAAACTTTGTTCTCTAGCAATCTTGCTGCAACAGTCGTTATATGTGGAGCAAGATTCATGCAGCCACTGTTTGTAACTCAAACACTAGATACAGTCATCCGTTTTTGAATATCAGTTTGACTTCGGTGATTATTGAAGTAGCTGTACCTGCTGGACCCAGAGAGCCTTTTCCCAGATTTCCTGACTGCAATCTAAGTTTCAGTGTTCGTTCCGTCATTATTCTGTAGTATGATTCTGCCTCCCTGATCAGTATTTCCTTGGCTTTCAGTCTTTTAACAGCCTCTCTTAAATTTTCCTCTGTCTATTGAGGTCTTTTAACAGTGCCCTTACTTTTATACTGAGCAGGCATGTCGCAAACTTTTATTTTTGAAAATAATCTAATTTTATATAATAAAATAATGTTACCAATGATATCAGTAAAATAGATTATGTATATTAAAAATTGTGAGACGATAAAATATTCGAATAAAATACAGGTACACTCTGAATAGTATTGAATGTTTCCAGATCGCTTGTAGAATCTGATAGCAATGAGGCATCTCACCCGGATTGTTGTGCGGCAACTCTCTCAACTATCAGGGAGCGACGCCGCACCCTCCTGTTTTCATACCTCAAGGCTATCATGGCCCAAAATTAGCTTACTCTCAACTACAGTTATGCTTCTGACGTCTACTGTACTAAAACCGTCTGATTTAAGCATTTGAAGCCAACTTAATATACAATAAATTAACACACGGAAAAACTTTGTCAGGAGGAAACGTGTACTCGCCTCAAGATATCGGCTATAATTAGCGTAATATAGGAGCAAATTTCGTCACACTCGCAGACAGTAGTTCTTCCTTAGAAACTGAAAAACCACACATATTGCCATCTAACTGTAACGATGGGAACCTTTAGCTACAGTGTATGCGGCATCTCTACCGGGGCGGCATCTGTCCCGGATTTACCTTAACTTTCTTGTACTTCTGTTCACGACCTAGTTGGGCGTTGAAGTCACCCAAAAGAAGCTTGCTATGGTGTTTGGGTATTTTGTTTAATTTTTCATCCAGTAGGTCCCAGAAATTATCAACTTCGTCTGGATCAGACTTGTTCTTATCGTTTGTAGGAGCATGTGCATTAGCTAGGGCGTAGGTTCTGTTCGCGCATTTAATTGTGAGTATAGACAATCTGTCATTCACAGGTTCAAAATTTGCAACCGATTTAAGGATCTTGGTTCTAACAACAAACGCGGTTCCAAGCATCACAGCTCCATTGAGAATTTCTCTTTGCGCTTTGCTCTTGAAAAATCGGTAGCTTTCGGATTCAAAAATGTCTCCATCTGGGTACCTTGTTTCCTGTAGGGCCATTATGGATATCTGATTTTCGTGAAGAGCTTTGGTGAGGGTTTTCAGCTTGCCAGTTTGTGTAAGTGAATTTATGTTGAAAGTTGCTAGAAAGGTTTTAGATTTTGGCCTGAGTTTTTGACTCTTCGTGGTACACCGAGACGCTCCGACTCGTCTCTTGCATGATGTCGAGTCTCCCCCAGAATCCGAACGAGACTCGTGAGCCGTGGCGTTCACGACGAGGTATTTATCCGAAGATTTACCCCCTGGGGTATGTTTCTTGAAATGTTGTACCATCATGCTTTTTGACTTGACTTTTCTTTGGACGGGTACCCATCTTTTTTTTTTTGCTAGGGGCTTTACGTCGCACTGACACAGATAGGTCTCATGGCGACGATGGGATAAGAAAAACCTAGGAGTTGGAAGGAAGCGGCCGTGGCCTTAATTAAGGTACAGCCCCAGCATTTGCCTGGTGTGAAAATGGGAAACCACGGAAAACCAGGGTTGCCGATAGTGGGATTCGAACCTACTACCTCCCGGATGCAAGCTCAACCCATCCTTTTACAACTAGGGTTGTTAGCCCTAGAGGTTGCCTCAAGATGTTTTCTGGCTTCTGATCATTTACGAGTCTTCGCCGTAACCCTGACAAGGGACCAGTTTTTTTTCACGGTGGTATTTTATTTCCCTACTACCCTCTGACTCTGCTGGCGGCAGAGCCAGCGAGCTTCCCTAATTCCAATGGGACGCGCCCGATGGAGGTAACTTGTAAATCCCCACACGGATTATTATTATTATTATTGTTATTATTAGGGTACGTGATATTAGTTGAATTTAGGTTATTATTATTATTATTATTATTATTATTATTATTATTATTATTATTATTATTATTATTATTATTATTATTATTATTATTATTATTATTATTGATGATCTGGAATCCACAGCAAGATGCAAGACCTCTACTTGGCTTTAAATTACATCCTCTGCCTTTGTTATTGCTGACAATGTGACCAGCACCATCTTCGCGGCTAGGAAAGTGCGCGAAATTTCTGGCGACACGAATAATATACTTCCGTGAATTATTCACCTCATTATAGAGGTGAACAATTGCACGGTCAATATAATCCATATCGTTTATATCAAATGTATTTAAATTTTTATTTACATGCCAGGAGAATCTACTGTAATCTAACTTTATGTAGGTCTACTCCAAAGGAAAAGATGGTTTTTGAAAACGAACCAAGGAAAGATTAAAAATGATCAGTTTATGATCAGAATAAGTACATTATGAACAGTAAAATCAATTGGTCTCAACTCCTTTTTCACTCCACTGCCGTTAAATTGATTTACCCCCCCGCAAAAAAATAAGGCGTGTTTCCTTATGTTTAAAGGAGATTCCAAATACCAATGTTCATGTCTGTTACCTTCAGTTCTGAGATATAAGTATCCTCATAAAGAGAATTAAATTTTTTTTCATTTCCTTTCCTTTTAACGGGAAATTCACTTGTCTCTTTAATAGTAAAGGATCTTCTAAATAACAATTATCAAGACTCTAACATCTTCAGTTTTTGAGATTTGTGTCCACATAACAGGAATTCAATTCGTTTTCACCCCCGCCCCCCAAAATGATTTCGCACAAAAACGCTTTTTTCTTTGTTTTTAAAGGAAATCCAAATATCAATTTTTACGTCTGTAACAACTTTAGTTTTTGAGATATCAGTATACTAATTAAAAGAATTCAACCCCATTTTCAGTCACTTTTACCCCTCCACCCAAGTGGTTTTTCAGAAAACAAAAAATATATGTTTCCTTATTTTCAATAGAGATAAAAATACAATACAATTAATTCAATTAATTTTTCAATTTTTCACATCCCCCCACCTTCATTGGTTTTCCGAGAATACGTGTTTCTTTAATTTTAAAGCAGATTCCAAATACCAATTTTCACGTCTGCAAAATCTTTAGTTTTTGAGATAATAGAATCCTCATACAAATAATTCCACTAATTTTTCAATTTCACTCCTACATTTAGGTGGATTTCCGAAAACAAAAAATACGTATTCCTTTATTTTTAAAGGAACTTCCAAATACCAAATTTTACGTCTGTAACATCTTCAGCTTTTGAGATATCAGTATGCTAATTAAAAGAATACAACCCCATTTTCAGTCACTTTTACCCCTCCACCCAAGTGTTTTTTCAGAAAACAAAAAAAGCATGTTTCCTTATTTTCAATAGAGATACTATTTTTCACTTCGGCAACACGTTAAGGTTTTGAGATATACTGTAGAAATGCTCATTTTAGAATTTCGCCCCCTTTTTAGTTCCCCTTAATTGGGGTTTCCAAAAAAATAAACTATGTTTCTTTACTCTTACAGGAGATTCCAAATACCAATTTTTAGGTCTGTAACATTTTAGGATTCTCAAATATACTGTAGATATAGTCTTTCTCAAAATTCACCATAATTTGTCACTCCTGTTTAACCCCCATTAATTAGATTTCCAAAAACCAAAAAATATTTGTTTCTTTATTTTCAAAGGAGATCCCAAATACGAATTTTCAGGTCTGTAATATCTTCTGTTTCTGAATATAAGTATCCCCATTTCAGGCATTCAGACCTTTTTTTTCACCCTTTTCCATCCTTCCTATTGGGATTTTCCGAAAACAAAACATACGTGTTCCTTTATTTTTAAAGGAGATTCTAAATACCAATATTTACATCTATAAACTTTAAAAGTTTTGAGATATAGATACACTCATTTTAAAAATTCATCCCCTTGTCACCCCCCCCATTAATTGTATTTTACAAAAACAAAGAATACATGTTTCCTTATTTTTCAAGGAGATCCCAAACACCAATTTTCAGGTCTGTAATATCTTCAGTTTCTGAGATATAAGTGCTGTCATTAAAGGCATTCAACCCATTTTTCACCCCTTTTCACCCCTCCTATTGGGATTTTACGAAAACAAAAATACGTGTTTCTTTATTTTTAATGAAGATTCTAAATACCAATTTTTACATCTGTAAACTTTCAAGGTTTTGAGATATAGATACACTCATTTTAAAAAATCACCCACCGGGCGAGTTGGCCGTGCGCGTAGAGGCGCGCGGCTGTGAGCTTGCATCCGGGAGATAGTAGGTTCGAATCCCACTATCGGCAGCCCTGAAGATGGTTTTCCGTGGTTTCCCATTTTCACACGAGGCAAATGCTGGGGCTGTACCTTAATTAAGGCCACGGCCGCTTCCTTCCAACTCCTAGGCCTTTCCCATCCCATCGTCGCCATATGACCTATCTGAGTCGGTGCGACGTAAAGCCCCTAGCAAAAAAAAATCACCCCCCTTTTCACCCGCCCATTAATTGGATTTTCCATAAACAAAAAATGCGTGTTTCTTTATTTTTAAAAGAGATCAAAAGTACCAATTTTCAGGTCTGTAATATCTTCAGTTTCTGAGATATAAGTACCGGTATCCTGATTAAAGGAATTCAACGTCTTTTTCACCCTTTTTCACCCCTCGTATTGAGATTTTCCGAAAACAAAAAAATACATGTTTCCTTACTTTTAAAGAAGGGTCTAAATGCCAATTTTTACATCTGTAAACTTTTAAATTTTTGAGATATAGATACACCCATTTTAAAATTTCACCCCCCTTTTCACCCCCTTACCGACGGAATATCAAAAAATCCTCTCTTAGCGAGCACCT
The DNA here is from genome assembly GCF_040414725.1 of Anabrus simplex. NCBI lineage: Eukaryota > Metazoa > Arthropoda > Insecta > Orthoptera > Tettigoniidae > Anabrus > Anabrus simplex. The sequence continues at coordinate 935,734,416 of NC_090266.1, forward strand.
ACATCTTAATATAAATGTATCCCCAAAATTTTGGCTCGGCGATGATGAATCAGTCAGTCAGTCAGTCAGTCAGTCAGTCAGGACATGTTCTTTTATATATATAGATTAGTGACTGCTCATGCACAGTGACTGGTAGACCTTCATTCGGTACTTTACGGTGACGTCACAGGCCGCCACTTACGTCGCAGGACGTATTACTCACCTTGCGGAAGGAGAATTTTAAATATTTTCAAATGATAAAAAGGTAGCTTATCACAAGGCAATGTTTCCTTACTATTTCATTGCTGTAATTTTCAATTTTTTTTTGAAAATTACACATGTTCCCTATTCGTTCGACTCGTTGGCTGAATGGGCAGCGTACTGGCCTTCGGTTCAGAGAGCCGCGGGTTCGATTCCCAGCCGGGTCGGGATTTTAATCGCTTTTAATCGCTTCTGATTAATTCTTCTGGCTCCGGGACTGGGTGTTTGTGTCCGTCCCAACGCTTTCCTCTTCATATTCAGACAACACACTACACTACCACCAACCACAGAAACACCCAATAGTGATTACATCTCTCTATATAGGGTTGGCGTCAGGAAGGGCATGCGGAGGTAAAACAGGGCCAAATCCACACGTGCGACGCAGTTCGCAACCCCAACTCCACAGGTGTGAGAAAAAGCGGTAGGAAAAGAAGGAGAAGAAGACACACGTTCCTCATTCACAGGCGACAACAGATTCCTTCCACCTCCTAAGTGGTGGACATACATTAAAAGCTTGTTTTATTGTAACATCTGCTGAAGTGCAAACCTAGTGGCTATGATCGTTAAGGCGTCAAGTCGATGTGCTCTGACACCGTGGTTAGCCGGTTCGAGTCTCGTTGGTGGAAAAATTTTCCACCATCAGAATGGTGGATGGCAGGTTAGGAGAGATGTTGGTATCCAATTTCTAAGAACAAGAATTCGTGTCAGAAACCTGGATTCAATTACAAACCTCTCCGCATTCATATGGAGTGAGGGAATCTGATGGTATTGCTGGCGATTCGTCTGTCGGGTGGCGACGTTAAGTCTTGAGTAGTCCCCTTGGTGTTATTCAACGTGAGTATGCTACGCGCCGGCATTGGGTTTCAACGTCTCCCTACCTCATTATCATCACCATCTCACGCCAGACTCGGAGATTGCCCACAAGCGTCAAGTATAAGGACCTCTCCCAGGCGAGCCGAACATGTCCTCAGACACTCCCGGCACTAAGAGCCAGGAGCTAAATAAAACTTTAAAAACCTCTAGATGTATGAACAACTGCAAGTGGTTCGGCAAATAATTATGATGGATTGATGAGGCACAAATCCTAAATTTGTGGAGAGTGAAAGTGGAATTCTCGAGGACAACTTCACAAAATCCATGGTCAGAATAAACACCAATGATACGAGATCGAACCACACACTTTCTACTCCCTGGAAATCTCATGGTACGACACTCTTATCATGATCGTGTGAAATATTAGGTGCTTCTAGGTGTAGGCTAAATAATTTTAAGTGAAAAATTGCATTCTACATCATTCACATAAATGTTATCTAATGAGGCTTCAGTTTGAGGAAAGTTTTAATTAAAGGGGGATGTACACCTTTAAGGGTAAAATATGCAATTTTCAAAATAATCATTTAAAGAATATCCTTTCGTCTTTAATCTGGCGAAAACAAAATTTAATTATCTCTACTACTTCAAAAGATTTGTTTGTATATGTAAATGTCCATGCATGTCACATGTAGTATGTTTTAGTTACTCGCTTTCCGTAACTTCCATCTTTAGATATCGTCACTTAAGAAACAATACTGCTCTTCTATCCATTATGTTCCTTAAGACAGGTAACACTTCCCAGCCACGTATGGTCATGCAGTCTATCAGAACAATGTTCGTTCTGTTCATTTTCTATGGTTACTTTTAAAGGAAAATGAACCTTACCGTACCGTACTGTAAGGATGGACGTTTGCATGACGTATTTACGCACTCGTACAGTATACTGTACATAAGGTTCAGTGTCTTTTATACTCAAGCATACCAAAATGAACACAACGAAAATTGTTCTGATGAACTGCGTATCCATACGGGGCTGCGAGGCATCACCAGTCTTAAAGAAAATAATGGATAGGAAGAGTATTGTCAGATAGGTGGTATTATTTCAGCGACGATATGCTTTTCACTGAAAATAAAACACTATAATGGTGTAACGGTTCAAATCCCGTTACAAGATGATATCTGTATTTTTATTATTTTATTATTTTATTATTATTATTATTATTATTATTATTATTATTATTATTATTATTATGTCAGTATTATTATTATTTTATCTGTGATATTGTTACTATTATTGTAATTATCCGTTTTATTCAATTTTGCAATTGCCTGCTGCTTGCAAGATTGTACTTAGATGTATGCATATATACGTATGTGTAGAGTAACACTCAATACCTGTACAGTGAGAATTGTTGTATATATCAGAGATTGGAAGTGACGTTGTTATATTGCGACACCAGTGGAGATTCTGCCAAGTCATCGCCGCGCCATGGCTACGTCATCGTATTTATTTAGCAATGCGCGCACGGACTCAGTCGCCGCGGGGCTATTTCACCACTGTATGTAATATCTGTCGCGTAGGTGGGAGTATGTCATTGTTATTTCTGGAGATTACGTAGTTGTGTCAACCAACGTCTATATAAGGTGGATGCACATTGTAGCGTCAGTCATTAGTTATACGGATGCAGTACAGTGAAGAAGTCTACTAGATCAAGAGGCCTTAGTTGGTCAGCCAACGAGTGTGAACGAGAGATGGCGAAGACTCAGTGAGCCATTAATTATTGGTCATTGAGAGAGTGAGACCAAATGGTTGGTCCGTCACTTAGTGGAAGACACGGACGCAAGGGGTTACCATGGAGTCAGAGAGGGCAACCCTGGACCTGCCAAGAGGTCATACCATATTGACTTACAAAGAAGTCAGATGATATGGAGAAGAAGCAGCCACAAGGATGTATCACCAAGTTAGGCGTGACACATCTACAGTAAACACCAGATCAAAGGAATACGTCGTAATTACACTAAAAGTGTTGAAGGTACAGTCAAGTGAATCAGTGAGGGAAATATTTCGTATAAATTGTTAAATGTCCGGTCAAGAAGAATTCAAATTCATGCCTAGTTTCTTTCAGTTGCAATGTCATAATTTCATATTCTCATCTGTTTTATCGCAACAAGACTCACTATTTTTTGATATATTATTTAAAGAATATATATTGTTCTATCAAACGAATTCATAGTTTCATTTCTTTGACAGTAAAATATCTTAACCTCAAAATTAATGGGGAAACCGAACGCCAATCTCCTTTTCCCAGAACTTATATGGTATGTTGTCAAAAGTAAGCTTATTACCCCACACCCTAGAGATAGTCAAGAGTCTCATTCTATTATTGCTGTACTGAGTGACAGCTGGCGCCCTTCAAATAACGTATGTGTAAGTAAGCAGGTAACAAGTAAGTGTGAGTACAAGGTTCGACGAGTGTGCATTTTTATTTAATGAATGTTAATTTTCATAATTTCCATATTAAATGCAGATATTCAGATTTTCCATATTAAATGTAGTTTTACATATGTTGTAAAATTTAGTCAGCGAGTTAGGAACAACTACAAAGTGGCTCCGCAACGTGGTGCACGAAGAAATTCAGAATTTGTTCTGAATGACAGCATATCATAGGTTCATTTGGGAAGAGTATGCACATTTAAGCCAACGGAATTATTACCGGTAAATTTCAGGAGTGTAATTTTTTGATATATATTTGTATTTTGGGGACATGTCAAGGGATTTGAAGAGGGAAATTAATTTGAGATCGCGTACTATCACTAGTGAACCAAAGATGGACAAGGAAGACAATAACAAGTCATGTGACGACGAGGTCATTGCTTCGGCGGACATCCAAGGTGAAATTCAGAGTAGGGAGCAGGTGAATACGATGGAAGGTTCTGGGATAATTCAGGAAAGTGCAGAAATTGAGAAGCACACTGAAACCCAAAAGGAAATCGCGGGGGGAATGAACCAAGATTTTCTAAATTTGCTGATGGCCAAATTTACCGAGATCAGTAATGAAAGTCAGAAACGAATGGAGGAAAATAATAAAGAGATGAAAAATTTTATTAGTAGTAGTGAAAATAGTCAAAAACGTATGGAGGAAAAGATTGATACTAGTAGTGAAAATAATAAGAAAGAGATGAAAGAGATGAAGGAATTTTTTAGTAGTAGTAGTAGTGAAAATAATAAAGAGATGAAAGAATTAATTAGTACTAATAATGAAAATTGCAATAAACAGATTAACTCTCTAAGTAATAAAATGGAACAAATGATTGATATTAGTAATGAAAATAATAAGAAACAAATGGAAGAATTAATTGGCAGTAATAAAGAAAATTTTAATATGACCAATGAGAAAATAGATGCTTTAAGTGAATCACTAAATTATAAAATAGATACTAAGATAGTAGAGATAACTAGTCAAATATCTAAGTTAGAAAATAAGTTAAACAAAGAGTGTGTTGACCTTAGAGAAGAAATGGAGTCGAGTCGGAGCGAGCTTCATACTCAAATTGAGCATGTCAAAGGAACTTGTACAGAGAATATCAAAGAATTAAGTGATGAAAGTTCTAGTAATCGGGAAGAAATTCATGAGGTAGTCGAGAAAAGATCGGACAAAATTTGCAGTGCAGTTGGGGAAGAGATGGGGGAACAGGTTAGTAGAAATGAGCAAGTTGAAAGCAAACTTGTGGAGGTCACTGAACTACGGAACGAACAGGAAACGCTATCACAGCAGGTAAGAGAAAGAGAGGAAGAATTGAAGGAAGAAGTGAGAATAGTGGAAGAGAATTCTGAGAGAGCAGCGGAAGCAGAAGAAGAAGAAGAAGAAGAAGAAGAAGAAGAAGAAGAAATTCTGAGTTGCCAGGAAGTGATACGGCAAGAAGGTACAGGTGAGATGGCGAGAGAAGTGGTAATAGCGAGTGGTTTGTTCAGTAGGGATCGTGATTTAACCAAGTTTTCTGGAGAACAGTTCAGTTCTGTAGAATTTGTAAAAGTAGTTGAGAAAAGATTTGCAAGTAAGTTGAGGAATAATATTATTGAATGGGAATATGTGTTGGAGATTTTGTCTAATGTTTTTGTCGGTGAAAGTAGAATATGGTTTCGAGTATACTGGAATAATATGTCTAATTTAGGAGAGTTTAAAGTGTTCATTGATAGGCTTTGGAAAGAATGTGTGCAAGGGCGCGCGCGAGAGAGAGAGCGTATGATGTCTAGGGAAAGTAATATTGTAGAGAGAAGGGGGAAAATGCTAGCAGTGTATCAGAGGAGAGGGATTGATTATGATCCGCAGAGGATTAATAGTTGTGCTGATGGTGATAGTGGTCAGAAGAGTACCGAGAGAGAATCGGAAGATGGGAGGCGTATGTATTTGAGTTATGAGAGAAAAGGTCAGAAGAGTAATCAGAGAGAATCGGAAGATGGGAGGCGTACGGATTTGAGTTGTCAGAGGGATTATGATAAGCCGAATATGAATGTTATTCAGGTGTCGTTGTCGAGCCCGAGTATTTCAGATTCACAGGGAATCGGGTAAATTAAGTGAACAGTCCAAAGGTAGAAGATGAACTGGTATTTAGTATAAGTAGTTATGTAGTGAAAGTAGAGTTAAGAGTAGTGTGATTGTGACCTAAGTAATGTTAAGTGAGATATTTAAGTAATGACGTAGTCGTAGATAATGAAGTAATTAATGGTAGCTGTAAGTTAGACGTAAGAAGTGTTCTGTTAACTGATGTAAGTACGTGTAATACTGAGAATATACTGTAAGCAGTGAGGTAGTCGATGATGGAAATTGTGATATGAAGAAGGTACTATCAGATCTTATAACAGCCGTTGGGTAAGTCACAGTGAGTAAATAAGATGATAGCGGTAGTAATCACGATTGAAGATAATTGTAAGTTTCAGCCTTGTTGTACCAAAACTTGTGTATTCAGTTATTTTAGGAGCTGCTTGATTGCAAATCATGGAAGTAGAGTAGACTTTAATTTTAGGTGGTGTGTGTTTGTTCTATGAGGAAACTGGCAAAGAAGTACGTGTTAATTATGATGGTCTGAGGTAAGTGTGTTGGTAACGTGTGTTCTTTGAAATATATGGGAGGTAAGTGAAGTTGTTCCTAGTGAGAGGAAATGTGTTGAAGTGTGTCAGGTGTCTATACGACCAGTATCAGAGGGATAGTCGGTATGAGGCAGTGACGTGAGGTAATTTGAGTGAATTACAGGAGGAGTAATTGTGTTCGATGTTAGGTAAGCATCGAGAGGTATTTAGTGGTAAGTGAGGAAGAACACGTATATGAACAAATTTGTTGTACATGACCATTCATCATTTGTGGGAGGTAAGTACCCCATTCAACTTAAAAATGCTAGTGACGTCTAAGAACAAATAAACATTATGCTGGATTACGGAATAATTGAACCATCTTGTAGCCATAGTATTAATCCTTTAATTATCGTTGCCAAGAAGGATGGGTCAGTCAGGCTGTGTATTGACGCCAGGCTTATGAATCAGAGGATTGAGGCAGACCAACAGAGGCCTGAAACAGTGGAAGAGCTCATTCAGCGTTTTGAAGGGAAAACATGGTTTTCTATCATGGATTTGTCTTCTTCATTTTGACAGATTCCCCTCAGAAGAGAGGATAGACTTCTCACTGCTTTCGCATATAAGAACTGTTTGTATCAATTTGCAAGAGTCCCGTTTGGTACAAAAACGTCTTCGGCAGCGTTGATTCGTGCTATGTCTAGAGTTTTAGGTCGGGATACAGGGGATTTTGTTACCATGTACATTGATGACGTAGTAATAGCATCTCACACTTTTGAAGAACACATGGAACATTTGAACATAGTCTTACAGAAAGTTAGAGAGGGAGGCTTCACATTAAAACTGGATAAGTCAACATTTTGCACACAACAGATTACATTTTTGGGGCACACTGTATCTGCACAGGGGGTAAAACCAGAACAAACGAGATTAGAGAAGATTAACAACACGAGCACTCCACGTAATAGTAAACAGTTAAAATCATTTTTAGGGGTTTGTAATTATTTTAGACGTTTTGTCATCCAATATGCAGCGTTGTTAGAGCCATTCAGAGGCTTTTTGAAAGGTGGAGCTAAATGGAAGTGGACAGTTGAACATGATGAGGCATTTCTTAGGCTGAAGGAAGGTTTTAATGATGCCGTTATGTTAAAATACCCTATGCCTAATCGCGAGTTTGTACTCATGACCGATGCGTCAGAAAAGGGCATTTCCGGATGTTTGTGTCAGAGGGATGACGAAGGAAATTTGGGTATTGTTTCTTTGGCGAGTCGGGGACTCAGCTTGACTGAAAAAAGGTATACCATCACGGAAATTGAGTTCTTGGCTATTATCTATTCATTAAGCAAATTTAGGATGTATGTATTAGGGAATAAGTTTGAGATATGGACAGATCATCAGGCATTAGTATTTATTAAAACATGTAAGTTAACAAGTAATAGAATGACAAGGAGGATGTGATTTTTTGAGACATGTAAGTTAATAAGGGCAAAATTGATTCGTTTGAGTGACAGAGTGCTACTCAGAGTTCCATTTCATCATCTGCAGAGGCGGAATATATGCTGAAGGTATTCTTTTGTATCAGGGGTATTTCACTATTGTGAACCTATCGGGGAGTGTGCATATTCTTATAAATTCAGGAAGGGGATATTGTCGCTATTTATAGTATAATGAATTTAAAGAAGTACTTCACGTGAGATTTGTTGAGATAAGAATAAGATGTTTAATTTTGTGAGAAACTGGCAAAATAAAACTAACATCTGCGATTTGCGTGTGAACCAAGTGTCGTATTGGTGTATTGGAAGAATAAGTGCTACATTGTCATGTACTGTGTGACAAAAAAAACGGAGAACAGGACAGTGGACAGTTATCTACGATAACAATATGCGAGAAAAGTTCTCATATAAGTGAATTTTCACAAAATATTTTGATATGTTAAAAAAAGAAGAATGTAGTGTAATCATTTAAAATTATTTGTATGTGTTAAATTGAGTGCTGTACTCTTGTGATTTGTATGAGAGAAAAAGAGAATGGGACACTGAACAGTTATCTACGATGGCAATGTGCGAGAAAAATTCTCATATGTGATGTATTATAAAATGTATGGATGCTGAAAAAGAAAATTATTGTTGTATACTCATTTAAAGTGTTTATCTGTGTCAGTGTTATATATATAATTTTGTTCATAAATCAATCGATTCTTTGTTCTTCGATTTATTTATGAGGGAGGCGAATTGTAACGGTTCAAATCCCGTTACAAGATGATATCTGTATTTTTATTATTTTATTATTTTATTATTATTATTATTATTATTATTATTATTATTATTATGTCAGTATTATTATTATTTTATCTGTGATATTGTTACTATTATTGTAATTATCCGTTTTATTCAATTTTGCAATTGCCTGTTGCTTGCAAGATTGTACTTAGATGTATGCATATATACGTATGTGTAGAGTAACACTCAATACCTGTACAGTGAGAATTGTTGTATATATCAGAGACTGGAAGTGACGTTGTTATATTGCGACACCAGTGGAGATTCTGCCAAGTCATCGCCGCGCCATGGCTACGTCATCGTATTTATTTAGCAATGCGCGCACGGACTCAGTCGCCGCGGGGCTATTTCACCACTGTATGTAATATCTGTCGCGTAGGTGGGAGTATGTCATTGTTATTTCTGGAGATTACGTAGTTGTGTCAACCAACGTCTATATAAGGTGGATGCACATTGTAGCGTCAGTCATTAGTTATACGGATGCAGTACAGTGAAGAAGTCTACTAGATCAAGAGGCCTTAGTTGGTCAGCCAACGAGTGTGAACGAGAGATGGCGAAGACTCAGTGAGCCATTAATTATTGGTCATTGAGAGAGTGAGACCAAATGGTTGGTCCGTCACTTAGTGGAAGACACGGACGCAAGGGGTTACCATGGAGTCAGAGAGGGCAACCCTGGACCTGCCAAGAGGTCATACCATATTGACTTACAAAGAAGTCAGATGATATGGAGAAGAAGCAGCCACAAGGATGTATCACCAAGTTAGGCGTGACACATCTACAGTAAACACCAGATCAAAGGAATACGTCGTAATTACACTGAAAGTGTTGAAGGTACAGTCAAGTGAATCAGTGAGGGAAATATTTCGTATAAATTGTTAAATGTCCGGTCAAGAAGAATTCAAATTCATGCCTAGTTTCTTTCAGTTGCAATGTCATAATTTCATATTCTCATCTGTTTTATCGCAACAAGACTCACTATTTTTTGATATATTATTTAAAGAATATATATTGTTCTATCAAACGAATTCATAGTTTCATTTCTTTGACAGTAAAATATCTTAACCTCAAAATTAATGGGGAAACCGAACGCCAATCTCCTTTTCCCAGAACTTATATGGTATGTTGTCAAAAGTAAGCTTATTACCCCACACCCTAGAGATAGTCAAGAGTCTCATTCTATTATTGCTGTACTGAGTGACAGCTGGCGCCCTTCAAATAACGTATGTGTAAGTAAGCAGGTAACAAGTAAGTGTGAGTACAAGGTTCGACGAGTGTGTATTTTATTTAATGAATGTTAATTTTCATAATTTCCATTTTAAATGCAGATATTCAGATTTTCCATATTAAATGTAGTTTTACATATGTTGTAAAATTTAGTCAGCGAGTTAGGAACATCTACAATGGATAATTGCATGACCGTTTGTATGGAAATGTATTCATATAAACAACATAGTTCAAGTTCTATTCTTTGACACAAATAAGTTAACTTTAATGAAATAATTAACAGTCATAAATTAGAAAACTAAAATGAAAGGTACCGGTAAGCGTTAAGGAGAGAAATCTGAGACAATGTCTTAGAAAGTCCTAAGAGTAATTGAACAAAATAATCAAATAAATATTGAATGGATTGTATTTACTATATAAACCCATTTACTGACTTATACATGAAAACAAATGCTGTTTAAGCATCCAAGAACGTTTTAAGTAACATTTGTAGTTACTGAGCCATTTTTATTTTACTGCGTTTAAACTACCGAAAGAGCTATCTCCCACTAAATATTTAAATTCTATTTCACTTCAGCAGAAATAAAAAAATTGAAGCGCAGGCAGGAAGTGCTCTTTCATGCTACAATTATCATTAGTAGAAGAAATGTAATAAAATAGTCCACAATACTGCACAGTATAGTAGAGATGAACGTCTAATTTCATAATTAAATGAAAACATGTTGGAAAATGTTAAGTAATACAACGGAATCTGAGTTTACAACTGGTTTGTGATGTACTATGGAAATTAAAGTCACACCGATATTCAAGGAGATCAGCCGTCGGAGAGTGGATCAAATCACTCACATACCAGGCCAAAATGAAGAAAGTGTGCGTTCCATGCTTAGTTGCATGACGTTTTATCTAGATGGCATTGGAGCACACTACTTCAGTGTGACTCGGATATTCCAGCCATTTACGTGCTGCCAAAGTCGCTGGCAAGCGGATGAATGAAAATTGTCGGTTTCTGAAGTCTATAATCGTGTTTTGTTCAAAGTGTTTACGTGATCACCCGTCCCGTATTTTGTCTGTCTGTTAGGTCATCAGCCCAGAGGCTGGTTGGATCCTCAAATAGCACCACCAATGGTTATGCGGTTATAAGGAAACCGCAAAAACCAATGGCAGCACCAAAATGAGGCGTACTAGGCAAGACGAGGAGTGAGGTTTTTGCCATTGCTTTTCTCACTGGGTCAGAAAGTGCTATTGCAGCACGACTGACCCTATGAGCAACACCTTTCATAACACTCAAATGCACTAGTCGTGCTCTTAATGTCAATACTCAGCACCACCCATACCCCAGCAGCTTCCATATTGTCACAGCCATGGATGAGACTGGGACTTCGGTGGAAGATACACTTTACTCTGGCCTGTGCCAAGGGATGGATACAAAAGTACTGTATCCATCAAGAAATGGAAGCAGGCATTTAGCTGTTCATAATGGATAACACTCTAGATGGTAAATAGAACATATTTTGAAAGTAATATATCGGATATATCTACTGCAAACATATGTGGATTCTAACTTCTTCCGTGTAACTACGAAATTCTCGCAAATTGTTGCCTACAAAAATATTTTCCGCGTAGTACCACTGTGAAAAATAGTTGTAATGAGTCTGAATGTATTTAAACTGATACGGAAAGAATTAGCAGCCTATATTTGCTTCATTTCGTTGTGTCGCCACAGTGCGTGTGAGGCATTTTTCGAAAATGTGCCTTTAACCGCGTAACTTATGGGGATCAATGATGAAATGATGGATACGTGCGAAGTTTTCTTGCAAGCAATGGCAAGCGGGTGTGGCATTGATGCGGTTAAATTAAATATTTATTGCCTGGATTTCGCAAGACGGTAGGTTGATATTTGATCCGCCCTTTCGAATTTTACAACTTTGACCTATAATTCAATATTAGCCACCTCGAGAATCCTTATACACAAATTGTCACCCGAATACACTTATCCTTCGTATATTTGATCCGACATTTTGAATTTTGCAATTTTCATAATAAACTCCTAATCAGCATTCCCAAGAACCTTAGGCCTAAGGTACACGTTTTTTGGTTTCTTATTGTAACAGTTTTTTTGAGTCATTTGGCCATTGTGTGTCGTATGGCCACTTACTAAGTTAGGTGACTGGGAACTCGGTTTTCTCAGTGACTAGATCGTTTCTCAGTGAGAAAAGAGAGGACTGCACAAACTGTTCAGGCTCCTTGAGCCTCACCTAACGACTTCTGTTTATTTTTAAACATGGCTATTCTCGTAATTTTATTTTTGATTACTCTTAAAGCAGGAGGCTTGCTTACTTCTTACAGAGAAGAGGAACAGTAATAGGAAGTGTTGAGTATGGGTTCACCTTATAACTCGAGATTGCTCAAACACCCGGGCAAGTTTCATAATTATTTTCGGATGTCCCCAGAGAAGTGCATTATATCATTGAAGATAAGCTACAGAAGAATTAGCCGGTGAGTGGCACATGTTGCCATTAGGCCTAGGTGCCTGAGTCATAGGAAGCCCATAGTAGTCTTAAGGGATCGAAGAGGTTCTAGTTTGGCTTCTCCGATACTCTCCACGTCACACAGACGTAGTCTAGTGTGAAAAGTGCCTATAAAGGATTAAGGGAACGAGATTTGCTTTCCAAGAATCTGAAATACCCAATATATCCCGGAATAAGGAACAGTGCCTTTACGAGGTAAAGCTTACTGTTGTCATATCTGATTAGTGCATAGGTATACAGCACAAGCTGGAGAGATACAACTAAATACTTTGAATGCATTTATAGAGTAGCCTGCCGCCGAGGTCTAGACTGTAGCTTTCTACCTGGTTATCCTGAGTTCTTTTTTTTTTACAATTTGCTTTAGGCCTACGTCGTACCGACACAGATAGATAGGTTTTATGGCGACAATGGGATAGGAATGCCTAGGAGTGGGAAGGAAGCATCCCTGGCCTTAATTAAGGTACATCCCCAGCATTCACCTGGTGTGATAATAGGAAACCACAGAAAACAATCTTCAGGGCTGCTGACAGTGGGGTTCGAACCCACTATCTCCCAGAGGCAAGCTGCGCGCCCCTAACCGCACGGCCAACTCGCCCGGTATCGTGAGGTTCATTGCTGGCTTCAATTAAATACTAGTTTGAGGAGATGGTGTTTACTCAGACTCAGGCAACAGCATTGAGGGTATAAGTGGGTGAAAATCCCATTCGGTCAGCCAAGGAATCGATGATGATGATCGCCGCCCTAGAGTTTAGATGCGACACACAAATTCAGAATTAAATATTGAATGATTCGTTTACAACATTGGTGTTATTATGGCAATCACGCGATAAGTCTTCATACAAGTGGAAGGTTAACGGTTGAGACGTACCGTGTGTGTGAATCGGGTCATGTTTCAACAAACTAGGGCACATCCATGAATCAATGAAATGTCTATAGTGTTGAAAGTCTTTCTGGCCATTAGGTTTCCAGATTTATTCTTCAATGACAATATTGCAAACTACTTTGACTGCAGTATGTGCCCTCATGAAATTTTCTGTCTTTAGATCAGCAGCGATAAAGCACATAAAATACAAAATCACTGGATAATATACTATACTTTTATGACTCCATCTTATACGGTAATGTTGGAAATAATAAAGTTACACTGCACTGTAAAAGACAAAAACTGCAATAAGGAAGTAATTTCTCTGAATGTAATAATCTGAATTCCTAATTTCCATTGCATGTGCTAAGTTTCATTACATCGTTGTGCCAACTTTAGAGTGGGTTATACCGGGCGAGTTGGCCGTGCGGTTAGAGGTGCGCGGCTGTGTGCTTGCATCCGGGAGATAGTGGGTTCGAATCTCACTGTCGTCAGCCCTGAAGATGGTTTTCCGTGCTTTCCCATTTTCACACCAGGCAAATGCTGGGGCTGTACCTTAATTAAGGCAACGGCCGCTTCCTTCCAACTCCTAGGCCTTTCCTATCCCATCGTCACCATAAGACCTATCTGTATCGGTGCGACGTAAAGCCACAAGAAAAAAGTGAGTTACTCCCTTTTTTCTAAGAGTGTACATAGATAATTAAAAAGTGGGCAAACAACGGAACATATTGAAGGACAATAGAAACCAATATCTGATTCAGAAATTACAAAATTACATGACGAAATTACTAAGGCAGGTAGACTATTTTATCATGAACACAACCCTTGCGATCAGCGCTTAGAAATGATCAGTGTGCATTCGAGTCATAAGTCCATTGAGTAATATGGTGGTTTCGTCATGTCACTCACTCCATCGAAAATCGCTGTATTTCAACATAAATACTGCACCACATTCCAGATGATCTAGATCGGCAATCCATCGAATACCGAGAAATTTATGTCACAGTATTCTTTGACATTCGAATCATTGACCATTTTACATACTCAAAGTTAATAATGTTTAATTGGATTACGTTTGTGAAGTTGGTAAATACGTACCAAGCAATAGACTGATTAATGAACATACTGAATTTATTTTACCTAACACCACATTAAATTACGATTATCTTATTATTAGTTCATCTGTGATGTTGACGGTGATAATATTGTTGCTGGTTGTTTCGGTGAGCTGACACTGAGTTATTGGGCTTTGAATTATTTTCATTTTGAGTATTTGCCAATCGTTTTATAATTTGCACCATATATTCTGGATATCTGTGAAATTAGTATGCTATTGTACGTTTTACAACCCTGATTAAGAATCATATATTTCCAATCAAACTATTGTCTTTGATATTCAGTTTGAGGTGTGATCAAATAACAATTTGAATACAAACCTAGAACTGACTGGAAATAAAAGCTAGCCCATTTATCATGATAATTACCGAGTAGAGTGGTCGCGGGTTTCAACGCTCTACGGCAGGCATGCACAGGCTTGGTTCGCTACGTAGAATAGCCGGCGAGCAGCCGCTTTGCCAGTGCACTGAGCGCTGCCAATAACAACCCGTACTTCCTCGCTAAGATATTGAATTAATCGCTTCACAGTCTATCTTGATAGGTTTACTGATTCATATTTTATCAGATTTGGACTAAATCCTTCCGCCCCCATTTTTCAACAATCTATGATCAAATCTCCATCTGATGAACTTCGTAATTGTTTTTGTCAATTGAAGAGAAATTCTGTAGGAGAGGCGGACGGCTGGCTCAATGTTTATATTTACAATTTCATTGTCCTGAAAGTAATCAGAGTGACGGAAACTTAACTTGCCCTTACTTCAAATAATTCTTATATATGGAAATTTCAGGTTTTAGTTTTTTAATAATCATATTTACGAACCATCTAGCAATGTGCTAATAATGCGTAACAGAATGCCAGTTTTGATTTTTTCAGTTTTGAGCCATTAGGCTAATATGATTAGGCATAAATTAATCGTAAACTCTGAAATATGTGAAGATAATACTCTACCTCTTGGTTGATCATTTCCTCCTTTAGTCACTTCATTAGTGCTAGACGATCTTCATCTTTGTATCGACCGTAATCCTTTCTATGATAAACGATGTAATCTCGTTTTAATTTGATTTTCTTCAACTGATTCAAGGTTTTGGGACAAATTAAACATTTTGCCAACCCTTGCGCGTACATACAGTAAATAAGTACATTACTTCCCATTCATGTCGAAACGACAACGAAGTCGGGAGTCTCCGCTTTGAACCTTCCGCAGTAAGCTCCATTATGCTGAGACTAATTACGAATGCAACCTACAGTCATACAGTGCATGAGACCAGGGCGGACTGTGACGTTACTCACCTCTGCCAATGCAATGTGCCCGCTGCCCGTATAGAAGCTCGCTGCCAGTTTCCCAGCATCTGCACATCATTGCTCCACGGCTACGGAGACATACTCTACAGTCGGGAGATGAGTGGGTTCCAATCCCACGGTCGGCTGTCTTGAGAATGGGTTTCTACGGTTTCCCATTTTCACTTCCAAGCAAATGCCAGTGCAATTTCTATTCATAGGCCACAGTCGATTCATTCCACCTCATTTGCCAATTTCACTCACCATCATACATTTCATCTTCATTGGCTCCTCAACTGAGGTTGGCGCCAGGAAGGGCATCTGGCCGTAAAATATGCCATATAATTTTCATCTCACCACATTTCCCACCCGATGTCCGAAAACGGTGCTTAAGGGTAGGCATACACACATTTATTATGATAATTTAGGCTTTCGTAGTAGGCTAGGAATATACCTATTATTATTATTATTATTATTATTATTATTATTATTATTATTGGCTAGGAGTGGGAAGGAAACTATCATGGCCTTAATTAAGATGCAGTCCCAGCATTTGCCTAGTGTGAAAATGGGAAACCACGGAAAACTACAGTGGGGATCGATCCCACTATCCCTCGAATCCAATCTGATAGCTACGTGACCCAAACCGCACACTCATTTGCTCGACGTGCCCCTTATTATCGCGGGCTCTCGGAGTAGGGGTACGTCAACAGCAAATATTTCTTATGGTCTTCAAGGAGCAATGATTCATTTCCATAAATGAAGGACATCTCACCGAACAAATCCTCCACCCAATATGCTAACTTACTCCAGTTTTGTAAGCTGCTAAGTCAATTACTACTTCAGGTTCAATTATTTATATCGATCAAGTTAAAGTGTAGGTCAGCATTTTGGTTATTTTGACCAGAAACGAAGTTGTGTTAACATTTTATGACGACTGAGATCAGTATCAGAATGTTTGTTTTTACCACGAAGTACACCATTTCAGGTTCAAAGTCATCTTCATCCTATAAATACAACAGAAATAACATGCTAAGTATTTTTCTTTCAATCTCCTTCACGTCGCACCAACACAGATAGGTCTTATGGTGACAATGGGAAAGGAAAGTGCTAGAAGTGGGAAGGAAGCGGCTGTGGCCCCAGCATTTGCCTGGTGTGAAAATGGAAAACTACGGTAAAGCATCTTCAGGACTGCCGACAGTGGGATTCGAATCCACTATCTTCCGAATACAAGCTCACAGCTGCGCGCCCCTAACCGCACGGCCAACTTGCTCGGTCCTAGGTATTGCTACATATATACAGACGCTGTATGACTTCCAAACTAAACTGCATATACATATAAAAGACATAAAATAAGAAATATATTTTGAAACCGCTGGGCAAGCCTTCTGTAGCGTGAACGTTAGACCTCAACACAACTTATTTATTTATTTATTTATTTTATGCCTTGTATGTGGCGAAGTTAGGGCTCACGGCCCTCTCTTACACTTAACCACTACGTACAGTACATAATCACATACTTTAGTAAAATAACATTAGCAGACCCTAGAGCTACTTAAATTTATGGAGTAATATTATAACAGATTATAATTGTTATTTTTAATGATTAATATTATCTAGCCTATCTACATCTACATCACCTAACAATAGTTCTAAATCATAATTGCACTCATGCACACTAACATTCATACGAGCTGGTCACGTATTTAAGAGGAAATCTCGACAAGACCGTTTAAATGAGACTGTTGAAGTGCTATTACGTATACTGACAGGGAGTGTGTTCCATAGCCTTGCCCCAGACACTTGGAAAGAGTGGCTGTATACAGATGAATGATTAACAGGTATCATAAGGGTAGAAGTCGATCTGGTATTATGTCCATGGAAAGATGAGAGGAAGTTAAAATGTGAGGATAGGTATTCAGGTGTAGATTCGTTCAGAAGTCGAAAAATTAGTGTCGCAGTATGTAAATTCCTTAGTTGATCAATTTTCAGCCAGGATAGCTTCTCATAATAAGGGGAAATATGTGTCCTAAAGTTCAAAGAAAATATAAATCGTATGCAAGAGTTCATTGCCCTTTGAAGTTTCATAGTTTGTTCTGTAGTTGCATCGGTTAATACGACATCACAGTAATAAATTATTGGAAAAATGAGGGTTTGAATGAGTTTTATTTTCATGCTGTGTGGTAGAATGGATTGTTTCATTTTTAGGGGGTGAAGAGATGCATATACTTTTCTGCAGACACTTGTTATATGGTCATTCCAGTTTAATGTGTCATTCATGACAACGCCTAGGTTTTTTACAGACTTCTGAAAAGGTATAGCTTCACCACAGAGCATGAGGTTAGGCTGCTGTATGATGTTTAGCGTATTTAAAAGTCTAGATTGTCCTATTATGATTGCTTGCGTTTTCTTCGGGTTAATTAATAGGCAGTTATCTTTAGCATACGAGCTAATTGAATATAAAGTCGAGTTCATATGGTGGATTGCTTTGTCAATGTCAGGGACCTTAAAGTGTGAGTATATCTGAAGATCGTCGGCATAAAGATGATAGTTGCAGTCGTTCAGATGAGAAGAAATGTCATTAATATAGATTAAGAATAAAAGAGGTCCAAGAATAGACCCTTGGGGAACGCCAGATAGCTTAGTCCTCCATTCTGTAGTCTTCATGTTTGATACAACTTGCTGTCGTCTGTTTTTGAGGTATGAGCCCAAGAGCTGAATAGCAGAATGAGCCATGTGAAGTTTTTGTAACTTAGCTAACAGTATGTCTATATTTACAGTGTCAAACGCACTGCTAAAGTCTAGAAGGATAAGTATAGTCAGTTTTCGTTCGTCCATAGCCCGTCTAATGTCATCCGTGATTTTGATTAGTGTAGTTGCAGTACTGTGTCCTTTCTTAAAACCAGACTGTAAGGGATCAAGTACAGAATGTTTTTCCAAGTATTTAACAATTTGTTTATGCATTATCTTCTCCAGAACCTTAGAAAGTGCTGTGAGGATGCAGACAGGTCGGTAGTCAGATGCATTGCTTGCAGGAGAGATTTTTGGGACAGGCACAATGAGTGCATCTTTCCATTTAATTGGGATTTTGCCTGAAGTAAGACAGGTATTAAGTAAATGCGTAAAAATGGGCAGTATTATGTCGATTATGTAAGTCACAAATGAAATGGGAATTTCATCAGCTCCTGTTGCGTGAGATTTTATTGAATTAACTTCCCTTCTTACTGCATGTTCTGTAACGATATCAAATTCGAATGCAGGACGGACTGGGGATTGTTGCCTTAATATATTGTCAATGGTATTTTGTACTGTCGTTGTGTCAGGAGTTAGACGTTCCGTGGAGAAATATGTATTTAGCTCATCAAGGGACACCTCGGGATCAGTATGCTTCGCAAGTGGTTTGCCAATACCCAGTGACCGAAGTTGTCGCCATGTGGAACCAGTGTTAATGTTTTTGTTTAAATGCTGGAAATAATTCAATTTCTTATTACGAATTACAAGCTTAATTCGGTTTCGAAGAACACGGTACTGCTCATGTACGTCAGCTAGTTGAGTCTGCTTATAGCGTCGATGTAGTGCGTCTCGTTCTTTCATCATAGTCTTAACATCAGCAGTCAGCGAAGGGCAGGATGGACGTGTTACTCTCACAGAACGCTTTGGTGCATGTTTGTTGTACAATTCATGTAAATGGGAATTAAATATTTCCACTTTCTCGTCAATGTCACTCTCCATCATTATGTCATTCCAGGGGCAGAGTTGTGCATCTTGTCTCAGTTGTATTAAATTCATCCTTTTAAAGTCTCTAAACGTTACATATTTCGGTCGGTACTTCGGCACGCGAAGAGAGTATGCTAGGTATATGAGGTCATGTTTAGATATGTCAGGAACAGATACTTGACCGTGGTGAAGGATTTTTTGAGGGTTATTTGTTATTACTAGGTCTATGAATGTATCAGCGGAAATAGTGGAAGTATGGACATGGTGGGTGGGTTTAAGGGGTAATATAGTCATGTCGCACGATTTAAAAATATTTTGTAGTCGTGAGGCGTCGTTGTTCAGAGTTAATAAATTGATGTTAAAGTCACCAAAAAGTATCACGTGCTCGTATGATGGAAGCAGTCTCAGTAAGCTGTCTTCTAAGTCATGGAAGTCTCGCACTGCCTCAGGAGGCCTATATACTACTCCTACAAGTACTTTTACAGAATTGACAAGCACCTCTACGAACATATATTCAGGAGCCGTTTTTACAGCAGGAGTAGACGTGTGAACAACTTTACTCTTGAGCATAGATTTACAATATAGGGCGACCCCACCACCCCGTCTGTTCGTCCGATCATGCCTGTGAATATCATAGCCCGATATGTCAACCATGCTTGCGGGAATCGAACTACGGAGCCAACTCTCGCTTACAGCAGCGATATGAATTGGACTGTCTTCAAATATCATCTTCAGTTCGTCGAGGTGAGCAACGATGGATTGGCTGTTGACATACGCACACAACAGGGCGCGATTAAATGACATCAGTTCCTTCTCTAAAATGATATGGGTAGAATAGGAAGTAGAAAGTGTTGAGGAACGGTCAGTGGCAGGTCGTGTCCTTCCAGACGTATGTTCCGGTGAAAGGGCTGTGGAGGGAGAGTGTTGGGGGTCTGTCCTACAGAGGACTGCTGGGGGGTGAGGGAGGGAGCAAGGAGGGGGACTTTTAATAGCCCTTCTCAACTCAAGCATGCTAACGGAATGTGAAACATGCGGCTTACCTTAATTTCCTCGTACATACAGTGGCCAGCTGATTCACACAAACACACACACACACATTCACAATTATGCACTAAATTAAAAATAAATAAACTACACAGGATGCACATTGTTCATATGTCGCTTTCACCATATTGCCTGATCAGTGATTGTAATTCCGCGAGTGAGTTCACTTGGAATTTCTTGCCGGATACGTGAAAGATTATCCTTCCGTCTTGGCTGTATGTGTTGCGCAGTCCAAAAGTGTCTCGTGCCTTTTTCAAGATGTCCTTTCTCAGCCTAGTGAGGGATTCAGTTATAAGTAGTTTGGAGCCTTTCAGCTGTCGCTTAGCGCGCCAAACTTGATCCCGCTGGTGGTAGCGGAGGAATTTTATTATGATAGGTCGATTACCCTCGGTCACTACGTCCGCAGTCGATCTACGTAGGCGTGCCAGTCGATGACAGCGATCGATGGAGTCCATGGACAATTCGATTTTCAGGTTATCACGGAGAGTTTCAATGACCTTTCCATAGATATCCTCATTAGGCGTTTCACTCACTCCATGCAGAAGGAGACAATTACGCCTACTGTACTGTTCCGCTTCGTCACTCCGAGCCTCCTGAATTTCCAGTCGTTTCTCGATATCTTCGACATTGTCTTTCAGAACAGAGAGTTCAGCACAGATGGAATTTCTAAAAGTTCGGAAGTCCGCTTGAAGCACAGTCAGAACATCGCTGGGGTTGGTAGCACTGCCAGTGGGAGCAGACATGGCTTCCTCCAGGCGGGCTTGGAATTGAGCCATTTGCTTTTCGAAGCCTGTAATTCTTTCCTTCACTTCTTTGAGGGTCATAGTTGCACACACGATGAGATGGTATCCTAAACTTTCGAATTACACTCACTCGCGATTACGACTTGCTAGCTGTCTTGCGATTTAGGCAGGTGAGTTGCGGAGCTTACTTACACGCGTCTAGCGCCATGAGACTCGGGTAGCTGAAATAGGTCATTAATTTATTAATCATAGTATGCTCATGAAAGAAATTTGTTCATTTATGCATGTCTGTTCGTTTTTTGACACAGTTTTTTATTTCTATTATTTCTAAAAATGTTACTATGGAGCATATGGTTTCAACTTGAATTTTGAGATGCTGATCCGGATTGAAAAAGTGATTGTTTGTTGTGAGGTGTTAGGCGAAATGCGACTTCGTGGGCTTATGTAATTTCCATGATCTAATAAGTTATTTCGTCTTGATATTAAAGATTCGTCCTGTCTGACCTACGTAAATGGAGTTGCGCTGTAATTTATGCACACCAGTTTTATTTTCCTTACTGTTGGTATCCTTCATTTTCGATAATTTTGAGAAATAAAAACTACATTTAAACGCTATAGAATAATCCTGTCTTTGTAGCAGAGTTTCTAGTTTCTCAGAAACTGGTCGTAGTACGGTAGAACTGTCCACTTTTCCTTTTCCGATGGAGAAATGAGTATACTGGATCATATTTAATTTATTCCGTTATCGTATTACTAATTTGTCAATATCTCTTCATGAAATGGATTCTATAGCCAATTCCGGGAGAACATTTAATATTCGGACACTTTTTTGTATCCTGTTAGCTGGCATCACGGGATCTTTCCCTGTATGACAGTCACTTTACGAAATTTTCTGAATCCCTTTGTATTTACGTGTCAATCGTTCGTACATCAGGGTTGAATTTATCACTATGTAGGCTGAGGTTTCCATATTGTCCAGCTGGATCATGTCGACTGGATCCAGCTACATACATACATACGTACATACATACATACATACATACATACATACATACATACATACATACATACATACATACGTACATACATACATACATACATACATACATACATACATACATACATACATACATACATACATACATACATACATACATACATACATACATACATACATACATACATACATACATACATACATACATACACTATACACATTTCGCTTGTTCTCACGTTCAAAAACGCATTTCAGAGCATTTCTCCTTGCAAATATTGTTGCCATGATAGTTACTTATCGGTTCACTGTCTCACGGAAAATAATGAATACGAATTCACGCACGGAGAACACTGACAACTTCACTGTTTACTTTGTAAATACACTTCTCGTCCCACGCGCGACGAGCAGAGGAGAATGTGGAGCGTACAAGCTTCTCTCACCGCTAACAGCGGCCAGCAGTGAGATAAGGCTTTGTGTCATGTCACACGACTTTCTATTAACAAGGGCACTCTGGTGGATTTCCTACTTCCACATGCCACAGAAAGTAAAGAGCACTGCACAGGTTTATTGGATATGTTTCAAGTTCCTCGTGCCTTTAATGTGGCAATGGTTTTAGCCATTAATGCTATATTCATTCTATGGACAATTCTAACCCGGCATCCTCATCATGACCATTAAACAACCTTGAACGGACGCTACTTTTCACAGTTTTCATAACTCCGGAAACTGAAGTCCAGTTCCTTCAGCGCACATTGCAATGGACCCTTCGAACTCGGATAACTCAACGTCGCTTTGCCCTTAGCTGCTTGCCGAAGTTCAACCCGAATGACTCGATTTCCTTTTCACAGTTGTAACTGTTTTGGCATTTTAGAGTCATCCTGAAATGATGGCAGCATTTAATAAAAGTCTACTTGTACTAACTCAGGGAAAATTTCAAGTTTATGATGTACAGTACTTGATGGGTGATTCATTTGCTATACGGCTGTTCAATGATCTTTGATATGTTGGTGTATAATATTTATTGCTCTAAGGGATTGATTTAATATATCGGTCTTTTGAAAAAAAGGCACAGTTCTGGAATAATTAAGGTACCGTATATATTCAAGAGAGAAAGTTGCATTTTACTTTGTTTTTCTTTTCACCCAAATTCGCAGTTTTTCATATTGAACTTTATTTTTCTCCTGGAATATTGCATTTAACTTGACAAAACGTTTATTATGTATGTGTCAGTGTTATATTAGAAAACCTGACCGGGAGAGTTGACCGTACGGTTAGGGGCGCGCAGCTGTGAGCTTGCATCTGGGAGAGAGTGGGTTCGAGCCCCACTGTCGACAGTCCTGAAGATGGTTTTCCGTGGTTTCCGATTTTCACACCAGGCAAGGCTGTACCTTAATTAAGGCCACGGCCGCTTCCTTCCCACTCTTAAGCCTATCCCTTCGTCGCCATAAGACGTATCTGTGTCGGTGCGACGTAAATCAAAGTGTAAAAGAATTAAAATGAGAAAACCTGTGTTGTAGGGAATTTTTGATTGCAGGGTTTCTTCAGGCAGTAGGGATCACTATAACCCAAATATAAGTATAGTTGTGTCTGTACTTCATAGCTCAGTCTTATCTCGTATTAGGTACGCAAAAATCGAAAATAGGTTTTGTTCAACTTTTGTCTGTCGGTGTTTTTATTTGTTACGACACCACGGGAACACGGCTCAATAGAATTGGTAGGAACTCAGTGTTTAAGTTCGGAAATAGTCGGGCTGTGCACTAGGCCATATATTATTTGACTGGCATTCAGTGGCATAACAAAATTAAGCAAGAAATATCAAATTTCTATGTTAATAGTAACTGTATAAAAAAACTGTACATATTTATTTATCGTACGACGTACGCACATAAAGAGAGCAATAAAAATACATAAAGTACACAATTACTAACTCACTGGGAAAAGTCCAAGATTATAATGTAGTTGATGGGTGATTCATTTGTCATCGAAGTTCCTCACGGTCACGGTCACACTCTTTGCTGATGTGTGGACTGGTCTGCCTTGCATCACACTCCGGGGATGGTAATTCCTTCCATTTGTACATCAGATCTGCACATGGTCCATGATCAGTTCTTATTCTGTTAGGAAATACCCATATTCTTCGTCGCAGATCGAAACAAGTGGTTTGCACTGACAGTAAAGAGAATAAGTGCAGAGTTTGCAATCGTTTCCAGTCATTCATTGGAGTAACATCATCAGCCACTAGAAGTTCATCCTTTACAAGGGATGGGTTCCTTGAATGAAGCCGGTTAGTAAAAAAATCTTCAATATCTCAGTGGATTATGCAAGATTTTCTTGTTCTCCTTCACAGGCGCATTTCTTCGTCGTAGCTCTCTGGTGGAGCTATGCGACTCAGAACCGGGAGAAAGAAGATTGAGGTTCACCTTATGGTGCCCGTAAAAATTTGCATTGACTCATTTAATTGTCTATCCACCAGTATTGCATGAGTACTGTTAAGCCAAACAGGAGAGCAGCACTCTGCAGTGGAGTACGCAAGGTCTAATGCTGAGGATCGCAGTATGGTTGTAAACTTCATTATTGCATAAAGTATAATTTCTGATCTCTTATGTTTCATATACTTTTACCTATGAGGTATTTGTGATTATTACATTTTTCAGTAATTTCCAAGCAGAACTGTATATGAATAAATATAAAATGTGAATGAAAGAAAATCCAGTTCACAACATTTTAAATCTAATGCCTTTTTCTTTGCTAGTTGCTTTACGTCGCACCGACACAGATAGGTCTCATGGCGACGATGGGACAGGGAAGGGCTAGGAGTGGGAAGGAAGCGGCCGTGGCCTTAATTAAGGTACAGCCCCAGCATTTACCTGGTGTAAAAATGGGAAACCACGGAAAACCATCTTCAGGGCTGCCGACAGTGGGGTTCGAACCTACTATCTTCCGAATACTGGATACTGACCACACTTAAGCGACTGCAGTTATGAGCTCGGTTATACCTTTTTTTTTACCGTGGAGCTATTATAATGGAGACACTCATGAAAATACATTTTTATACCTTGTATATCAATGGCGAACATCGGTGATGTTAAATCGTCATGGTAATGAACTAACTGGCGATGGTGGTAGTTGTTGCCGAGATTGTTTTTATAATCTGAAAAACCGCTTTAGCCCCTATGATCAAGAACATACTGAGAAGTTTCTAACTCCTTTACTGAATTTACAAACATATAAAACTGCATTTAAATTGAAAAATCTGAAATATCTGCATTTAAAATGGAAAATATGAAAAATATTATTCATTAAATAAGATACACAATCGTCGAACCTTGTACTCACACTTATTTCTTACCTGCTTACTTACACATACGTTATTTGATGGGCGCCAGCTACAACTCAGTGCAGCAATAATAGAATGAGAATCTTGGCTATCTCTAGGGTGTGGAGTAATAAGCTTACTTTTGACAACATACCATATAAGTTCTGGGAAAAGGAGATTGGCGTTCGGTTTGCCCTTTTAATTTGAGGTTAGCTAATTCTGGCATTGAAATAATAATATGCATTCATTTGATAGAACAAAATATATTCTTTAAATTGTATATAAAAATAGTAAGTCTTGCTGCGATAAAACAGATGAGAATATGAAATTATGACATTGCAACTGAAAGAAACTAGGTATGAATTTGAATTCTTCTTGACCGGACATTTAGCAATTTATACGAAATATATACCTCACTGGTTCACATGACTGTACCTTCAACACTTTGAGTGTAATTGCGACGTATTCCTTAGATCTGGTCTGTACTGTAGATGTGTCACGCCTAATTTGGTGATGTATCCATGTGACTGCTTCTTCTCCATATCATATGACTACTTGGTAAGTCTATCCTTCTTTGACTTCGTGGTAAGCCTTCCCGTCCGTATCTTCAACTAAGAGACTGACCAACTGTAGCCTCATTCTCTCAATGACCAATGAGTCATGACCTTCCCGTAGACTCCCGTTGACT
Source organism: Anabrus simplex (assembly GCF_040414725.1). Lineage (NCBI taxonomy): Eukaryota > Metazoa > Arthropoda > Insecta > Orthoptera > Tettigoniidae > Anabrus > Anabrus simplex. The sequence continues at coordinate 935,760,330 of NC_090266.1, forward strand.
TAATGACCGACTGAGGCCTCTGCATCTCGTTCACACTCCGACCAACTGTCTCCTCTCCTTCCAATTGAATAATGACTGACGCTACAAGATGCAGCCACCTTTTATAGACGTTAGGTTGACGCACCTACGTAACCTTCAGAAATAACAATAATCTATACCCACCTCGCAATAAGTATTACATACAATGGTGAAAAGCCCGGGGCTCCCTAGGTAAATCTAAGACCGTGCTCACGATGACGTAGCGATGACGTAGCAATGACTCTGCATTTACTCCAGAAGTATTGCACAATGTAGCAATGTCACATCCACATCTGATATACAGCAACTCTTTACTGTACATGTTTCTAATGTTAATCTACACACACTTATATATGCATACAGTTAACTACAATCACGCAAGCGACAAGCATTGCAGAATCGAATTGAATAATAATTATATTGCAATAATAGTAATCTCACAGACAAAATAATAATAGTATTACGGACATAATAATAATAATAATAATAATAATAATAATAATAATAATAATAATAATAATAATAATAATAATAATAATAATAATAATAATAATATCACAGATAAAATAATAATAAAAATACAGATATCACCTTGTAACGGGATTTGAACCGTTACACTACTAAAGATAACCATCGACTTAATAGAAAACGTGAACAGGGCTGAGTAGCTCAGGTGGTAGAACGCAGGCCTTCTGTGTTCAAGTCAACAGGTTTGATCAGTCTGGTGGTATTTGAAGGTGCTCAAATATGTTAGCCTCGTGTTAGTAGATTTGCCAGCACGTAAAAGAACTCCCGCGGGGAAAAATTTCAAACACCTCGACGTCTCCGAAAATTGTAAAATTTAAGATATAAAACGAATATTATTATTATTATTATTATTATTATTATTATTATTATTATTATTAGAAAAACGTGAAGGAACGACTGTTCAATAAAGAGGGAATCACAAATACGGTGTATGCAGATATTGTGTGTGTTTTTGTAAGCCTGGGTTTCGAATGCCCAATATTACAAAATTTGATGACGTACAATGTTCCAAGCTCCTAGATCTTATCAACAATAACTTTAGATATATCGAATATTTTTGTTAGGTCTGGTGTGCATCTCTTCTACTGCCACTCGTCCCCGACGAGGGCATCACTACTTGAATTAAAATACAACAGCTAGCAGGATTTGAGGCACTGAGCATACGATTCTGTTGTTTACGACAAGTCTCACTTCAGTAAAAATATTCAACGACGCTAATCTATGGAGACTTTCATAGAATCCAAAATGTTACAAATTGAATACTATACTTCAAACATTTAAGTGCTGCTGACGTACAGTAAACATCCGACGGTTCCAACGGTTACTATTATTTGCTTCAATTTACAAAATTTCTCCAAAATCTGTGAAAACAATGTTCTCACGTTTTTTTAGAATAAGCGTCAAGTACAGTATTCCTACAGTTCCAACAAGTTTTCATAATAACGATACCATCCTCACTAAAAGTATCGCATGGTTACAATTACACTTGCCCGACTTAACTCACTCTAGAAATGAAACTATTCATTGCGTATTTTGTTTTTTGTTTGTTTACAATTTGTTTTTACGCCACTCCGACAAAGATAGATCTTATGGTGACGATGGGATAAGAAAGGGCTACGCGACGTGAACCGTGCAGCCACTCGCTCAGTACTATTCATAGTAAGCGTACCATAGCCTGTAAGAATAATGTCCAGATTATAGGCTAAAAGATTTGCAGGGTTCACCGTTACCTGAAATTCAGTCCGGCTCCATGGCTAAATGGTTAGCATGTGAGCCTTTCGTCACAGGGGTCCAGGTTTCGATTCTCGTCGGGGTCGTGAATTTGAACCATAATTGGTTAATTCCGCTGGCGCGGGAGCTGGCTGTGTGCGTCGTCTTCATCCTCATTACGACGCGCAGGTCGCTAATGGGAGTCAAATCAAAAGACCTGCACTGGCGAGCCGAACTTGTCCTCGGACATTTCCGACACTAAAAGCCATTCGCCATTTCCATTTCACGGTTTATGAGGTGAATGTACTCACAGGTGTTGATCTGAAGAGATATCATATGATTTTCTCTACGTCGTACCGACACAGATATGTCTTATGGCGACGATGGGATAGGAAAGAGCTAGAAGAGGGAAGGAGGCGACCGTGGCATTAATTAAGGTACAGCGCCAGCATTTGCCTGGTGTGAAAATGGAAAACCACTGAAAAGCATATTCAGTGGAGTTCGACCGCTCTATCGCCCGAATGCAAGCTCACAGATGCGCGCCCTAACCACACGGACAACTCGCTCGGTAAGAGATGTAGCAGGCATACCAATGGAGATGCTTCGCGCATCCGTGCAGCATACTCTCCTACTCTTTCAGGCTGTCTTGTACAGTGAGTACAAATTTTAGTCTGATGGATGATACTGAGCCATATTGTAATATGCCTCAATTTATATATTGGAACACTGTGACATAATTTTATTTAGCGCATCATAGAGTGGCAGGGAGTGAAGGCAGGAAGCCTGGATGACCGTGCCATAGGCCATGAAAATCCCGTATTGGTCCGGAAGGAACGAATTCCTCGAGTTCGAATTGAGCCGCAAGCCGTGAATTCAGTCATGCAGACCCCTACTATATCACCAAGCCCAACCGCTGCAACCTGGAGGGGATGAGATTTGAATGGGGGGATCTACAGGACAATTGTCACAGGTTAACAAACCTCTCTTTCCCAGCGCTGGAATCAACGGAATTTAAATCAATAAATCAGCAACTAAGCTAAATTCCACAGGTCTTACTCTACACATAATTAAGAACAGAATTATCGAATGCTAAGTGTCGATAATATTATTTACTTGTGCTCAATTGAGAGAAGTGCGTATTTACAGGAGGGGCCGTTGACATCTGGTGGGCCGATAAAAGGCAGAACTCTCTGTTAGGCGAATAATCACCTCTACCACGGCGTCCTTTTTAGGCTATAAAAGCTTGCTTCAAGGGGAAAGCTTTCTCATTCAGTGACTCTCATTCTGGCAGTCTCTCAGTTAAGCTCTTTCACATCTCTGTGATTTGCAGCACTCATTTGTGTCTCATTCTGTTAGTCTCATTGTGTCTAATTCAGTTAGTCTTATTAGATCAATCGTGTTACAGAAACTCGTTGATAGTCAGTTTCTCGGTTGATACTCATTCGTTGCTTCGAAACGCCAAGTGAGGCACTGCGTGATTCACGAACGTATTAAAAAATATATTAAGACTATTATTCAATCGCCGTGAGTTAGCTCACAAGAGCTAATAGCAATATCAAGTAACACAACATTTATAACGCGTACGAGGACCGCGATTGTAACCTGTGCGAGCCCTATAAAATTTAACTGATTTAAACCGGGCTAGCTCGCATAATTAGTGACGTACAGACCGGGATTAAAATTTGTGCGGAGGCTATAGTCAATGGTAGTCTAAACCTAAGTTTGAAATTCTGCGTATTTTGATCTCGCTAAGCGGCGAAGCAGATGTTCTGAAGTAAATCACCATTCCAGACGATTGCAGGATCAAGCAGACGACAACCATGTTGTATCCAGCACTCGAGGCGACGACCATCAACCCCGTGCTGACTGCTGTTGCCATGAGCTAAGCAAGCATGACATAGCGATCATGTGATTCGTCGCTGGTGGAGAGATGGCTGCTAAATTAAGTCCGTCAGTTCTACAAATATGTGAAGTAACATTCATACACTAGTACAGGTTTTTCTTAAGTCAGTTAAATAATTATTAAATTTAAACCAATTGCTTTGCTTTGTTTTAGTAAAGTTAAATACGTTCAGGGCTGCAACGCATGTTTAAACTCTGAACCGAGTGTTTATATGTCAATTCATGTTTACAAGTGATAGAATAGGTTAGATATAGGTGTGTGCTTTTGTTAATAGTATTGTTTCTTGTATGAGTTGAATTTGATAGAGGTGTTGGACAGATTATTCACAGTATCAAATGGGATGCGCGCCTTCAGCATCGCGAGATTGTACAGAATAGATTAGAGACAGCATAAGATCAGGAAGTGTTTCTTCGCATGAAACATGAATTTTTTTAGCTGCAAGTAGTTGCACGGTAGAGTTACATTCACCGTTGAATAGAGAGCAGGGTCTTTAACTTTGGTGGCAGGCAAGTTCAGGAATGTAACGGGTATCGAAATAAGGATATTTTATGTGAGAGGCTATAATTGAAGTGTGATACTGACGGGGCTGAAATAATAAGAGAAAAGCTGTGAAGCCATAGTGTTTTGCTGGGAGTCCTGCATCATATGTGTATTGATAAGCCAGCCTGTAATTATGCACGTGAATGTGTTGGCTGTGTGTTATTTCTGTCGGAGAGAATTATGTGCCATTGTGCACAGATAAGGAGTCGGCGCGGCCCCGACCAGATGTTAGCTCCCAGGTAAAGAAAGCTAGAGACAGCTGTGGGCTGTGAGCCCACTATGAGTGATAGTACTTTACGATAGACCCCGTTAGTTTCACGAACGGCTGACTATCTGCCCCAGTTATTTAAATGTTTATTGCTTATCAGCTAATGTCCCTTCACGTGTCGAGAGATACGGTAGTGCCGTATCTTTGTGAGGCATACAATCTTCGGAGCCTGTATATGTCGGAAGCGAATCCTGGCGCCTCTATCAACTTCAGTGCATATTTGTGTGCGTTTTATTTCGCAGGTGTGATTTTTGTATATTACCTTGAGTTGTCTATTATTGTCCAGTGCATTTATTGTTTTTGTCTTGTGATGTTGTCAGTAGTGGGAGATTGTATGTTCTAAAACTATGGGTGCTGAGTCAGCATTTTCCGACGAGGCCATTGACTCCTAGTTGAGTAGTATGGCTATGATGGTTCGCGGAATTTGCGTACGAGAACACGCCTAACCTCACAGACTCCATTTGGGGGCCCTAATTGGTCAGGAGAATGATCTGGGATGCTTTCTGACCTCCTAGGGGAGGTTATGACGTCATACACATACGAACGAGGGCAATGCTAATCCCACTGGCCAACCTGGAGTGTTTTGACTGTTAGGTGAGGTTATGACCCTTATGTACGGGAGCAATGCTAAACTCACGGGCGACTTTGGGGGAGCCGAATCGGACAGGGGCCCCTTGGAGGAGCCGAGTCAGAAAGTCTTTGACTGCTAGGTGAGGTTATAACATCATACCCTTTCGTACGAGGGCAATGCTAACCTCACGGGCCACATTTAGGAGTCCAATCGGTAGATGAGGTGATGCCGTGTTTACCTAACCTCGCTACGACGGGTTCCCCTTGGAGGAGCCGAACTGGTGAGGTGACTTGTAGGTGTGGTTGACACGTGTGTTAATCTAACCTTGCCCACCAACGGTAACCTAACCTCACACCTAAGCTCTTTGCTGCCTCCCTCCTTGGAATAGTGACAGAGCTGTGACGTAATAAGCGCGGATTATATAAAAGTGCATGCTTATATTTACCTCTACGGTGTTGGGTTTGTGATGAGATGAATCTGTTGAGACAGATTTTTTTTATAACCCAATGCACTTCCTGACGTAAATCTCATCACGAACGGTAACCTAACCTTACACATAGGCTCTTTGTCGTCTCCCCACTTGGAGTAGTGACAGAGTTGTGATGTAATAAGCGCGAGCGATTTAAAAATGCATGCTGATCTTTACCTCTATGGTGTAAGATGGATTTTTATAACCGGATGCCTTTCCCGACGTAAACCTCATCGTGGAAGATAATAAGATGAAACGACTGGTATGATATATGGTAGTAGGAAGGGATAGTGTAAAACCCGGTAGTGGCACATAGCCTTCTCCTGTCGAATAGCATCGAGAGGTCTGCTCAAGGCTTTACGTCTCCATCCCACGGACAAATAACAATCAACAGCGTTATATGCCCTCACTCCAAATGAGCATTGCGGAGAGGATTAAAATTTAATCAAGGCTTGTTTGGGGCATACAATCTAGTAATTAGAAATTGTATACCATCACCTACCTTACCCTGCCAGGCTGAATGGCTCAGACGGTTGAGACGCTGGCCTTCCTTCGCAAACGTTGCAGGTTCGCCTCACGTTATACACCACACTGTAGAGAAACGGGGCAAGGTTTGGACCTGACAGGATCGATTTCTTAAAACCCGATGCCCTTCCTGACGTCAACCTCATCAGATCAGGGATGATAATGATATGAAATAAATCACATGATATATGATAGCAAGAAGGGAGAATATAAAACCCGGTTGTGGCATATAGCCTTGTCCTGTCGAATAGCATCGAGAGGTCTGCTCAAGGCTTTACGTCTTCATCCGACGGGCAAATAACCATCAACACTCCTCCTCCTTAAACGCATCTCTACCTAGTTGAGTACCTGTGCCATAGTTGACTCCGTTTCAGGCCTTGTACCACTTATCAAATTACGTAACAGAGCTGCGAATCAAGCACATTGTAGATACTTAATGTGTAGTTCTATAATAGCGCGACTGAGCATGTGCAGTATTAATATAATAATTTCGTGTGGCTATTTCTAGCCGAGTGCAGCCCTTGTAAGGCAGACCCTCCGATGAGGGTGGGCGGCATCTGCCATGTGTAGGTAACTGCGTGTTTTTGTGGTGGAAGATAGTGTTATGTGTTGTGTGTGAGTTGCAGGGATGTTGGGGACAGCACAAACACCCAGCTCCCGGGTCATTGGAATTAACCAATGCAGGTTAAAATCCCCGACCCGGCCGGGAATCGAACCCGGGACCCTCAGAACCGAAGGCCAGTACGCTGACCATTCAGACAACGAGTCGGACATGTGCAGTACTAAGGGCATACTATTTTATCATGCAGCGATCACGTCGACATGGTTATATATGTTTAATTTTGTTCGTTATCAAGGTCACTCTCTAGTAAACACAAGCCTTTATAAATGCTATAAGACCGGTCGAGCTGGCCGTGCGGTTAAAGTCGCGCAGTTGTGAGATTGCATCCGGGTGATAGTGGGCTCGAATCCCACTGCCGGCAGACCTGCAGATGGTTTTCCGTGGTTACCCATTTTCCCACCAGGCTGTACCTTAATTAAGGCCACGGACGCTTCCTTCCCACTCCTCGGCTTTCCTTATTCCATCGTCGTCATAAGACCTATCTGTGTCGTTGCGACGTAAAGCAAATTAAAAAAACAAGATGCTATAAGTGAGAATATTTTCTTTAGGTGTGAGGAGGCGAAGGGAATGCAATAAGAAGAACATTTTAATGTTAAATAAATATTTATTTTGTAATGATTTACAAAATTGAACCCACTACTACCGGTTATACTACAGTCTTTGTTATGCTGGCGACAAGTTTTCTGTACCCCTTATAAGCTTACTCTGAAGACTTAGCATGCTTCCAAAATTGTAATGCCCCCTGCAACATTCAAAACACACAAAATATTTATTTTTTATGAAATTAAATTTTCAAAATATATTATACTTTGCATGTCATGCTTTGCAAAGGAGTTAATGCAGTTCTTAGCTTGTTGTCATTCATGTATCTAATTCCTTTCTTAATTATTATGAGGTACTCTAAAGAAGGGAGAAAGTTCATCCATAATCTGTCTACAGTTTACAATCTTCGGTTTAGGTCCATCCCAATCATCCGCTTCCAACTGGCCGCCGTGGAGTAAAATTCATTATCGTATGCATGGACGTCTTTTCTAAATTTGTAACCCTATGTCCAGTGCAAGAAGAAAACACCAGATCGGCACTGAATCAAATTAAAAACGAAATTATCCCTAGGATGGGTAAACCAGAAAGCACACTGAGCGATCATGGACCATAATTCACCTCTCCAATTGTCAAGCGCCAGCTTGAGAAGTTAGAAATCAAGGATATTTTGAGTTCTGTCCGTCACCCAGAATCGAACACTTGTGAGAGCATAATGCGAGATGTGGCCAAACATTGCCGAATTATCATTTCCAGGGAACATTGAAAGTGGTTAGATGTCATCCCAATAATCTCTGAAAGTATAAATTCTACTTGCCACGAATCAACCAGACAAATACCCTCTGTGGTACATTGCAACGAGCATCCGAATAGATCAGGGCATGGAGTGATAGCTTGTCCAAGTGACCCTAGACCGTATCCAGCGATGTGCATTAGGAACACGGCAGAGCGAATGAAAAGACAAGCAGAACGGCGTTACGCAGAACAAGAAACGATCGTTTCCATTGCCCATTACGAATCAATTAATTGGTGTTGGTAAAGAGAACCGCTATCTCAGACTCCCCTGCGCGTTTTTACCACAAATTTGCAAAGTTATACGTTGGTCCATATAGAATTGTTCAAGTGTATGACAATAACTCGTACAAAGTTAGGAGCATGGACGGTTCGATAGACAAAACTTTCAGTGCAGCAAACCTAAAGCTCTATTACCCACCAGGCCAGATAAGAATCGATGACGTGCAAGATGGAGAAGAGATGGATGACGGTGATGAGGATGGTGAAGAAGAATATGTTTTACATCGCACCGACACAGATAGGTCCTTTGGCGACAATGGGATAGGAAAGTTCTAGGAGTGGGAAGGAGGTGGCCAGTAGTATAATTGGATGGTTCTGCCGCCTCCTCCTCCTCGCGCGGCGCGGGAAATTTGAATTCTGGCGGGAAATTTGAATTCTGGCGGGAAATTTGAATTTTGGCGGGAGATTTGAATTTTGGCGGGAGATTTGAATTTGTAAACAAAGCCACGTGCTTTTTGACAGCTGTCATCGACAACAACGCATCGCTAACCTCACTGCTGCCATCTTGACGGGCCTAAACCTCAGTGGTACCAACTTAACCTAACTAGCATGAGGTAAACAAAGCCACGTGTTTTTTGACAGCCACGTGCTTTTTGACAGACAACAGCGCATCGCTAACCTCAGTACTGCCATCTTGACGGGCCTAAACCTCAGTAGTGCCAACTTAACCTAACTAGCGCGAGATAAACAAAGCCACGTGCTTTTTGACAGCCACGTGCTTTTTGACAGCTGTCACTTAATCTAACTAGCGCGAGGTAAACAAAGCCACGTGCTTTTTGACAGCCACGTGCTTTTTGACAGACAACAACGCATCGCTAACCTCAGTACTGCCATCTTGACGGGCCTAAACCTTAGTGGTACCAACTTAACCTCACTAGCATGTGGTAAACAAAGCCACGTGCTTTTTGACAGCTGTCATCCGCCATATTTAAACCACAGAGCACTGTGCTGCCCTCTTGCGTCACCTGTCATCGGCAGTGCTGCCATCTTGACGGGTCTAAACCTTAGTGCTACCAACTTAACCTAACTAGCGCGAGGTAAACAAAGCCACGTGCAGCTGTCATCCGCCATCTTTAATCTATAGAGCACAGTGCTGCCCTCTTTAGCTACTTACCTTTGAAATGAGGTGGCGGATAATTTGAAAAATGCTTTTTGACAGCAGCCATCTTTGTGCACCATGCTGCCCTCTTTAGCTAGATACCTGTGGTGGCAGGCAATTCCACATGACAGCAGCCATCTTTAATCAAGAGAGCACTGTGCTGCCCTCTATGTGGTGGCTGCAAATTGAAAAATTTCACGTGCTCTTGTTTGGAAACAAACTCACGTGCTTTTTGACAGCTACCATCCGCCATCTTTAATCAACAGAGCATAGTGCTGCCCTCTTTAGTTTGAAATGTGGTGGCGGCAAATTCCACGTGCTCTTGTTTGGAAACAAAGCCATGTGCTTTTTTGACAGCTGTCATCCGCCATCTTTAATCAACAGAGCACCGTGCTGCTATCATGCGGGCAATTTCGTCAGCTGTCATCCGCCATCTTTAATCCACAGAACACCGTGCTGCCCTCTTTATGGCTACTACCTTAAGCACGTAGTAGCGGGCAATTTGAAAAGTTCTGTTAGCTATCATCCGCCATCTTTAATCAAGAGAGCACCGTGCTGCCATCTTTAGCTAGATACCTTTGAAATGTGGTGGCGGCAAATTGAATAATTTCACTTGCTCTTGTTTGGAAACAAACTCACGTGCTTTCTTGACAGCTACCATCCGCCATCTTTAATCAACAGAGCATAGTGCTGCCCTCTTTAGTTTGAAATGTGGTGGCGGCAAATTCCACGTGCTCTTGTTTGGAAACAAAGCCATGTGCTTTTTTGAGAGCTGTCATCCGCCATCTTTAATCCAGAGAGCACCGTGCTGCCCTCTTTATCGTAGTAGATGTAAATTCGTCACCTGTCATCCGCAGTGCTGCCATCTTTAGCTAGATACCTTTGAAATGTGGTGGTGGATAATTTAAAAAGAGAAATTCTGCAGCAGCCCTCTCTCAACGCTAATTGCATAAGATGGCGGCTATACATGACCCCTTAAGGGTGCTTACGCAAGATGGCTGCTATACACAGGTTCTTACGAGACGCCCTTGGGATGCTTGCGCAAGATGGCAGTTATACATGGCTCCTTATGAGATGCCCTAGGGATGCTTGCTCAAGATAGCGACTGCTCTTATGGGACGGCTTAAGTGTCCTTGCACAAGATGGCTTGAGACGCCCTAAGGATGCTTGGGCAAGATGGCGGACACAAGATGGCGGCTATACACAACTCCTTATGAGACGTTTTAAGGGTGCTTGCGCAAGATGGTTGCTACTCTTATGAAGAAAGCTAGCTTAGAGGCTAACGTGTCGTGCTAGTTCGATTCATTACATTTAGGGCTTAAATGCAAAATGTTAAATATATCGAAAACGGTGCACCGTAGAGCAAAACGGACAAAATTTTTCTGCCTAATACGTAGGTTCGCAGTATGAGGAACAAGAAAACCATAGTCTAATGATGAGATCAACGGTTCGGTTCCTACTTAGGCCCTTTGGCATTTGCTCTGTTTTAGCTTGTATTGAAGCGAGTCTTCGTAACATGATCAGGTCTAACTATGGTAGAGAGTATAACGTACCGTGCTGGTTCGATTCATTAAATTTGGAGGCTTAAATGCAAAATGTTAAATATCTCGAAAACGGTGCATCGTAGAGCAAAACGGACAAAATTTTTCCGCCTAATACGTAGGTTCGTAGTATCAGGAACAAGAAAAAACATAGTCTAATGATGAGATCAACGGTTCGATTCCTACTTAAGCCCTTTGGCATTGGCAGCTATCTATTTCTACAAGATGGTGGCTGCTCTTATGAGACACAAGATGGCTTGAGACGTCCTAGGGATGCTTACGCAAGATGGTGGACACAAAATGGTGACTATACATAGCTCCTTATGAGACAGCCTAGGGGTGCTCACACAAGATGGCAGCTACTCTTATGAAGAAAGCTAGCTTAGAGGCTACTGCGCAAGATAACAGCTGCTGTTATGCATGTGGTGGACGGCAATTTGAAATTCTATGTGCTTAATCAAGAGAGCACCCTGCTGCCCTCTTTAGCTGAAATGTGGTGGTGGATAATTTGAAAAATTCTTTTGACAGCTATCATCTTTAAACAATGGCGACTATACATAGGCTGTTAAGGCCTTATCATTCTCCTCCTCCTCCTCCTCCTTCTCTACCTCCTCCTCCGCCTCTTATGTCAAGGCATAGCTTTATATCGAACAAGTTTAAACCTGCATCGCGAAGGCAAGCGTGTGCAGCGATAACATTATTGTGCATGTTTAGACTTTCGAAACATAAGAAGAGTAGAATCAAACGCTGTACTCGATACGACATGTGATCAGAACATTGATTGATGCGTTCAGAAAACAAAATAAGTGATCAAGACTAGAATCGAACACTGTACTCAATACATCATGTGTTTAGAATATGTCAGGGGATACCCTTGTTCTAAGAAGATCAGATTGAAACATAACAAGACTAGAATAGAACACTGTAATCGATGTTGTTAACTTCAACATGTGATCAGAACATTGATTGATGTGTTCAGAACACAAAATAAGTGATCATGTCTAGAATCGAACACTGTACTCGATACAACATGTGATCAGAACATTGATCGATGTGTTCAGAACACAAAATAAGTGATCAAGACTAGAATCGAACACTGTACTCAATACAACATGTGTTTAGAACATATTAGGTGGTACCCTTGTTCTAAGAAGATCAGAATGAAACATAGCAAGACTAGAATCGAACACTGTAATCGATGTTGTTAACCTCAACATATGATTAGAACATTGTTTGATGTGTTCAGAGCAAAAGTACAATTTTGATGATTTGCTTAGTGTAAAATCAAAAACTATGGAAACACACTGTGCACATATCGCATAGCTAACTCGCTCAGTAAGCAATATTGCAAAACTACAACTTCAATGATTTGCCTAGTGTAAAACATCAAAAACACACTGTACCCATACTGCGCAGCTAACTCGCTCGGTAAACGATATAGCCAAAGTATAACTTCAAATTATTTACCTTCCATCATTCGTCTTGTGTGAAAATCAGTCGAACAAGTTATCGCATAAACATGTAACATGAAATATCAGTCAATCTGTTGGCATGGGTTACAAGCATGTAGCTTATGCGGGAAGTAAAATTAAACAGAACGCTAGTGCTATAAGAAATACTCTGCTTACATTTTTAAGTCCCTAGCTGTTGAACAAGTTATTACATAAATATGTAACATGAAATATCGGTTCGGAAACATATTGTTTCAAGGATGAAAGGACTCTTCCTCCTCCTTACCGCACATTCCTTGTAGGGCTAAGGGGCTAATGGGCTAAAGGGCTAATGGGCAAAAGGGCTAAAGAGCTAATGGGCTAAAGGGCTAAAGGGCTAATGGGCTGAAGGAGCAACAACCTCATCGATCGCTATCAGCAAGAACGCTTGTACTTTGTTAAGTGTAGAAAATTAATCTTTATTTGTAAATGGTTTCATGTTCAGAACAAGGAATGGAACCTAGGGGTTACGTCTTACCTAATAAAATCCCCGAGGTGCGATGAGTTACGTTTTTCGAACTAGTGTTTGGAACACTGAACTTTTCAAGATGATAGCAGAGAGTTTAGCAATGTTCTGTTGTTGGATTATAAATTCCGCGCTACAACATGCATAAGGTGGCAGCCTTGAGGTTTACTGCCGTAAAGATGACAAGAGTGAGGTTAACAATGTTCCGTTGTTGGATTTTAAATTCCGCGCTATAACATGCATAATGCTTTGTATAGTCCGTTCTTCAGCGAGATAGACACTTCTAATTATTTTTGACTACTGGGGTCCATATTCTTGTTAAAATAATCAATTAAAATTTATTATTTTCCCATGTCTAAACAGACCGTCTATTACCATGTTTACCTTCCCATTGTAGGACATGCTGTAACTGCTCTCTGTTTTATCTTCTGTCATAATGGCTGTATGTGTTAAGATCGCTTGTTACAACTCCTTGCTTCTAATCCTCTTATATATCATGTGACCATTTTATTATGGTTTACTGAGAATAGCCCCAGCATGTTCAAGAGTAAGAGATTTAAGATTTCAGAGTACACCACACATTTGAAAATGTTTTACACTTCGAACCATTAAAACATGATTAAAATCATTAAAAACTTAGCTTAACCATCGTCACCTTGGTCTCCTTCTAGTCCTCTTTCCCTCCATGGCTGAGTCTGTTATTTCGCTAGGTAACCTATCCTCCTCCATTCCCCTCACATGAACCCACCGACTTAGCTGGTTTATATGAAGAGTTTCATCCATCATGGTCATACCGAAATTCTAGGGTGCTAGAAAAAAGTCTAATTATTCAAGAAATTATAAAAATGAGTTAAGTGTTGTACCTTGGGTTAGAAGGGCATAACATTTTTTCTTTTGGTAAAAACAAAACAAGCCAACTCTTATTTTAAATGGTGATTTGAAACTTCATTAAAACAGGGTAAATTAACAGCCATATTGTTTTGTAAGGGAAAAGTAGACAAGCCATATTCTCCGCTTTAGACCATATCAATAAATTTCCAAATTGATCGTAAGATGACAAGTCAATAGGCCTGTCCCAGGCTAGCGACCAGTCAACCCAGGTTATGCTTCATAATAAGCCTGTAAACTCCATGGAGTTCGATCATTGTTGTTCCTTTCGATTCCCGGCCGGGTCGGGGATTTTAACCTTAATTGGTTAATTCCAGTGACACGGGGGCTGGGTGTATGTGTTGTCTCCATCATCATTTCATCCTTATCATGACGCGCAGGTCGCCTACGGGAGTCAAATAGAAAGACCTGCACCTGGCGAGCCGAACCCGTTCTGGGATATCCCGGCACTAAATGCCATACGACATTTCATTTCATCGTTGTTCCTAACCTGTGTTATAGATGTCATTACTTCAGTTTTATACAGTTGACGATACATTTACGACGATAGACAGCTGTTACATACTATTCTTATTGTTTGCATTATTGGGAAGAGAACGAAGTCTAACAATTACTTTTAATAATGAGTCAACCAGATCTCCTTGGCTGAATGGTCAGATTTGAGGTATTCGGTTCAGGGGATCCCAGGTGTGATTCCCGGCCGGGACAGGGATATTACTAGCGTCTGATTAATTCTTCTGGCTCGGGGACCGAGTGTATGTGTTTGTCCTAAGATTCTCCTCTTCATATTCAGATAACACCACACGACCAACCACCACAGAAACACGGAATAGTATTTACATCCCCCACATAGGTTTGGCGTCAGGAAGGGCATCCGGTCGTAAAACGGGGCCAAATCCACGTATGCGACACAGTTCGCATCCGCGACCCCACAGGTATGGGAAAAGCGGTGGAGGAAAGAGAAGAAGAAGAAGTGAGCCTACGAGATGCTACATATTTGGCCTCGAATAGGGTCTACGAACTCCCTGTCCTAACGGACCATTAAGCGAGTTAGCTGCACAGCTATGAGCTTCCAAGCGATATATAGTTTTCCATAGTTTTCTATTTCCACATCGGGAAATTGCTGGGGCTGTACTTTAACGCGATGGAAGAAAAATCAACATCTTTTGACTGTTGATCGTAAATCAAAGACCAAGTTGTCTGGAATGCGATATGAATCACGCAATGATTGGGGGAACAGAAGAAGCGTTTAGAAATACCACCTACAGAACTCAGGACTGGTTGGAACCAAAATTAACTAACACAAAGTCGTTGAAATGGATCATCATCACCTTCTGGCCATTTGTAGCCTTCTCAAATAATCCTTAGTGCTAAAGATTAAGGATAATGATGGACATGTTTTCAAGTGGCATTAAGTCAAGTGGTTTCGCTGTGCGAAATGCTAGTCAAGGATATACCTGAATGAACCATAATGTAAAATGTGGTAATAAGTGTAACAACATTCCCATTCTAAACAACAATTAATTTAAAGGATAAAAGAGGCCTTCTAATTCTGCAATGTAATTCGCTGCAAGGTATTTTATTTATAAGGTACAATAAAGTATTTTTTCACTCTGTATAACTTCGTACTGATTATTCACAACGAAATATATCACTATATATCTCTTTTACACTTGGCTTTACGTCGCACCGACACAGATAGGTCTTATGGCGACGATGGGATAGGAGAGGCCTAGGAAAGGGAAGGAAGCGGCAGTGGCCTTAATTAAGGTATAGCCCCAGCAGGGGCGTATTCTCCATGAATGCAAGGCATTCATTGCATGCGTTATGATAACACAAAGAACTGTCTGATGTACGATTTTAGGTTGTTTCAAGTCGAATATTAACGATTTCATCTCTCAGAAGTTCAAAATGTCCGCGCAACTGTACTGGTTCCGTTGCTTGACTACGTGTGGTGCTGGTGTAGTCTCGCCGTCTACACCACTCTAGGAAGAAAGAGACAGCGAATGGACGAGTTCAGGAAGAAAGGCATTCAATCTTAAAATTGCATTCGGTGGCAGACGTAGTTCTGAAACCCTCCGAACGATGTCGCTGCAATTGAAACTTGGTCAGAATTTGTCACCCTATATCCGTGCTACCCTCTGCCATCTGTTAGCAACGTGGAGAAAGTCGGCATCTTTACAGCGAACGGGCCCCACAGATTACCCCCCAGCGAGAACCCAACGTGACGAAACTGACCAATGCCACTGGGGTGACTTACCTCCAGTGCTTGAGTTGTGGCTAACTAGTGAGTTATTCATTGTATTTTAGGTGTTTTATTATATCTTGCGCAGATGTGGTATTAACGATGGATGAGTCTAAAACGGATATAATTGTAAATCAGTTTGAAAAGCCATTTACTGGCCGTTCGTTTGATGAAAAGATTCAAATAGTTAAAGCCGGGAGACCTCAACCTTCCCTCGTAAATTTATTCCTCTTCTTCTTCTTAATCTGCTTACCCTCCAGGGTTGGCTTTTCCCTCGGACTCAGTGAGGGATCCCTCCTCTACCTCCTCAAGGGCAGTGTACTGGAGCTTCAGACTCTGGGTGGGGGATACAACTGGGGAGGATGACCAGTACCTCGCCTCACCAGCTATGCTGAACAGGGGCCTTGCGGGGGATGGGAAGATTGGAAGGGATAGACAAGGAAGAGGGAAGGAAGAGGCCGTGGCCTGAAGTTAGGTACCATCCCGGCATTTGCCTGGAGGAGAAGTGGGAAACCACGGAAAACCACTTCGAGGATGGCTGAGGTGGGAATCGAACCCACCTCTACTCAGTTGACCTCCCGAGGCTGAGTGGTCCCCGTTCCAGCCCTCGTACCACTTTTCAAATTTCGTGGCAGAGCCGGGAATCGAACCCGGGCCTCCGGGGGTGGCAGCTAATTACACTAACCACTACACCACAGAAGCGAACCCTCGTAAATTTAAAAACAGAAAACAAGAATTGTGTACGCACGCTCAATCCAGAAACTTACAGTAAAACTGTTTGGCTCGAGTTCACCTACATGTAATTAGGGTGAGTAGAATTGAAATTTACTTAATACGTTGTGTTAACTGCATTGTTACTAGTTGCATGCCTCAGTGGAGATTCCAGGATACGCCACTGAGCCCCAGCATGTTTCTGTTGCGAAAATGGGAAACCACGGGAAACCACCTTCAGGCTACCGAGAGTTGGGTTCGAACCCACTATCTCCCGGACATCCATGATCAAAACTGTACAGTACAGCTGCACAGGTATAAAAAAGTCAGTTTTGCGTGATGGGTCAAAAGATGATAAGTCATGTAACTACTTTTTATAAGAACTTTCGTTTGTAGACACAATCTATAAGGGTGAAGAAATTATATCAAAAGGAATGAATGGCTTGAAGTTATTATTTTAACATTTTTGTGAAGATGAACAATTTAAACCTCTCCTGAAAATTTCTGTTTTATGACCAATTCTCTTTTTCCCCTACCACCGTAGAATTAATCTTTTCTTCCACATTCCGAGTACCCTCCTGCCACTATTCCCACCTGTTAGCACAAGCAACCATTCTATCTACATTCATGGCCGTTACTTCCAGCACATGAATAAAATATCCTGAGTCCACCCAACTTTCACTCCCGAATGGCAAATTCGGTCTGAAAGCATTCCGAAGTAATACGACTAATTGTTCTACAAATATTTCTTAATGAATGCCTTTGATGACAACTTTGTGATCACTACAATATCTGTTGCACCTTGCTTCGATTACACTTATGATACTGACATCCTAGGAGATTACACATTCTATAAATTTTAAATGACCCACCTGTTCCAGTTTTGTATTTCCTCCGTGACATTCAAACCTCCGAGGTTTCTTCCCATCTTGAATCACTTTAAGAGAATATCAGATCCCCTCCAACAGAAACAAATATGACCTAGGCCACCATAAATCAACTGGTAAGAACAGCCGATGCGAAATCAGAAGTCTCTGGGTTCGGATTCCTCTAGTGGCCGGTTGCTCAGTTTAATTCTGTACTTAACACTTCTTCGGTATATACTGTATGCACTGAACACCACCTAATACACTGAAAGTTTATTTCAAACGCTGTTTCTCTCTGGATTTGTATTCTAAATTAAAATGCATTAAACGTATGAAGCCAGTATATTATAATGTGCAAAATGATCTGAAAAATGCGCCGTATGTAAGGTGGTGTAGTCTTTATTCCGATGTTGTTGTCCTCTTAAGTAGTTATTAAATGTTCACAGCTTTCTTTTCCTGAATTTCTCCCTCGAAGTGATAGAATTACGACCTTATAAATAAATAGAATCGGGGTTCTATTATCCCTACTTGTTAAGTATTATAAAGACGCCTATCAATACGTGGACTAAACCTATCGATGTTACTATAAAACATCCCTTTCATCATCATCATCATCATCATATTATTATTATTATTATTATTATTATTATTATTATTATTATTATTCTTATTACTATAACCATGTTCCCTTTAGTTTTTTTCGTCTTTTCTTCTTCTCCTTCTCTTTGCTATTCTATCAGGACAATACAATTTAGAAATTTACAATAAGATAATGTCTTCAGCTTCTGAGACCTGAAGTCCGATATAATGTTTGGGTGGCGTCTGAATTAGGAGATGTGTTTCTTCTAACCATAAAAAGGACAGCATGCCCGCATGCCCCGTTGTCTATGGGAACTACACCGCTTGGGGGAGTGTGTAGGAGTGTTAAGAGGGCCAAGTGGAACGGTTTGTGAGAGCTTTGCCATCAATTCTTTTACCCCCTTACCCCACCCTTCCCCTGTCTTGTGGCTGGGGTTTTGTAGCTATGCTATTGATTTCTCCCTCAGAAAGTGGAGCATATGAGCTGCATTGTATCATGGCTGTGGCGGGCGACCTCTGGAACACTGATAAGCCGTGTACCATACTGCGAAGAGCTGAGACCATAACAGAACGTTATGGTCAAGTACTGCGTGAGACGTGACGGCCAGTTGAGGGTGAGGAGGCCAAGGCTCTTTCAGCTTCGAGGTAGAAGTGGAGGTGATGTTGTTACTATGCTGACTCCCTTCATGAACCCAGTATTCATTTTGGCAGCAGGCTGAGTCGATTTGAAAGACATTCACAGGTACCTTACTGCTAATATTTGGCGGCATAAAACAGTTTAAGAACTAAAACAATATCTATATTTGCGAGAAGATTAAGAACACTGGCAGAAGCGAAGGGCACACCTATTAAAATATTTTGCAAAAATGAAGAAAATTGGAAAAATTGCACAGAATGGAAAGAGAGAGGTAAAGCTGAAAATGTACTTGAACATTACACTATTGTTAAGTTATTAACCAGAGAACGAAAGAAACTAAGGAGAAAAGCAAAACCATGGAATATATAGAGGGATATAGGGAATTAAATCTAAAGAAATGGTTGAAAACAGAGAATGAAGCGACCGTGGACTTAGTTAAGGCATAGTCCCATTATTTCCCTGGTGTACAATGGGAAACGAGGGAAGATGAAAGTTCACAGCTACACGGCCTGAACCGCGCAGCCAACTTGCTCCGTATGCATGCAGCTAGTAGTGGGGATATACATGAGGTGGTGACATAGATTCCATAACTTAGTTAACATCTAGGGAATTTCTCAAAATCTAGGTTTGTCTAATTTTTTATTATAACACAAAAGTGATTTGTGGAATATATAAGGACTGTTCAATTGAAATAAAGACCGAACTGGCAACACTGCAAATAACTGACGGGACATCCATCAGAAGGCAGTATTGCATGGTTTGGTGTTTTTAGTAACAGATCAGAACGTGGTGAGTTGAGATACGCGTCCGCTAAATAGAGGAAAATAGTGAAGCAAGGTTCGTGTTTAATGGTTACTTCCAAACGAATACAAAGAAGCTGCCTTGATCGGGAAAGTGTAATGAAGTGTGCTTGTGCCGCACGGTAACACACATCAACACACTGCCGACGCAACAATGTACAGTCGCTCGGGTCTTATGGATCACCCACCTTATAGCCAAGATCTCTTCTCTCGCGGGAGTCATGTCTTGTTCTGCTGAAGAAAGCCCTGAAGAGTAAGCATTTCACCAACGATCTTGCGGTTCCTGATGCTGTGGAAGAGTGGTAGAACCATAAATAATATTCATTGTGAAATGTATAGAGAAAATTGTACCAGTAGACTCTCTCAAACTATCATCAGTACTCTGTCGTTTTGATATAATGTAGGTTGCCGAGTACGTATAGGGAATGCTTCTAGATATCAGTCTGTGTTTCAATTGTATAACTCTCCTGTATAGGCCTAAATAAATTATGTATTACTGTTGATTACAATACATTAATACTCTCCCCGAGTTGCTGGTCAACTTTGATTAGGACAGAAGGATATTCTATTCACTGACGTATCTGAGGAAGTACTTTGACTTGTGGGATGAAAATGGCTATTATTTGTAATCATACTAGATCACTAGCTCTGTGTCGGTGCGAAGTGAAGCAAATTGTAAAAAAAAAAAGAAAAACATATTATTTTACTATTATCATTATTAGAAGACTTTACCGAGCGAGTTGACTATATGTATTGGTTCATGTAGTTGTGAGCTTGCATTCAGGAGATAGTGGGTTCGAACCCTACTGTCCCCTGAAGATGGTTTGCCGTGGTTTCCCATATTCATGTTAGGCAAATGCTGGGGATATACTCGCTTCGTTCCCACTCCCATCCCTGTCATGTCGCATCGTCACTATAAGATCTGCCCTTGTCAGTGCGACGTAAACCAAATAGAAAGAAAACGAACAGGTTTACTATTCTCCTGTAGAGAATTAGAAATTTCCCAACTGTTATGTACTTGTATTTTACGATGATGATAGCGTTGATAATAATAATAAAAGTAATAAAACAGTGGCCATTAACACCCCTGAAGAAGTGGGTGCTAAAGGCTTTTACTCTCCTTGACCTCGGCACTAACGTACACGTCCGGCTCCATGGCTAAATGGTTAGCGTGCTGGCCTTTGGTCCAGAGGGTCCCGGGTTCGATTCCCGGCCGGGCCTGGGATTTTAACCTTAATTGGTTAATTTCAATGGCTCGGAGGCTGGGTATGTGTGGCGTATTCAGCATTAGAAATAATCCTAGGTAGGACCCTCATCTTCACAGACATGCTAGTCTCCTAATAGGCCGTCTACGAGAAAAAGACCCCCACCAGGCCTCTCCGGAGGCCATACGCCATTATTATTACTAACGTACACAGGTTAGCCTAAAATGCCCGACCGTCTTTTTTCCTCAGGAATTAACCTGGTACCATTGTCATTTCTGTCGCAAACTGAATGAGTCCCAGGGTCATATGCTCTTCCAGAAATCGAAGTATCGTTTCCAATATTTTCGCCTTCCTAACAGAGATCCATATAGTACTACTACTGCTGCTACTACTACTGCTACTAAAATACTAACAAGAACACGGTTTCAGTTGTACATCATTCATCGAAGTAGCGAAATCACGCTTATTTGCTCCTAGTATACCAGAAGTACGACGTTATCAGCCGACCTAGTATACTCTGAATTCACTGCAACACCTTAGGTCACCTTGAGTAGTTGTAATCTCTCTCCTCTCTCACAACGCACATGAAATCTTCAAAACACTTTCCATTTACTCTTCAACCCATTGTCAGTGATGTGTTAATGACGAATACTTCTGTTGGCTATGATGAGACGTTGAAATATCTTTTCGAGAGAGGAAACAGGCCGACAGCGTGGGAAGTTCACAACTAGATACAGACTTTTTTGAAGCTGACGCAAGACCAGCTGGAGATGATCCAACTAAACAACCTCGAAACTGCAGCCTATATAAATGTAATATCACTGTACTTTTTGAAAGACTGATTGACAAATACCAGGGCTCTCACAGGATAACGTTGGCTGACGGTCGGGTGGGAAAGGTAGACATTAGTGCAGCAGAAACGATACTGAAAACAATGCGAGTGTTAAATTTACCCCCAAAAGTGCCAACTAATTCAATCAAGACGGTCTTAAACAAATCTGGGAAGGTTATTGATCTTAGGCAAGAAGACTGGTCTCTTCATTATCCCTTTAGAGTGAGAAATGGCATTCGCGCACTGCGTATGGAAATAAAGGAGGCGATACCTTAATTTATTTGCATTGAAGGCTTCCGTGTGCAGATAATTTATGACGGACAAATTAAGACCTGCTTAGCATGTAATTTCTCGAACCGTTTGCGTCCGGACTGTCCATTGTGCCAGCAGTGCACATTAGTAACAACATGGGAGTATCCTATACCAACGAAGCGGAGAGCAACTCGACTAGTAAACAAACAGCACTGTGGTCCGAGTATGATAGGGCAGCAGATAGTAACGCAGATAGCAGCTATAAACAAGTCTCTCAGCCTGACACATTAGTAGAACCTGTCGGTGCACTTGCCGAAGCGAGTAAGGCTGACGACCACATGGACGTAGTAAACACACCAGGTTTAAATGTCAGTTCACAGAATATTGCTACTGCGCCTGCAGAGGACCAACTTGCAGTAGATTCAAATGACAGTTCAGACTCAGATACCATCTCCGTAGAAAAAAACATTAGTTAATAGGGACATACATGTATCAGACCAAGAATACGTAGAAGAAAATAAACTGTTCACAAACACACTTAGACAGGAAGATCAACAAACTGATACCATGGGCATCACATTTCAACCGTTCACAAGGGAAGGAGCTGAGAGCCAACGCCCTGAGGAAAGTACTCTATCTTCGTCTGATATGGTTAGGTCTGTGAATAATGATAAGAATCCTCCTAAGTGCGAATCGTGGAACAGTCTGGCAGACTTAGAGAAGGAAGAATTTCGGAGGGAAGATGCAGTAGCAGAAATATCGCATGAAATAACAAATTGTAACCCCGGGCAGCCATAAGTAAGCAAGCTAGCTAGTAAACAACTGAACCATCCGTATAGGACAGGGACGAGTAAGCAAGGATTACCTCCACCGTCTACGAAGAAATAGCGTGACAGAATATCGAAATGTGGGCTGTATTCCATTTTTTTCTCTGTTGTAGTGTCATGACCCTCACATTAAGAGTGGGGACAGTTAACTTCAGTAATAACTCATCACCCACTAAAATGCATGCGCTATTGACATTTCTGCAGTGTTATGATATAGCTATTGTCATGCTACAGGAGATCTCCGTCAATTATTTTTCTTCGGTATTCAACTACAGTGCCTATGCAAACACTAGAAGTGATAACCTAGGTACTGCTATACTTACTAAGTCAGGTATTGAACTAAAATCAATAGGGAAGCTTCCCTCTGGTCGTGGAATGAGCGTCAGATTTCAAAATTACCTATTTTACAATGTTAATGCACCATCTGGGAGTAATAAACGCCAGGAGGGGAACGAATTCTTTCAGTCAGACTTATCATATTTACTTCGCTCCTTGCCTACGCATTATGTGATGGGGTTGACTTTTACTGTGTACTGCGTGACGTAGACTGTACAGGTCCCTTTAAGCCGAGCAGGAGTTTACAAACTTTAGTTACAAACCTCCAAATGTGTGATGCTCAGGTGCTAAAACATAATACGCCGGGATTTATCTTCCTTCCTTCAAATTCAGCGGCAAGACTGGATCGCTTTTATGTTCCACAAAATTTAGATAACGAAATAAGTCGTGTAGTAGTAGTACCAGTCCCATTTTCTGATCATGCAACTATCTTTCTACGTATAAGATTAAATATAAATTTCATACCTAGAGGACGCTCGTACTGGCAGATGAACGTAAACTGCCTTCAGAAAACTAGCATCCTTGAAGACCTGAAATTGCTTTGGGCAGAATGGAGTAAAAGAAAGACTAGGTGTCAATATTGAGCTGACTGGTGGGATCGGTTTGTAAAGATGCAAAATAAATATTTCTTTCAGCGAAAATTTTATGAAATTTATCAAGACGAAGAACGCCTAATAAAACCTTTATTTTAGGTGTATTTATGAATTACAAGAAAGCCATCAGCCGTCACCAGAGAGAAGGAGTCAAATCAGCTACTATAAAGCAAAAATACTTGCTATATATCAGCAACGAATGCAGGGACTCAAATTATCCTTTTGGGTCAATGAACCTATCGAAAATGAACGGATAAGTCTTTATCACTTAATGAAGGACTTTAAGCGACGCAAATCATCTCTCATACTGAAAGTTGAAGACACAGAAGGACAAGAGTGCACAACACAACCGACTGTAAGCAAGGATTTCGACTCACTTTGTAGATAACTGTTTTATGCCGAACCAACACAAGACAATGAACATGATTTTTTGCTGGCTGTAAGCTTCCGCAGCTCAGACAAGAGGATAACTCAAGCCTTGAAGGACCCATAACCAATGAAGAGGTCTTAAAAGCGATACGTCAAGGGAAGAGCTCAGAAACACCTGAGATTGATGGAATACCTCAGGAATTTTACTCTGTCTGCTGGTCGATAATTCGAGAAGATCTCACTTGCGTCCTGAACACTGTTCTACAGAGGAAACAACTTTGAGAATGACATCGTCGAGGGATTGTTATACTGATGAAGAAGTTCTCTACAGCTACTACTATCAATGATTATATCGCCCAATCACCCTTCTAAATTACGACTACAAAATATTAGCCAGAATTCTCGTCAACAGGATACGACCATTATTATCCTCCCTCATGCATCCTGCCCAACACCTCGGAGTGCCTGGTCAACAATTTTTTATGTTACTTCCGAGGATAAAATATGCCTCTTCTCTCATTCGCCTGCCGATCCATCGCCCGTCTTGTACATGAGTTAGTTGTGTTGCCTACGCTGCTCCTTGGTTAGGCAAACCAAACGGGTTCAGAAGTAGCAACAGCCTTCTTTTATTGACAGTGTTCTTAGGGGCTTGGGTATCGTGGGCATCAGTCTCACCTTCTAAGAGAGATATTTTATTTTGTCCATTAATGACTTTTTCTATGATGTCGAGAGTGTGAGCGTTAATTATTGGAGGTATGTTGGGAAGACAGCGATGAGAGAAACGAATGATAGTACCAAACTTAGTACCACAAATGAGAAATGGAAAGTCATTTTAAGCATTGCTGGCTGGAAATTAAACCCACATGTGTCCAGAAATCATGGCCAGAAATCAACGCGTAAACCCGTTGATTCTTTGAATGGATACATGCAAAGTTATTTCAGGCACATTTCAATCAATTGTCGATGAGTTTAATGCTTGATTCGTTCCATCCTTCGGACACAAACAAGAATGCCGTCATTCTTAGATGGGTATAGTGTCCACGTCACTAAGAAAACTCATGTAGGAAGAGCAATTATGTTTATAAATGATCACATGTTTACAAATGATCACATCAAGAGATGATATTCTATAATCGCCTCCACACGGGACCCTCTACTTTAGATAGATAACGTCTTTATTCATGACAAAGTAGGGGTCAATGCCCTCTTTTCACTTAACCACAACATTGACATAAATTCAATTATGTAATAGAAATAGTAAAAATGGCAACAAACCATGTCAAAATTAAATAGTATTGCATCACTATTAGAAAACATGCAAATAATAATAATAATAATAATAATAATAATAATAATAATAATAATAATAATAATAATAATAATAATAATAATGATAATTGTACCGGAGGTACTACCGCTCCGTGCATTTAAATTAAGCGCCTTTTACAAGGCCATCTATAACATGAACAATGAAACTCATTTCTGAAGATGTTTGAACATTCGTCGACAGATGTCTCTACTATCAACTTATGCCCTCTGATGAGAGGATGGACAATTCATTTTCAAGATAAATTTTGTAAATATTGCTTTCCTAAAGTGTGTTGTTTGTCGATTGTTATTGGTGTTCTAAGGTTATCAGCACTTCTATCATCTAGCTTAAAATTTTAACCAATAGAAAATTTTGTACATTTATTTAAGTAACCAATCAGGGTTTTTGATATTTATTTGATTGTCAAATGGAAATTTTGGGTGTGTCAGGGCTTCGGCCCAGATAAATCTGGAACCTTCTTCTCGGCTATGAAAGCTGGGACCGTTTAGGCCATGTCGTCTTTCGATCGCTCCAGTTCAGTAGAAGAGTGTGTTAGTAGTGGAGGCATGGGGGGGGGGTGCTTGCATCGTCCATCTCGGGGGGGTCAATCAGCTCAAGGTAATGGCAGTCATATTTTGATCATGTAATAGTCTCAGAAAGTTAACTCGAGGGGAAGGTTTCAAAATTCTTTCTTAATGTAATCCGGCCATGTAAATTCTACATCTGGTTTGATATCTTCAACTTGGTCTTGAGGTGACTATGATTTCGTCAACGTTAAATTTATCTTTTCCTTGTAATTTAAACTTTCTCTCCATCTATTCACCCCGTAGTATAGGCATAGCCTCTGTAACCTAGGGCCATCAGCCCAAATAGGCTTTTAGGTATTTGTCAAGTGTATTTCAGAGGAGTGCAAGTGTTCGCCTCCTAACATTTTCATTTTCGGCCAGTAACTTTAACCTTTTCATTTTTAACTAAGGCCAGGTACAATGGGTACTTGTTACCCCCGTTAAATTTAACTTCCATTATTAATTTCCTTTTAAATGTAACTGTTGAGCAGATAAGACAGTAGATACTGTTTGGCTTTGGTAAAATGTAGATTGTGCACTTGTAAAATTTGGAGAATAGTCTCCTAGAGAGTAATTGTGTGGAGCAAAGATGTTCTTCCTACTGTTGTAAATTTTGGCGGTCAGTCTCTTTGAGGAGTTATTGAAGGGAGCAGTTGTGCTCTTGTTGAAGTTGTAGTGGCGGAGCTTCAAGCTCATGTTGTTAAGTTTTGTTGTCTGTTCTAGACTTTCCTCGAGCTCATGAGCTAAACTTTTGTACCTGACTATTTGTCATTGCTTAGCAAAGTGTAAAACTGAGAAAAGGAAAGAAAAACCTAGTAAAGAAATATATTCAGAATTTTAAAGTTTTAAATTACTATTTAATCTGTTCTATATCCACCCATTCATGCCCGTACCTTCTTTCACCTCTGCGTTCCACAGAATCCACGGAATAATAATAGTAATAATAATAATAATAATAATAATAATAATAATAATAATAATAATAATAATAATAATAATAATAATAATATGGTAGTATTTTCTAAAACCTGTCGTAGCTGAGTCCAGTGTGGCTTCCACCTACTTGGATCCTACCGGAGTCCTATAGGTCTACATTTTCGATATTCATGGTATCAGATTAACTGAGTGGAATGTTACATGTTACATGTTATTTCAATGAGTGGAATGTGTTTTCCATTCATACTCTTGATATGTCACCCTATGTTTGGCCTAACATTTCCTTACCTAGTCACTTGAGTAGCGTTGTTGGTAAATTTGCGGTGTCGAATACTGGAGGAGTCGGCTGGCATATACTGTAAGTGTGCTAAAATGTGAGGGTCTCGTGCAGGTAGATTTACTAGCATTTTAGCGAGTCTATTATCAGGGCAAAATACAAGATCTCTGGCGCCTCTTAAGAACGCCAGTCACCAAAATTATGTAAACACATTAACATGTCTTCAGCTTATTCCAGTTATTTCAGGAGTCGCTGGAGCCACTCTGGCTCATTTTGTGTTTCGTCCACTGGTTTCAGGCTGGACGATCTTCCTGTTTTCAAGGGGCTTTTCATGCGATAATTTCAATCTGCGATTTACAGGAATTCGAGGGTAGGTCATCCGGGTGGAAATCTCGCTGCGAATCCACTGCAATAATCGGAGGGACACTAAACTATTATTATTATTACTATTATTATTATTATTAGGCCCATTAACATTTGCTTTTACATTTTCACTATATCATAATAACTGGGCGTTATTGTCTCTAAATTGATTCATTGATGAATCTCTTAAAACAATTTCAGTGATTATGTATAGTTTATCCTATGGCTTTTGACTGCGGCGATATCATATTGAAAGGAACAATATATTAGGGAGAATGAGAGTTTGTGTTGAGAAACACTCTCTAGCCGCGAAATCCACTGTGTTTTAGATAAGAGTGAGCATCGTCTTGTTCAGGGAGCTGGTGGACAATTGTTGTTTATGGACAAAATAAGGTGGTTATTAGCCATAACTACAATTTTAAGCTACAAGTGACAACGCTGATGTATAGTACTGTCATACACAGCAGGAGTTACTAAGTTATTCTTAATCTTCACCAGCGTGCCTGTCGGCCATTGTCAGAACACTGTCCATGTCGTTTTAAAAATTGCTAGAAATTACTTTCCAAATGGTAAGGTTTTATTCGAAAGTAGAATCATACGCTAAATATTAAACTACCCCTCAAAATTATTTACAAGGTGAGAAATAAATGTTGGTGATATTTTTGTACTGGTGTTTTATCGTTTCACTGACACATCGGACGTTCTTCGGCGACTCAGGGATGGGAAAAGGCTAGGACTGAGATGGTAGAGGCCATGGCCCTAATTAACGTACAGTCCCAGAATTTTTCTGAATTCAAAGTGGGAAATAACGGAAGAGCATATTCTGAACAGCCAACAGTGGGGTTCGAACCCACCATCTCTCGAATGCATGCTCACAGCTACGCAACGTGAACCGCGGAGCTAGTTCGCGCCATGTTGGTGATATTTCTGATGATGTGTTATCGGCTGACCTGGTATTATTCAACGGTATGAATTTTCAAAAAAAAATATTGGATGACCACTCTGCGAGCTTGACATTCTGTTCTCTACCAAGAATTTACGATTTTTTATAAGGTCTGAAATGAAGTTTCCTCAGCCTTAGGAGATTGGAAAAACTGTGATCGTGGTCTAGTAAAGTGACATTAACGGTTATGGGACCCATCGTACTGATCAAACGAAACACAGTTCTCCCCTACGGAAATTTTTGTACCAGCAATATTCAGAACAGCCAGTGGTCAGGCACAACAAAATCATGCTTTAGAGAAGGTTTAAACCAGTCTTTTCTGGTTAGCCTCCCTCTCAACTTCATTTAAAGCCTTAAGGGCTAATACAGTGTAATTTGAATCTCATGCTGAGAAATGATTTTGTTATTTTATTGCTTAATTTAAGGAATTTCGGACATCAAGGCCTCTTGTCCATAACCATTTTCAAGATTATCTAGTATAATTTAGTCGCCCATTTGCAAAGTGGGTCAACTCTATTTTAACAGAATGTTGGTAAATGAGGAAGAAGTGCTTTACACTATCACAGCTAAAGACAGTTGATGACAAATTAGCGGTTGAAACAGCTGAAGCTGTGAAATCTCTGGTCAAAGGTTAGCTTAATACTTTTATTTGAAATTTGCATTTAGCCCATTTTGCAGCCAAAGAATGGAGTTAACGGCTGGATGGCCATTATGGGTGCGGAATCGGCTGCAAAGCCGGTCATGTCAGGAACTTTCCAGTCAGCTTCAAGTAGGTCGGGAAGTATAGAATATGGGGAAAAATGTAATAATCAAATATTTTTGTTTGAAATAGAGTGATATTAACTGATACTTTTTATTTCTATTTTCATGTTATTCTGACACAGTAGCATGCACATAGTATAGTAAAATTCCCATGTTAAAATAAGAGTCGACTTGGGATTGCACAATAATTTCGCAAAACAAAAGTTAGTAATGAACAATGCTCGCAGGAAAAATATTTATATCAAACGTTCAAAAAATATCAACGAAGCCAATTTCGGAGAATCAATAAAAAATAATGAAAGTGTTTACAAATAGAAGTAGCCTGAAACAACATTTTCTGTATCGTTATCATCCATAAGTTCAATATTAAGATCTTGAGCGTCGTTTATCTAATTTGTTGTTACGTCTAACTGCAAGCTTCCTTGCTGCAGAAACATTTCATTGATGAAATCCAACTTCTCCAGTTGAGGCCGTGATTCCCTAAAGTGCTATTTTAGGACCTTCTTGATGTCCTTTATTTTAGCTGGCTTCAGTTTGATTCCCTTAGGAATCACATCAGGAATGACATCTGCTTATTTTTATAAGAGTTTTGGGCTTTCCACATTCAAAATTGTAGAATTGCTCTCCCTGCTCAAGGTATGCCTTATAGTTTGACAACTTAAATTTCTACAATCACAGCGTTCACATTTGAATTTTTTCCTAAAAAGAGGACTTAGACTACATAGCGGCAAGATAGCCGGTCTTCTACCCACACACCTTTCCTGTGGTCATGTTTTAAGGCTAACATAGCCTATTTTGCAACCGCTGTGCAGTTGGCCCGTTTTGCACTCTGAACCAGCAGTCACTTGTCCCATTTTGCAGCCGCATGCGGTTTTTTAAACGCATTTTAAAGGGCGTTGAGCCGAATTTTACTACTGAAAAATAATCCTCTTGATAGCCAGTAAGAAACTGTGCCTAGTTGTGCCAACAAATCTTTTTTAACATTTTGGCTATTTGGCCCGTTTTGCAAATGGGCGACTCAATTGTACTAAAACTATGCGTGGATATGCATGATGTTTCATGATGGAGACTGGTGTTGCTCCGTGTGGTTGCTCAAAGAAGTAAGAAAATGCACGTTGTGGGTAGTCTTGTACGATATGTTTGATGGTTTTCCAACCGGTACCAAAGTCGCAGCGTGAAGAATCCTTTCTCTATCTTTTTTGTATGGCGTAGGTTCTCCTTCCTCTATTACACGCTAAAAATTAAGCATCCTTGTCATCTACAACTAGGCCTGAAGCCTAGAGGTAGCTAGCTGACCATGCATCACCTTCGGGATGAGCAGCTGTCACTTGGTAGGCGGGGGCCCATCGGGTCTCTGGCGTCATGGGGCTTGTTTATTTGTTTGTTATCTGCAACTCGTGCGATGGATGCGAGTAGAAATTCAGCATTATTAATGTATATGATATTCATTACAATGTTGATAATGATTTAATTATTAATATTATTCGTATGATACCAATTTACATTTTGTAGAAAACAAGACAGTAAAAGAAAAGAAAGTTGATCACAATTTAAAATCTAAGGTCAAAATGTAATCTACTGATGCAGAAGTCACAGAGGTAAAATCCTTGATGTCCCGTTCATATGCTCTTATGGGAAAATCTTGAAGGATGTGTTTCATTGTTTGTCTGTTACATTGTTTCACCTATTGATATATGCTCATTAGAAACTACCCAACTGTAGCGTATAAGACTAAGAAATATCAAGGAAATGAATTGAAGTAAGATTACGTAAATTATTGGAGGAAAGAGACCGACAAGTATCTGAAACTTGCACACAAGATAAGGAGGCATCTTCATATTTCCAATATTTCCGAAGCTCTAATAGTAAATACGGTAGACAGTGGAACTCCATCATTCGGCGATTCTATATCGACGCTGCTGTGCCAAAACAGCGAATTTGAGAATGCGCTGCTTATCCATTATTTCCCTTAAAACTGGTGATGCCTCCCAGCCACATATTATATACAGTCCTTCAGAACATTTTTCGTTCTGTTCACTTTCCATTGTGCTGGTATAAAGGAAAATGAACCTTACTGTACCGTACTGTAGGAATGTATATTTCCACGACATATTTACTCACTCCTAGATTATGATGTATTTAAGGTTCATTTTCCTTTACACACTCGCATAGGAAAATGAACACAACGAAAATTGTTCTGATGGACTGCATATCAATATGTGGCTGGGGTACGGGACCAGTCTTCAGGGAAATACGGTAATGGATAGGAAGAGCATTGTTACATTCGCACACCAGCGGCGATATCATGTTACAAAATCCTGAGAAGCTATCTTACTTCTAGTCACCGTGCTTGTTGTAATATAAGTTTCAAATTGTTAGGACACACACACATTGCACTAACTACAGTCTTGATCTCTACCCGAGCAACTGACACCCAAGGGTAACTTTTACAAACGAGCTCTCAAACTTGTTCTCTCCCCAGACGGACGCGCGTGTCAGATAGCCAGCTCATTGAGCAGGGTTTACTTTTATGAAATCATTTAAAGAACACCGTGATGCTGTTATAAAACGATACCAGGCAGAAAAAAAAGACGTATGTTTGATTATATCATTACTAACTAAGTGTCATGTTAATTACTGGTAGAAACGTTGACTACCTGATAGCTACTTCTAGTGCGCTCATTTGCCTGTGACTGACAATATTAGTTCGCATCTTGAACGTAGTTCCGCCACACTGAATTAGTAAAAGTTGAGCCTACAGTGTTGTGTAACATTGAAACATCTTACAGTATCTGGCTACAGTGTTGTAATCGGTCAGAGCGAGTTCCTCAATTAGCCTGGTATCCGACGTGATGTCAAAGGACTGTATTTCTCTGCAAGATAACTTGCAAAATTTCTTCAGTTGAAAGATTTTATCCATGTGATTCACGGAGGCCTGAAATACGTCATTTCCTTTGTCGTATTTCTCTAGTGAAACATTATATATTTCGGATAGTAGAGAAATGGCAACCTGTTTTACAGGAAAGTCATTCATTACAGCTTTCATAAACAACAGTTCATGTATCTAACGACTATGGCAATGGTTATAATTACTATATATCGTCGCTGCTGAATGTGACAATGCTCTCCCTATCCATTATGACTGGCCAAGCCACCGAGTCACATAATTATGGATATGCAGTTCATCAGAACAATTTTCTTTGAGTTCATTTTCCTATGCGGGGGTGTAAAGGAAAATTAACCTTACTGCACCGTGCTGTAGGAATGTATGTTTGCATGACATACTTACCCTTTCCTAGAATATGATATATTTAAGGTTCATCTTTAGCATAGAAAAATGAACTCAACGAAAATGATCTGAAGGACTGCATATCAATATAGCTGGGAGGCGTGACCAGTCTTAAGGAAAATATTGGATAGGAACGGCATTGTCACTTTCGCGGATTTGACATAGCAGCGACGATATAATATACATGAGAAGAATTGGTTTTACAAGAATCAGAGATTCACTAGTTTTTACATTAATCTGAAATAAAAAACCGGCTTACGTCGTACATTTGAAATTAATGCACCGTGTTACTAATACACTAACAATGTACTTAATCCAAAAACAGGGTACAAATACCACCGTACGTAACACAAATCTATATAAATAAAATTGTAGGGGGTCCGCTGTCGGTAATTTCTTTTGTTTTGCCAATTTTTCAGATATTTATCCGTTTTAGGTCAACTCAAGACCGAATCGGTGGTTTTTACGTTTCGTGTCTGTTTGTTTGTCTGTTTGCCTGTTTGTCTGTCTGTTTGTCTGTTCCACCATCACGTCGAAACGGCTGGATAGATCTGAACCAAACTTCATATTTAGAGTATACTCATCCCGGGGAAGGTTTCGATATGCATATCATTTTAAAATCTTTGAATACACGGGGGGTTTATAGGAAAACTAGAATGGTTTTTCCACCATCACGTCGAAACGGCTAGATAGATCTCCACCAAACTTCATATTTAGAGTACACTCATCCCGGGGAAGGTTTCGATATGCATATCATTTTAAAATCTTTGAACAGACTGGGGTTTTATAGGAAAACCAGAAAGGTTGTTCCACTATCACGTCGAAACGGCTAGATAGATCTCAACCAAATTTCACAGTTAGAGTATACTCATACCGGGGAAGGTTTCGTAATGCATATCATTTTAAAATATGCAGAATGGTTTTCCTCCATTTTCTCTTATACTATTGATTTTCTGTAAACTTCGTTTACCGTACGTGAAACGTCTCTTCATTATAAACAACTTTCGTTATGTTCATAATTTACCTTACTCTTCACATGACGGAGAAATTTACAATTTTCCGCTGGTATCATGCTCTGCATTGAGTGACCGACAGACAGACAACGAACCTACAAGTTACCATGGCAACGTCTCTGACTGCATGCCAGCAGGTAAGTAACGTATTGCCATTTTCCTCATCATGCTTTTAAATTCGTGGTTGTTACTTAGGTAGAAGGCAAGAGAGGCGTCAATCGGCCTATCTGCGCGATATTGGCGGAATATCGTTGGATGTTATAACCGCTCTCGAATAGATTAAGTAATAACACCATTAGTCATCTTCTTATTAATTGTTTACCTAGGAATCACTGGACCTAAATTTCTCCTCTGTTACCGCTTTATTATATCCATAACTCACACTAGCATTATTTATTGAGGGGCATTTAATTTTCCAATACATTAACTTGGCATTTACATATTTGTCGTTATCCGACTGTCCTCAGTTATAATCCATTTGCTATTACTTTCAACTTTCTTAACTGTATTATTTTCTTCCTTAATTACGCCGTATGTACGCGAGTGCTACAAACTACTGGATGTATTTCCACCAAGACTCATATTTAGAATACACCTGTCCTTGATAGATTTTAGGGCAAATATTTTTTCTAAATCCCTGAACTGACTGGGGGTTTATACAAAACCGAAACAGTGATTTTGCACTTCCTCAAAATATACACAACTAACGTTAATTTAAGTCTACCTGCCTTGGTAGAAATTAATTTCAAAACCTTTTTTCTCATGTGCTTCATTTGGATACGAGGATTAATAAGGGAGATATCATTAACGGACCGTTTTTTTTTACAAGTCCCATCGGACTTAACTCACGAGCGGGTTGCGTGTAAAGCGTATTCCTTACAACTTAAAAACTACTGAAGACATTCGAACCGAGATTTATATTTAGCATCCACCTGTCCAAAGGTAGGTTTTAAATGTAAATAACATTTCATGTTCCGGAATGGACTGGCGGTTTATAGGAAACCGAAATGGTGATTTTACTCTTCCACAATATATACAGAACAAGACCAACCTGACTAGAAATCGACCAAACGTGATGAAATTCCACCTCTAAACCTTTTCTTCATGTGCATTTTTTCGTCAGGATGATTAATAAGGGAGATATCATGAATGGTCAGTTTTGCAGGTTAAGTCCAGCGGACATAGCCCAAAAGGTGTTTTACATGGAGCAGATTCCTTATCTATATAAATCAAATCGTAACGACTGTGTGCATCTACACTGACTACTTTGGCGAAATTTTCGTACAGCTTTCCGTTTAAGGAGTAATAATGACCATCTGCATAATTTTTGGTTTAGTTTCCTGAAAGTCCTAATTTCTACCAGCCTCGCCCAAAATCCAGAATGCGGCATAATCTGCCAGAAAGAAAAGAAGATAATTGAAATTTGACAATATTATGCGTTTTAGCCTGTAACGAACGGAAAACATCCAAGATCATTAAATTTTTCACCTTTTATCCCCGAAGAATATCGAAATATGCAGGCAATTTTAATTATGGTGCAGACCTTCGGAAATTCCTATCACATAACGGATCGCACAATCTCCGTTCAATTTGGAATGATCTACAACCTTGGTCTTATGACTTTTTGCCGTATCTGTATCCCTTTTACGTTTGATTTTTCTCTATTAATCGATGTTAAGTCAATTTGGAATTTTCACATGCATAATTCATACTTTCGATTACTTATATGAAATACAGAACCATCAAACTCTTCACGAAAATTGGCCCACCCAGTAGCCATATGTGAGCCAAATGCTATGTATGTAGCTGTCACATAATTATCCGAAAAGTAATGTAATGTGAGATAATCTTACACAACCTTTACCCTGTTCCACGTTTCTAACTCAATCTGACCCAGGAATAGATGACATATCATAGGACCAGCCATTTAGGCCACTAAATCCGGCGTGTCTTATGGTATAATCCTTTGTCGATATGACGTACGTTTAGTAGCAGTTAATCTGTAAATGAAGGTCTTCAATATTGTAAACACGCATATACTTTCGTATGTCGATCGATATATATTAACTGATGTCGATTTGTAGCGATCGAGAAAGGGTGGGTCGGCTATTTAATCAGTACTCCCCACACCGACTTTGACTGGCAGTATGAAAGGGTTCCTTCTCCAACTCCTGTGTAACTGTCATTAGTAAGGAAGGCCTACAAATGTAATGAATAGTTCACTTCTCGATTTGACTTGCAGAGGGCAAGTGAGCATGCAGTTTTGTTTAAAACTCCCCTACCCGTTTGTGTTTGGCAGTAGGCAAGGGTGCCCGCCATTATAAAGAAATGTCCTCATCTAAAATATGACTGGCATTAGGCATAGTGGCCTGCTATTTTGATGGAAACTCACCAACTTGGTGTGACTGGCAGTAAGCTGGCTGGAAGTAGGAAAATGGGCCTGGCATTATAATGATAACTGCACAACTCAATTTCGAGTGATAGTAATATAATTGCCTGCCATTATCATAAAAACTGTAATCTGTCTGGAAGTAGGAAAGGGGCTGCCATTTTAACGAAAACTCCCCAAATCGATTCTGTCCGCGTAGTAGGCAATGGGGCCTGCAATTATAATGTAAACTTCCCAACTCGATTGTGAATGCCAGTAGGCAAGTGAGCCTGCCGTTATATCACAAATCCATAACAAACACTTTACATTGGAAACAACGTACGGGGACCTCCCCATGCTCTTTCTCGGATAACGCTAAGAGACATGCAATTTTAATCTCTATCTTGCTTGTTTTTTGAAGGTTTTACTTCTCCTACAAGTTCCACCACGATAGTTTTTATTCATATTTGAATTAATATCATATTATTATTATTATGCGCAGCATATTGTATACAAATAACTTACCACTTAGGATCATTAGGGATGATTTTCTGTACGTCAGTCCATCAGTCTGAAGGTTACTTTGTGTAACTTAGATTTAGTTACATTTTATTATTGCAGTAGGGTAGCGTAACGATGAACTGCCATCATTGTTTACTTAGCTAGGTCCTATAATTTTTGTTAATTAAATCTGTTGTTTTACCATCCCATGAATAAAAAATGACCTTTCCTTACCATCAGAATTTTATCAGCTTATTTCTTTATCTCATCGTGAACATTCTGAATTTTTCCATACTCAATACCCCCTGATGTTAAGAGCTTCATACGGGAACAATATATAGTCTGTAATGTGATAGAATAACAGTAGTCCGCATTTTTCAGTCAAAATTCAAGCAACTAAACGAAATACGAGGATGAAGTCTACAATGTCCATATTTAACAAAGTGGGCATGAAATCAGGGATGTGTGAGCATTCATTTTAAATTCTTCATGTACCATCAGTAATTTTTGCTGATTCTAAAAGATCAAAAATTTGGTTATATTGAAAATAATGATGATAATTATCTTTTTTACGGGGTTTGATATTCACTCGTTCTGAAGACGTAAATCACAATCATGGGATTACGAATGGTCTCTAATTAATTTACTCGTCTATTTATTTTCACTCAGTTCCTGTTCCCTTTCAGTTGTGTGATTGCTTGTTTTAATAGGGCTATGTCACCTTAGCTTTAACTTCTACGCCATACGTTACTTCTTACGTGGTATTCGTGTTCAAACGTGTCGGTTTAATCAATATACTTGACTAAATTCGAAGCAAGTTCTCCGTCAAGGGATAAGACGTCAGCTAGCACAGAGGCATATGAACGCACCACCTCGTGTGGTCTGGAGTACGACTCGAGGGCAATGCAAGTGGATTACTGCACAGCATTAGTGAGATGAATGTGACTAGCGAAACAAGAAATCCCGGAGGAAATATGTCTCTCCTTTGTCCCACACAATAACTGAGATTTCCATCAAGGATATAGAGACCAACGTCAAATATCGCCCATAAGGATTAAGTTATTATAGCAGGATTTATTGTTCTTTACATTCATATTTTAACCCTGCAGTTAAAAATTTCATCCAGTAACGGACTCTTCAATTAATTAAAAAGTTAAACATTATAAGAGTATGAACAAGATACTTTAAACTCTGCAAAAAACTTATATCAAATTGAAGTATGTGCCGTTTATGTTCGATCCTGCTTTCAACTTCTATTTTTGTTAGTCGTTTAACGTCACACTAAACACAGAGACGGATTTGGTAACACTGGGCGGAAAAGGGCTAAGATTGGGAAGGTAGCAGGCATCGTCTTGTGCGATAATAGGAAACCACGAGAAACCACCTCCAGAACTACGGTCGGTGGGATTCGAAGCCACCATCCCCGGAATGCAAGCGTACAGATACCTGATTCAAACAATATTTTTAACAAATGAGTCGGCCGCTATTAGCGATGAGAGAAGGTTGTCTGCTCTGCATTCTCCTGCTATATAGTCGCTCGTGTCACAACAGTGTACTTGTTAAGGAAACTGAGAGTTTGTTTCGAGTTCTACTTGTGTGAATTTGTTAATTGTTTTCAGTGAAACAGTGAAAAGGTAAGTAATATTATGGCAACAAAATTTGCAAGGAGGAATCCTCTGAAATGCATATTTGAACGTGCGAATGAGTCTTCGGCGTGGGATGTACAAAATTGGATCCAGTCACTGCTGAAACTCTCATCAGACCAAATCGATATGATCCAGCTGGACAATCTGGAAACCGCAGCATGTATTAAGGTAATTTCAACAGTGATTTACGAAAGTTTGATATCATTCTCGCTTCGTCAGTCACAGCGTACGGACGTTCTTGGACAGCTCTTCCGTGTGAGTCGTGTCAACAAGTGAGGCGCTTCGTATCAGTGTATTCGTATAATCTGACCATTATTTAATAGTGAACTGAGTGTTTAATTTTCATTTGTGGTATTTATTTGGACTAATATCTATTTAATATAAAAGTGCTACGGTGATGGCCGCCCGCCCGATACAGGGCAATTTATCAACATAGCATTACAGACATGCTATCAACTTCCGGAACATTCTACTACGCCAGGAATGAGCGCCGACCAAGTAATGGAACTCCAGCAAAATTCAATCACACATCAACACCACCAACAAGGTAATACTCAACCTCAATTACGTGACTCGTCTTCAGACATAGAACTTAGTGAAAGGTGTACTAAACGTTTACGTAGCATAACCAATATCATGGACGTAGAACAGGAGCCTAAGGAAACCGATATACCTGGCCTTTTAAACATCATGAGCAATAGTAACGATGCCGCACATCAAAGTCAGTTACCTACCGTGTTGAAAAATTCAGTCAACCAACCGGATGCTACTACCAATCGTTTACCAGTATAGGATCGTAGTAAAACTAACAGATATAGTCGCACGGATCAAGGATCATTTTACGTACTTGTCGAAAGCGTCAACAAGAACATAGGCAGACTCCACCCTATGCCGATAGGTCAATTGTTATATTCCACTAATCAGGCCTACAAACATGATGTAGTTGACAAAATACCTTCTGGACGTAATATGATAAAAGTAGAAACCAAGACAGGTGGAGCAGCTAACTGTCTAGTTACATCTCCAGTGTTTACAACCAACAACCTTGAGGCGTATATTCTCAATTTTCTGATACATAAGAAAGGGATAATAAGAGATGGCGACACAGCATTAACCGAGGAGGAAATTAAAAGCTACATGCAGTGTGACGTTCCGTTTGTCACTGTGAAACGCTTCACGCGTCCCAATACCGAACATCCTAATGAACGCACACCAATACCAGTATGTTCAATAACATTTCGATCCCTGTGGCTTCCATCTCATGTGGCACTGTTCGGGACATGGCGCCCTGTAGAACCATTAATTCCACGAGTTCTAGTATGTGGAAATTGTTTACGATTCGGACATCGTCACTTGCCGCAGTGCCACGCGCTGCAGCAAGTGCGGAGGTCCTCACTCCATGACGTCATGCCCGAACACAACTGAGCAACAATGTGTACACTGCATGGGCCGGCATCTCGCCACGGACCGGACCTGCCCTGTTTACAAACAACAACAGGAAGCCAAACAAACATTCGCTAAGCACAACATGCGATACATGACTCAACTATATTCCCACGTTGCTAGTACAGTACCTAACTACCAAGATCCAATATTGTTCCCTCCCTTACCGACAGTGGCTTTACAACCAGTTGCACAGAATCCTACGCCGACTAACAGTTATACCATGCCACCTGGTTATCAGCAACAGTCAATCGAAGTAGAAACAAGCACTCGAAATACCACTCAGCGAGGGTCAACATTTACTTCAAGACCAAGACTACCGAAAAGGAACCCAATAATACAAACACCTAATTACTCACCTATTCAACAGAGAATGTATGTTCCTCATCATATCCCTATTGCACTCATTATTCATAACCCATATCCCTCCCCAGCCCCACAACGTCCAGCCTCCCCCCCCCAATCGTCTTCTTCTCTAGTAGTTGAACAATACTACAGCTTACAGTGCGTATGATCTCTGAAGTCGGAACATCCCCTTCTAGTAACATTTAACTAGATCCTCTTCGTCAATTGTTACTCTGGCAGAAACAAAATAATCGTTAAACAATCAACTTATTAAAATTAAGGAAATGGAAAAATCTTCAATGGAATATACGCTCTCTGAATGCAAATCTAGCCTCACTTCTACATGAAATCGCTCAACGAAACATCTCTA
The DNA here is from genome assembly GCF_040414725.1 of Anabrus simplex. NCBI lineage: Eukaryota > Metazoa > Arthropoda > Insecta > Orthoptera > Tettigoniidae > Anabrus > Anabrus simplex. The sequence goes on from NC_090266.1 coordinate 935,800,464, forward strand.
TTGCTGTACTTTCTGAAACATGGTTGAAACAAGCTAGTGATATATCGATTTCCGGCCATTTAATATACCGTAATGACCGAGAAGATGGTTGGGGTGGAGTAGCCATTATAATTAAAAGCAATTTACCCCATTCTGTAATTTATATCGACCACAATGACATAGAAAGTTTTTAAGCCATAGCACTCCGAGTCGTCTTATGCCGCCAAAAAATTACCATAGTATCAATGTATTGTCCACCTAGGAACATCATTACTTCACGAGAATGGCATGCGCTCATGACACAGCTCAGTGAACCCATTTTAATGTGCGGACACTTAAACGCTCACAATACCACCTGGGGTTGTGAATATACGGACGCAAGCAGTAGGGCTCTCTTAACACACTTAGAAGATTCGGAACTGTTCATATTAAATGACGGCTCCCCAACTTTAATTCCCGTTCCCGCACAACGTAAATCAGCTATTGATCTCACGCTGTGCTCTTCATCAATTTCAAGAGAATTGATCTGGACAGTTCGTCCATACTCCATGGGATCCAATCATTTTCACATTGAAATAAATCCCACTAGCACAGTCACTCATGTCACTTATTATCCTACAACAAAATGGAACGTGAAGAAAGCGAACTGGGCAACTTATAGCCGCACAATGGAAAATCTGTTAGATACTATTCCATCATTTCATTGAACGCATCAATGTAGCCGCTTCGATAGCAATCCCGAAGAGAAGAAAGATCTACAAACCTCGGGGGTATACGGTACCTTGGTTGAACCCTAAATGTTCAAAAATGATAACTAAGCGAAACTTCTGCTTTAGTACTTACAGGAGATCTCCTACTTGGGACAATTTCATAGCCTTCGAGAAACAAGATGCTGAAACAAAACGGTTTCTGAAAAAACGGAAGAAGAACAGCTAGAAAGAATTTTGTGAAACTCTCTCCAAAGAGACTCCCCTCTGGAAAGTTTGAACGATGATAACAAAACTTAAAAAGAAACCCCCACTGCCTCGAACAGCCCACTAGTGCACGGAGGAATTTGCGTACATCATTGCTCCTCCTACTGCTGCCCCGCAATATCATATAACACCATCAGCTTGCACCGGCAATACACCAGATATTTTGATGGCACCATTCACACTGCATGAACTCGAGACTGTTTTAAAACAGTCTTCAAATCCAACTCCGGGCTATGGCTACATACACTACAGCATGATCTCATATCTCCAGATGAACGCAAAGAAGTTGCTCCTGAACCTCTTCAATGAAATTTGGGTTAATGGAACTTTTCCAGAAGATTGGATCACACAAATTTTCGTTCCCATTTTGAAGCCAGGAAAGGACCCTAGCGATCCATCGTCTTATAGGGCCATTGCCTTTTATCGTGTGTCGCAAAACGTCCGAGCGTCTCGTAAAACTACGACTAGAATGGTGGTTAGAGCATAACAAACTGATGCCAAAAACACAATTCGAATTTAGAAAGTCCCGTAGCAAACCCGATCATCTAAGCGTCATAACTACTGACATCGAGAGAACAATTTTGGAGAAAGGATACCTTACAGCAATTTTTCTTGACATTTCTGGAGCCTATGACAGCGTTCTTATCGAGGACCTCATTGACAAACTTCAGAACTTAGGTGTTCCTGCTCGATACTATCTTGGCATTTGTAATCTACTCCGCCATAGAATAATTTATGTTCGAGAGCGAGACAATACTCTGTTTGGACCACGCTATGTAATAAGAGGCCTCCCTCAAGGGGCCATTTTGTGTCCGTTATTGTATTATAACCTTTCAATGATGCCGAGGTCGAGAGCGAAGAATTCATTGAAAGTTATAAAATAAACAGATCAATGAGAACGGCACAGAAGTACGTGAATCGCCGAAATACGACCAGCTTGTGCGTTCCATCACGTATCAAAACCGATACAACTCGCATATTTATGGTGAACCTTACGGAATGAAGTGGATAAATCAAGCTCAGAACCCCGTGGTATACAGAAGAGTGAGTTAAGAATAATTCAGATACAAAGCAGAGATCAGTAATGAGAAATTATGTCAACAGCTGCGAAGAGAAAAAGTCATACATAACATTTAGTCCGGGAAACGTCATGGCGGAGGCCTTGGAATAACTTAAAATCATGCACGGTTAACCATCAAGAAGGCGTGTGCGAAGTGACGTATCATATGTGTTGGAAGAGTAAATGAATGGTAGAATGTTTTCCTTTGCGAGGCTCTGCGAGTGAAGAGAGTGACTGTAATGTCAAAGTTCCTCAAATGTCAGAAACATGTGTAATGGAGATCACAACATGGTAGTTCTATGAATCATGAAATGCGAACCAATTATTATTGTGAGATAATTAAAATGGAGTTTTTTTTTGTTGACAATGTATGAAGAAAAAGCGGATAGTAGGTCGACATTGAGAACAGCTCTGATGTATGCTCAAAACTGAGGAAATCTGTTGGATTTTGAGAGATCATATAGCTTAAATAAGATTAATAATTGATTATACGGCACCGATACATGCAGGCGAGTGTCTGTAAATGAAAGTGTGGATATGAAGTCTGTTTAAACTCTGTCTAATAAGCTTTGTACAAGTTTCAGGGTTGGAGGCCAGCAAGAGTGATAATAATGATGATCCAGAATATCAATAAGATGGAGATGTGTGCTTAAACTAAACTGGATCCCTGATGGATCCGAACTCTGCTGGAATGACCGAAATAACATAAAACAGATGTCCAGAAATATTACAACCTGAAGGATGGGATGAACGTCTTTATCTTCAAACTGTAAGTACCCCTGTATTGTCTTTCCTTGTCCTATTTGTAGCAGCTTATTGTAGAATTAGATTTTGTCATCATATTCAGGTGACTTTTAGGAAACGACTTGAATAACCTAACGGGTCGGTTGTTTTTATTTTGTGAAGTGTTGGTCTGACCGTTTACGAGATAAGATTTCAGCTTACCGTCAGTGTTTAATAGGGTTAGGCGCGATTATGTTTCATGCTTTGCTCTTATACTAGTGAACTAATTGTGGAAATTAATCGTGGTAAGATAATATCGAGTGTTGCAGGTAAGTTCTCTGAACGTGTGTGTGTGTGTGTAATATTATTAATGTTGTGATCCTCTTATATGACTTGCTCCGCAGAACGTTAATGAAGTGTTTATTCAGTAGGAGGTGTAGGATGTTCATATGCGTGGAATTAAGGCTCTTCGATGCCTATGCTTGTTTTATTCGAGTAACAATATTGATGTGGTGCACATTTTGATGAAGTATGGCGAGCGTAGAGTCGTCAGATGTTATGATTTGGTGCGGTGATGATTGTGAATGAGATTTATTGAATCGCATGCTACTATGTTTATTCTTCGAGATGGTCAATGAGTCAGGATAATGCTGTTGAATGAAATGTTCGCCGCGTATTTTAAGTATTGGATAGACAAGCGATATAATATAATACTAGAATTTGAAGGTATTTCGAAGAAATTAATGTTGAGCGCATAGGATTTATCATGATATGAATTATGGCACTGCATAAAGTAAATAAACAAACGAGCGGACGAATAGATAGGATCCTCGGTAATCAACACATCCGAACAGTAGGCAGATGTAATTTTAGGATCGATATCACCTGCTATTATGTGTTAGCACTCGAAGTATTGCTTGATATAGTTATTTGAGCATTAGAATTATTTTCAGTAAACATGGAGAAGAAGATGATGCAGCGCAAACCTTCTAACACTGTATTATTTGATTATGTCAGTAGTTAGCAGATGTTATTTTTCAGGTGCGGCAATGCTGAGTATCCAGATGAGAGTGACGGCACTGTGATCATTTATTTATGGAATTATTTGTGTCATGGTTGATTAGTAGATATGATTCCGTATTGTGTTAAAGAAATGACCGTTAAGGGAATTCAAGTTGTTCATTAGCTAGGTAAATATTTGAATGACAGAATGAATAGAACAGGGAAGGCAAGCTACGGGTAAAAGTGATTTTAAGATGAATGAACAAACAAAAGGAAAAGTGAAAGACTTCTAATTGACAGATTTTCTTGAGTGATTAATAATTTTCTTCAGTGGAAGCATTTGAAAGACTGTCACGAATTATTCTAATTTCTGGATCTAATGTTAAATAATGTTTAAAAGATGGATTTCAGAACCAACAGAGTGTGATAGGATTTGTACAACGATATTTATCCGTTATGTTGCTTATTCAAATTATTATTATTATATCTCCTTAGAATTATTTCATTAAATTTAATATCCTTCCAAACTTTTATTGTGTTCGTCATTTTTTGATTAATATTTAAGAGCCTAGATATAATTAGGTAGGACGTAGGATCATTAGCTCTCAATTAACATTTGATGAGACGTGACCGGTACTCGTCGAAGGGCCATGCCCTTGAGTGGATTTTCAAGCGAACCGCTGAATTCTAGCCGAGGCCTAATTGAAGAAGATGATCATTTTAGAACGATACGCGTCCACGAACGGACGTTTTGAAAACATTTTCCAACCAAATATTAAAGTACTCCAATACGCCGATGTTATTTGCATCTACGCTAAATCTTCCTGCTTCTGGGTAACAAGACTTGGGCTAAATGATGCTGCGATAGCCCTTTCTTCATGGTCCTCAGACCGTGGCCTGAAACTTTCCCCATCAAATTATTCGGTCATTGTTTTCACTAGGAAATCGCGTACATATGAGGCAACAAATATTCGATTGGGTTCATATACCTTTCCTCTTGTCTCATCAGCAAAACTACTTGGATTATATTTCGTTAGTCGACTAACATAGAGACGACATATCGAACATATACTAACGAAGATTAGCAAAACATCGAATGTGTTACGGGCTGTAACACGTACATGGTGGGAAGCCCATCCCGCGATATTATTAATTCTTTACAGGAGCCTGATTCGCCCAATATTTGATTATGGCTGTTCTTTCTTCGGAAACGCACCAAAGCACACTTTGCAGCAATTGGACTTAGCCCATCACCGATCCATGAGGCTATGTATAGGTGCAATGGTGTCAACTCCTACAAACGCTTTTCTGATTGAGGCCACAGAAATGCCTCTAGCTCTACGTTGTCCGGTTCTTACGGATGTCTTCATACTTCATACAGTTTCCATGTCAGAACACCCATTACAGAACAAATTGTAAAGCCTGACACAGGCCATCGCTGACGGACGTCTGTGCCAACCACGCCGGCTTTCATTGCTCCTCACCAGCTACAGTGAAGACAAACTGAGGATACCTTTGATTTATAAAAGACCAATCAACCTTACCTTCCAATATGACTATAACCTTACCCTTCTGAAGCCTTCGGTTTATCACTTCCACAATATATGCAGGAGTTTAAAAGCCTCAACAATGCAGTTTCACATGTTGTCAACAATACCTGGTCCTACTATGTCCAGATCTACACCGACGGCTCAAAAACCTCTGAAGGAACAGCGTGTGCATTTTATTACTCACTCGCGGAAGAATATGGTCAACTCAACCTTCCTACAGAAACATCTATTTATACCGCCGAAATTCTAGCCATCCTTGCTGCCGTCAAATATGGTCTCTCTTACCATTTTCAGAACATACTCATCATCACCGACGCGAGAAGCATCTTAGAAAAACTGCAACATCTAACTCAAAACCGTACCACAAATCCTTACATTTATGATCTACTTCAACAGATTCAAGAAGCTAAAACACCCGGTAGTCAAATCCACTTTCTGTTGATAAAAGGACACAGTGGAATAAGATACAATGAAGTTGTCGATCATCTCGCGAAAGGAAGCATACTCAGTGGCATGTTTCAAGGGATACAGCTTCCATATACTGACTTTATTCCGCTAGTCAAAAGAAGATACTACGCCCAGTAGAAAGATGGATGGGCAAGAACTATCCACCACCGAGGAACACATTACGCAACACTGCAAACAACAATACCTCAAAAAGCCTGGTTCTGGAGATACAATATTGCAAGGAGACATCTAACAACCATCATCCGGATGAGGCATGGACACGGATTCTACCCTCACCACCTCCTTCGCATCGGAGTGACTACCACGACAGTTTGCCCACATGACGATTACAATGATGCGGATCTGAATAACATAGTATTTTCTTGTTCCAAGTATGAGCAGCAACGAACAAAGTTATTCGCACAGCTTCGGTCATTACGTATCCCATTCCCCACAAATGTTAACATTTTTCTTCAAGACCACGATAGCAAAATCTACAGAGCACTGATCCAGTTTCTACAAGACACCAATCTAACTCTATAAACCCTGATGCAGAAGCCACCAACTGAAATTGTTAATAAAGATAATCTCCTAACTGTCACACCCCATTAACTACTACCTTTCTACCATGGCCTTCCCACCCTGTAGTAATGCCATGACCGGCCTCATGGCGAGAAGATATAGCACCATCCTTATCCTTATCACTACCAGCTGGCCAAATGGTGTCTAACCAAAGGCCATTCTTGTAAATTAAAAAAGGTTGATATGTCGCTATTCAGCTATTCAGAAAATAATGTTAAGTGATGGTCGTGTAGGAAAAGTTGCTGTGATGCCAGCTGACAGGGTACAAAAGAATGTTCGAATACTTAATTTTCCCCCGGAAGTGCCTATAGAGTCCATTTCATTAGCGTTAAGTAAATACGGGAAAGTGGTAGAACACAGGGAAGAGGAGTGGTCACAGCAATACCCCTTCAAAGTACGCAACGGTATACATGCTATTAAAATGGAGTTAAAAGACCCAATACCTTCCTTCTTATATATTGAAAGCTTTAGCGCACAGGTTATTTATGACGGCCAAACTAGGATATGCCTTGCTTGTAATTCGCCCAGTCACTTGAAACCGAAGTGTCCGCTACGACAGAATCGCTTGGAAGAAGGAAGGAATATAAACACTGCCACACACACTGCCCACGTATACATACAAGAAAGAAGAGTGCCGAGCGGACAGGGTCTAATTCTAAATCGTCTGTACCTTACTGACTCTGCACCAACCACTACCCGTCGTATCTATAAATAACCGTCTATGCAATCATGAATATAGTTTCTTGGCGTTTTGCTTTCCACCTCTGTCTTGTTATGATGAGTCTTCTTACAACATACGCCACCCTTAATATTAATGGAGCAAGAAGTGTTACTACTCAAGCACTTCTTAGTCGGTCCGTGAAGGAATATTATATTGATATCTTATTCTTCTGTGAAGTTAAGACAAACTTCCACTTCTTATATAACTATGACTATATAACGAAAGTAGGTGATAACTTCCGAGGATCTATAATAGTATACAGGAAAAGAATTCAGCTCACAGATGTCATCATGAACACTACGGGTAGGTATATGTCTGCCACCTATAATAACACAAGGTTGATAAACGTATATGGCCCATCAGGGTCACAGTACATACAGGAACGAAATCTATTATTTACTAATGAAATAGTGCCCCACTTAGTGACACCTGGTCCAATAATTACAGTAGGTGATTTCAACTGCACTCTTCACCCACGAGACCAAACAGGTACTTTCAACTTTTGTCCAAGCATTCAGACACTCATACAGTCTATGCAACTCAAGGATGTGTGGCAGCAGCTACACGTCTCACATGCCGAATTTACATTTTGCCGTGGGGAGTCGAAATCCAGGATAGATAGGATGTGCGTATCCACGGCAAAAGTACAACTCCTCGATAGCTGTAAGGTGATTCTAGTCACCTTTAGCGATCACCATAGCGTTCTAGTAATGATGAAGACAACAAGGAGTGACAGATGCATCATGGCGAAAGGAATATGGAAGATGAATAGGTCTGTTTTCAATAATACTGAGGATGTCCAACGTTTCACGGAGTGTTATCACCAATGCAAATTAGAGCAAAATAGCTACAGTAGTGTGATGGACTTGTGGACATATAAACTTCAACCTGCCATTAGCTCTCACGGACGAACAATAGCGTATGGGCACAACCAGGATACATGTAGGAAAATTGTGTTCTATGACAGAGTTATGTTTGATCTGCATCACAAGGAACAGCAAGGCCAAAATGTCTCTTCTGCATTACATTCTATTAAGAGAATTATTTTATGTACTAAGGAAAGCAGCCTAGACCAACTACATCAGCACGTGAAAGGTACTTCCCTCGTACAAAGAGAGAAAATCTCTCTCTACCACATTGCCAAGATTAGAAGATCAGCTAATAAGCAATTTATTAATCGATGGGATAATGGTAAAGGGACAATGTTCAATACAAAGGAACAACTCCTTGGAGAAAGTGAGAGATATTTCCGTGAAATGTTTGCAGAAGACAGTATCTCAGAGTTCGATATTGACAGACACCTTCATCATCTCCAGAGTCATCTAGAAGGAGATGATATTGCACATCTTACTAATAATATTTCCGTAGAAGAAGTGAAGCGAGCGTTAGACCATTTTGTACAAAATAAGACGCCAGGCTATGATGGAATCCCGTATGAATTGTATAAGACATTTTGGAACATTATCGGTAAAGACCTGACACAAGTTATTAATTATGCCTTCAGTCACACGATAAGTGATACATTTGCAGATGGAATTATCATCCTAATTCCCAACTGTCCAGTTGCACGTATATCAGTCACTATACAACATTACAACATTACAACATTAAATACAGACTATAAACTACTGCCCAATATTTTAGCGTACAGAATCAGAACTATCCTCTCTTCATTAATTACTAATGGACAGGTTTGCTACATACCTGAGAAAAACATATTACATAATCTACTGGCAATACGAGATTTAATCATATATCATTCAGTGTGTGACAATGCTTCAGGAGCACTGGCTAGCATTGACCTCAGCAAATCATTCGATAGGATAGCATACTCTTAACTTTGGAAAGTTTTTAAAAAGTTTCGATTTCCAAACAGTATCAAAGAAACAATACGGCGAGTTATGATTAATGAATTTCTCTCAGCCAAATTTTCAATAAACAAATCAATTAGACAAGGATGCCCATTATCAATGGCAATTTTTGTTTCAGCAATAGAACCCCTGATTCAAAGTTTGAAAAATTCTTTAACCGGACTAACTATGAAGAACGAATGCTTCACAGTACGCGCATACGCGGAGGACATTACTCTACTATTGACCAGTGACGAAGATGTTAATAATGCGCAAGAGACTCATGAGGCGTTCTGTAAGGTGTCAGGGGCACAAGTGAATTATAGCAAATCCTCATTATTGCTATTAGGTTCAAATGAAAATCGTCAAATATTTGCCAGCTCCCGGATTCCAATTGTAAACCACTGCAAGATATTGGGCAATCAATCAATCAATCAATCAATCAATCAATCAATCAATCAATCAATCAATCAATCAATCAATCAATCAATCAATCAATCAATCAATCAATCAATCAATCAATCAATCAATCAATCAATCAATCAATCAATCAATCAATCAATCAATCAATCAATCAATCAATCAATCAATCAATCAATCAATCAATCAATCAATCAATCAATCAATCAATCAATACTGATCTGCATTTGGGGCAGTCGCCCAGGTGGCAGATTCCCTATCTGTTGCTTTCCTAGCCTTTTCCTAAATGATTTCAAAGAAATTGGAAATTTATTGAACATCTCCCTTGGTAAGTTATTCCAATCCGTAACTCCCCTTACTATAAATGAATATTTGCCCCAGTTTGTCCTCTTGAATTCCAACTTTATCTTCATATTGTGATCTTTCCTACTTTTATAAACGGCATTCAAACTTATTCGTCTACTAATGTCATTCCACGCCATCTCTCCGCTGACAGCTCGGAACATACCACTTAGTCGAGCAGCTCTTCTTCTTTCTGTCAATTCTTTCCAACCCAAACATTGCAACATTTTTGTAACGCTACTCTTTTGTCGGAAATCACCCAGAACAAATCGAGCTGCTTTTCTTTGGATATTTTCCAGTTCTTGAATCAGGTAATCCTGGTGAGGGTCCCATACACTGGAACCATACTCTAGTTGGGGTCTTACCAGAGACTTATATGCCCTCTCCTTTACATCCTTACTACAACCCCTAAACACCCTCATAACCATGTGCAGAGATCTGTACCCTTTATTTACAATCCCATTTATGTGATTACCCTAATGAAGATCTTCCCTTATATTAACACCTAGATACTTACAATGATCCCCAAAAGGAACTTTCACCCCATCAACGCAGTAATTAAAACTGAGAGGACATTACCTTCAGTAACGATATTCAGAAACGACAGATACTAATGGAAATTCTGCTCTAAACACCACACGGTTTCAGCTAAAGGAGGAACTTTCAAGGCGACTCAACATTTTCCAAAAAGTTTGTCATATAAATATCTTTGCGCCGTCGAAGCTCTGGTACCTTGCCCAAATTTTTCCAGCCTCACATGTCATTTGCCAACGTGTTGGAAAGGCAATTGCATTTTACCTATGGAAAGGCTGCAGATACAGAATAAGAAGAGAACTTCATCTGACTGAACAGGATAGTGGCTTGCGCCTAACTGCAGTCGAAAAGAAATGCACAGCACTCTTCCTGTCACATATTATTAAAGCTTTGTACTCAAGAGGAGATGTATTTGATAGTGCAGTGCTAAAATTGTGTGTAACACATACCTGAAACAAAAAGATCCATTCCGAAGCTGCTTCCGGAACGCTCGCTCCATTCTACAACAACTGCCAGAAACAGAAATTATAGGTGGAAAGTTGGATAAAGCTAAGAATATATACAATATCAGATTGAAGCAATATACATGTATTCCACTAGTACAACAGAAATACCTACATCGTGACTGAAAGCAGATCTGGAAAAATATTTGGAACAAATGGATCCCGATTGATTGGAGGGTATCGCTCTACATATACACAAATGAAATCATCCCCACGGGTGAGAAATTGAAAAGGCATGGACACGTATCTGATGACAAATGCCTGGTATGTCATCAGACGGACAGTCTCGTGCATCGAGTAACCACATGCAGCAATGCGGCACTAGTTTGGAGATGGACAATAAACACTATCTACAGGATATCAGGGACAACAACAACCAGTGACAGAGTGAGGGAGATACTGAATTTGGAACTAAATCACGCACAGAACGAGAGTGGAAACGCTTGCATATGGATAACGGCTGGAGCCATTCGCTACAATATCAAGGCGTACACTCAGCATACAAGTGTGCCTTTACCTGGATTTTTGGATCATCTCAGGAAAGAACGCTAGAAGATGGTCAGACAGAACTGTTTTCAAGAAGCTTTCGGAACACATCTTTTTAAATTCTGAGTGCCTTCCTGTTATGTGTTTTGTGTAACATCTGACAATTTTATGTCAATTTGAAGTGTTTAGTGTTAGTATAACTATGTACTGTTAAATGATTTGGATAATGTTGATGGCAGGAATAACTTCGTTTGCTACTAGTGTGCAAAAGGAAAAAGTTATTTTTTATTTCTTTTTATTCTGCTGTGAACAACTCGATGTTCTCCTGTGTTAAATTTTAATTTGTTCAGATGCAAACTTATCAACGTTTTCAGAATTACCCTAAACTTGTTTTAATGTTTTGTTTAACAAAATAAGAAATTTGTGTAACTTGTTTAAGTATAAATGTACCTAGAGTTTGCTTGTTTTGAAATAGTTGTATGACATTTTCAATAAATTAGTTTAAGAAAGAAGAATTTATAAATACTTTGATATTGTAAATGGTATGTTAAAAGAAATTCTAATGAACTTTTAAGGAGGATAGGCCACTGCATCTAAAATTACTTAGGAGAGAAGAATTTAGTTGATTTTCCAGACCCTTGGCTGAATGGTCAGCGTAGTGGACTTCCATTCTAGGCTGGATCAGGGTTTTTAATCTTACGTGGTTAACATTCACGGCTCGGAGATTGGGTGTTTCAGCTGTCCCAAACTTCCCTCAAACTTGTATACCACACAACACACTATCCTCCACCACAATAACGCGCAGTTTCTCATACACGGCAGATGACGCCCACTCTAATCGGAGGGCCTGCCCTACAAGGTCTACACAGGCTAGCAACAGCCACCGGAAATTATTATTTCAGAAGATGATTGTTATGAATTGGTCAAGAAAGACTTCGTAACGTCGGTTTGTTATTAGCATTGTAAAGGCATGCCATTTTTGACCTGAAATATACCTGAATTTTCTTTCTGAGACTTCCTAAGACGTAGATTATGGGGATTAGGATGGCGACTAGATACAGGATATGTACAAGAAAAAACTTTGAGCAGCAGAACTTCTGGGACCAAATGTAACTACTAAGTCATAAATTAACCAACGTATGGTTCCCTGTCTGACTGGTCAGCGTCCTGACCCTCAGGCATCGGGTCATGGGGCTTAATTCTTGAAAAAACTCAGGAACTGGGTAATTTTTCTGTCCCTAACATTTCTTCAACATACCGCACAAAAAACTACCTCCATATGTTAACTTGCAATGTTGTGTTGCAAGCGCTGCACTAAGCTATAGAAGCCACGTCAAATTATTATTATTATTATTATTATTATTATTATTATTATTATTATTATTATTATTATTATTATTATTATTATTATTATTATCTAAAATATACTAGCATATCTTACCATATTGGAAAGAAGTCGTGACCACCGGTACACAAATGCTAATTCAAGCCTTTAACTACGACAAGAATGAATGAAAATTAGGCAAGATAGGCACGTCACGTGAACAGTGTTGGCAGTGGGAATGAACTTGCAGGTCGCTTGTGATTTATGTACCCAGTTCGCCAGTGACAGATTTGAATTAATGGGCTGATATCATTTCATGGCCATTAATTTCGCTTTATCCGACCATACCGTGTGTTGATGAATTTCAGCGTCCGCTACTAAAGAATGAAGACCCTTGTGTTTGTGGGAGGAGACGGACAGGCAGAGAGAAACACACGTATATAGAGAGAAGGAGACAGAGAAAGAACGAATTATACATATAATGACAGGGGAGAAACAGAGACGTGAGGAGTTTATCGTTTGAGTTTTGCGTTTATCAGTTCCTTTTTTACACTGTTATCTCCTGAGCAATTATTACTGAAAGCCCCTTACTTTTTTGTTAAAGGTTGACCGATATGGTCAGAGTTTTAATCTGTGCGACTTAGCTACGCGATATGAGACACGTAGCTGTGAGCTTGCATTCGGGAGATGATGGATTAGAACTCTCCTGCAGCCCTGAAGATGGTTTTCTGTGGTCTCCATTTTCACACCAAGCACATAAGACTGTACCTCAGGTAGACAATGGTCGATTCCTCCCCCTGTCCTATCCGCTTGTCGCCATGAGACCTGTCCATGTCGGTGTGACGTAAAACAGATAGCAAAGAAGAGAGATCGAAACAAATATGTATCATTAAATAACATTAGGTCGGAAATTAATAACTGAGATACTTTTTCAGGTGACTGAGAATTAAGATGTTACGTTTCAATTAAATTGAAATCCTTTACAAAAATTGTCCATAAGTGCGCCCTCCTGCTGCACTACAAACTCGTTCTGTCGACCTCACTCCACTTGAATAATAATGTTATTTGTTTTACGTCCCACTAACTACTCTTTTACGGGTTTCGGAGACGCCGAGGTGCCGGAATTTCGTCCCGCAGGAGTTCATTTACGTACCAGTAAATCTACCGACACGAGGCTGACGTATTTGAGCAACTTCAAATACCACCGGGCTGAGCCAGGATCGAACCTGCCAAGTTGGGGTCAGAAGGCCAGCGCCTTAACCGTCTGAGCCACTCACCCCGGCACACTCCACTTGAGATTTTGTGTGGGGAACTGTTGTATGCGACTGAACAGGCGAAGGTCCGGCTTGGTTCAAGAGCCCCGGGTTCGATTCACGACCGAGTCGGGGATTTCAACCTTAATTGGTTATTTCCACTAGCTTGGGGGCTGCGGATGTGTGTGCCGTCCTTAAATAGAACGAAAACGAGGAAGGAATGAGAAAAATAAGAAAATAGTAAACAAGTCTAAAAATCGGTATCAAGAAAAAAAAAGCAAGAACTTGTCGTTTGAGTTCTTGCAGCTGCTTACTCTCATCAGCACACACTTACGATGCGAAGAAAGACCAGTTCATGTTCCATTTGCGATCACTGTAAAATTACCGACAGCCTATCAGGGTTTTCCAACGTTCATGCAGCAAGGGAACTGCTAATTAGGGCGTACTCCACTACAGTGTTAGTGGTTCTTGTAAGGACTCACACTTGCGAGCAATATTTTAAATTGAAATGCAATAATTTCATTCTCAGTCTCGTCAACAATTACCTCACTTATACATTTCCCACCTATGGTAATTTAATGAAATAGGTTGCTTTGAGTTTCTCCTCTAACTCCTGGAAGTGTCAGTATTATTTTTTTTTTTTTTTTTTTTTTTTGCTAGTTGCTTTACGTCGCACCGACACAGATAGGTCTTATGGCGACGATGGGACAGGAAAGGCCTAGGAGTGGGAAGGAAACGGCCGTGGCCTTAATTAAGGTACAGCCCCAGCATTTACCTGGTGTGAAAATGGGAAACCACGGAAAACCATTTTCAGGGCTGCCGATAGTGGGGTTCGAACCTACTATCTCCCGAATACTGGATACTGGCCGCACTTAAACGACTGCAGCTATCGAGCTCGGTAGTATTATTTTTATCATACTAGGTATACATATAGGATGTCCCCAGTCACCGTCCACTTTGTTCCAGTGGACAATCCAAATGATAGAATAGGTGATGGGCAAAGCATCTGTTAAAAGACCTCCACTGTTTTACCATTATATTAAGTAGATCTACTTACTTCCGTTTCAGTTCTTTTATTTGAAACTGGCCGGTGACAAAGATATTAGGCCCCTTTAAACAGAAAGAAAGATGACTTGATAACTAGTGCCGCTAACACTATCACCGCTTACGATGCAAATATATTTGAAGTACTAACAATTAGCTTTGATTGTTAAATCGATCTAACCAGCGTTTCCATATTATTGTTAACCGAGCCGCAGGTGCAACCTTATCGGATGGGTATCTGTTGAGAGACCAGACTAACGAATGGTTCATCGAAAGGGGGGTAGCAGCCTTTCGGTAGTTGCAAGGGCGGCAGCCTAGATGATTTACTGATACGGCCTTGTAATAATACTCAACATGGCTTAGCTGTGTTGATACTGCTACACGGCTGAAAGCAACGAGAAACTACAGCCGTAACTACCTCCCGAGGACATGCAGCTCTCTCTGTATGAATGATGTACTGATGATGGCTTCCTCCCGGGTAAAATATTCCGGAGGTAAACTAGTCCCCCATTCGGATCTCCGGGTGGGGACTACACGAGAGGGGGCGATCATCAGGAAGATGGATACTGACATTCTGCGAGTCGGAGCGTGGAATGTTAGAAGTTTGAATCGTTGTGGTAGGTTAGAGAATCTGAAAAGGGAGATGGATAGGCTAAAGTTAGATGTAGTTGGTATAAGTGAAGTACGTTGGCAGGAAGAACAGGATTTTTGGTCAGGCGACTACCGAATTATCAACACGAAATCAAACAGGGGAAATGCAGGAGTTGGTTTAATAATGAATAAGAAAATAGGGCAGCGGGTAAGCTACTATGACCAGCATAGTGAAAGAATTATTGTCGTCAAGATAGACACCAAACCAATGCCCAACACAATAGTGCAGGTCTATATGCCTACTAGTTCAGCAGATGATGAAGAAATTGAAAGAATATATGAGGAGATAGAAGATTTAATACAATATGTAAAAGGTGATGAGAATCTAATTGTGATGGGAGACTGGAATGCAGTGGTAGGCCAAGGAAGAGAAGGTAGTACAGTAGGAGAATTTGGATTGGGACAAAGGAACGAAAGAGGAAGTCGGCTGGTTGAATTCTGCACTGATCATAATTTAGTCCTTGCCAATACTTGGTTCAAACACCACAAACGACGGCTGTATACGTGGACGAGACCTGGAGACACTGGAAGGTATCAAATAGACTTCATTATGATTAGGCAGAGATTCAGAAACCAGGTGTTGGATTGCAAAACTTTCCCAGGAGCAGACGTGGACTCTGATTACAACTTGTTGGTCATGAAATGCCATCTGAAGTTGAAGAAATTGAAGAAAGGAAAGAATGCAAAAAGATGGGATCTATACAAGTTGAAAGAAAAGAGTGTGAGGGATTGTTTCAAGGAACATGTTGCACAAGGACTAAATGAAAAGGCTGAAGGAAACACTATAGAGGAAGAGTGGAGAGTCATGAAAAATGAAGTCAGTAGGGCTGCTGAAAAAATGTTAGGAAGGAAGAAAACATCAACTAAGAATCAGTGGGTAACTCAGGAGATACTAGACCTGATTGATGAACGACGAAAATACAAGAACGCTAGAAATGAAGAGGGCAGAAAAGAATACAGCCGATTAAAGAATCAAGTGGATAGAAAGTGCAAGGTAGCTAAGGAAGAATGGCTGAAGGAGAAGTGCAAGGATGTCGAAGGCTGTATGGTCCTTGGAAAGGTAGATGCTGCATACAGGAAAATCAAGGAAACCTTTGGAGAAAGGAAATCTAGGTGCATGAATATTAAGAGCTCAGATGGAAAGCCACTTCTAGGGAAAGAAGACAAAGCAGAAAGATGGCAGGAGCATATCCAACAGTTGTATCAAGGTAAAGATGTAGATAATTTGGTTCTGGAACATGAGGAGGCTGTTAATGCTGATAAAATGGGAGACCCAATTTTGAGGTCAGAGTTTGACAGAGCTGTGAGTGACCTAAATAGGAACAAGGCACCTGGAATTGATGATATTCCCTCTGAATTACTGACTGCCTTAGGAGAAACCAGCATGGCAAGGTTATTTCATTTAGTGTGCAAGATGTATGAGACAGGAGAAGTCCCATCCGATTTTCGGCAGAATGTTGTTATACCCATTCCCAAGAAAGCCGGTGCTGACAGGTGTGAAAACTACCGCACCATTAGTTTAGTATCTCATGCCTGCAAAATTTTAACACGTATTATTTACAGAAGAATGGAAAAACAAGTTGAAGCTGAGTTGGGAGAAGATCTATTTGGCTTCAGAAGAAATGTAGGAACACGTGAAGAAATCCTGACTTTACGTCTGATCTTAGAGGATCGAATCAAGAAGGACAAGCCCACGTACATGGCATTCGTAGATCTAGAAAAGGCATTCGATAATGTTGATTGGACCAAGCTATTTATGATTCTGAAGATGATAGGGATCAGATACCGAGAATGAAGAATTATCTACAATCTGTATAAAAATCAGTCTGCAGTGATAAGAATCGAGGGCTTTGAAAAAGAAGCAGCAATCCAGAAAGGAGTGAGGCAAGGCTGCAGTTTGTCTCCTCTCCTTTTCAATGTTTACATAGAACAGGCAGTAAAGGAAATCAAAGAGAAATTTGGAAAGGGAATCACAGTCCAAGGAGAGGAAATCAAAACCTTGAGATTTGCCGATGATATTGTTATTTTATCTGAGACTGCAGAAGATCTCGAGAAGTTGCTGAATGGTATGGATGAAGTCTTGGGTAAGGAGTACAAGATGAAAATAAATAAGTCCAAAACAAAAGTAATGGAGTGCAGTCGAACGCAGGCAGGTGATGTAGGAAATATTAGATTAGGAAATGAAGTCTTAAAGGAAGTAGATGAATATTGTTACTTGGGTAGTAAAATAACTAACAATGGCAGAAGTAAGGAGGACATAAAATGCAGACTAGCACAAGCAAGGAAGAGCTTTCTTAAGAAAAGAAATTTGCTCACTTCAAACATTGATATCGGAATTAGAAAGATGTTTTCGAAGACTTTCGTTTGGAGCGTGGCATTGTATGGAAGTGAAACATGGACGATAACTAGTTCGGAAAGAAAGAGAATAGAAGCTTTTGAAATGTGGTGTTACAGAAGAATGCTGAAGGCGAGATGGATAGATCGAATCACGAATGAAGAGATACTGAATCGAATTGGTGAGAGGAGATCGATTTGGCTGAATTTGACGAGAAGAAGAGATAGAATGATAGGACACATCTTAACACACCCAGGACTTGTTCAGTTGGTTTTTGAAGGAAGTGTAGGTGGTAAGAACGGTAGGGGTAGACCAAGGTATGAATATGACATGCAGATTAGAGCAGATGTAGGATGCAATAGTTACGTAGAAATGAAAAGGTTAGCACAGGATAGGGTGGCATGGAGAGCTGCATCAAACCAGTCTATGGACTGATGACTCAAACACGTTAACTCGTACAGTACTCTCAACGTATACAATAAATCTGGTGACATATTTGGTGTTTACCTGACAAAATTAATTAAAACTCAGCCTTAGACGCCCAAGAGGGAATCGGTTTACTCTGCCATCTAGTAGGCCTAGAGTAAAATGGAACGACAAAATTGACGAGCAAGCAGCCAAATATCGTCAAAGTAAAATACCTGCACTCACAAATTATTTTGACGAACATACGCCACTACAAAGAGCCTCTACTCGTAAATGAGTATAATTGTTATCACCCCCGAAACCCCGCAATGTACAATCAACATTCCCGGCGCGAAATGCACAAATACGATATATACTTTTGTGAAGAGACAGCGAATCGGAGACTTCTCTATATTACACTTGTATGACAGTACATGCGTGAGTGAAATAAAGGAATTTAGTAACTACAAAAACACCCAATTGAAAGACACAATATTAATCTTGTAAATCATGTTATTTGTTCTTTAAATATACCTTTCATTTGCTAGGTTAAGTGGCTCAGGCGATAGAGCGCTGGCCTTCTTAGCTCAAGTTGGCTGGCTCATCCCGTCTCAGTCCCGTGGAATTTGAAGGTACTCAAATACGCCAGCCGCGTAAAATAACTCCTGCGGGACGAAAATCCGCCCCGTTGTTGTCTCCTAAAGCCGTAAAAGTAGTTAGTGGAACGTAAGTAAAGTAATTATTATTAGAGGTTTCGTTGAGCAGAAGGAGGAGAACGGGGAGAATTTTTTTCCTGGCCGAAGGTGGTGTAAAAGATAAGTTGTTGGTGTTCGGTAGAGGCAAATGAAAGGAGATTTTGAGAAGAGAAAAGTATTTCTTCATGGACTGGACGTTCAAAAGTTGCATTAGTCAGTTTAATCGAATCTATTTCATGCATGTCGAACCTGGAAGCACAGAAGATGAAATAAACGTTGCGTCAGTCGTCTTTGCTATTCTTCCTAACAGAAAGAAAGAACATTATTTACGAATGTTTTTTTTGCTAGTGACTTTACGTCGCGCCGACACAGACAGGTCTTATGGCGACGATGGGATAGGAAAGGCTTAGGAGTTGGAAGGTAGTGGCCCCGGCCTTAATTAAGGTACAGCCCCAGCATTTGCCTGGTGTGAAAATGGGAAACCACGGAAAGCCACCTTCAGGGCTGCCGACAGTGGCATTCGAACGCACTATCTCCCGGATGCATGCTCACAGCCGCGCGTTTACGAATGCTACCCTTGCTTCTATGAGAATTACCTGATTGGCAGCCTGAGACAGTATATACTGATTTTGAATCGTCGGCTATATCAGCCTTTCCCTCAATTAATATCCACGGGTGTTTTTTTTACGCAATGTCTCTGGAGGAGGATTCAACATTTGGTATGACTACACTATACGAGGAAAATGAAGACCTCCGACCATGTAGGAATGTGTGCTGCCCTTGCTCTTCTCAAGCCTGAAAACTGTTGAAGAAGGCTGGCTATATCTCCATGGGTAAGCGCCAGAAGAAGAAAAGCTCGTCGAATTCCTTGACTACTTGGTAGACCAATGGCTACAAAATCCTGAAGTACCACTTGAATAATGGAACTGCTACCGGTGACGTCATAGGACGAATATTTGAGCAGAAGAATGGAATCATAAACTGAACAGTCGGATTGGAAGACCACACCCCAGAGTGAACGACCTCATCAAGTACTTAGAAACTCAAGCTGAGAAATCTAGTCTTGAGATTCTGAGGGCGAACTTGAATTTAGAATGAGTGAAAAGGAAAATGCTGAATAGGGAGTTGGATGGAAGAATAGCAAGGTTTACTGGAAGGTACGAAGGAGATACTGATGTTGGAATCTTGCCTACGACGATGTATTACGTTCTGAAAATTGACTGATACCGAAAGGATCACACGGTCTTCAATTGAAGACCGAGTACGGTTACCCGTGCTGGTCCATGGCGTCCGTGGGTCACTTGATCCCCTGTCTTGAAATTGGTGCGAAGCGACAAGACAGACTCACCTCAGAACAGTTGAGGTGCCTATTTACGAAGAAGGCACGCAGTTCTGCCTGGCGCTAACAATGGACCTTTTCACACTATCATTATAGAATTACTATTTCTTAAGCCTAAACTTATTTTAATCTACAAATAATTTTATGATTAAGTTTAGGAATTTTATACATCTAATCTGAGCTTGCAGACAAAATTAACATATTATTTATAAAGGTGAAAGTACCCTGAGTGGCCGCGCCCATTGACGCGCTACGACTAAGGACTCAAGCTTTGCATTCGGGAGGTGCGTAGATTCGAACCCCACCGTCGGCTGTCCTGAGAATGATTTTCTGTCGTTTCATATTTTCACTTCCAACAAGTGCCGGGACAGTTCCTATTCATAGGCCAGAACCTATTTTACCCCATTTCAGTAAGCATAATACATTTCATCTTCATTACCTCAGCTGAGGTGGATATCAGGAAGGGCGTCCGACCGTAGAAACATGCCGTATAAATTCACCTCATCCCCGATCATGTATCAAGAAACAGGACTAAGTAGACATACTGTACATACGATCAGATGAAAGTGGGCTAATTGTATTTGGATCAGTTGTTTTCTTAAAGCATCAGTTTGAATGTTTGAACAGTTTGAACATTAATTAAACATTATGTTAATAGTATCCCCTATAATGGAGAATAGAAAGTGTAGGTTAACTGTTAAGTTGGAGATGAGCTACAATTGCTTCAAAAAGGTAGCACTGTCAAGGTAGCAGAGTTTTGGAGCAAAAATCTTTGTTTTGAATTTGGAAAGTGTAAAATTCAACGGTTTTAATACGACCTCCTTTTGTCCTGGTTTTTAAAACTCATTTGACCACCTTTACATCCACAACCATTTGTTAACCCTAAATAAAAAGTACATTTTTGTCCTACTTAGTCTCCGTTTGCTTGTCCCTATAATAACGCATCAGACTCAAACGGTAAATATGTAATGTAATGTAATGAGTTTCGACATCAGAATCCTACCACGTAGTTTTCTCCAGTTACTTGAGGGCTGTCTCCCTGTTCCAGTCCTTCAGTACAGTCCAGCCGCTGGCTGTTCGGCCCTGACAGATTGTGATGTAAAGAAAAGTAGAAGAGGGAACAGTATTGCCAACCTGTGGCGATTTGAAACTGTACTGTTTTAATTAAAGTTATTTTACCGCACTGAATACTAATAGTTCTGCTAGTGGTAGAATAATTGTCACGATTTGCAATGCCTGGCGTTACTGGCGCGCCAGATTTAAGATTTAACAGCAAGCACCAATCACTGTTCATGTTGCCATGAGTCTCGTGTACTGCTGGTGCGGTGATGCCACTTGTTTGAAGAGAAACACGCGGCTTCAGCCCCTCTCTAGCCTGCGAGAAGTGCACGCATTTAGGGTGTGTGTAAGTTATTTGTTTATGTTATTGGGACATGGCCAGTGGATCGTCGGAAACGACTAAGAAAAAATCAGTTGTTACCTCGTATAAGAGCCAAAGCCGTGAATTTATATACCGGCTACGTGAATACTTTGAGAAAGAGCGTGATAACGGTGGACCTCTTCTTCTTGTCAAAAAAGTGGTAGATCGAGTTTGTGACGCTTAAAAAGTAGGTAGGACAACAACTGTGAAAAGTGTAACAAAATAAAAATGTCCAGTGGATCTGTTTTTTGCTAGTTGCTTTACGTCGCACCTACACAGATAGGTCTTACGGCGACGATGGGACAGGAAAGGGCTGGGAGTGGGAAGGAAGCGGCCGTGGCCTTAATTAAGGTACAGCCCCAGCATTTGCCTGGTGTGAAAATGGGAAAAAACGGAAAACAATTTTCAGGGCTGCCGACAGTGAGGTTCGAACCTACTATCTCCCGCATACTGGATACTGGCCGCACTTAAGCGACTGCAGCTATCGAGCTCGGTCCAGAGGATCTTAATTCACCTTCTGAAGTGCTGCGTACTCCTGAAAAACGAAGAGCAAGACATTGTCCCAAGACAACTAGATGAATTTCAAAAGGATGTGATAAGGCGACATATTTAGAGTTGTTACTTGACGAAGGAATTTCCCACGCGTGATAAACTGCTTTCCTCTTTGGAAGAATATCACTTATTCAGTGGAGGGAAGACCAGTTTAAGTAAAAATGTTGAGAGAACTTGGCTTTCAATGGAAGAAATTTTCAGGGTGAAAAGCTGCTAAGGAGAGAAGTGAAACTGTAGCATGGCCAGGTAGATTTTTGAGGGAAATTCTGAAGACTAGTCCTGGTAGAGTGGTGTGGTTAGATGAAAAGTGGGTAAATGCCGGACATTGTAAAACGGTGGCCTGGACAGATGAAACTGTAGCAGGGACTTCCAAAGCATCTATTGGGAAGGAAAACAGCCTTATTTTGCTTTATACAGGTGGCGTTGGTGGATTTGTTCCGGGAGCTATGCTTATTTTCAGATCAAAGAGCATTAGTATTAATCACGATTACTTTCACAATAAAGTTTAAAATGCTTTGCTACCAAACATAAGTCCCATTTCCGTGTTATCAACAATGCCCCTATCACTCTGTGGAACTAAACAAAGCACCGACAATGAAAGACAGAAAATATATCATTCTTCAGTGATTGGTGGGAAACAATGTACCGGGGATATCTGCAGAAATGCAAAAAGCGGAGCTGCTACAAAGTGTAAAACTTCATAAGCCTCGAATTTGCACCTATGAAGTAAACCCCATCGCTACGGCTCAGAGTCATAGGTTAATTTGTCTTCCTCCTTACCACTGCCACTTCAATACAATCGAGAAAATTTGGGCACAAGTGAAAGGATATGTTGCCGAAAACAACAAATCTTTCCGTCTCACTGATGTCGAATGCTTAGTACATCAGGTAGTCAAACTTGTTACAGCGGATAAGTGTTATGAGTCACACCTGGGAAGTTCTACGTAAGGCAAAGGGAGCTGATGGAATTGTTGAATGTCGAGAGGCAGAAATTATTTCCGTGGCTAAGGATCACAGCAGTGACTCCAGTGACATTACTGACAAGGAAGAAAACACCGATATTTTCGGAGAGTGTGGCGTATTCCCTTTGGATTAGTTAACGTGAGTACATAATTTGTTTCATTTTATTCTTATTCTTATTCTTATTCTTATTCTTATTCTTATTCTTATTCTTATTCTTATTCTTATTCTTATTCTTATTCTTATTATTATTCTTATCCTTATTCTTATTCATCTGTTTACCCTCCAGGGTGAGCTTTTACTTCGGACTCAGCGAGGGATCCCACCTTTACCATCTCAAGGGCAGTGTCCTGGAGCTTCAGACTCTGGATCAGGGGATACAACTGGGGAGAATGACCAGTTACTCGCCCAGGCGGCCTCACCTGCTATGCTGAACAGCCGCCTTGGTGGTGGATGGGAAGATTGGAAGGGATAGACAAGGAAGAGGGAAGGAAGCGGCGTGGCCTTAAGTTAGGTACCATCCCGGCATTTGCCTGGAGGAGAAGTGGAAAAGCACGAAAAACCACTTCCAGGATGGCTGAGGTGGGAATCGAACCCACCTCCACTCAGTTGACCTCCCGAGGCTAGGTGGACCCCGTTCCAGCCCTCTTATCACTTTTTAAATTTCGAAGCAGAGCCGGGATTCGAACCCGGGCCTCCGGGGGTGGCAGCTAATCACACTAACCACTCACTACACCACAGAGGCGGTGTTTCATTTTATTGCAATATTTAATTATTTCGGCACTACTATTCTATGACCATGTTGAAGTTTTATTGTAACAGCGACGCTTTTATTGCCACGGTGATACTATTTTCCGGGTTTTATTCTTTATTCTGACGTATTCTAATTACGGTGAAACTATTCATGGTGTTCGGGTTTTTAAATGTTATATTATATTACGTTTATAGTCTACTATTATTGAGTTACGGTTATTCTATTCTCTGAGTGAGCTTAATTTTGACTGGAATGTTTTGTTATTATATTTACGCTGTTCTTGGAGTGCGGTTAATATTAATTCGAACGTATTGTTATTAGGATTACACTATTCTTTGTTTTCAATATATTAGAGCAAATTTTCACATCTCCGTACGCATTTCCATCGCATTAACACGGAATCTGATCTACTTCTGGGCTGCCGACATCGGGGTTCGAACCCACTATCTCCCGGATGCAAGTTCACAGCTGCGCGCCCCTAGCCGCACGGCCAACTCGCCCGGTAGAACAATTTTCGTCATGTTCATTTTCCTATACTAAAGTGTATAGGAAAATTAACCATAAATACGTTATACTCTAGGAGTGCGTAAATATATCATGCAAACATACAGGATGGTCGGAAACAATGTGAACCGGGAATATGAGCATTAGGGGGTTGGTCATACTGATAAATAATTTGAAAGAAATAATTCAGTATACAGCACCGTTGCCATTTTATCAGCTGTTGATGATGGCCAATCAGATCGCTTCGCGGGTGAAATTCAAACGGGCTTTGAAAGGCGTTGTTGCTAAATGTGCACGTGGCTTAATACCGGCTTGAGAGCACCTATCGAGGAAAAACAAATTCGTCAGGGGAGAGATTTGAACATAGATCTCCGAGCTGACAGGATCGCGCCATAGGAAGTTCGCTACGGTGTCACCGTGTGTTTGATGCTGATTTCTCGGCATGACTCTCAAGTCGGTCTAAGCCACGTGCAGATTTAGCAACACCGCCTCGCAAAGCCCGCGAAGCGATCGGATTGCCTAACTTCAGCAGCTGGAAAAATGACAACGGCACGAGATATCGAATTATTTTTTCAAATTATTCACCAGTACGACCAAACCTCTAAGACTCATATACACGGTTCACGTTGTTTCCGACCACCCTCTATATTCGTACAGTAGGTACGGTAAGGTTCATTAGGAAAACGAATACAGTGAAAGTTGTTCTGATGGACTGCATATCCATATGTGGCTGAGAGGCGTGACAAGAAATCATGAATAGGAAGAGTAATGTCGCATTCGTGGTTTTGGCTCCGCAGCGACGGTATAACATAATTTTCAGCACTTCTCGTCTGAGCTACGGAATCATTACATTCCATAAAAGCTCATTTCCTTAACAGAATGAAATTTAGACTAATTTATTGTCTTTTGAAATGCCTGATACTTCATTTTCCTTACCCTCGCTTTAAAGTCGGAGGGTAACAACATTTCGTACTGCTAATTGCCACTTCTTAATGAAAATCTACAACCTGTTTTACAGTCATTGACCGGGTCAGGGATGGAATGAATGAAGCAGATATAGGCTATTAGTACGATGGGGTCGCCACTCCCAAAGTGATTTTTTTGCCAGTTATTTTACGTTGCACCGACAGAGATAGGTCTTATGGCGACGATGGGACAGGGAAGGGTTAGGAGTGGGAAGGAAGCGGCCGTGGCCTTAATTAAGGTGCAGCCCCAGTATTTGCCTGGTGTGAAAATGGAAAACCGCGAAAAACCATTTTCAGGGCTGCCGACAGTGGGGTTCGAACTACTATCTCCCGAATACTGGACACTGGCCGCACTTAAGCGACTGCAGCTATCGAGCTCGGTAAGTGATTTATTAATGACTGATAGATGCCATGAAATGAGAATGGAGAGTGTTGCTGGAATGAAAGATGACAGGGAAAACCGGAGTACCCGGAGAAAATCCTGTCCCGCCTCCGCTTTGTCCAGCACAAATCTCACTCTAGTTTGGGTCTTACCAGAGACTTATATGCTCTCTCCTTTACATCCTTACTACAACCCCTAAATATCCTCATAACCATGTGCAGAGATCTGTACCTTTTATTTACAATCATATTTATGTGATTACCCAAATGAAGATCTTTCCTTATATTAACACGTAGGTACTTACAATGATCCCCAAAAGGAACTTTCACCCCATCAACGCAGTAATTAAAACTGAGAGGACTTTACCTATTTGTGAAATTCATAACCTGACATTTAACCCCGTTTATCATCATACCATTGCCTACTGTCCATCTCACAACATTATCGAGGTCATTTTGCAGTTGCTCACAACCTTGTAACTTATTTATTACTGTGTACAGAATAACATCATCTGCAAAAAGCCTTATCTCTGATTCCACCTATTTATACATATCATTGATATATAATAAAACATAAATGTCCAATAATACTGCCTTGAGGAATTCCCCTCTTAATTATTACAGGGACAGAGAAAGCTTGACTTACTTGACTTATTTCCTGTGGCTCCTTCAGGAGCATAGGGCTTCGATGAATTTACGCCAGCGGACTCTGCTGCGGGCCATCCGACGTGGTGCTAAAGGTCGTCAGCTTCTTGTCCGTCCGGCTATTTCTCATCTCTGTTTCTTAAATAGGTTTATTTAAGAGCTTACGAGTTATTGGCCCATAAACTCCGAGTGCCTTGGTGGGGCTTCCACCTTAAAGCCAAGACACTGGCCCTTACACGAATGTTGGTGTATATGCTGAAGAAAGAGCATTTCCTCTCATCTTCTTAACAGTGTATACTTCGGTTATACCGCCGGTACTCGGTCGCCATTGACCCAATCTGTGATAACTGGGAGCACCACGAGAAGGTTGGGTTTGACATTTGGCTGAGAGAGGCTGAATATTGCGCAGACAGATAAAGCTTCGCCTACTCTAATTCTCTGAGTTCTATGTTCTAGAAACATAGCCACCCATTCAGTCACTCTTTTCTCAAGTCCAACTGCACTCATTTTTTTGCCAGTTGTCTCCCATGATCTAACCTATCAAATGCCTTAGATAGATCAATCGGGATACAGTCCATTCGACCTCCCGAATCCAGGATATCTGCTATATCTTGCTGGAATCCTTCAAGTTAAGCTTCAGTGGAATAACCTTTCCTAAACCCAAACTGCCTTCTATCAAACCAGTTATTAATTTTGCAAACATGTCTAATATAATCAGAAATAATGCTTTCCCAAAGCTTAAATGCAATGCATGTCAAACTGACTGGCCTGTGATTTTCAGCTTTATGTCTATCACCCTTTCCTTCATACACAGGGGCTACATAGCAACTCTCCATTCATTTGGTAAAGTTCCTTCATGCAAACAAAAATCAAACAAGTACTTCATATATGGTACTATATCCCAACCCATTGTCTTTAGTATATCCCCTAAACCTTATCAATTCCAGCTGCTTTTTATAGTTTTCAACTTTTGTATTTTGCTGTAAGTATCATTGTTGTCATAGGTAAATTTTAATACTTCTTTAGTATTAGTCACCTGCTCTATGTGGACATTATCCTTTTAATCAACAATCTTTGCATACTGCTGACTGAATACTTTATACTTATCTGCCTTTTGAAGATCCTGGTATACACACTCCCCTTGTTCATTAATGATTCCTGGAATGTCAACAACAGGAATTGTTTGTATACATTTACAAAACACAAGAAATCTATGTTTCTTATGGGGGCGTAATAGCTAAGTGGCACTGTCACTGGCTACTCACCAAGGCAGCCACAATTCAAAACACATGGGATTTTTGAAATGAAATATCACGTCGCTGTCTTTCGGATTTCAGCTAATATTGGAGATCCTGCGGCTTTGATCTCGAGATCAACAGTCACGTAAAACTTCAAGCTTGCTTTACTTAATTTTCTTACCACTAACACGTAGAATTTGATAGATATTTTTTCCTTCATATAAACCTTAAGTAAAATCCAAAAGTAACTTTCAAACGCGATTTTTTCTAAAGTAAGGCATTTGTCGGTTAAAGTCGGTGTGGTGACGTTACAATTAGGAAAACGTGCACAGATATACAGTCGCTCAAAGTATGAACGCACGGTATGCAGACATACTTTTCTCAGAAAAAATGAACCTATACGGTTTGTATCTTGATGAGAGGTGAATTGAGGCATTGGCATGGGAAAGGTAGTAAGTCATAGAAAGTGAATTTTACAGGAGAAGGAGAAAATAGTTTTTCCAATATTCTGAAGCAGATGTTACTGAAAATAAGTCATGCAAAATAAATTAGTAATCCATTTATCAGTTTAACATACAAATTTATGCTAATTACGATTCAGGCATAATTTGTGCGATAGAATATGTTGTGGAAAATCACTGTCTGATCAGTTTGTCAGCTAACGTGAATGTTTCAAGCGACAATTTCACGATAAAACAAATTATATTTTTCATCCAAGAAGTCCCACGTAGCCAATAAGTCCTCTTTTCGGTTCGCTGATGGTTAGTCTCCTTCCATGTGGTTGTAAGGTCTTTGTGTTGTTGATCGCGTGATCGGACCGTCCTCTTTTGAGGATGCTTTCTCAATCTACGGTTCTGACTCGCTGAATGTCTGCCTTGTCTTGACTGAGGGAAGTTCGGCTCTTGAAATCCCTATTCAGCTCACAGTGTTGATATTAAGGTGTTGAGTATTTAAACATCTGTTGCTTTCCTGGGCGAAGTCACGAAAATCCCCAGGCGTCATAATGATTACATAAAATGGTCGAAAAATTTAGCCCCTTTAATTATTTCCGCACCTTTTTCTGGAACCATTGTTGGCCACACGTAGTACCTTTTTCTGAAAACAGGGAACTAGTATGAACGTCATGTCAAGATGCTGGCAATAAGGACTTACCATTTTGAATGGAATTAATTTCGGAGGCTTTCCGGCAACTGAAGTATAACTATGACGAACAAGGTATACACGCAGTTGATTTTCAACAAATGGCAAAGCTTATACTTAATTCTGCCAGAGGCACGGACTGACTTACTACCTTCTCCATGTCAAACCTTGTGGACTTAACACAGGTTCCTTCTTGCGCCCATCGTAAAAACTGATCTACTGTACCAGTTGACTTGCTGCCTTTTCCATGCCATTGGCATGAGCGTTTACTACGTTATCCATGAAAAACTAAGTTTCGATTATTTTACTTACTACCTTTTTCCATGTCAACGCCTGAAATATATTTTGATAATAATCAAGCATAACTCAGATACTACGTCAGAACACGAGGATCATACAGTATTACGTACTTAAGCTTCTTTTGAGTGACTATACACTACCTAGCTCAGTATAATGAAATATAGGGTTCTAAATGCCAAAATGAAAATACATGTGCTTTTCAGTTAGAAAGGATCTATGTACCGTCGTTATAGCCAAAACATTGTATGAAGTACGTCCTTAAAATATATGTTGGAGCTCTTTGTATTATGAATGGTACATGTGATAAAACGGGTCAACCTTCGAGTTTTCTTCACATAGAACTGCCTTCAATGTGATGAGATAATTTTGTAAAGATGTCAGGTGATACAGACGCACTGGAACGCAAAGAAGAAGAAACGTGTCAACGAGGTATTTATACAGAAAGAAAACTTCAACCACATCTAACCGACCAAAAACATCCTTATGTTGTTGGAAATATGGTGGAAACTGATATCAGTGATTATTGTGAAGCGGCAGAAATATTTGTGAATACTGAAGAATTAAATATTTCCTAAGCTTAGTGGATTAAAGTCACAAAGGTAAATCCTCGCCAATTTTTGTATGGAAGTCGTTTAACGATATTTATGTCTGGATCACCTGCGAAATTCTTATAAAGGAAGATGACAAGAAGATCTAGTGACAATGGAGCTTCAGTACAACTTCAGTACGATTAAAAAGAAACGTGAATTGAAAAAATGTCCCCTTTTCGCCAAAACACAAAACACAAAAACTACTTCATAGTAGAATCTCACGGTAAACGTTTGCCATGTTTGTGCTGAAATGGCAGCCATACCAAAATTAAAAATATGGTAAGTTTGGTTATACAGCAAATGTTGTGATACCGAATCTTTATTACTCGTAGTTGAAAGAACATGGTGCATAGAACATTTTCACATTTTCAGTTCAGTTTTAAATTTTTAGTTTTCATTCATATGTTTTGTATTGAAGTACTGTTTTCATGCAAATAGTCTCGATTAATTTGTTTCTATGGATTTACATTTTTAAAACTTGTTCTGATTTGTTTAAAAATTAACATTATAACGAATCAGGACTTCAGCATCTCCCTGATTTCAAGTTTTCAGGTTTTAGGAAAACATTTTAAATTATAGTATTCAAATAATTTCTGTGGTGCCAATAAGTATTATTTTCACTGGGAATCTATGGATGAAAATTAACTTCTACAGGTTCAAAGTGCGTTGTAATAACGTTTTTACACTTCATATAAAATATGGGTTTCAAATCGGATTTTGTAATATACAATTAAAACCGAGCGAGTTGGACGTGAGGCTAGGCTCGCGCAGCTGTGAGCCTGCAATAGGGAGATAGTGGGTTCGATCCCCACCTTAGGCAGCTCTGAAGATGTTTTTCTGTAACTTTTCACGCTCACACCATGGGCATTCTGGGGACGTACCTTAATTAAGGCAATGGCCGCTCCTTTCCCGCTCCAAGTCATTTCCTATACCATCGTCGCCATAAGACCTATGTGTGTCGGTGGGATGTAAAGCAAATTGTACAATTCAAGGTGACGAGGGGTGGGACTACTTTCGTTATGTGACACCTAATGATCATCGCAAGAAGGATTCGGTTCCTGATGTAAATTCCTAATCTAAACTCCATTTACTCAGACCACCTTCAAGAACTTTCAGTCTGCAATAAGAATGACATACATGTTGCAGAGTAGTGAGTGACTCCCGCAACCACAGATATTTTACAATGCAAAGAAACAATATTAATTTTAATTCATTTTTTATTTCTTTTATGTTGATGTGTTGACTTCTTCCTCAATTGCAAACGTCAGGCAGAATACTGAAGCAACTGACTATGGCAAGTGGTACGAGCCCTGTAGATTCCCCCTCTTTCAATTCCACGAAACCTTTATCCCTGTTTCTAAGCCACATTTAGTGAATGTTTGTAGAGCTTCAGTCGCAATTTGCATCGCGTTTCACTTTCGCTTGTTCAATTTTCACATCTTGCCTTGCTGATAATTTTTCTATCCCAATATGTAAAACCATGTTGAGCCTCTCCATTAGTCGTAAACCCCTGATCTGCAATGCTAACACAACCTCTATCTCTCTCTCTCTCCTCTCCCAGGCCATCTACACAGAAAATGACCTGTGGGAAGATCTCAGACACCAACTAGGAAATTCTGTATATCAGAAAGCAAATGATAGCTTTTAAATACGGGACATTGACATGTTTGAAAACTGACTACAATGACAGGAATATCAAAATATGAGTGTTGGCAACCTAAGTTCAGTCAAAGTTCTTGATGGGTTGTATGAATACAATAGAATAGAGCAGATCAGAGCAATATTGTTATGGTTAAAGAACATAGAATTGTGATTGACAACGTCGATCGCGTAGTAAAATAACTGAATAATTTCTATACATGATATAACGAGTGTTTACTAACGTGTAATTTGAAACTACTATGGAACAAGGATAAACCAAAATGATAAGTATTTTTTTCTATATGTTCGTATCATTGATGAAACCTGTCGTCAGGGAAGTTCCTAATAGAAAGAGTCATGGCGTATCTCTCATGGACTCACCTTAGAAGTTGTATACTCACGATCGGAAGAATTCCGGGTGGAAAGGAAAACGGGCGCTGATTTTGGCCAGTCCTAAGGATGAAGAAATGAGGACCGGGACAACGTGACATGTTTTCGTGTTCCATGAGGTGTGGCGTGTGACGTCACGCATTCACTGATCACTCCTGCTCGATTGGCATTTTGTTGAGAACTGAGTAAAATATTTCTATTAATACATATTCTGGCTTTTACTAATCAAAGAATTAATTAACTGCAATTTCATTATGAAGAAATATGTACGATGAAGTATATTGTGTTTGATATGGATTCAGTTAAAACACTTACTGCTATAGAGTGGATCGGGGGGAGATGCCTATCGGGGGGAGATGCCTATAGCTTCGTAGTTCCGTCGGGAATCACCATATCGCAACACCAACTTGTCTCGCGCTTGTTGGCCTCAGTTAGCCGTTGAATCCAATACGTATGACTCTGTGTGAACTGTTTTCCCGCTCTGTTATCAAGAAATTCAAGGTAAGAACTTAAGGCGGTGCCTTGTTAATAACACACAGTTGTTTTAAAGTGCTTATCAGCCTAAATAATAAGGAGGATTTGCAAATATTAGTATATGTTGGGCAAGGTACATACTTTGCAGTGTACGTTTTTAAATTCACTAGCTCCGAAGCTGCCATACTGTGCACGTTGCGGGAAGTGGCATCTCACCCCGACTCTCGGTAGAGATGCCACTTTTTCTTCGGGGTAAGATGCCGAAGTTGATTCTTCAGATATAACAGTTTCTTTTCGTAGGAACATGTCAAGAACGTATATCAGGACATCAAACAGGGGTCAGTGGTCCGAAGAGAGCCTGCAAATGGCCATGGAACACGTCCGAACCGGGGGGATGAATTGTTTTAGAGCTTCCCAAGATTATGGAATCCCATACAGAACACTTAAACGACGTCTGGAGAAGAACGACGAAAAGAAGCATGCCATGGGCCCACAAAGTAAGTAGTTACAGAACAACATCGAATTGAAGATGCAAGAGCTCGACGAGGGAAAAGTAAGACAAAGAAATTCACTACGAGTCAATCTGTTAGACTAAGCAGGTCAGAGAATGACAGTGACTTTTGTGCTGAGTGTGCCCTCAATTATTATGACAAAAATGGACCACAGGTAGACTGGATTCGGTGCATCGTTTGTGATAAATGGTTACATGAAACCTGTACAGATTCAGAAAACATGTGCAATAACTGTGCTAAAGAACTCTGATACAAGAGTCATCCTTACAGCTGATTTAATGTGGTTACGCTATAATTTTGTGTGTTTATTTTTTGATAATCATAATAAATATGCTTTAAGAATTGAATTTAGACGATTTTTCTCCAGAATGACATAAAACTAGTAGTCGAAACTCATCCAGATTTAATTGCCATCTTAGCCCGATGCTCGGGGTGAGATGACTAAATACATGCCTTCATAAATAAATGTTTAAAACGTACAATTACTAATGATTGGCATAGCTAACTGGCCTATATATAGAAAAAACTCGGCAAAATATTACTGTTTTATGTCTAATTCGAACTCTCAATTTTTATGTACATTTTTGTCCTCAAAACACTAAGTATGGCATCTTCCCCCGATCTACTCTATATTTACAATGACGGAATACGAAATCCCAACACCATGAAGACATTAGTTTAGAGAAACACTATTTTAAAGCAATTGTCTAGGTAACATATTTATTTGATTAAAGTTTCCAGGTCAAGTATGAGCGTGAACAAATGCGACATGATGGTAGATTAATAACTTTGGAGTTGCCATCATTTCGAATACAATCATGTAAACGTGCATGCATTTTGTCGTACAGGTGCCGTGCGTCATTTTGTGGAATGGAGTTCCATGCCTGTTGCACTTGGAAAGTCAAATCAGCAACGGTTAATTCTGGTATTACCGAGCTCGATAGCTGCAGTCGCTTAAGTGCGGGCAGTATCCAGTATTCGGGAGATAGTAGGTTCGAACCCCACTGTCGGCAGCCCTGAAAATGGTTTTCCGTGGTTTCCCATTTTCACACTAGGCAAATGCTGGGGCTGTACCTTAATTAAGGCCACGGCCGCTTCCTTCCCACTCCTAGCCCTTTCCCGTCCCATCGTCCCCATAAGACCTATCTGTGTCGGTGCGACGTAAAGCAACTAGCAAAAAAAAAAATTCTGGTATTGGATGACGCTGGATTTGTCGTTCCGTAGTGTTCCATACGTACTCAATGAGGTTGGAAAGATTCTAAAATGAGAAATTAAATCTAAGAAGTGTCTAAGGTTGGTATTATATGTAAAGCAACAACTTGACCCATCCAGTTTAAAAATCTACTTCAAATTGAAGTTTGAAAATATAATTGTCGAAACTTTTGCACTTGGTGAACGGGGGATTCTTTTTGTTATAGCATGACCCTGCTTTGAAAACAATGTCCATTTTCTGTGTAAAACTAAGACCTTTCATTGCGGAGTGCATTGTTCTTTTAGTTACCTGAATTGTGGATCAGAATATGAAGCGTCTCTAAGTTAGTGTCGGCTCATTTTCAAGGCAATGCCACACGGACTGTTTCTATAGCGGCGAGAAGATAAAGCACCGTCACTGTTTCGAAGCATCGATGTAGCTGACATGTACGGAACAACTGCTGTTTCTGTTCACGCGACGAGACAGACGAAGTAATCTCACTGCTTCGAAAGAGTGAAGCTGATTGCGCCGGTTCAGTGCTTCGAAGCATACACACACAAGCCAACTCTAGTGTACAGCGCGTATTTAAAGCTTTACAAAGTTATAATGGTGTTACTACCACCACTCTTCGCGCAAATTTGAATAGGCGTCATTTTTCTGATGTGCAAAGATGACTCCCAATATTGTATAAATTTTACGCAACTCCTTCATGGTGTTGGGATATCATTTTCCGCCAGTGTATTTACAATCTCATTATTCCCATAGTTACAATCAATCAAAGAATAATCCTAGAATAAATATGAGTGGCCATTTAAAAGAATGCAGTATATAAAACAGAAATACATACAACAGGCATATCTTTCATTTTTATTTTTTCATTGAAGAGACCATTTATATTTTCGTGAGTAGAAAAGGTTCATTTTATTTATTTACCTTTTCTTAAAATGTTTTACTTTATAATATCTCATTTTTATTTATTATAACTCACCAATCATTATTCGTTTTTTGGATTTCGAAGAATATTCTTCACTTACAAGTCTTTGTAAATGTAAGCACTGTCTCTGTCTTTAATTTTTATATGTCATTTAATGCCATTTAATTTCTCTCCCGTTACCCATAAATAGATGTATTAAAAAGCATTGTGTAATGCTATTTGCTTTACGTTCCACTAACTATTTTTACGGTTTTTGGAGACGCCGAGGTGTCAGAATTTTGTCCCGCAGGAGTTCTTTTACGTGGCATTAAATCTACTGATACGAGGCTGACGTATCTTCGAATACCACCGGACTGAGCCAGGATCGAACCTGCCAAGTTAGGGTCAGAAGGCCAGCACCTCATCCGTCTGAGCCACTCGACCCCGCAGTATCGAATATCAGACCTTTTGTTAAAATTTCCTTTATTATCACAGGATATTACAATAATTATGTTATTTTGAAGAGCACAATTATGCAAGGTCTTACATACGTCCATTTTAGTGACACGGGGATTCACCTTATATCACCCCCATGCACCACCTCAGAGGCTCGCAACGGGTGAAACGTGAGAGGTAACGACAGGCCCTGAGATGAGTCGGGCATTAATTCCACTTACTTGTGCCTGGCTCCTACTGCCTTACCTGCCTTGGTTAATTGAACCACGGAAAGTAAATTTAAGGATGACCGACGGTATAATTCGAAGTTGACTGTCCCGCGAATCCATGGATTCTGGCAAACGTGACCATCCTGATCGTTATTTTGAAATAATTTTAATCTGAAAAATGAAATTAACGCAGAAGCTCAGGCTGACTAATTACGTCACGAGACGCAGCAACTACTTTTCTACACTGGAAATGAATAAAGTAATAGCCGCGCAGAAAACGTTCGTCACTGGCACATGACTCACACAAGAAGGAAAACGGTTCCAACAGGTAATATGCTACAGTTAGGAGATGTTGAGCTGTATTCCCTTTCCAACAAATTGTCAAGAAGAACTGGAAGGAATACTTTGCATTTCTGACTGAGGTTCATGGGCAGGCCCCGCGGTCTGGGGATGGCAAGCCCACCTCCTACCCGGCCACATTGCTTGATTTGTGGTCGGGTCAGTGATCTGAGGATTGTTTCGATGTGACCGCTGAGTCTGCGTCAGAACTACTGAGGAACTATCCGACGGTTAGATTGCGGTTCCGGTCTAGAAAGCCAGGTATAACGGCGTAGAGGCTTCGTCGTACTGGGCACGCATCACCTCGCAATCTCCAGGCCTCCGGACTGAGCAGGGGCCACTTGGTAGGCCAAGGCCCGCTAAGGCCTTCCATTCTGAATTTATAAACGTGAACCAATTAAAATACGTTTGTCAGTTATACAATCGGCTATGAAAGCGGGTTGCTTAGCTCCGGTAATATATGTTGTTAATCTATACTTGTCCTGACTGACTGACTGACTGATTCATCATCGCCGAGCCAAAACTACTGGACATAAAGAAATGAAATTTTGAGGACGCATTTATATTACAATGTAGGTGCTCGCTAAGGGAGGATTTTTGGATATTCCTTCGCTAAGGGGGTGAAAAGGGGGGTAAAATTTTGAAATGAGTGTATCTATATCTCAAAACTTTAAAAGTTTACACATCTAAAAATTGGTATTTAGAATCTCTTCTAAAAATAAAGAAATATGTATTTTTTTGTTTTCGGAAAAGGGTGGAAAACGGGTTGAATGCCTTTTATGAGGATACTTATATCTCAGAAACTGAAGACATTACAGACCTGAAAATTTGTATTTGGGGTCTCCTTTAAAAATAAAGAAATACCTTTTGGTTTTTGGAAAACCCAATTAATGGGGGGTGAAAAGGGGAGTGAATTTTTAAAATGAGTGTATCTATATCTGTAAACTTTAAATGTTTACTGATGTAAAAATTGGTATTTGGAATCTCCATTAACATGTATTTTTTGTTTTCTGAAAATCCCAATAGGAGGGATGAAAAAGGGTGAAAATGGTTCAATGCCCTTAATGAGGCTACGTATATTTCAGAAACTGAAGTTATTACAGACCTAAAAGTTATTTTTTTGTTTCTGAAAAAAGTCAAATAATGGGGAGTGAAAAGGGGAGGTGAATTTTTTAAATGAGTGTATCTAAATCTCAAAACTTCAAAAGTGTACAGATGTAAAAATTGGTATTTTGAATCTCCATTAAAAACATGAATTATTTGTTTTCAGAAAATCCCAATCGGAGGGGCGAAAAAGGGGTTGAATGCATTTAATAAGTATACTTATAGCTCAGAAACTGAAGATATTACAGACCTGAAAATTGGTATTTGGGATCTCTTTTAAAAATAAAGAAACACGTATTTTGTGCTTTTGGAAAATCCAATAAATGGGGGTTAAACAGGAGTGATAAATTAGGGTGAATTTTTGGAAAGACTATATCTACCGTATATCATAGAAAACGAAAAATGTTACCGACGTAAAATTGGTATTTGGAATCTAATGTAAAAGTAAAGAAACACAGGTGGTTTGTTTTTGGAAACTCCACTTAAGGGGAACTAAAAAGTGGGTGAAATTTTAAAATGAGCATTTCTAAAGTACATCTCAAAAACGTAATAAGTTACAGAAGTGAAAAATAGTATTTTTATCTCTATTAAAAATAAAGAAACATGTATTTTTGTTTTCGGAAAAACCAAAGGGGGGGGGGGATAAGAGTGAATGAAAAAAGGGTTGAATTCTTTTAATTAGGATACTGATATCTCAAAAACTGAAGATTTCACAGACGTGAAATTTGGTATTTGAAATCTCCTTTAAAATAAAGAAATACGTAGTTTTTGTTTTTGGAAATCCACTTAAAGAGGGGAGGCTAATTGAAAAAATAGTTGAAATATTTGTATGAAGATACTATTATCTCCAAAATGAAAGATTTTGCAGACGTGAACATTGGTATTTGGAATCTGCTTTAAAATTAAAGAAACACGTATTCTCGGAAAATCCAATGAAGGGAGGTGAAAGAATCGAAAAATTAATTGAATTAATTGTATGTGGATACGTACATCTAATATAAATCTAAGATGTTACAGACGTGAAAACTGGTATTTGTGTCTCTTTTAAAAACAAAAAAAAACGCGTTTTTGGGGGAAATCAACTTGGGAGGCGGGGGTGAAAAGGAGTTGAATTCCTTTTATGAGGACACATATCTCAAAAACTGAAGATGGTAGAGTCGTGATAATTGGTATTTATAAGATCCTTTACTATTAAAGAAACAAGTACTTTTTGCCGGAAAATTCACTGCGGGAGGAGGTGTGTGTGAAAGGAAGTGAAAAAAGTGAATTACGTGTATGGGGATACTCATATCTCAAAACTGAATGTAACAGGTGTGGAATCTTCTTTAAACATAAAGAAACACGCCTCTTTGTTCGTGGTGGGGGGGGGGGGGGGGGGGTGGTAAATCAAATTAACATCGGTGGGGTGAAAAAGCAGTTGAGACCATTTGATTTTACTGTTCATAATGTACTTATTCTGATCATAAACCGATCATTTTTAATCTTTCCTGGGTTCGTTTCCAAGAGCCATCTTTTTCTTTGGAAAACTTAAAGTTAGATTACAGTAGATTATCCTAGCATATAAATGAAAATTTA
Source organism: Anabrus simplex (assembly GCF_040414725.1). NCBI lineage: Eukaryota > Metazoa > Arthropoda > Insecta > Orthoptera > Tettigoniidae > Anabrus > Anabrus simplex. The sequence continues at coordinate 935,838,937 of NC_090266.1, forward strand.
AACACATTTCAAATAAACGATAGGAATGATATTGACCGTGCAATTGTCCACATCTATAATAAAGTCAATAATGCACGGAAGTATATCATTCGTATCGCCAGAAATCCCGCGCACTTTCCTACACGCGGCAATGGTGCTGGTCACATTGTAATGACAACGGCAGCAGATGTAATTTACGTCCAAGTAGCGGTCTTGCATCTTGCTGTGGGGTCCAGAACATCAATAATAATAATAATAATAATAATAATAATAATAATAATAATAATAATAATAATAATAATAATAATAATAATAATAATAATTATATTAATAATAATAATAATAATAATAATAACCTAAATTCAACTAATATCACCCACCCTAATAATAATAATAATGCAGTCCGGCCGCGGGTTCAGTACCGCCAGGGCACCCAAGACGACACCACGCCGGGTCTCCTCAAGGATTGGATCCATATTAAAAATGCTTACAGGAAAAGATGGCAACGATTTAGGGACCCAACTGAGTGGGTGGAATACCTGGACCTAGCCCGGGAAGTACGAAATCCATTGCTGGAAAGAAAGATTGAAAAATGGGAGGATCTTTGCCGTAATCTCTCAGAAAACGTGTCAGATCGCGAATTTCGGAGGATTATATATAAAATGTTGAGCATTTAATTATAAATTTCAGTATAATACCGTAGCGAAGCACGGGTATCTTGCTAGTACTGTATAATTTTCTATAGTTTATATATTATGGAATATCGAAGAAGAACGTTATGATTTGTCACACTCTAGATACACCGCGACACACACACACACACACACACACACACACACACACACACACACACACACACACACACACACACACACACACACACACACACACACACACACACACATATACACACATACATACACACACACATACTCTCTCTCTCTCTCTTCAGTTTTCAACGCTTATTTGTATCGTTTATAATATTTGTCCCACACTTGTACTGGCTTTTAAAAAGGTGGAAACGAGTTTCGACTTTTTAATGGCATACTTTATCACCGTTTCATCGGTTACCAGTACACAGAGGTCCATCTAAATCACACCATTATTCAAAATTACGAAACAGTAACGGTAAGATGGCCGGTCGCCTGCAATATAGTAAGTAGTTTGTCATTTCATTTATATTTCATTATCCAACTGCAGTTGATGATTTTGGTATGGGAAGGCGCACAGCTGGGGTCGGCTGCAGTGCTTGCGATAACGGGCAGTTGTCGTGCGTGACACCCGAATACCTTAGCAAATATCATCCCGATGTATGTATTACCGGTATGTATGCTGTATTGTTGTCTTTTCACTTGCGTACTGAACGGAACATTTTCTAGTATTTTGTTATCCACTATATTAGACAAGTATTGCTAAGTCTGAACTATTATGACACATGATAACGCGAAGAATTCACAGTATTTTCCTGAACATATATTCAGCAAAGAGATGGTAATATTATAAATAAAATTCTAGGGTATCCGCTGTCTGTAATGCCATTTATTTCGCCAAATTTGGGTATATTTATCCGTTTTAGGTCAACCCGAGATAATATCAGAAGTTTTTAGCTTTCGTGTCGGTTTGTCTTTTTATCTGATTGTTTCATCATGACGGGTAAACGGCTGAATATGTCTGAACCAAACTTCATATTTAGAGTCCACTCATCCAGGAGCAGGTTTCGATATGCACATCATTTAAAAATCACTGAATAGATTGGGGGTTTGTATGAAGATTATAAGCGATTTTTTTCAGTTGTTTCATACACTATTGATATATGTCGACCAAGCTTCATATTTATAGTCTACTCATCCAGGATCAGAATTCAGTATGCATATCGTTTAGGAATCACTGAATAGACTGGGGGTTTATAGGAAGACCAGAAGAGAAGTTTTCAATTTTCTCTTACACTATTGACTATACAGTATCTCTACCGAAATTCATATTTAGAGCCTAATCATCCAAGAGCAGGTTTCCATATGCATATCATTTAAAAATCATTGAATAGACTGGGGTTTTATAGGAAGACCAGAAGTGTTTTTTTAATCCTTTTACACTATTGATTATATGTAAAATCTGTGGACTATATTAAAAAAATGTTTATGTACAAAATTTCGCGTACTCTTCAAATGACTGAGAAAAATACTATTTTCTATGGGCTTCATGCTCTGCAGCCAGTGACGGACCCCCTGGCACACCTACAGTTATTTGATCCATAACGGCAGAAAATCAGAGGATGCATTTTATTTCTCTCGGCTTGAAAATTGACCCAACCTAATGTAACTGAACGCCCAGGAAACATGAGGTAGAACTTTTCCTTTTGGTGTCTGTGTATACGTTTGTATATTCCTAAAAGTGGAAAACTGATGGACTCATTTCAACCAAATCTACTCACTCCGGATTGCGTTATCAGGGGCAGATGATGTCATGGTAATCACATGGAGTTGGTATTTATAAGAATATTATTCTCAAATATTTTCGTTGTCATTAGGTCTATCAAAAGACTGCATATAACCAACGTTTAAGTATATGTTATTTCCATTCCTTTATGCCACGTACACGCTTATCGTACGATGGATAATAACGCAGATGATTACTAAAAATTTGATTTTTAGTCCAAGGCCCGTGGGGCATGTCATACATGTCACTTCAAGGTGGGTAACGAGAAAAACTAAAGGGCCATGCAACTTTTTTCGGTAGGGCAGATATTAAGGGAGGTATCATCGTCGTCAGAGCGTCACGCAAATCGTCAGAGCTACAATATGCAACCTGAGAACCACAGAGAATATCGCACAACTTCAGACCAGGAAATGTACCGACAATAAATTCGGAAATCGTTCTCATTCACTCTCGAATTTGTTCAGCTTCATCATAATTTCGTTACTGCCACGCGCTGTCGTAAGAAAATATACAACCAGTGACAATAAAGTTCGGTGCATAGTCCTGTACTATAAACATAGATGAACAATGCACGACAGTGACCTTACTGTCCTTCGAAATAGTCGCCTCACATAACCATGCACTGCTGAGATCGGCAATACTTGTCCTGGAAACTTTGTCAGAAGGCTTCCTTTGGGATGGCGTTCTAAAGCCTCGTCACGTTTCGTTGGATATCAGGGATATCATCAAATCTCTTTCCTTTCAAAGCGAGCTTGATGCGTGACTTTTCGGCTTTGACCTTTTTCCGACGAGGGGATCCCGGAGAACGCCATTCCATGCTTTGCCGTTTCGTTTCAGGGTGGTGCCTGAGACACCAGGTTACATCCTCAATTACAATATTGTTCAAGAAATTTGGTGTCGCATCCACCGTTTCGACAAAATCCTGTGAAGCCTCTAAACGTGCCTGCTTCTTATCGTCAGTCAAGTGATGTGGCACAAGACTAGAACACGTTTTCCTCTTCCCTAACTTCTGGGTAACGATTTGTCGCACGGATTCACGGTTAATCTGCAGTTCATCCGCTATCATGCGCACAGTTAATCGCCGATCGTTCGTGATTAATGTCCTTGCCTTCTCAATGTTTTCGTCACTGACGGCGGTCGCCAGTCTTCCGCTACGGGGGTTGTCAGAAACACTTTCCCGGCCTCCTCGAAAACGGGCGAACCACTGGTACATACACTTCAAGGACAGTGCTTGATCTTCATAAAAACGTACCAGCATCGCATGCGTTTCTTTCGGTGTCTTGCCAAACTTGAAACAAAACTGTACATCGATCTTTTGGTCATTCATGTTCCTGTTCGCAGTTCAGAACCAACGCACTAAACACGCACTGTGTCAAACAGGTCTTACTCGGCACACATATGATGCTCAACTGAACAACGTTGGGAGCAGGTGGTGAAAACCTGCTGCTACGCAGGTGCAGCGTTGTGAGTCGCCAGTGTTGCCGGATTGACCGTTCTGACTTCATTCACCTAACTTTATTGTCACAGATTGTAACTTTAATATATCTCATTAAACGCGTGAATTGAACCATGCTACTTCGCATAAATTCCTGAAGGAAACATGTAGCCCACTGCAAATTCCCGTGCGAAGAACGGGTACAAATGCTAGTAATATAAAAAGGCGTGTGACCTCCGAAGAGGCATGGTGCAGGCGTTTCGAGTTGATGACGTACAGGCGACCTGCGTTTCTAGGAGGATGTGGTCCTGCCTATCATGAATTCTAATGCTGAAGACGGCACACACATAGCCAGCCCCAGAGCGATTGTAATTAACTAATGGAGGTCAAAATCTCCAAACCGGCTGGAAATCGAATCCGGGATCCTCTGGGCCAAAGGTCAGCACGCTAACAATTTAGCCATGGAGCTAGACGAAGAAATGTTGGGACATTATGTCATATTGTCGCTACCTGAGCAATACCGCGTATCTGACAATATTCTCCCTAACCACTATTTTCTTTAAGACTGGTCACGCCTCCAGCCATATATGGATATGCAGTCCATCTGAAAAATTTTCGTTGCGTTCATTTTCCTATGTTCACGTGTAAAGGAAAGTGTACTGTAGAAGTACGTAAATACACCACGCAAATATACATTCCTACGATACGGTAAGGTTAATTTTCCTGTACATTTCGGCATTGGAAAATGCTTTCTTCTTACAATTTGCTTTACGTCGCTGTGACGATGGGATAGGAAAGGTTAAGGAGTGGGAAGGAAGTGGTCGTGGTCTTAATTAAGGTATAGCCCCAGCATTTGACTGGTGTGAAAATTGCAAACCACAGAAAACTATCTTCAGGGCTGCCGACAGTGGGGTCAAACCTATTGTCTCCCGGATGCAAGTTGCCAGCTGCCCGACCCTAACCGGACGGCCAACTAGCCCGGTATAGGAAAATGAACACAACGAAAATTGTTCTGATTGACTGTATAGCAATACTGTATGTGGCTGGGAGGCGTGACCAGTACTAAGGAAAATAATAATTGACAGGAGGAGCATTATCAGATACGTTGTTTTGCTCGCGGAGCGACAATATGCATTCGACAGAAGTCTTATCACACACATGTATATTGCAGGCGACAACTACCTAACGAATGAGAACTCAGATGTCTATCGTGTAAAAATGTGCCGACTTGCAGAACGTCTGGTACTGGTGCCCGTCCGATCTGCAGCTTTCGTACCCCGGAAACGATGATACTTTTTGAATAATACCGAGACAATTTACTGTGTAAATCAGAACCTAATAACATAGTTTATGGACTCATCTTTCTACTCATAAATGTGGCTATCTTGCTGCAATGTTTCTAGCCTCTGCCGAATACTACACTGCTATTACGTAAAACAATATCGAAAGACACCCTTTGGGCCAGAAGTTAAATAAAATTAAAGCAACTAAGGAAGTTTGATATTTTTCAAAAGTCCAAATTCATCAACACATACCCAGAGACAAGTCAACACTCGAGAAAATGCTGAGATTCATCCATAGTCAAAGGTCGACCACGTATAACAATGGATGAAAAGCAATGACTTCATAATATTCCATGTTTATTGTTTACATTGTCTGACTCCGTAACTAAATTGTTACCATAATGGCCATTGGTCCAAAGGGTCCCGGGTTCGATTCCCGGTGGGGTAGGGGATTTTAACCTTAATTGGTTAGTTCATCTGGCTCGGGGACTCTGTGTGAGTGGGAAGGAAGTGGTCGTGGTCTTAATTAAGGTATAGCCCCAGCATTTGACTGGGGTGAAAATGGGAAAACCACAGGAAACCATCTTCAGGGCTGCCGAATTCATCGTAGGTAGGCGCCCAACCTCAACGACGCGCATCTCGCCTACAGACTTCAGCTCGAAAGACCTGAACCAGGCTTCCCCGGGGGCCATACGTCATTATTATCATTATTATTTACCTTATTATTCTTTGACTATCGTCGCCATAGACCTGTGTCGGTGCGACGTAAAACCACTAGCAAAAAAAAATATTTCTTTGATTATTTTGTAATATTGTATAATTTATCTCTTAACGTTAATAAATTGTTAATAAATTGCAGCCTACTCTATTTTGCTCGGAGTATATCGTCTGTGAAGAAACCACAATATTCTTCCTCTCCATTATGTTCAGTCTCCGTGGCTCAAGCGGCAGCGCGCCGGCCTCTCACCGCTGGGTTCCGTGGTTCAAATCCCGGTCACTCCATGTGAGACTTGTGCTGGACAAAGCGGAGGTGGGACAGGTTTTTTCTCCGGGTACTCTGGTTTTCCCTGTCATATTTCATTCCAGAAACACTCTCCAATATCTTTTAATTTCATCTGTCATTCATTAATCATTGCCCCAGAGGAGTGCGACATGCTTAGGCAGCCGGCACAATTCCTATCCTCGCCGCTAGATGGGGGCTGTATTCATTCCTTTCCTGATCCGGTCAAATAACTGGAAACAGGCTGTGGATTTTTCCATTATGTTCCTTACGGCTGGTCACGCCTCCCAACCACATATGGATATCAGGACAATGCTCGTTGTGTTCATTTTCTTATGCGAAAGTATAAATGAAAATGAACCTTATATACAGTATACTGTAGGTGTGAGTAAATTCGTCGCGCAAAAGTATACATCCTTACAATATGGTTCGGTAAGGTAAATTTTCCGTTACACATGAGCATAGGAAAATAAACACGACAAAAATTGTTTTGATGGGCTGCATATGGATATGTGGCTGGGAGGGGTGGCCAGTTTTAAGAGAGATAATGGATAGGAAGAGCATTCTGACTTACGAGGTTTACTTTCTTCAAGGACGATATTTGGATTAAATAGTGACAGAATGCTCAAGCAAATTTATTTACTTTGAATGCAGGACATATCCGACGTGATCTTTATCTACCTCCCTGTCCTCAAATCACCGTAAATATCGGGAATATCTGACAACCCAGAAGTGAAAATGATTATTATTGGGTAAGTTGCCGCGGAAACACGTATGTCCAGCTAAAACGTTTAGAAGAACTATAAATAGAGTTGAAAATTCTTTCCTGCCACTGTTTACACTCGTTTTTATCAACAATTCTCGCTAACTTCATGCTTGTTACTTCCAATTTATGAATCAAAACACCCAACGTTCACTCTCAAATGGCAAAATGGCAAATGTAAAAAAAGGGAAAAATGTGTCGTACATATTCTGCGGATCGCCTACAGGGACAACTTGAAATAATAATCTGTCTGTTAGAACAAGTCACTCACCTAATTCATGTCTACTCATCTCTGTGCTATCAATGATTAATTTCACTTGCTAAAAGTGGCATGAGTGAAACAAAATTAAAAGTCCTAATTATAACAGGCTAGTTTGAATAAAATCTATTTCTGATAGTATGTTACTTTCCTTAATGTGAGAATATCCACACATGGGCAGGAAACACTCATCTTGTTGACGAATGCTTGATGGAAATGGTCTTATATACATTTCGAATAATATGTTCAATGGCCCATCAATTTAAAGCCTCTGGTATATTGAAAGTCATTGCAAATATTGTTACGTGGTGCATAGATTATGAAAAGTTCTGTTAGTCCGTTTCATCTAATGACCTTTGTTAGAAGTGATACGTATTTGTAATGTAGGCCTACGATGTATTTTTTTGTTAGGAAGTAACGGGTAAACATTTCAAGAGTATTAAACCGGATTCATTTTCTAATACTGAGCGATGTCCGAGCACTGATCTCTCTTGCCCGACACAACATGTTCATATACGCTCAGCTTAGTGATAGCAGCTTATCTAGATCTTCCAAAATCCATTTCGCTCTTTGCAGCTAGCTTTTTCTCCTATGAAGCACTACAATTCAGCTATGTCTGGAGTTTACCACTCTAATGGATTTTCCAATTATCGTTTGGAATATCCAAGAGATTAAAAATAATACAGCTCACATTTTTCTCATATGACCGTGCGACAGTTATGTAACATTATACATTTACAATCTTCTGTGATATTCCGTTTTATAATCCATCAGTTATTAGATCTGAAAACCGATGCCACCACGTGCCCATCTGTTTATATGACTCCTAAAAATGGTATATTTAATAAGGTGAACGTAGAATTGAGTTGAATTAATTTAACCGTACAAAAGCAATTTTCTAAAAGTATAGTACTTTGTACTTTTACGTAAATGTTGATATCGTGATAATGACTAGGGAACCTCCAGTTTTATGTGGAATTCAAATCACCCGAACGTAACCTTACAAGGGTATTGTCCTGAATTTTTTTGCTATTTGCTTTACGTCGCACCGACACAGATATGTCTTATGGCGACGATGGGATAGGAAAGGCCTAGGAATTGGAAGGAAGCGGCCGTGGCCTTAATTAAGGTACAGCCCCGGCATTTGCCTGGTGTGAAAGTGGGAAACCACGGAAAACCATCTTCAGGGCTGCCGACAGTGGGGCTCGAACCCACTATCTCCCGATTGCAGGATACTGGCCGCACTTAAGCGACTGCAGCTATCGAGCTCCGTTTGTCCTGAATTCGAACCGTGGATGCCTTTGAAAGTAGCCCGTCACAGTGCAATTGGCTATCACGTCTCTCTTTTCAGGGTTTGAAATAAAATAAAATGAAGGAGGAAATTGCTTTCTTAAGACCATGTCTACTAGAGATTTTCTAGAATCAGAACCTATCATTCGTTTTACTTTCTCCTCCATTCGATTGAGTCTATAGAGTAATAATTTACTGCCCATCTTCCCATCAGCTTTTATATGTGCTCTAATGAACAATGTGCTTGGTTGTTCTTGATCTTAATTCTCCATTTGATACACTAATTTTGATTGTCACCTTACTTACTGCTGTACAGAACATAGCGACTTTTCTTGTGCACTGTGAATTGACCGAAGTGAACTTAGCAAGGAAGAAATCGTTTGCGTCGGCTGCAGACTCACAACTCAGAAAAATTAACGCGCTTTCATTAAAGAAGGTCATGCGTAAAAGTGAACCGAAAGGAAAATATCGGTGCCAAGCTGGTGGTCGAGCCAACATCCCTTCCGCCAGACAGCGGGCAAGGCAGTACAGAATGTCTCAGTATTTATGATGTGACATTTCAATAATAGCCTTTCAAAGTGTTGCGAGGTACTATCCCATAGTTGGTGGTAGATCGACTGTAAAAACCTTAGATCTCTGTTTCGTCACCATATTGAATTAAATTGCCGTTGATCGACTAGGACATAAGGAAACGAAGTCTCAGTTAATACACTACTGTACTTCATGCCGGTGAAATTGAGTTTGGGACTTGAATTTTAATAATTGAATCATATATTCACCCATCCTTATGCAAATACACAGGTCATGAATTCTCGAGTCGTGGGAAAGTAAGAAAAATAATACGTTAATTGGGTATTACCTCGCTCAATAATGTTTTGGTAGGCTACTAGGCCATGAAGGAAGTGATTTTGATTATAAACCCTCATACATCCACCACATTTATCAGGTGAAGCTGGAGCGAAGCAGTGCCGGATTACCCAATATGCAGAGTAGGTTGCCGCTTATGGGCTCCGCGCTGCTAGTGGCTCCAAGACAGTAGATCAAATTTAGACCCCAATATGGAAATTATGTGGCTCTGTGAGGTGCGGATAAATTTTCGAGTAGATTCTGAATTACAATGGCGAGTTGAGTTTCTTTAAAATAATGATTGTCGTTCGAATAGCACTTGTCTTTCATACAGTTCATAAATTGTAGATATGAAGGGTAAATAAAAGCATGCAGCTCGACACTTGTTACCGTAGTTGACGCAAAATGACGTCCATAGAGACCAGTTTTACTGCCCAAATTTCCTTCCGTGTCATACGGCCTCATTTTTGGAAACAAAATTCAATCAATATTTGCAAATGTCACGGCAGTATTGAAGATTTATAGTAGTCTCACAATCAATCAATCAATCAATCAATCAATCAATCAATCAATCAATCAATCAATCAATCAATCAATCAATCAATCAATCAATCAATCAATCAATCAATCAATCAATCAATCAATCAATCAATCAATCAATCAATCAATCAATCAATCAATCAATCAATCAATCAATCAATCAATCAATCAATCAATCAATCAATCAATCAATCAATCAATCAATCAATCAATCAATCAATCAATCAATCAATCAATCAATCAATCAATCAATCAATCAATCAATCACCACTGATATGCATTTAGAGCAGTCACCCAGGTAGCAGATTCCCTATCTGTTGTTTACCTAGCCTTTTCTTAAATAATTGCAAAGAATTTGGAAATTTGTTGAACATTTCCCTTGGTAAATTATTCCAATCCCTAACTCCTCTCCCTATAAACAAATATTTGCCCCAATTTGTTCTCTTGAATTCCAACTTTATCTTCGTATTGTGATTTTTCCCACTTTTAAAAAATACCACTCAAATTTATTGGACTAATCTCACTTCATACCATCTCTACACTTACAGCTGTGAACATATCACTTAGTCGGGCAGCTCGTCTCCTTTCTCCCAATTCTTCCCAGCCCAAACCTTGCAACATTTTCGTAACGCTTCCCTTTTGTCGGAAATTACACAGAACAAATAGAACTGCTTTTCTTTTGATTTTTTCCAGTTCTTGCATCAAGTAATCCTGGTGAGGGTTACATACTCTGGAACCATACAGTAGTTGTGGTCTCAGTGAAGCAACCTGAATTTAACCCCGTTTGTCATCACACCATTGCCTGCTGCAATTTTAGCAAATGCTGAACTAACAATTTTCAATGCAATTTGCTTGACGTCGCACCGACACAGGTATGTCTCATGGCGAAGATGGACAATTTTCAATTATGAAGTTAGTTTCTTTCAATTTTTAACATGTTCTTTTCTGTTCTGTAGTGCTGTATTGTATTGCTTAACCATGTTAAGATTGTGTAATACCGTTTTTGTCTAGAAAACCAGAATTTTAATATCAATTTAATACTGGGTAGGGAGTGGTTTTTCAAGGGGGCACGAAGAACTCAGCTGCCTCTGGGCCCAAATAAGGTTTAATCCTGCACTGGAAGGAAGAGGGTAGCGAAAAGAGAAGACTTCGTTTTTATTGTATATCCTTGTCACGGCATTATCGACAATTTGATGACCAAGTGAAGCGAATTTCTCGGAAAGGTAAGTTGCTTCTAACGATCATCTATGTCAACATTATTTCTAGAAAGATAATCGCCATATTACTATCGATGCCTGTTTTGTCGAATGTCGTTGAATTCGACCTGTACCTTCGATAATAATACCATGGTTGAGAATGTGTTTTCACTCATTAAATTCATTTTGGAACAATGCAAGGTGCAGTCTAGACACTAATAATGTAAAAATGAGTGTAATACTAATAATTATTTTTAGACCTTGTTATGTATGCTGTTTTACTACAAGATTCTAAGGATGGAAATGTGTTTGATGAAATTCGTTGTTCCAGTAAGTACTGCTATGAATTTACATTTTTAGTACTGGCACAAAATTCATTAATGCCCAAAAATGCGCACACAGAAATATTGTTCAATCATCATGGCGAAGTGTTCTTGCAATGCTGATCGCTGTTGTTGTCAAGATTGCTTTAGAAAGGTACAAAACCGCGTGGTCATCAGTCCACATTGATAACGAAGAATATGAATATGTTCATCGAAATGAGAAGGAAAACATGGAAAATAAAAATAAGAATAGGAATAAAAAGAGAAGAGTCGTGAAAGGAGAAAAATTGAAAGAATCTTTCGATATCGGATGCTCCATATTACCAAACCGTTAAAAAAAACTAATGATGTGATGGTCTACTATGTCCTAAGCCCCTAAAACTTATCAGCAATAACATTGCTTTGACCGACTGTTGTTATTAATAGAGGTGTGTTCTGTCTTTTTAGGTGCTGTTCATCTCTGCTAGATGGCGTTACTGCAGCAAAATAACTAACCTGTGAACGCGTACACGATTGTCAGTCAAACATATGTTACTGGAAAAGGTGCATCAAAGTACCTCCTCCGGTTAGGGGCAGTGTACCATAAAGGAAAAATGGATATTGTTAAAGTGGGATAAAAGTAATGTAATATCCATTCAGGTGGAGTATTCGTCCTGAGTGCAATTTCTTCCCGGGTTTCTGCAAGCACAGTAGTCAAGATATCTCTATTAAGTGAAGTATGTCCCTTTTCAGAAACGAAACCTTATGAGAGAAGAGCCCAACCTTGAAGGTACGATAATGCAGAGATAAATATACTGTAACTATTTGGAGCTCATAATAATTATCTAATAAATGTAATAACAACTGTGACAAGAATAACATTTCAGCGTGAAGAGTATTAAGGTGAAAGTGCCATGGAAACAGCAGAATAATTTACATAATAATACATGGGTGTATGAACAGGCCCATTTTTCTTAACTGATTTACTCCTTGTAGTGAAGATGGTATGATTTCTGATGAAACCCATGGTGAATGGGTTCTTTTGGGTCAAAGACGGTGACACAACGTCTATTCATACTAATATTCATTAAATGATTATTTCAAAGAACATAGTTCTTCTGTGGGTAGATTTTAATCAATTTAAATAACTGAAATCGTTCATCTTTTCCCAAAAGTGTTCTTTGATGTGACATACGGCTGGTTACCGAAACGAATCACGCAATGTCACTTGCTCGCTTGCACCAGCACGCGCTCACTGGTGAAACAAGTTTCTTGGTGGGGAAAATTACGTTTCTTTGCTATTTGCTTTACGTCGCACCGACACAGATAGGCATTACGGCGACGATGGGACACGGAAGGCCTAGGAAAGGGAAGGAAGCGACCGTGGCCTTAATTAAAGTACAACCCCAGAATCTGCCTGGTGTGAAATTGGGAAATACGCAAAACCATTGTCATGGCTACCGACAGTGGGATTCGAACCCACTCTCTCCTGGATGTGAGCTCACAGCTGCGCGCCCCTAACCGCACGGTCAACTCGCCCGGTGAAAAATGACGTATCTGGTCGCGTATCAGAAGGGCCAGTTCTAACTTGTAAAGTTATAACTACGTTATAGACATCGCAAAATTGTACGAAATTTTAAAAATTGGAAGCTTAAATTTTAGAACGTAATTTTTCCGGCGATTTTCTCTTAAGTTCTCTCACCCCTGTTACTGGACTATTAGGGGCCTATGGAAATAATTTTGACGCCCGGGGCGTGTGGGCATCCCATTATTTGCACCCCTGAGTCATGATAGATTCTAATTCATGTACATTTGAACCCAATGAAGGAGCAGTGACGAGCGTCTGAGTTTTAATATGAAGAATTGATGAAATATCTATCTAGCCCATGTATTATTACTCTTAGACCTGCCGGACGATTGAACGTCAAATGAGTATAATTGGTTAAGTAAGTCATGCATTTGATCAGGCTGTCGGTGATTGTTTAACAGTGGTTTGTTGGTGTCTTTACCATACCATGTCATAGTATAGTGCTGTCATTTTAGGAGGAATCTTCGCATCATTCTCCCGCCGACCGACTTCCCTCTTCCCACGACCACAGCGTAGGAAGCCAGGTGTGCAAAACATCCCAGTAGTTAGATGTTTCTTAGAAATGTACCGGAATGTGTGTGCGCTGTAGATTTGTGTACTAATGTGTTTATTGCTCGTGTATTAAGTAATCGATTGGACATTGAAGTATTCTGTTGAACATCGAATTAATTTGATGGAGCGTTGCATGGGAAAAGGTAACAATAAAAGATGCATTCGGAGATTTGCTCGTAAATGTCCTGACTCTAAAATTCCTACAAAATCTTGCGTTTCGAATTTGATGGAAAATTGACGTACTACAGGTTCAGTTTGTGACGTATGGAGGAAGCAGAAAGGAGGTACTTTCACCGAAGATAAATGTGTGGATATCCGGGGGCAGTTAGAAGTGAGTCCCAGAAAATTACATAATCGTCTAGCACAGGAAACGAACATATCCATGGAGTCGGCCGACACTGCGACCAGACTGTTGAAATTTCGTCCGTATAAAATACAGGCAGGTTTGTGCAGGAACTTCACCACACAGACTTCGCCGCAAAAATAAGGTTTTGTAGAATTGGGTTGGAGGAAGTGTTTATAATGGAAATTAGGATCCACAGCAAATGTTTATATTTGACGAGGCATGGTTCCATCTTTCTGGACTGGGCTGAGTGGCTCAGGTGGTTGAGGCGCTGGTCATCTGACCCCAACTTGGCAGGTTCGATTCTGGTTCAGTCCGGTGGTATTTGAAGGTGTTCAAATACGTCATCCTCCTGTTGGGAGATTTACTGGCAAGTAAAAGAACTCCCACGGGACTAAAGTCTGGCATCTCGGAGTCTGCGAAAAACGTAAAAGTATTTAGTGGGACGTAAAGCAAATAGCATTTTATTACCATCTTTCTGGACGTGGAAATAGTCAAGATATGCGATTGTGGACTACTGAGAACCTATAATATTGTACAGGAACTGCCAATATATCCCATTAAAATTGGATATAGCGCGCGGAGGATAATTGGGCCTAATTTTTCGATGACTGCGTGAATTAAGATGTGCATGTGATAATAATTTTGCGCCCAGTTTTTAATGAACTAACAGAGGAAGGAAAGGGTTATGGTTATTTTCAAAAGGACGGTGCCATAACCCATACCACTCTTAATTCTATAGACACTTCATGTCCAGATTTTGATGACCAGATAATTAGTACAAGTTGATGGTCTCCTAGATGAGCTGATCTAACTTACTGTAATTATTATCTTGGGGAAAAATTAAATGGCAATGTTTGCCGAAATTATCCTCCTACTATAGAATAATACACGTGCAGTACAGCCTATTACCGAAGTGGAATTACAGGAAGTGGCAAATAATTGTTTTAATAGATGTGAGGCATGTCTTACTTCGGAAGGTCATTTTCAACATGATCTGAAACAAAGGTGAGTAATAAAGCGGTACCCATGCACAGTATTTTTAACAACAATATTTAAGTTCGTGGACGTATTTCATTCTATAGTTGTTAAATGTTTTTATTTTCCGGTAGTAACAACGCGCTCCCCGCTGGTGCAAACTGGACACGAGGGAAACTGCGAACTGAGGTTCCGTTGCAATCTAGTTTCCTCGTTTTGTTCACCTGGATTCCGACGGTGCAGTTGGGAGAGCGGGAGGGTAGCCAGCGGCAGAATGATTCGAAGGTTACTCGTAAAATTAGAGCACTGTGTAAAAGATCCGTGAGTTTGAAGGCAGTTGGATAATTTGCATGCGAGTGCAACGTGCTTTTATTGTGCACAGAGAATACAGAGTATCGACCGACTCGTTGGCTGAATGTTCAGCGTACTGGCCTTCGGTTCAGAGGGTCTCGGGTTCGATTCCCGGCCAGGTCGGGATTTTAATCGTTTCTGATTAATTCTTCTGGCTCGCGGACTGGGTGTTTGTGTCCGCCCCAACACTTTCCTCTTCGTATTGAGACAACATACCACACTATCAACCACCACAGAAACACGCAATAGTGATTACATTCCTCCATATAGGGTTGGCGTCAGGAAGGGCATCTGGCCGTAAACAGGGCAAAATCTACATATGCGATACAGTTCGCACCCGCGACCCCACATGTGTGGGAAGAAGCGGTAGGAAAGTAAGAAAGAAGAAGAGAATACAGTGTGTGCTCCGAAGAGGAAAGTGCCACACAGGAAAAACATTATGGATATCTGATACTAGCAAATACTAGACCAAATCTTAATCTTGTAAGGACGTCAGTGATCATTCAGATCGATAAAGAGCTACCGTTGATCAACTACTGATTTTAAGTTACTTCACTTCTCAGTTACGTGATCTGAAGATTCGTCTACCATGTTGAGGACTCCAAAACTAAATGAGAGAACAAAACACTCTGTGGAAATAAGAATAAAAAGGGAATAACAGGCAAAAACAATTCAGCTGTAGCCGAATATACGGAAGAGAAGTCACAATAAATGGATTCGAAGACATTGACGTAGTGTCCAAGACTTCAAGCTATCTTGCCTGACTACATAGAAAAGTCACTGATATTTATAATTACTTGCTTAATCTCAATAACAAAGGAGAAGAACTATACTTCAGTGATATTTGGCACCCAGTTTTGGATAACAGCAATCATTATGCATCCGGGGTTTCATCAAACGTCCCTGACCATTCCCAATGGCACACTTAAGACATGCTTGAAAATGTCAGTAAACATTAACATCTCGGAACCGTTTATTAACGCGAAAATCCACTCTAAAATCTCATTTTACACATGGATGGAATTGTAACCTGAACTACATACTGCGGGACCCGTCAAGTGTGCAAATTCCTAGATCATTGTGGGTTGCTCTATATTTCGTGGAATCAAAATTCGAATCCTGCCGTATACAATGTCCGTCTGTATTAAATGTTCTTGCTCGGAATTTACGCGCTCTCTCAGACGGCTGCTGGAAAAGTAACTTATTTTACGTACTAAGATAACTTATTCAGTACTAATTTTAAAAATCACTATAACACGCTTTCCTACAGACACTACAGTAACTCGTATAACATATGTTATGAGAAAATCTCTACATCTAAAACTACAAAGGATTTGGCCCAATTATCAAGCTACTAATATGAAGCTAAAACAACAAATCACAGACATTTTAACAATAAATTATCTAGCTCCATGACTAAATGCTGGTCTATGGTCCAGGAGGTCCCGGGTTCAACATTAGAATTCACCTTAGGTAACGCGCCATCCTCACAGACATGCAGGTCTCCTATGGCCCGTCTACTCAAAAAAAGATCAGGCCTTTCCGGTGGCCATATACCTTTTTTCTTCCTCCTCCTATTATTATTATTATTATTATTATTATTATTATTATTATTATTATTATTATAAATTTCAACAACTAAGGCATATTTTTATCAATTTCATGCAATTGTGTTATCGCACGAGAAACATTTCGAAATCGAATTCCAACGTTTCTCGAGACAGCTTCACTTGTATTTTTCTACCATGGTTCATCATCCATCCACATTGTTATTTATTCTCATATGCTGACTGCAGTTCATATTCCACAGTCTAGATGGCTCAGCAAGTCGGACAATACATCCCAACTTGAAAGACGGGAGTTTTTTCTCCCTCAGTAGAAGCGACATATAACAGCCCGCCTTTATGCATGGGGATACTACCCCAGTTTTATAAAAGACTTCAGTAGGGATGATCTTTGTGGGACGAATTGTTTCTGTAGGTACAGGCTTATCGAAGTACAATTCTGATATACTGCACTCAATCTCTACACAGAAATCAAGATTATATGAAATTTCCTCCATATTCTTCATTGGCTACTAGGAAAGATACGACATTTTATCTAAAGGGTACATTCTGAACAGCTGTGTTATGCAGTCGGCAAGGTGTAAACCATCGTCCTTAAGGTTGCAGGAACGAATGACGTACCAGCAGGTTGGCATTTAAGAGTGCTTAAATGGGAAAGTCACGTGCCAGTTAATTTAATGATGTTCTTCACAGTCTATTTTAGGGCGGAATTCTGACACTCTGGCCTCTCTTACGACGGATAGAGATGTAAGGGAGGAGGAACACATGTTATTATTATTATTATTATTATTATTATTATTATTATTATTATTACCAGGCAAGTTGGCCGTGCGGTTAGGGACGCGTAGCTGTGAGCTTGCATCCGGTTCAAGCCCCACTGTCGGCAACCCTGAAGATGGTTTTCCGTGGTTTCCTATTTTCACACCAAGCAAATGCTGGGGATGTTACTTAATTAAGGCCGCAGCCGATTCCTTCACACTCCTAGGCTTTTCCTATACCATCGTCGCCATAAGACCTATCTGTGTCGGTGCGACGTACAGCAAGTTGTACATTTTTTATTATTATTATTATGAATTTACTTCACTATAATTGTGCAGGATAAGCTCACACTACTGAAATTGTGCAGGTATATGAGAAATGCGAACGTCTGAAATGTTTCAGTCCATCTTCACATGGAATTTACAAAACAGTTCTTATAAGACTGCAATTGTTACTTCACACATGACATACACGGGTTGGATGTTTAAGTTGAACTTCCCTTTAAAATCATATTCACCCACAATGACGGCACGAATTGAAATCTGATTTTTAAGATCATGTCTTGTAGATATTCTGATTATTTAGTACCTTTATGTTGAAAATCTCTTCTTCTTCTT
The DNA here is from genome assembly GCF_040414725.1 of Anabrus simplex. Classification (NCBI taxonomy): domain Eukaryota; kingdom Metazoa; phylum Arthropoda; class Insecta; order Orthoptera; family Tettigoniidae; genus Anabrus; species Anabrus simplex. The sequence continues at coordinate 935,857,019 of NC_090266.1, forward strand.
CTCCTTCTTCTTCTTCTTCTTCCTGGCTTTTTCCCAATTACTTGGGGTAGGCACAACATGATAATTTGGCCCTGTTTTACGGGCGGGTACTCTTCCTGGCGCCAATCTTTCGTGGAGGAACATATTCCCTATTGTGTGTTCCTTTGGTTGTTCATAGTGAGGTGTGTTGCATGTATATGAAGAGGTGTGTATAGAGACGAACACACCCATTCTTCAGGCCAGAGGTTTTAACTGGACGCGGCAAATATCCTACAACCTACGAGGAATCGTAGGAATCGAATCAGGGACTCCTCGTTTTGAAAGCTGCTGCATTGACCATTCAGCCAAGGGCCAGGAACTTCCAAATCTACTGACAATTATATTTCAGTAAAGGATTTATTTTCTGGGTAAGAAAACATTCAGATCTTTCCGTTACATTTATGCTGAGGCTCTTTATGCATGACATTATTAGACTTCTCTCACCTTAGAATGTTGTAGACGAGAATGCTTGAACTTTAATTGTTGAGGGATTCAGTCTGTTGATTCGTTCAACTACAATCCTAAGCGAAGCTGGTCCCAGATTTTGCATACACAAACACACGCATACACAGGGCGACACCGGTGTACGTGCAGGGAATATAGTGTGAGATAACAAAGTCTTGAGAGGTTAGAACATCTTTACGTAACTAGTTTCCGAAGTGTTCCCTCTGTAACGAAGTTAACTTTCATGTTTTGTAAGAAAGAAAAGAAAAGAAGACAGGAAGGCTTCCGCTTCCGGACTCATTTGCTTTGGCTGAATTCCAGCGAATTTGTTACCAAGTTTGACATAAAAACTTTCTGCCTCTAATTAATAATTATATTTGCCATTTTAATATTGTGTTTTAAAGACCGTTTTATCCTGAAATAGACTTGCATCCTTTTTGAGTAGCTGACCGACTTCTAAAGTAGTCTTCTACAAATGTAAATTTAAAATGTCATTTGGTGAAATCATAGAAGTAAATTTCGTGTTTTCATTTAATTTTATACCTGAGTGTTTAGCCGATCGTCCAGGGTTCAAAAGGAACAAGGCACGATTCTCAGCAAGCCTTTGGTATGAACTCAGTATTATGTTTTCTTGTTTGTTGTTGAGAGACCGACTTTACACCCCTTTTCAAAATACGGAACTTAGCTAACAACGAAATTAATTTGAGAGTAGAATTTATTGATGGTTAATAACTAATTAATTAATAGTTAATTTCGTGTGGATATTTCTAGCCTCACGCAGCCCTTGTAAGGCAGAGGCGCCCACGAGCGTGGATGGCATCTGCCGTGTCTAGGAAACTGCGCGTTATTGTAGGGGAGGATGGTGTTCTACGCAGTGTGTAAGGTACAGGGATGTTGGGGACAGTACAAGCACCCAGTCTCCGGGCCAAGGGAATTCACTTTTTAAGGTTAAAATATCCGACCCGGCCGGGAATCAAATCCTGGGCCCTCTGAACCGAAGAGCATTACGCTGGCCATTCAGCCAAGGAGGGTCAAGAACTACAAGGTATCGATAACTGGTGGCCCAAATATTAAAAGAAATATAAAATGCTGTTTCGTATGAGACTGTAAACGTACTTTGAAAATAAAGATATGATAACACTTCCATACATTGATAAATTGGTTAGAAAATGCATTCCGTCTAGGAGAAGAACGTACAGCAATCACTTCAGGCTTGGTAGATAATATCCTAGCGACTTGCCAATCTACTAGAGTACATATTTTATTAAACAAAATGGAATATATCAAAAAGTGATTGAATTTGTGCCGTTTGAAGCAAAATAACATTCTAGGAAGGTACACTCTCAGTGACAGACTAAATTTGTTCCCATCCAATACTCCCATTTATTTCATGTCATTACAAAATAATTCATTATGAACTGCGACATTCAGTTTACTATGTTGAATGTGAAATACAGTGAAAAGACAAGTGTTGAAATAAATAAGTCCGAAATATTAAATATTGTTTCAATCGAATATATTACGAAATATCTCAATTATTTAGGCTTTAATACATGTGAAACCAAGTTATCTTCAAACTAATGGTAATTCGCTCTTAGTCTTATAGACGTCGTTACAAACAGTTCTCTTAGTAAAATGTGTACGAAATGGTCACATTTGGTTCAACTAATTGACAATTGAATTGTTTTTCTCTCTGTACATTTCAAATTTTCGGTGATTACCTCTTTTATAATCACGGAAGGGTGTCAGTCGAACTTTCGGTTTAATTTTTGTCTGTCAGCTTGTCTGCTTATGGAAATATCACGCCAAATCTACTGAAGTGACAGAGTTAAAAGATGGCATCTGGGAAGACGGAACATAAACCGTTAGGCTACAAAATTATTACAATATTCCTAAGTAGAGGGGTTGAGACGGAACTTCTAAGTGGCCATTGCACATAATTTGCTAGCGGTTAAATTTTGGAAAAAATATATTAAAAAAAAATTGCAGAAGAAAGAAGACATCTGAACATCTTCTATTCAGCTCCTTTTCTGGTGGGAGGAGGCATTACTGATACATCTCCAGAAAACCGTTTCTAGTATTTTCATAAGGAAAAGTGTAAAGAATAATATTATTTAATTGTGAGGTTGTGCTGAGTGTTATATTTTCTTATAGTATCACATTCTCTTCAGGAAAATTCCGGAATAGTATCTTAATTGAAGTCCCGAGACACCTACTCCGATCCTAGAACTTATAATTACAGTTGGAGTGCACATACTGCTACAACCACTACAATAACATTCAAGTATACGGGCGTGAAGACCTTCGATATCCAAAACACCTAAAACTAACCAGCAGTAAACTTACACTAAATATTGTTCATTGACGTGTGCTAGTTTCTTCTGCTGACACTCATCTCCAGTAGATGGCATTATAACTACTGCTATACAAAGAATATCCAGTCAACTACGGCTGGAATAGTAGTAATTGGAATATTAAGCACAGCAGTAAGAGATAATGATACAATTATTGTTCGAATAAGTACATCTATAACATTTAGTACACATTTAGTACCGGGCGAGTTGGCCGCGCGGTTAGGGGCGCGCGGCTGTGAGCTTGAATCCGGGAGATGGTGGGTTCGAATCCTACTGTCTGTCGGCAGCCCTGAATATGGTATTCCGTGGTTTACCATTTTCACACCAGGCAAATGCTAGGGCTGTACCTTAATTAAGGCCACGGTCACTTCCTTCCAAATCCTAGGCCTTTCCTATCCCATCGTCGCCATAAGACCTCTCTGTGTCGGTGCGACGTAAAGCCACTAGCAAAAAATGTACATCCTTACTTGCTTGAAACAGAAGCTAATAATTGGTCAGAGTTATAAGGGAAAGCAGTGAAAACTTAATATGCACCCTGTTTGTATGGTACTTCACAATTTCTCTTGACAAACATTGGAATTACTACAATGAATTCAGGAACTTCGAGGCGTTAGTCAGTACTGCCTACTGCATTAACTCTTTCAGCTCTTGCATGTATCTTTGGAATCTTTGGTTTGCTTTAAAATTGTAATTAACACTGTACGCCGCACGTTTAAATCTTGCGCCAATTGGAACTCCTCTATTGGAGAAACACTGAACTTAACGGGACCTACTTAAACCTGTCCTCTGATTATGTCACTGTGTGAATTTCGACTTGTTTTTGTTCACTATTGATCAAGAAGTTTGGACATTCTCTCATAGATGTCACTGCCGAAAAACTATGATCATGCACCCTGGTGCGAGGTGAAAGAACTTTATTTGAAGAAATTTTGTATTCATAAGTTTGTTCTTTACTAAATTTCGTTCATTCATTGGTGGGTTGGCAATATTTATCTTTCTTTCCGCCAGTTTCGAATTTAGCCAATCCAGAATTTCTGTAATTAATTTTCAGCCAATCACCGGCTTCTTCTTTGATTTGCTGTGTATCTGTAAGGTATCCAATAAATTTGAGTGGGTGTGGCTTAATTATTCATAAAAGGTCTCGAAACTTCACCGAGAGTTTATAAACTGCTGATTTTCACATCTCTTGGTCACTTAATCTACGTCTAACTAAGTGTGTGGTTGTGAAGCAAGGGACGGGAGGCGCCTCTTTCATCAGGCAGCAGATCTTCAGTAAGGTAATGGCCATGTAACATCTTATTTCTCGCTAGCTCAGCCGTTTTACCCGCGGGAAAGGTCCGAAACTTTAATATGTAACCTATCTTTCTAAACATGTAATTTTCTGCCGACTTATGTAAAAACTTAATTAAATCTGTAACTGTAATTCGGGGATAGAGAGTGATTTACCCTCTCGAGCTCCCCTTCATTTTGGTTTGAGGTGACTACGTTTTGGTAACTGATTTTCTTCTCTTCCTTAATGTCTTAAATAACTCGTTTACGAGTCACCTCCATAGTTTGGGAATAGCCCCTGTTTCATCGGCCTAGTGCCTTTTAGGTTTAAAGAAGTTACATAGAGGAGTGCAAGTATCCGCCTCCTTCCTTTTGTTTGGGCCATTTATTTAACGGTTATTTCTTTTACTCGAAGGACCTGTAGGTTGGGTACGAGATACCTCTGTTTCTATTTATAAGCTAGGCCACTGAAGCCCAGAAAGTATAAGACATGTTTGGTGTTGCCTTGAATAGGCGTGGAAAACTGACAGCGTGTCAGCTCTTTTCATGTGTTGTAAAAGTGCCTCAGAGAGTGCTCCATGTATTAGGGGTTTCCTGCCTTTTTTGAACAATTGTTGCTTGGTTAAAGTTGAACTAGGAGCTCAGAATTGTAAAATTAGGGCTTGCTACCCCAAGAATGTTTGAAGGTTGAAATCTTGGATCCTTATAAGTCTTGGTTCTAAATCGCCATACCGTTGTTATTGTTGTTAAAGTTCTGTTATTCTTATTTGTTAAAACTTAGAAAATATAACCTTGTTAAAGTTTTATATTAACTTTGATTTGGTAGTTAGACCCATTCACCCCGGCACCTTCTTTCACCTCTGCTGTTCCACCAAATCAAGGTAACAAGTGGTAGCAGAGCGTGGTTGAATGGGTCTCAATTAAGCCCCTTTTGACGGCTAAACATTCGATTTGACTCGCACTCTAACTATTTTCTCAGTCGCTGGAATTTTCTTTCCTATTTGCTAAATTTGTAAAGTTTCTGTCATCATCTCCGGCCCTCGCGAAGTCCTCCATCACGGCTACTCGCGCAAGGAGGAATTGATTTATGAATTAGCTATTAGAAATGTTCACTCTGGAGGCACGGTTGCGGCTGATACCACCAAACTTAAAGAATCCCTTGGATTGCTAATTAGTATCCCAACTTTGGGAGAGAAGGACATTGATGAGGCTCTCTCCACTATCACGGACAACACTATTGAGCTAGCATCTGTAGTTAGCTTTTTTGAAGTAAGTGATCCATCGCCTAATCAACTTAAAAGAGTACAGGCTAGATTGTACCATTTTTATAATAGGGTGCGTGATCTATTGTCTCTTAAATTAAACGACGTTCAGGGGAAGGAGGCTAGTGCTCTTGTTGAACACCTTTCTAAAATGTCCAGTAAGGTTAGTCAATTGTTAACTGGGGCAGCGGCTCCCAAATCTGACCAGCCTCCTGTGGTAAACATAAATAATGAGGAGAATTCTTCCAAGGGCGAAGAATGTAGTAAATCTGTGGCTACTCAACAGACGTCTGCCCCATTAGGAAATGAGTCTGATCGTCGCACCTCAATTCCACCATTCGTTTTGAATAATGCAGTCTCTGAACCAGCTTCTCCGCCCCCTAGGCCTTTACCTGTTATGTCTCCGGGTTTTAGTAGTTTGCCTCAACTTTTGGCCATGTTACTTAGAGGAATTTCTAAGTTTTCGGTTAATTCCACTAGCGATGTCATTTCATTTTTACGATTTTTAGTTGAGCTTCAGGATCACGCTCGTATGTTTCCGCTTTCCCCTTCTCAAATTCTTCAGATTATTTACCCTTACTCCACTGGTGTCCTCTCAGACAAAATAGTCAGAGCCATAGCTGAACAATCCTCTATAGAAGACTTCCACGCCCATCTGCTAGCTAATTTCATTCCGGCTCGAGCTAGGTCATCACTAATTCAAAAGTATTATAACCGAGTACAGCGACTAGATGAAAATCTTGCCGAATTCATTCAAGACGTTAAGTTCTACACTAGGGTGTTTGCTCTTCATTTCCCTGAAGATAAAATTGTGCAGGCGATTGTGGAAGGGATTTCACTACCTTACAGGTCATACTTGTGTTTTGCGTCACGTCCGCAAACATTTGTGGAATTAGAAGCTATGGCTGTCTCAGCCGAAGGAGTTAGGTATGCCGACACCTTACGTGTCGCGAAGGAGCCCCCTCCGTCTTCGAGTAATTTTCGGCCTCCACCTCGCCGAACTTTCACTACCCGCAAATGTTATGCTTGTGGGTCGGCAGATCATCTCCGGAACAAGTGCCCTTTGATCAAATCCAATGGGACAAAGAGCGGAGCAGGGTCATCCCAAGGCTGTTTTAAATGCGACTCGCTTTCCCATATCGCCAAGAATTGTCCGAATGCTAATAGCACCCCCTCCGGTTCAACTTCTGGTGCAACTTCCACCAACGTAAATAGTCAAAAGTGACTAGTGGCATCGGCTGAGTCAGTGTGCTCCCCTTCTTCAGGCTCAGCCTCTGTTAAACCCGACGAAAGCTCAGGGAAATGTCTAATTTACCATTCGAAGGTCCCAAAGAAAGTCTTGGGATTGCGGCGGAAACCCCCGCACTGGTAACTTTTCTCAAAATTGAGTTGAACAATCAACCGAACTCACTATCTCCCGGATGCAAGCACACAGCTGCGTGCCCCTAACCACACAGCCAGACTCGTAGCTGAATGGTCAGCCTAGTGGCTTCTCTAAAGTAAGCTTACAGCTACACGTGCATAACCGCACGGTCATCATGCTCGCCGATTTTTTTCATTAGCAGCTGCGAATGAGGAGTACGACTTGGTTTTTAGACACAGAGGTCCCGGGTCATTCGCATGACGAATCTCAGGTCGCCTACGAGAAAGACCTGCACCATCCCTCTCCGCAGGCTACAAACATTGCTTTACGCACACCGAGGAATAGAAAAGAAGCTGCTGTAGTCTTAAATTAATTTACAGTCTCAACATATTTGTTTGGTGAGAAAATGTGAAACTACTTAAAACTATATTTACGGCTGCTAACATGGCGAGGTTTCAAGGGTGTAGCTTTATGACTAAATCGTTGGTTTTCAGATTTTAGTCATTATCTCAACCCCTACACCGCGACACATCATTTTTAAATTATATGTGATAAATATTTTAATTCAAAGTACTGCATAGAACTGTATAGTAAGAGTAAATATGCTGTGTATCTGAGTCATGCATCCGATCATGCCAGCGAGACATGCAGGCAGAATCTCGCAGTGTGTCTCGTTCATTTCTTTTTATGGCTTCATTTAGAGCACACAGCCACATACAAAATATCTTTAAAATATGATTTAATCTTTCCCCTTTTTCATATGTAAGTACCTCAGGTAATCAAAATTAAATACTAAAAATTTAAAATTGCTATATCTGTGAATGAAATGTTCAGAGAATTAAAACTCGTGTGTGTTTGCGCGTAGTGATGAAATATACGCGTGTAAGGGCTAGCTCACAGTATTTGCTCTTTCCACAAATATTGTTTTTATATATGAAACAATCAATTACGTATTTTGCATGTGTTTGTGTTCGGTTTTACGATAGAGAGTGCTGTGTGTGCATAAGAGCAAAGAAGTGTACTATCGAAGCATAGTCTGTTGTTATCTTACACATCAGAGAGTTTCATTGTTTAATTCCATGCGTGTAATTTTTTGCGGTAACTGTGTGTTTGTGTCATGAATCGTATGTAGACAGCACACGAAATAATGAGTGATGTATTTTTATTCTTGCATTAATCAGAGCGATCAGGGTTTGATTCAATGTGTTCCATGTATTAGATATTTTTTACCTAATGCTGAACAGAGAGAGAGAGAGAGAGAGAGAGAGAGAGAGAGAGAGATCAGAATTCGAATCTATGATTTTTTAATACTGTTACAGTGACTATTGTGTTAGCGTCATAAAGTTGATGTTATATTCAAGTAATAAGGAGAGAGAGAGAGAGGTAGTTTTATTCCATGCAATCATCATCTGGCTGCGTGTCAATTTCTATTGTTTTTATCAACAAGATACCGCACCCTCCTCCTATCATATATTTACAATCAAGGTAAGTTTTTTCTCTTCATAACACGATGGGAATATATACTGACTATTCAAAACTTTACTGTAAGAGAACAACAGACTATATATGTTCTAAACACAAAAATCTTGCTCATGGTAGAGGGCACAGCACAATGCATTTTTCCGGTCCTCTGTAATAGGATTGAACCTATACAGATTAACAACATATTTCGTCTTCTTCAGAAGGGGAGGTAACGCGTAGGATGGAGTCATAACACCTTAGCGACGGTGTAGTTAGGCTTCCTCCAAAAATAGTAGACGGAGGGCCATCTAGCGCAATATAGAAAAGAGGGCATCTGTCTGTAAAACTGTGTCAGATAGGAGAAAAGAGGGGTAGCCATCTGTAGAACTGTGAGGAGCTAGAGAGCTTGAGCTGTACCCCGCGATGTCATGCTGTTGGATAAGAGCGTTCCATGGATTTCCATTTTCACATCAGTCAAATAAGATGACGTTTTGAAGTGGTATTTCGCAAGATGGCATCGGGAAGGGCATCTCGTTATAAAATTATGCGCTGTTAGACCCCTCCAAGAAGACGTTGGGAAGGGGGAACTAGCAAGATAGTAACGAAAGGGACCATCTGGCCACCCTGTAAGGTTACGTCCCTCCAAGATTGTGTCGGGAAAGGACATGTCTTGAAAGGAAGCTAGCCTTAAAACTAGTCCTAACGCCCCCCTAAGATGCTGTCGGGGAGGGGCATGTCGAGAGGGGCAGCTAGCCTTAAAACTAGAGTCCTCTGAGGTTAGGCTCCCCTAAGATCGTGTCAGAAAGGGGTATGTGAAGAAGGGCAGCTAGCCTTAAAACTAGCGGGTCCTCTGAGGTTAGGCCCCTCCAAAATGGTGTCGGGAAGGGACATGTCGAGAAGGGAAGCTATCCTTAAAATTAGAGTCCTTACGCCCCCTCTAAGATGGTGTCGGGGAAGGGCATGCCGAGAAGGGTAGCTAGCCCTAAACTTGATCCTTTGAGGTTATTCCTCCTAAGATGGTGTTGGGAACGCGCTTGTTAAGAAGGGCAGCTAGCCTTAAAACTAGGGTCCTTAGACCGCTCCAAGATGGTGTCGGGAATGGGTCTCTCGAGAAGGGCAGCTAGCCTTAACACTAGGGACCTCTGAGGATAGGCCCCTCCGAGATGGTGCCGGGGACTGCACGGGGCTAGGTCCAGTCATGATAACAGCAGTGATGTTAGGATCATTCTCTTTTTCAAAATTCCGCGCCTGCACGTGGCTAAGTCTTGTCAGGATGACAGCTATGAGGTTAGGGTCGTCAAAATTCCGCATCCAACACGAGCACGTGGTTAGGACCTGTCTAGATGACAGGAGTGAGGTTAGCCATAAACACTTATTCAAAATCCGCGCCGAAACAAGTGCACGAGGTTAGGACCTGTCATGATGGCAGCAGTGAGGTTAACCATGCGCACTTAGTCAAAACTTCCGCACCAAAACACGAAAGTGAGGTTAGGGCCTGTCAAGAACACGTGCTTTTGTTTACAAACAAGACCACGTGCTCGTGACGTTACGATAATGTGGCCATGGGGTCAATGACCTTGGGTGCTGACTCGGCACAAACATGCTGACAAGGTGTTTAAGAACCCGCCCCGCCCCTCTACTGGTATATTCGGCAAAGGGAGACTACTGGCAAAAATGAGTGCAATTGGACTAGACAAAAGAGTGACTGAATGGGTTGCTATATTTCTAGAAAATAGATCTCAGAGAATTAGATTAGGTGAAGCTTTATCTGACCCTGTAATAATTAAGAGGGGAATTCCTCAAGGCAGTATTATTGGACCTTTATGTTTTCTTATATATATAAATGATATGAGTAAAGGAGTGGAATCGGAGGTAAGGCTTTTTGCGGATGATGTTATTCTCTATAGAGTGATAAATAAGTTACAAGATTGTGAGCAACTGCAACGTGACCTCGAAAATGTTGTGAGATGGACAGCAGGCAATGGTATGTTGATAAACGGGGTTAAAAGTCAGGTTGTGAGTTTCACAAATAGGAAAAGTCCTCTCAGTTTTAATTACTGCGTTGATGAGTTGAAAGTTCCTTTTGGGGATCATTGTAAGTATCTAGGTGTTAATATAAGGAAAGATCTTCATTGGGGTAATCACATAAATGGGATTGTAAATAAAGGGTACAGATCTCTGCACATGGTTATGAGGGTGTTTAGGGATTTTAGTAAGGATGTAAAGGAGAGGGCATATAAGTCTCTGGTAAGACCCCAACTAGAGTATGGTTCCAGTGTATGGGACCCTCACCAGGATTACCTGATTCAAGAACTGGAAAAAGTCCAAAGAAAAGCAGCTCGATTTGTTCTGGGTGATTTACGACAAAAGAGTAGCGTTACAAAAATGTTGCAATGTTTGGGTTGGGAAGAATTGAGAGAAAGAAGAAGAGCTGCTCGACTAAGTGATATGTTCCGAGCTGTCAGCGGAGAGATGGCGTGGAATGACATTAGTAGCCGAATAAGTTTGAATGGCGTTTATAAAAGTAGGAAAGATAACAATATGAAGATAAAGTTGGACTTCAAGAGGACAAACTGGGGCAAATATTCATTTATAGGAAGGGGGGTTAGGGATTGGAATAACTTACCAAGGGAGATGTTCAATAAATTTCCAATTTCTTTGAAATCATTTAGGAAACGGCTAGGAAAGCAACAGATAGGGAATCTGCCACCTGGGCGACCGCCCTAAATGCAGATCAGTATTGATTGATTGAAAAAAAAAGATTTGATTGTAAATGGAGTCAGAAAATTTTATTGTCTCCGTGCCTTCAACAAACGCAAGAGGCAGTCTGCAGTCAAAAATGTGGTAACTCAAACCGTAATATCCTGTGTCAGGGGTGTATATTGTTAAGGGATCAGTGCTTTATTGTTCCATTGTTCTCAGAGGCTAGCTCTGGTGCTACCATAAGATCAATTAACATTGAGGCAGGTTTCAATGGAGAAAACAATATGTCGTCATTCCTGTGTCTAATTGCGATGTATATTTCACCATTGATGATGTACTGCACGGTGCACAGAGGACGACATGCCTATAGTCCAGAAATATTCAAATGGTAAAGGAATGGCGTATGGCCTCTGGAGATGCCCGGTGCAGGTCATCCGAGTTGACGCCATGGGCAACCTGTATGTCCGTGAATATGGAGCCACACCTATAATTAAATCTAATTTTGAAAACGGCACCCCACTTCCACCGTTCGTGCCAGAGGAATACAGCAATCAAAGCTAAATTTCCCTGCCCGACCGTGAATTGATCCCGAGACCACTTACTCCGAAGGCCAGCATGCTAACCATTCAGCTACGGGGCCAATAACGGATTTCAAACGGTGGCAGGTGGGTATCATTGGGATCAGCAAATGCAGGAGAGTCCCAAAGGACAACAGGAACTCTCTGAAGTGCCATTACTGCGCGTCGCCGACCTGATCTCTGTCACTAGTGCATCTGGTGGGGCCAATGCCTGGTCAACGTGACTCATGACCTGTATACATCCACGTCTGCGCAGCACGTGTCATAGCATTTGTGGCAGGCTCTACGACGAGCCAACCATCCGGCCTAGTGCGTTCCGACAACTTGACCCTTTTCAGATGGGTCCCAAGTGATGATATACGATTCGAGAGCGATGCCGGTGGTTGCTTATCGAGCTTGCAACACGCAAGATTTGGACTTTCCAACCTGCTTTATAGTGTTTTTATGTAATCGGTACTACTGCACCCGTAACCAACTGTCGCAGTGGCGTTTCTACGACTTCCCTTCGGTCGTTTACATTTCATGATTGGCAGTCGATATGGTTTCGACTATATTGCAGATGGTTTGCACCATGTTAGTGTAATAATTCCCTTATCCGTCAGCATGACTGAGGCTGATTAAGTGGCAGAGTCACTGGCTTCTCACAAAGGTGGGTGATTTGTCTCCCGGTCAATCTTTGTGGTATTTATGAAATGTGATTCGAACTCCACGTAAAACTTGGAAGCCCATGGCTATGTATATGATGTCTACATTCACGTAAAACTATAAGCTCGCTTGATTTTCATTACAGTGGGGTTAGCAGATTGATTTCTTAGCTCCAGGAAATCATTGGAAAACGTTCCCATCTCTCACTTCCTTTAGTTCGACTCATCAGTGACGACTAGGCCTTCAAATACGACTGATGTTTTAATTGTGTGGGATCTAATCAGTATTCGGACTAGGAATTTAACACATATATATTGGCAGTAGTCGAACTAAAACCATCACAGTGAAAATCCAAGGAATATGCCACTGAGATAACGTGTTAACGTCAATGTTATAAAATGTTTCAGTCGTTATTCTGCTAAAGTCTGTTCCGCATTTTACTCTAGTTCCCTTAGAGAACATGCAGCAGAAAAAGCTGTGACGGAGATGGAACAGTCTGTCAGGTCTTTTCTTTTACTCTCGTTTTAATGAACCCTCGTGGGAAAATAAGCCAGATAATGGGCGTCACATTTTATCCTTTACTTCTGAACCCACTATTACAAGATAACGCTGCAAAATTTGAAAGAGGAGCTAAGTGTTGTGATATAAATTCTCCCGAGACTCGGAGACAAAGGAAAGCTGACAGATCACTTTCCGCTATTAAAGCAAGGTGTCCATAAAACAATAACATAATAGGATCGTTTGAAAGCACTGTAGTGAATAAGGGGTTCTACTAAACAGAAATAGCTTCTTTAATCTCCGTTTAAGCCTTTAATACGTAACACCTCTATCAAGGAATTACACTTGTTAACAAAGAAGTCCGCTTTCACTAAAGTGAAGGGCTATCAACACAAACAACTCACTTTCAAAAACCGAGCGATTTGGCCGTGCAGCTAGGATCGTGTAGCAGTGAGCTTGCATTCGGGAGGTGGTGGGCTCGAATCCCACCGTCCGAGGCCCTGAAGCTGGTTTTCCCTGGTTTCCCATTTTCAATCAAGGGAAGAGATGGGGCTGTACCATAGTTAAGGCCATGGGTGCCACCCTTCCCATCCTTGCGTCACCGATAATTTTCGATGTGTTTGTGCGACGTTAAGCCAATAGCAACAATATCAAACTATGGATTTTGTTTACAGTGTTGTCAATTATTTCCTTTTATTTAAGTTTTATATTAGATCACCTGTCTAGCAGTCCACCGTCGTAGTCGAGTGATACGTTGTTTATTACCTTCCTGATTGCAGATTTGATAAATTCAGTCTAAACTTACCTTGTTTCAAATTTTGTGGCACCAAACCTAAATCTGTACTGAAATGCTATTACTCTTATTAAATAGGCCTTGACTTAGAGAGTTATGTTATTCAGAAGGATTCAGGGCTAACGAGAAAACATCTATCGAACTCTATCTCACTTCCACTAGCTGATTATGAAATTCATTTTAGACCTTCCGAATTGATATCACTTCCCAAAATGGAGCAGAGATGTCAATATAAAACTGGGGGAAAGTAATTCCTATATTCGAGGAATTTGGGACGTGTTTCACTTAATCCTTTCCCTTACAACGAACCTCAAAACGGACGAGAGAATTTCCACTCGTGAATATAAAAGTAATAAGTCCGACTCATTGGCTGAATGGTCAGCATTGATGCCTTCGGTTCAGAGGGTCCCGGGTTCGATTCCCGGCTGGGTCGGGGATTTTAATCGTGTGTGATTAATTCTTCTGGCTCGAAGACGGGTTGTTTTTGTTTGTCTTAACACTCTCGTCTTCATATTCAGACAAAACAGAAACAATCAATAGTGATTACATCCCTCCACATAGGATTAGCGTCAGGGAGGGCATCCGGCCGTAAAACAGTGCCAAATCAACGTATTTGACACAGTTCGCACGCGCGACCCCACAAGGTGTGGGAAAAGCGGTAGAAGAAGATAAAGAAGGCATAAGTCTTAAGCCTGGAGCACACGGCGAAAGGTGTCAGTACCCACTTCTTCAGAGACGTAGTGAGGAGTAAAGAATTTTCATTGATTCTAACTTTCATGAAGTGAATATTATCTGCTGAGAATCGTGTAGTATTTATTTAGAGGCTTCCTTGGGTCGACCCATCTGAGAGGAGTTCGTAAAACAGACAATAAATTGGAACCTAGAAGTCCCGTATGGGGGTGAAATGTTAAATCATAAACGTCACATTATAGTACACTTCTTTTAAAAGTTGCTTTACATCGTTCCGACACAGATAGGTCTTACGGAGACAATGGGTTGGAAATGGTGGGACTGAAGCGAGAGAGGCTTTAACTGAGGTACAGCCCCTGGTGTGAAATTAGGAAACCACGGAAAACAATCTTCGGCGCTGCCTACATTGGGGTTCGAACCCACAATCTTCCGAATCTAAGCTCACAGCTGCGCGCTCCCAACCGCAAGGCCAACTCACTCGGTAATGTAATGTAATGTCGTATGGCTTTTAGTGCCGGGATATCCCAGGACTGGTTCGGCTCGCCAGGTGCAGGTCTTTCTACTTGACACCCGTAGGCGACCTGCGCGTCGTGATGAGGATGAAAGGATGATGAAGACAACACATACACCCAGCCCCCGTGCCGTAGGAATAAACCAATTAAGGTTAAAATCCCCGACCCGGTCGGGAATCGAACCCGGGGCCCACTGAACCGAAGGCCAGTACGCTGACCGTTCAGCCAACGAGTCGGACACTCACTCGGTTATTATATAAGAATAATGAAAGAAACCAAGTATTCTAGTCCATACAACCCATTAAGGACCTTTGCCTGCTAGGACGATTGCTGCCAAGCCAAATAACTTGCAGATATTGGATCGATATGGGGTCGGTGTGATGCGTTCACCAGCCTATTTCTGCTATTTTGACCGGTAACGCTGCCCTCTTATTTAAGGCAACCCCACAATTGAGCTCAGGAGGCTTATTGTTCGCGCTCCGGCTGAAGTCCAGGATGGAAATCCTTGGATTGTCCATGAATCGTACACAGGGGAGGTTTAAGGCACTCTCACCCAACACAACGGAGCTTGCATAGGTGTCAGTACAGCAGGTGATATTGCAGGTCTGAGGGGAACTTTTAAATCGTAATTAATTACGTGTGGCTATTTCTAGCCGAGTGCAGCCCTTGTAAGGCAGACCCTCCGATGAGGGTGGGCGGCATCTGCCATGTGTAGGTAACAGCGTGTTATTGTGGTGGAGGATAATGTTATGTGTGGTGTGTGAGTTGCAGGGATGTTGAGGACAGCACAAACACCCAGGCCCCGGGCCATTGGAATTAACCAATGAAGGTTAAAATCCCCGACCCGGCCGGGAATCGAACTCTGGACCCTCTGAACCGAAGGCCAGTACGCTGACCATTAAGCCAACGAGTCGGACTTTTAAATCGTGAGAATAATGTACAGGCGTGGGAGCTGACAGGTGGGGATGTGCTTGCGATGTTGCTAACTCTGAGTCTTCTTTAACACACCAGTGTCCTAGGATACAGGCGTACATCTAACTGTGACTGTGCTGGTGATGGTGATCATTGTTCTAAGGGGAAGTAGGCCTGCAATGTAACTATGACTGTGACGGCAGATACTGTCTGTTGTTCCGTGTCTTGAGACCTTGAGGTCTATGTCGTAATTTTTTTTAAAAAAGCAGTCAATACATATCCATGCTAAACGACTGATTAAAGGTTTAGTCCGTTCTGTTAAAGTAACTCGCTCACTACTGGGCAAGTTTAGGCTGCCTACATAGCTTTACTACTCAAAAAACGTGAGAGAATGCTGACTCAGCACCCATTGTTTTAGAACATACACAGCTCATACTACTGACAGGAAAGAGAGGTAAAAGAAGGGAACAGGATGGTATCAGGCTCTGTTTCCGTATTTTTTGGAAACCGCACCAAATTTCACTTGGTGATGAAGATAAACTTTTCAAATTTTTCGTATATCGATCTCCAAGCTCCATGAACTCTGTGCAATATTGACACATCATTTTCATGTCAGTGATGCGAATATGAGATTACGGGAGGATTGCAAGTTACTTTAAGGTAAGAAAATAAATTACTCTCAACATAAATTTAATTATGTTTTACGTAACACCAATTACTGAACATTGAACAACAAGCGATTTTATTATAATGAAAAGTCAAAGAAATATTTTATGATGATGTTATTTATTTTACGTCCCAGTAACTACTTTTATGGTTTTCAGAGACACCGAGGTGCAGGATTTTTTCGTAGGATTTCTTTTACGCACCAGTGAATCTATTTTGGCACCTTCAAATGCCACCGGAATGAGCCAGGATCGAACCTGCCAAGTTTGGGTCAGAAGGCCAGCGCCTCAACCATCTGTGCCACTCAGCCCGGCAAGAAATATTTAATTCCCACCTGAAAACTCTACAGAACGGACACACCAGTATGTTTTAATTGTTAATTTGAATTACAACGAATTCTGCGTTACAGGAAGCTCCAAAAATGTCTTTAATTCCAAATAACGCCTTGTAATATTGATAACCTTAACATTTCTTTGTTTCTACTGTAATACACTTAAGAAAATGGAAATTGCAACACCATGAAGGCATTGGTCGTTTATGTTGATTTTCAAGATATGGAACGATGCCATGTAGGTATGTAAACGATCAAAGTTTCAGACCCATTGGATTGTTTCTACTGGTCTCCCCACGTGATTGGTCGCGGAGGAATCAACTCCAGTATACGGACTCTGGTGTAGCGTAGTTGCCTTGCAGTCTGCGCAGTGAAGTGTTCCCCGTCAAACATGCCTCGACGACAGAGAAGAGCACGCTATCAACAACTGTCGCCGTTTGAGAGGGCTCGGATAATTGGGCTGTGTGAGGCTGGATTATCGCTAAGGAATGTCGCTGCGCATGTTGGCCGACAGGCATCTGCGGTACAACGTGTATGGCAGCAGTGGTCAAATGAAGGTACCCACACTCGTAGACCTGGCACAGGCCCAGCGCGACAGACAACTGTGAGAGAGGATCGCCGCATCATTCGGATGGCCCGGATGGAACCCCATGCAACAGCAGCGCAAATTCGAGCAGCTGTGGCACCCCACGTTACACAACAAACAGTTTGTAGTCGCCTGCGTGCAGCTGGCTTACGAGCCTGTGTCTCTGCAGGAGGTGTTCCATTGACCCCACAACAGCGACGTGTAAGGCTGGCCTGGTGTTGAGGAAGATCGACGTGGGTCGACGAATGGCACAGGGTCGTCTTTAGTGATGAATCGCGCTTCTGTCTTGCCCGCAGTGATCGCCGGAATCGTGTGCGCCGGCGTGCCGGGGAGAGGGGCTGCCCAGATCTTATTGTCGAGAGGCACACAGGACCAACACCAAGCATTAAGGTCTGGGGAGCTATTTGCTTTAATGTGAAATCACAATTAGTGCTTGTTGAGGGCACTATGACTGCTCGACAGTACGTTGATAGGGTACTCAATCCAGTGGTTGTCCCTATCATGGCGAACATTGCTAATGGGATGTTTCAGCAGGACAATGGCCGGGTTCACATGCACGCATCTCCAGAGAAGCTCTCCACGACATCACAACCTTAGAATGGCCCTCCAGATCACCGGACCTCAGTCCTATTGAGCATGTGTGAGACATGATGGGTCGACAACTGGCCAACCGTCCTCAGCCACCCACAACTCTGGAACAACTGACCCATGCAGTGCACCAAGCATGGGCCACAATTCCTCAGGAAGCGATCCAGGGCCTGATTGACTCTATGCCTCGACGAATTCATCAATGTATTGCAGCTCGTGGTGGGCATATCCTGTATTGATTGTTGTCCAAACTTGCGGTCAGAGGGACCTGAAAGTGTAATCATCGAAGCACAACGGAACACTCGTCTTGCATGTTCAATTGCAGCAATGTAGCACCACTCCTTCAGCGTGCTGCAATTTCCATTTCCTTCAGTGTTATTCATTATTTATGTCAATATTGGAACATTCATTTGAACGCTGGTAAATAAGCAACTGCAGGCTTGCAGACTCCCACGAATAGGGCCGAGGCACTGAGTCCGAAATTTCGTTGTTCAAGTAACTAATGACCAGGATTGGTAAGCATGGCTGACAAACTGGAGTGGTTCTTCGTATGGCTGGAAAGTGTTATAGTTCTTGCCTTGGGGAGTGAGAAACGGTAAGAAGGAACTCATTGCGAAAGTTTGATTCGGAGGGGATTTGTGCCTTGTCAAAACTCCCATGATTTCATATTAGGCCTACAGTTACACGTGCCTGGGTACTTCTTTCAAAGTAAGGAATGAAGGAACAAGGCATCATCTCTATGCCCGAAACGCTGAATCTCCATTTTTCTCTTTTCATTATTTTTTTATTTACTGATGTTTTCTTATTTCTTCCTTGTTTTCCTTTTTTCTTTCCCTTTGAGGACGACACACACACCTAGTCCCGGAGCCTGTGAAAATAACCAATTAAAGTTAAATTCCCTGACCCAGTCGGGAATCGAACGCGGGACCCCTTCAACCAAATTATTTCGTAGTTCAACACCGTTTTCCAAACAGTCACAGATCCTTTTGAAGTCAGATGTCATCTGGCCTCCAGCTTCCGTTCCGGTCCTCCTTGCTTTTGTCGGTCTCACACTCCCATAGTCCAAAATTTGATTCCCTTCTTCAACACGGCCTGTGTTGGCTTAATAATAATATTATTGGCTTTACGTCCCACTAACTACTTTCCCGGTGTTGGTCTGTTGGCCTTTTCGGGATCGCCTAGACTAGACACTGTTCTGTTAAAAGCAAAGTAAGAAGAAAAACATAATGATGATTATGCTTGTTGTTTAAATGGGCTTAACATCTAGGCCATCACCCTCGGAAAGACATACGTTTCGGAGTCTAGCCAATTATTTTCACTAAATGGTTTAATATAATTTAATAACTACTTTCAAATTTTCGGACAGAATGGGGAATAGGAAAGGCATAATGTCCGCGTAGATGTTTTGAAACTTTCCCTCCATCAGAACAAGATTTTTTTTCCATGCTTCTAGCAAAATATGAACTCAAATTTTTCACTTGTTTTGGCGACATATCCCAGTTAAAGTGCAGTAATAATAATAATAATAATAATAATAATAATAATAATAATAATAATAATAATATAACATTACAGGTATTTGGCAAAATTAATGTTTCTAGCAGGCTTCAGCAACAGTTTTCGAATTGGATATTTCACTCTGTGTGTAGTAATCCCAGAAGTAGTATAATTGGATGGTTCTGCCGCCACCATCTCCTCCGGCTCCCAGAGGCCTCCTCCACCACCACCACAGCCAGAGGCCTCCTAGAGGTCTCCTCCACCACCCGCGGGAAATTTGAATTTGTAAACAAAGCCACGTGCTTTTTGACAGCTATCATCGACAACAACGCATCGCTAACCTCACTGCTGCCCTCTTGACGGCCCTAAACCTCAGTAGTACCAACTTAACCTAACTAGCGCGAGATTTGAATTGGTAAACAAATCCACGTGTTTTTTGACAGCCACGTGCTTTTTGACAGACAACAACGCATCGCTAACCTCAGTACTGCCATCTTGACAGGCCTAAACCTCAGTTGTAATAACTTAACGTAACTAGAGCGAGATAAACAAATCCACGTGTTTTTTGACAGCCACGTGCTTTTTTGACAGCTGTCATCCGCCATCTTTAAACTACAGAGCACCGTGCTACCCTCTTTATCGCAGTAGCTGCAAATTCGTCAACTGTCATCGGCAGTGCTGCCATCTTGGCGGGCCTAAACCTTAGTGCTACCAACTTAACCTAACTAGCGCGAGATAAACAAATCCACGTGCTTTTCTGACGGCTGCCATCCGCCATCTTTAATCCATAGAGCACAGTGCTGCCCTCTTTAGCTACTTAACTTTGAAATGTGGTGGCGGATAATTTCAGAAATGCTTTTTGACAGCAGCCATCTTTGAGCACCGTGCTGCCCTCTTTAGCCAGATACCTCTGAAATGTGGTGGCAGTCAATTCCACGTGACAGAAGCCATCTTTGAGCACCGTGCTGCCCTCTATGTGGTGGTGGCAAATTCTACATGCTCTTGTTTGGAAACAAACCCACGCGCTTTTTTTGACATCCGTCATCCGCCATCTTTAAGCAACAGAGTACAGTGCTGCCCTCTTTAGCTAGATACCTTTGAAATGTGGTGGCGGCAAATTCCACGTGCTCTTGTTTGGAAACAAAGCCATGTGCTTTTTTGACAGCTGTCATCCGCCATCTTTAATCAACAGAGCACCGTGCTGCTATCATGCGGGCAATTTCGTCAGCTGTCATCCGCTATCTTTAATCCACAGAACACCGTGCTTCCCTCTTTATGGCTACTACCTTAAGCACGTAGTAGCGGGCAATTTGAAAAGTTCTGTTAGCTATCATCCGCCATCATTAATCAAGAGAGCACTGTGCTGCCATCTTTAGCTAGATACCTTTGAAATGTGGTGGCGACAAATTGAAAAATTCCACGTGCTCTTGTTTGGAAACAAATTCACGTGATTTTTTGACAGCTACCATCCGCCATCTTTAATCAAGGGAGCACCGTGCTGCACTCTTTAGCTAGATACCTTTGAAATGTGGCGGTGGAAAATTTGAAAAATTCTATGTGCTCTTGTTTGGAAACAAAGCCACGTGCTTTTTTGACAGCTGTCATCCGCCATCCTTAATCAATAGAGCACTGTGCTGCTATCATGCGGGCAATTTCGTCGGCTGTCTTCCGCTATCTTAAATCCACAGAACACCGTGCTGCCCTCTTTATGACATGTAGTAGCAGGCAATTTGAAAAGTTCTGTTAGCTGTCATCCGCCATCTTTAATCAAGAGAGCACCGTGCTGCCATCTTTAGCTAGATACCTTTGAAATGTGGTGGCGGCAAATTGAAAAATTCCACTTGCTCTTGTTTAGTAAACAAACTCACGCGCTTTTTGTCAGCTGTCATCCGCCATGTTACATCGCAAACCTCAGTGCTACACTCTTTAGGTACATACCTTTGAAATATGGTGGCGGATAATTTAAAAAGAAAAATTCTACAGCAGCCATCTCTCGACGCTAATTGCACAAGATGGTGGCTATACATGACTCCTTAAAGGTGCTTATGCAAGATGGCTACTATACATACGTTCTTATGAGGCGCCCTTGGGATGCTTGCGCAAGATAGCGGTTATACAAGGCTCCTTATGAGACGTCCTAGGGATGCTTGCGCAAGATGGTGGTTGCTCTTATGAGGCGGCTTAAGGGTCCTTGCACAAGATGGCTAGAGACGCCCTAAGGATGCTTGCGCAAGATGGCGGCTATACACGACTCCTTATGAGACGCCTTAAAGGTGCTTGCGCAAGATGGCTGCTGCTCTTATGAAGAAAGCTAGCTTAGAGGCTAACGTGTCGTGCTAGTTCGATTCATTAAATTTGGGGCTTAAATGCAAAATGTTAAATATCTCGAAAACGGTGCATCGTAGAGCAAAACGGACAAAATTTTTTTACCCAATACCTCGGTTCGCAGTACGGGGAACATGATATCATAAGAAAAACATAGTCTATTGATGAGATCAACGGTTCGGTTCCTACTTAGGCCCTTTGCCATTCGCTCTGTTTTAGCTTGTATTGAAGCAAGTCTTCGTAACATGATCAGGTCTAGCTATGGTAGAGAGTATAACGTGCCGTGCAGGTTCGATTCATTAAATTTGGGGCTTAAATGAAAAATGTTAAATATCTCAAAAAAGGACAAAGAATTTCCACCGAATACCTAGGTTTGCAGTATCAGGAACATGATAGCATAAGAAAAACCTAGTCTAATGATGAGATCGACGGTTCGATTCCTACTTAGGCCCTTTGGCATTGGCGGCTATCTAATTCTACAAGATGGCGGCTAAACATAGCTTCTTATGAGACAGCTTAAGAGCGCTTGCACAAGATGGCTACTGCTCTTATGAGACGCACTAGGGGTGCTTGCGCAAGGTAGCAGCGACAAGACGTTGACTATACACAGCTCCTAATGATACGGCCTAGAGGTGCTCACACAAGATGGTGGCTGCTCTGATGAAGAAAGCTAGCTTTGCATCGTGCAGGTATCTTTACAGCACTAAACCTCAGACCTTTGAAATGTGGTGGCGGGTAATTTGAAAAATTCTACTTGCTTTTTCTTAACAGCAGCTATCTTTAAACAATAGCGGCTATACATAAGCTGTTAAGGCCTCCTCTTATGTCAAGGCATAGCTCTATCGGACAAGTTTAAACCTGCATCGGGATAGCTAGAGTAAGCACGTGCTGCAGTGATGACGTCATTATGCATGTTTAGACTTGCAAATCACTAAAGAAACAGAACAAGACTAGAATCGAACACTGCACTCTACGCCGTTAACTTTATCATGTGATCGGAACATTGATTGAAGTGTTTAGAACACTAAATAAGTGATCAAGACTAAAATAGAACACTGTACTCGATACAACATGTGTTTAGAACATGTCAGGGGATACTTTTGTTCTAAGAAGATTAGATTACCGCACATTCCTTGTAGGGCTAATAGGCTAAAGGGCTAATGGGCAAAAGGGCTAAAGGGCTAAAGGGATAAAGAGCTAATGGGCTAAAGGGCTAGGGTGCCTCTCCTCTCTTTATCCGGGCTTGAGAGCGGCTCTACAACTAGAGGCGGAGTTAACACCCTAAGGAAGGGAGAATGTTGGGAAATAATCTATACGAGTATAGCTACTCGATCGACTATATACTACAGATGGATGACTTAGGTGAGGGTAAGCGCTTACTTAATAATACTTACACGACGTAATTCATGCTCTATTTCAAAAATATCTTCTTTGTACTGTGTGTAACCAGCATCATTATAGACTCTTAGCAGTTATAAACGTTTTACGAGTACGTTGGGGTCTTTACAGTATCTTATATCTACATAGGTTAACAGAGGCTTGTTGTGAACTTTGAGTCTATATGCAGACAGTTGCTGTGTAGGGACTTGTTTTGATGTAATACGTGCTTCAGCAGTAGCGTTTCTAGGTACAAACTTAACTTGTTTCGATAGCGATGAAGCGTTGAAATTTCCTTCTTCTTTACCTTGCATCTCTTCTTGAGATGTTTGCACTGCGACAGAACGTGTAGTAGGCTTAGGAAATGAAATAAAATCATCAAGCTGTAATGGCAATGAAACATTAAGATTTTCTTCTTCTTCTTCTACTTTCCCTTTACTACTGTTTTGATCAACATCATTATCCTTATTATCATAATCATGATCTTGCTTCTCTTTATCTTGAAGTTTGTGCTTAGTAACAGAAGTTGCAGCAGGCCTAGACAACAAGGGAGAATTAAAAATATCTCGCAGAGGTGTACTTTTTAAACATAAATCAGTGTTCGCTTCAATATGGTTGAGCTCTTTGTATTTTGTTCCCGATGAAGCTACATTACACGCGGCTTCATGAAGTTGAGCGTTGTATGCGTTCTTGAACTCTCTTCCTCAATGTTTGCATTGAAAAATTGTCCTACATGATATCTCATGACGTCTCTTGTGATAGCTTCGGGAAAATGCTTTTCCACACTCTTCGCAAATATACCTAGAAATAGGTTTTTCCATGACGGACTTTTATCTTCTGCTAACAGATTCTTCTTTAAATCTACTTGACATTTGTTACTCTCTACTTCGATGATGCGAACAGCTTAGCGATTAACAGTAAACTAACACAAAAGCGTATAACCAAGGTAGCAACAGTAAGGTTTAAGCCCATCAAGATGGCAAGAGTGAGGTTAGCGACGTTCTGTTGTTGGATTTGAAATTCCGCGCTATAACCTGCATTAGGTGGCAGCCTTGAGGTTTACCGCCGTAAAGATGGCAGCAGTGGGGTTAGCGACGCTCTATTGTCCTTCAATGTGAGGTTAGGGTCCGTCAAGAAGACAGCTGTCAAAAAAGCACGTGGCTTTGTTTACTAAACAAGAGCACGTGGCTGTGACGTCACGGTCACGTGGTATGCTGCGTCAGCATGCAAATTTCAATGTCTACACCTACGTAATTAACACTCTGCTATGTTCACAAGATTTTTTACACATAACTATTCTTGATACTTTAAGTTCGTGTACATAGGTTATGTTAAGATAGCAGTAGGTACAAGAAATGGTCACACGCTCTAGTAGAAGATGCATGTATTATCAAAAGGTGGTGTGTACACGCTTTTAATCCTTGCTATTCTTACCGCTGCCATGTTCACAAGATTTTTAAACATCGCTATTCTTTGGACTTTAAGTTCATGCACATAGGCTATGCTAAGATAGCAGCACAAACACATGCGAACTTTGTACACTCTAGTGGAATAAGTTTAGTACTGCGTGCATCATAGGTACATGATGTGTACACGCATTCAAACATGGCTATACTTAATGCTGCTGCTATGTTTACAACATTTTCATACATTGCTATTCTTTATGCATCAAATTCGTGCACACACAAGCGATAGTCGTACGCTCTAGCAGAAGAAGTTTAGTACGATAGTCGATGCATACATTATCGATAGGTGATGTGTACACGCTTTGGAACATTGCTCTTCTTTGTGCTTTAAGTTCGTACACATGGGGTTAGGGATACACAAAAGCGATTGCTGCATGCTCTAGCGGAAGAAGCCTAGTACGATAGTCGATGCATGCAAAAACGATAGGTTATGCTAAGATAGCTGCACACTTACACGATTTTAGCACAATCTAGTGGAAAAAGTTTAGTATGATCGTCGTTTCATGCAAAATCATTAGGTAATGTGTACACGCTTTGAAACATGGCTATTCTTTGTACTTTAATTTCATGCGTGTTAGTTATGCTGAGATAGCAGCACAATCGAGCTGAAGAAGTTTAGTACGAGAGTCGATTTATGCATCATTGATAGGTGTTGTGTACACGCTTTGAAACATGGATATTCTTTGTACTTTAAGTTCATGCGCATAGGTTATGCTAAAAATAGCAGCACAATCTAGCGGAAGAAATTTAGTACGATATTTTATGCATGCAAAATCAATAAGTAATGTGTACACGCTTTGAAACACGGCTATTCTTTGTACTTTAAGTTCATGCGTATTAGTTATGCTAAGATAGCACTACAATCTAGCGGAAGAAGTTTAGTACGAGTGTCGATGCATGAAAAATCGATAGGCAATGTGTACACGCTTTGAAACATGGCTATTCATTGTACTTTAATTTTATGGGTATAGGTTATGCTAAGATAGCAGCACAATCTAGCGGAAGAAATTTATTACGAGATTCGATGCATGAAAAATCAATAAGTAATTTGTACACGCTTTGAAACATAGCTATTCTTTGTACTTTAAGTTCATGTGTATAAGTTATGCTAAGATAGCAGCACAATCTAGCGGAAGAAGTTTAGTACGAGAGTCGATGCATGCAAAATCGATAGGTAATGTGTACACGCTTTGAAACATGGCTATTCTTTGTACTGTAAATTCATACGTCTAGGTTATACAAAGATAGCAGCGCGATCTACCGGTAGAAGTTTAGTACGATAGTCGATGCATGTAAAATCGATAGGTGATGTGTACACGCTTTGAAACATGGCAATTCATACTGCTGCTCTGTTCCCAAGATGTCTAAACATAGCTAATCCTAATGCTGCTCTTAACGACGTAGAGCTAAGGATTGATTGCGTGACCGTGACGTCACAGACACGTGCTCTTGTTTAGTAAACAAAGCCACGTGCTTTTTTGACAGCTGTCTTCTTGACGGACCCTAACCTCACATTGAAGACAATAGAGCGTCGCTAACCCCGCTGCTGCCATCTTTACGGCGGTAAACCTCAAGGCTGCCACCTAATGCAGGTTATAGCGCGGAATTTAAGATCCAACAACAGAACGGCGCTAACCTCACTCTTGCCATTTTGATGGGCTTAAACCTTACTGTTGCTACCTTGGTTATACGCTTTTGTGTTAGTTTACTGTTAATCGCTAAGCTGTTCGCATCATCGAAGTAGAGAGTAACAAATGTCAAGTAGATTTAAAGAAGAATCTGTTAGCAGAAGATAAAAGTCCGTTATGGAAAAGCCTATTTCTAGGTATATTTGCGAAGAGTGTGGAAAAGCATTTTCCCGAAGCTATCACAAGAGACGTCATGAGATATCATGTAGGACAATTTTTCAATGCAAACATTGTAGAAGAGAGTTCAAGAACGCATACAACGCTCAACTTCATGAAGCCGCGTGTAATGTAGCTTCATCGGGAACAAAATACAAAGTGCTCAAACATATTGAAGCGAACACTGATTTATGTTTAAAAAGTACACCTCTGCGAGATATTTTTAATTCTCCCTTGTTGTCTAGGCCTGCTGCAAGTTCTGTTACTAAGCACAAACTTCAAGATAAAGAGAAGCAAGTTCATGATTATGATAATAAGGATAATGATGTTGATCAAAACAGTAGTAAAGGGAAAGTAGAAGAAGAAGAAGAAGAAGAAGAAGAAGAAGAAAATCTTAATGTTTCATTGCCATTACAGCTTGATGATATTACTTCATTTCCTAAGCCTACTACACGTTCTGTCGCAGTGCAAACATCTCAAGAAGAGATGCAAGGTAAGGAAGAAGGAAATTTCAACGCTTCATCGCTATCGAAACAAGTTAAGTTTGTACCTAGAAACGCTACTGCTGAAGCACGTATTACATCAAAACAAGTCCCTACACAGCAACTGTCTGCATATAGACTCAAAGTTCACAACAAGCCTCTGTTAACCTATGTAGATATAAGATACTGTAAAGACCCCAACGTACTCGTAAAACGTTTACAACTGCTAAGAGTCTATCATGATGCTGGTTACACACAGTACAAAGAAGATATTTTTGAAATAGAGCATGAATTACGTCGTGTAAGTATTATTAAGTAAGCGCTTACCCTCACCTAAGTCATCCATCTGTAGTATATAGTCGATCGAGTAGCTATACTCGTATAGATTATTTCCCAACATTCTCCCTTCCTTAGGGTGTTAACTCCGCCTCTAGTTGTAGAGCCGCTCTCAAGCCCGGATAAAGAGAGGAGAGGCACCCTAGCCCTTTAGCCCATTAGCTCTTTAGCCCTTTAGCCCTTTAGCCCTTTTGCCCATTTGCCCTTTAGCCTATTAGCCCTACAAGGAATGTGCGGTAATCTAATCTTCTTAGAACAAAGGTATCCCCTGACATGTTCTAAACAATTGTTGTATCGAGTACAGTGTTATATTTTAGTCTTGATCTCTTATTTAGTGTTCTAAACACTTCAATCAATGTTCCGATCACATGATAAAGTTAACGGCGTAGAGTGCAGTGTTCGATTCTAGTCTTGTTATGTTTCGTTAGTGATTTGCAAGTCTAAACATGCATAATGACGTCATCACTGCAGCACGTGCTTACTCTAGCTATCCCGATGCAGGTTTAAACTTGTCCGATAGAGCTATGCCTTGACATAAGATGAGACCTTAACAGCTTATGTATAGCCGCTATTGTTTAAAGATAGCTGCTGTTAAGAAAAAGCACGTAGAATTTTTCAAATTATCCGCCACCACATTTCAAAGGTCTGAGGTTTAGTGCTGTAAAGATACCTGCACGATGCAAAGCTAGCTTTCTTCATCAGAGCAGCCACCATCTTGTGTGAGCACCTCTAGGCCGTATCATTAGGAGCTGTGTATAGTCACCTTCTTGTCGCTGCTACCTTGCGCAAGCACCCCTAGTGCGTCTCATAAGAGCAGCAGCCATCTTGTGCAAGCGCTCTTAAGCTGTCTCATAAGAAGCTATGTTTAGCCGCCATCTTGTAGAATTAGATAGCCGCCAATGCCAAAGGGCCTAAGTAGGAATCGAACCGTCGATCTCATCATTAGACTAGGTTTTTCTTATGCTATCATGTTCCTGATACTGCAAACCTAGGTATTCGGTGGAAAATTTTTGTCCTTTTTCGAGATATTTATCATTTTGCATTTAAGCCGCAAATTTAATGAATCGAACCTGCACGGCACGTTATACTCTCTACCATAGCTAGACCTGATCATGTTACGAAGACTTGCTTCAATACAAGCTAAAACAGAGCGAATGGCAAAGGGCCTAAGTAGGAACCGAACCGTTGATCTTATCAATAGACTATGTTTTTCTTATGATATCATGTTCCCCGTACTGCGAACCGAGGAATTGGGTAGAAAAAGTTTGTCCGTTTTGCTCTACGATGCACCGTTTTCGAGATATTTAACATTTTGCATTTAAGCCCCAAATTTAATGAATCGAACTAGCACGACACGTTAGCCTCTTAGCCAGCTTTCTTCATAAGAGCAGCAGCCATCTTGCGCAAGTACCCTTAAGGCGTCTCATAAGGAGTCGTTTATAGCCGCCATCTTGCGCAAGCATCCTTAGGGCGTCTCTAGCTATCTTGTGCAAGGACCCTTAAGCCGCCTCATAAGAGCAACCGCCATCTTGCGCAAGCATCCCTAGGACGTATCATAAGGAGCCTTGTATAACCGCTATCTTGCGCAAGCATCCCAAGGGCGCCTCATAAGAACCTATGTATAGTAGCCATCTTGCATAAGCACCTTTAAGGAGTCATGTATAGCCACCATCTTGTGCAATTAGCGTCGAGAGATGGCTGCTGTAGAATTTTTCTTTTTAAATTATCCGCCACCATATTTCAAAGGTATGTACCTAAAGAGTGTAGCACTGAGGTAAGATGGCGGGTGACAGCTGACAAAAAGCGCGTGAGTTTGTTTACTAAACAAGAGCAAGTGGAATTTTTCAATTTGCCGCCACCACATTTCAAAGGTATCTAGCTAAATTTGGCAGCACAGTGCTCTCTTGATTAAAGATGGCGGATGATAGCTAACAGAACTTTTCAAATTGCCCGCTACTACGTGCTTAAGGTAGTAGCCGTAAGGAGGGAAGCACGGTGTTCTGTGGATTAAAGATAGCGGATGACAGCTGACGAAATTGCCCGCATGATAGCAGCACGGTGCTCTGTTGCTTAAAGATGGCGGATGACTGCTGTCAAAAAGCACATGGCTTTGTTTCCAAACAAGAGCACGTGGAATTTGCCGCCACCACATTTCACTGGTATCTAGCTAAAGAGGGCAGCACTGTACTCTGTTGCTTAAAGATGGCGGATGACGGATGTCAAAAAAAGCACGTGGGTTTGTTTCCAAACAAGAGCATGTAGAATTTGCCGCCACCACATAGAGGGCAGCACGGTGCTCAAAGCTGGCTGCTGTCACGTGGAATTGTCTGCCACCACATTTCAAAGGTATCTAGCTAAAGAGGGCAGCACTGTGCTCTATGGAGTAAAGATGGCGGATGGCAGCTGTCAGAAAAGCACGTGGATTTGTTTATCTCGCGCTAGTGAGGTTAAGTTGGTAGCACTAAGGTTTAGGCCCGCCAAGATGGCAGCACTGCCGATGACAGGTGACGAATTTGCAGCTACTGCGGTAAAGAGGGCAGCACGGTGCTCTGTAGTTTAAAGATGGCGGATGACAGCTGTCAAAAAAGCACGTGGCTGTCAAAAAACACGTGGATTTGTTTATCTCGCGCTAGTTAGGTTAAGTTGGTACTACTGAGGTTTAGGCCCGTCAAGATGGCAGTACTGAGGTTAGCGATGCGTTGTTGTCTGTCAAAAGCACGTGGCTGTCAAAAAACACGTGGATTTGTTTACCAATTCAAATCTCGCGCTAGTTAGGTTAAGTTGGTACTACTGAGGTTTAAGCCCGTCAAGATGGCAGCAGTGAGGTTAGCGATGCGTTGTTGTCGATGATAGCTGTCAAAAAGCACGTGGCTTTGTTGACAAATTCAAATTTCCCGCGGGTGGTGGAGGAGACCTCTGGGAGGCCTCTGGCTGTGGTGGTGATGGAGGAGGCCTCTGGGAGCCGGAAGAGGTGGTTTCGGCAGAACCATCCAATTATACTACTCCCAGATGTAGGACTATGTAAAAATATGTGGAATGTAATGAAGGAAATGGCGATAGATGTTCCGATAAAACAAAGGTGGAAAAGACAGAAGACGAGAGAGAAAAGTAGCCTGATTTATTACTGAATTGAAAAATTAACTCTTGAATGTTATAGTTACTGGGAGGAAGCAAGGTTTGGTGGCTGATGATGTAAATAAAATGTAACATACGTAGACTAAAGACGAGAATAAAGGATGAGGTAAGGAACTAACTCTTCATACGTATTTACACGAATAACATATATTTAACGTTCGTTAAGTTTGAAATTAAAATATTACAATAATAGTGAATTGCTATAAGGGTATTGAAAGGATGACTCTCGGATGACAAACAAAACTAAAGCCATATTTGCGACATTATGATGATAACTGTACTACAACGAGCATTTAAATGACATTGGCTAATTCTTCAAACTCTTGTTTCACATGGCTTCATAATCTGTTGGCTCCATATGACACTAAATCAGAGTTGTCACATACAGGCGTTGCGTGTGGTGTGGTACATTGAACATTTTAAGGATTATTTAAAGCTGTGTATGAACTGATTGTTGAAAAATTTCTTTAAATTCATGGTTCGTGTTCCTATTGGAAGAGAGATTATGGACTATGGAGATGATTTTCAGTACAGCATGAATTTATCAGATGTGTTTCAAAGGAAATAAGTAAACGGGACTATTGACTACAGGTTTTCAAAGGTGAAAATGAAACAACAAAAATAACATGTTGAACGGAGAAGATTAAAATGGAAGGAGTATTCGACATGGTCTACGTTTTAACATTGAAGGCTCATGTCCTCCCGGTCCGAGTCGAATCCGAGGTCTGTCGTGAATTTAAGACTGGTTCAGGTACTAGATAGGAGTGCACTCAGCCTCGTGAGGACAGTTAAAAGCGGAAAGTTGATCAAATACTTCCCTCGATGCCGGGCTGAGCGATTCAGCTTAAGTTGGCGGGTTCGATCTTGGCTAAGTTCGCTGTATTTGAAAGTTCCCGAATACATCAGTCTCGTGATTTTGGATTTACTGGCACTTAAGGCGATAGGTATATGTTGTAATCTTCAATAAATGGTCATTTTAAATATTTTATTTATTTCAGAACGTACTAAACGTAAAACAATGACACTTTGTAAATGAAAAATATTATGTATTTACTACGGAAATGCATATTTTAGAACTGCCGCATGCACTTTTAAACTTGCTAATTGCTTTTCCAAAATAGCGGCTATTTGCGTGCTGTTATTGATCATTCAATTTATGGGTGGGCCATTTATTAATATATTTGCTTTCTGCATTTTTAATTATGCTGGTTGAAGTCACAGACACAAAACTAACCCCTTCCAAAAATATATCTAAAAATTAGTCATTTACATTTTGTGTTCCTTTCGTACTGTATAGCATAATTGGTCAATTTTAGCATGAAGATAATTTTTGTTCAATCAACTGAGTTATGAACCCAAGGCTGATTCTAGTCAGTACAGACATATCTAAGAATACAAGGAGTCATTGGAATATGACACATAGTTTAGAAATCTGGTGGAAACCGATTTGAAAAATATAATTTACGGAAAATGAACGATAAAGTTTGCTTTTCGCTGATTGGCTGAAAGGTTAGCTTAATGGCCTTCGGTTCAGAGGTTTCTGGGTTAGTTTTCCGGCCTAATTGGGGTTTAACCATGTTTAGTTAATTCACCTAACTCGGTGCGCTGGGTGTTTGACTTGACTTGACTTGACCTTTCGGAACAAAGGGCTTCAGGAAAGGTCCTCAACTGGTCTCGACTACTGGCTAGTGTCTGCAGGTGTCCCCAGAATTTGTCAGCCTCCCTCATTTTTTCCTCAATCCCCAGATGTGAAGATGGTAGCTGATCATCTCTGAACAGACCTGCCTCAATTTTCCTGTTCGCTGCAGGGTTCTTATGTTCCAGCAACAGATATTTGTGACCATTTTCATGCAAAATATTGTCACTTTTTTATCAAGCCGGTTTATTTTCTTTGTTGTAGTTTTAGTAATAATTAGGGCTAAGACGTTTAGGAAAAGTCATTTTTTTGTTTGTCCCTATTTTCTTGCCTGATTGGATTTTGGTGCAAATCAGATGATTATCGTCATATTGAATGATTTTTATTTGTCATATACATGCATATGACTATTTTCGTAGAAACGTCATATTTCGGTCATATTTCGGCGGTTTGTTGACAGTTGTAGCTGTGCAAAATCATCTTCAACTTATCAAATGCGAACTAGTGTCCACAAACCTGCTTCTCCGTATCACAACTTCAGTTAATACCACTGGAATACTCTGCCTCTTCTATCAACATTGCGCAGGAATTGTTTTCCAACAGTTTGTCAGGAAGTCTGGCATATATTAAGTCGAAATTTGGAATTATATAGAGTGCAATTACTCGTTTAGAAGCTGCGAACTTAGAAACGCATGCAAGCATTGAAATTGTGAGAAGTGTAGAACTTTCAGTACAACAATGACATGGACTTTTAAAATGTTGAGTGATCCGATAATCTTAGGGAACATTGTACTTTATAGGTATGTATTCACAAATGTTTGGTAAGTGAATCAAAGACAATAGACTGTGAATAACTGCTAAACATATATATTCACAAAATGAATATGAAAGTAAGAATAAAGACTTTAGTTAACAAATATGTATCAAAGGAATTGCCGTTTCGATTTATAACTTATTTTAAAATTGACATATTTAGGTGAATCACTTTTGGGTCATATTTTGTCATTTTTACGTAATATGTCGTCACTTTTGAGACCATATTTGCCTGCTTATTTGGGCTGTTTTTAGGTCTTAAACATCCGAGCCCTAGTAATAATGGTTTCTCGGGAATGCGACTTGTTGGCCGTGCGGTTAGGTGTGCGCAACTGTGAGCTTGCAACCGGGAGATAGTGGGATCGAACCCCACTGTCGCCAGCCCTGAAGATGGTTTTGCGTGGTTTCCCATTTCCACACCAGGCAAATGCTGGGGCTGTACCTTAACTAAGGCCAAGGCCACCTCCTTCCCATTCCTAGGCCTTTCCTATCCCATCCTCGCCATAAGACCTATCTGTGTCGGTGCGACGTAAAACAAATAGAGAAAAAAAAAGGTGCCTAACTTATGTCCACCTTCCGGTTGCTTCACGATTTGATATTTATCACTACTCCCTGAGGCGGATGTAGTTAGTTACTACTTATATATTGAGGAAAAATAAAATTTCTGCTTGTCTTTGTTGTAGCTTTTAAGCAATATTTTTGTAGAATCACACAGGTATTTTTGGATTCGAGGAAGATTATTGTATTCAAGTAAGTGATGAACTAAACTGTAAATTTATAATAACTGTTCTCATCCAGGTGATTCGTTACGCTGACGACTTCTCGCAACGTAATCTGCAGGCCTTCGTGCTGATCAGTGGTCGCTTAGTAGGCCGAGGCCCAACAGGATTTTAACGCCATGGAGTTTGGTTTGGTTTCACCTCCACATGTCCTTAACAGAAGAGGTAGATAGTAAAATTGATTTCAATAAAACTTACCTAAGTCGCGTGCAGCTGCTGAATCATTAAAGGGAAGGAGTGAAGTTTCCGTTGATAAAGTTATAGTTATATCCAACCCTGACGTTTCATCCACTGTGGGGTGAAGTAAGGATTTTTGGTGATACAGTTAATTTGATGATAATGTTTTAAAGAACGCCACCACAAAACATGTTATATTTTTGAGCTCGTCTGTTGTCAGCTGGGTGTCCTAGGTTTTTACTTTGTCCTGCGCTCAGGTATAA
The DNA here is from genome assembly GCF_040414725.1 of Anabrus simplex. Taxonomy (NCBI): domain Eukaryota; kingdom Metazoa; phylum Arthropoda; class Insecta; order Orthoptera; family Tettigoniidae; genus Anabrus; species Anabrus simplex. The sequence continues at coordinate 935,890,822 of NC_090266.1, forward strand.
TCCTTTGACCCTTTCACTTATGAGGTATGAGATTTCGTAACATTCAGCTGTAGTGATTTGGCAAGTGCACACTTATTAAATGCAGTGTGCTTTTCAAGTGAAATAATCTGTGGCAATATATCGTTTGTTTTAGTTATTGGTGTTAAACTGTTCCTAAGAAAGTGAGTTATTTTTTGTCCTGAGAGAAAAGTTGAATGCCATAGTTATTTTCGGCATAAACCTTAAGATAGTACCGAAATATCTAAGCAGTTTTTACTCAGCTTATGGTAACTCACAATAATGTTATTTTCTATTTCCACCTGGTTTACTGAATGTCTGAAGGAATGAGAAATTTATATGTATTTCAGTTATAGGTAGTGTAAATTAAAAAAGTTCATCATCATTTTCAGAAAATAGATTATGACCAAATTACCTTACTCTAAAAAGCGGGGAAAAAAATGAAACGAAAGTCTGGACAAGATGATAATCCTTAAGTTTATAAGCAGTACAACAGTGTAGACTTAGTGTAGGCTGCTAGGTGAGTGATTGAAGGCAAACGGACAGTACACCGAGCCTCAAAATTCAAAGGTGTTCCGTGGTCGTCTCTCAAGCTAAGGCTCCAAAACAGTGAAGAAAGAGGTATTGCAGAAGGTATCTTATCCAAACTTGGATTACATGCGAAATCATCCCAACGATAAACCAAACCAGTTTAATTTCCGTTCATTATTAATTCCTGTATTTATTTAAAGTTTCTCCCATGCCAACATTTAGGAAGCCTGGAATAGTGCCTTTTTACCGAAATGTGACCTCTTTTGCAGCTATTGCCTCATCTCTCATAACTGAGAGACCTTTCTCAGTAAGAAGTGAGTCTTCAGACTCAAATTCCAACGTTGAGCACTTCCTTCAGCTTCCCAGTGAACCAAGACGTGAAAGGCTCACAAAAAGCAGAAGAGACTTTTCTGCGAAGTGCTACACCCAGCGACAGTAGGAGGAAAGAAGATCTGGCAAGGCTGATGTTGACTTATTGATTTCTGGACCTTCTGGTGTAAAGTTAGATGATGATTTGTATTTGTCATATTCAAAAAAATGTATTCTAATTATTCAAAACGCAAACCTCAGGCAAAGTAGATTCAGTGCAGCTCTTGTAGACATACCATGCATGAAGATTGTTAAGCGCAAGATACTGATGACGACATAATCGTGTATATGTGTCACGTATGTTGTGAAGACTCATCATAAGACGAAAATCCCTGTGAAATGTAGTTATACAACTGTTGAAAGTAAAAAGTGTTTTAAAATAACTATCACCAAATGACCTTGCTACTATCACCAAATTACCTATATGTCTCACCAAATAACCTGACTCAACTGAGTTGCACAAAATCACACAAGAGTTCAAGATGAAGTAATTGCAAGAAAACATTCCTGATTCAAACCTATAGCTAATGTTCTGTTCTATATGATACATGGAATTTAAAGGAAAGAAATAATGTATTTTCCCCTTTGTGTTGCTATAATCTAAAATTATCATCAAATTACCTTACTTTACTCTAAATCTTCTTCCATTCTAACGTAATGTTCCGTGATCTTCCTTATGTCTATACATCCACGAATTGCTGGTCCAGACATTATTCGTCGACAGTTATCGGGCGTTCACAAGAATTTATCGTCTACTCTTCATTATGTAAAGAAAAGAGAGCAATCAATAATGTAAGTAATTTACAGCAACTTAGTCCTCACGAACACCTGCGAGTTCTCTGATTATCACATCTACCAGCATCAACTTAGCCAGTCAAGGAGGGGGAGGGGTACTGGAGGTTTAGACCCTCCCTGCCCATGGAAACTCTACAAAGAGGAAATAAACAGAAAATAACAATGAACTAAATAGACATTCAGAGACATAATTGTAGAATCAGCAGATATGTTGAATCTATTTTCTATTTTCTATTTTCTCGAAAGTTGGAGTTTAGCTTGTGAAGTAAACATACCCATTCGCTGTAAAACTGTTGGCCTTGATCGTATTGTTCTTGTTATGTATTTTAATATATTATCTTGTATTGTACTGCAATCTGAATATCAACATAATTCACTTCTGTCAGTGTCCTAACAATGACAAGTCTTGCATGCGCGCACCACAGAAACACCTTCATTGTGTTCTATCATCATTTTGTAACTCTAACCCCCCATCGGCCGATCCTGGCTACGCTACTGACCTCAACTCTGTTACCTGTGCAGCTGTGACTGATAATCATCTTAAAATCTCATTATTTTCTAGATAGTTAGCATTTGTTATGCAACGGACGTTACAAATTTCTCTGTTCTCACTTCGCCAATACAATTTTTGCTAAATTTCTACTCTAGGAATGAAACTGGTATATACCAGCTATTATAAACGAGATTAGGCTTACTACGATTCATTCCAATGATTAGGGGCATAACTGCACTGAAGTGGCTTTTGATTAGTTGACAATAATGATGAAATGGACGATCTTTATTAATGTAAGGGCGTGGGCGAATGAGAAGGTGGGCGAAATGTTCGTGGGCTAATTTTTTGTGGACGTAACTATTATTGACCGATCTGTCTTTGGACGAAAAATTGTTAACGGAACATCATTGGTCAAGTGGGTGGAGGAAACGTGTTATAAAAAAACCTTCCTGGAAGCGATTATAGGCCCACGTGTGCCTCTTATATTCACCTGATTAATCGAATGGTATGAGCCCCCGTGTCTCATGCGGCAGCACGTCGGCCTGTCATCGCTGGATACCGTGGTTGAAATCCCGGTCACTCCATGTGAGTTTTGTGCTGGACAAACCGGAGGCGGGACAGGCTTTTCTCCGGGTACTCCGGTTTTCCCTGTCATTTTTCATTCCAGCAACACTCTCCATTAACATTTCATCTGTCAATCATTTATCATTGCCCCAGAGGAGTGCGACAGGTTTCGGCAGCCGGCACATTTCCAATCCTCGCCTCTAGATGGGGCTTCATTCATTCCATCCCTGTCCCAGTCTAATGACTGGAAACTGGCTGTGGATTTTCATTTTTCACTTTTCAATCGATTGGTGATTAATATTTTCGGAATCATTTTTAGAGGCAATGTGTATTACTCATATACTTGAAAGAACTGAAGGTAACACTGAGCACGAAATAAGAATTCCCGTTTCCGAGCTTAGTGAGAACGTATTATCGCGATATGAATCTTGTGTGTGAGGAAGGCCGACTTGTTTTAGCGACACCCTTAGGTTAATATACTTAATTTTAATTTAATGATATTTAGTCCATGTCCGGCTCCTTGGATAAACGGTCAGCGTAAAGGTCTTCGATTCAGAAGGTCCTGGCTTCGATTCATGACGGGGTTGGCGATATTAATCGAGTCTAGTCAATTCCTCTGATTCGGGGACTGGGTATTTGTGTTTGTCCTAACACTCTCATCATTGCACACGCAACAGACTACTAATAACCACAGAAACACAACATAGTGAATACATCCCTCCTCATAGGGTTGACGTCAAGAAGAACATGCAGCCGTAAAACAAGGCCAAGTCCACATGTGCGGCACAAATCTCACCTGAGACCCCAGGTGTGGGAAAAGCTGTAGGGGAGGAAGAAGTAGTTGCAGTTCCTATCTAAGCGATATTTTAATGTGTTTCATTCTTGTAAATTCCATCACTTCGCTGGCTGTCTGTAAACGGTGGCTGAGATTGATGGTTATAGACATTCTCCACGGACTGCCAGCGGATCTCTTGCCGAGGCCATATATGCTGGGAGGGAATTAAGGCTCCTGTAATTTGTATAGGACGTTCAGAATCGACTGAGCAAACTCACCAATTCAAAATGTGCATGTTATACATTAACTAACCAGTTTCGCTTCGACCAAAGGGTGAATTGTAAAGTTTCTCTGTTTAAACCATCTACAGCACATGCATTTTCATTTTTTCCTAATCCATTGAGTCTCTTATCTGTCCAACACCTTGTATTCATAATCATAATTACCGAGAAATTTGGCTGCGATATACGGGTCGTGTAGCTGTAAGCTTGCATTCGGGAAATGGTGAGTTCAACTCCACCGTCGGCAGCACTACAGATGATTTTTTGTGGTTCCTCATTTTGACACCAGGAAAATGTCGAGACTGTAACTGAATAACGATTACGGCCGCTCCTTCTGAGTCTTAGCCGTTTCCCACCCCATCGGCGATGAAGAACCTGCATGAGTTAATGTGCTGTTAAAAGACAGAAGAAAACATACAAACAAACAAATCCACCAATAATTGAAACAAGGTCATGTTGATAAATTGTTCATTGTCCCATTCCACCGAAGCAAAAATGTATTGGGTTAGAATATAACTTCAGTAATCAAAGTTGGGATGTAACGGAGTGAATGCAATCGAATTACTTGTAAAAATGAAATTATTAGTGAAAAATTCCTCAGCCTGTTCCAGTCATTCGACCTTGTCAAGAATGGAATGAATGAAGACTCCAGTTAGCGGCGAGGATAGGAATTGTGCCGGTTGCCGAAGCCTGTTGTACTCCTCTGAGGCAATGATTAATGACTGACAGGTGAAATTATGGTATTGGAGAATGTTACTGGAATTAAAGATAACAGGGAAAACCCGAGAACAGGGAGAAAAATCTGTCCTGTATTCCAGTACAAATCTGACATGGAGTGACCGAGATTTGAACCACGGAACCCAGCGGTGAGAGACCGGCGCGCTGCCGCCTCAGCCACATTCTTAATAATTTAAAAGAAATAATTTCAGTCCTAATACAGCAGAAGCAGTAACTTCACACCACTTCTGGATGAGACACCTTTTTACCTCTTCAGTACTTTCAAAGACGATGTTCTTAAAATTAAAAACAGGTATTCCTTCAATTGGCCTTGGAGGATGATTTTTAGTAAATGCAAAGACGTACTTTCCACCAATTACGTCGAGACAGCGATGAGAAACCTAACAACCAATCAATGTACTTGCAAAATAAATGGCAAATTATTTGAAATGCTAAAAGTCATTAACTAAAACAAAAGTGATGAGAAAATATAATTATGAAAGTTCCAATCTACCGTGTTTAGTCTCACTTAATGTCTCTATGCTAAGAAGACACAACACACAAATTGAATCAATACATTTTCGTTGCAAACTTTGTATTATTCCAGCTCCATGAAAAAAACCCAAACAGTGTTTTCTGTAAGACTAGCGTTCAGTTAAGTAATTATAATTTTACTGATTACTTGCTGAAACAGTAATTTGTAACTGAGTAAATTATTTCCCAACTAACCGGAACTCAGCCCAGTTACTTTTTCTTGCACTCTTCCCATCATTGCAGGTAAACTGTCACCTACGTATTAATATCGCATAATAGTCTGCGCTGGGATGATGTTCATTGATTCATATTATAGTCATAGCCGCTTTGACGTGGGAGAGGGAATAAAGTGCAGCTTATTCACAACTAAGTACTACGAGGGCAAAGGAACCTCTTATTACGTAAAAGCGGGCATCTCCTCCATACACATTCAGAATATAGTACGCATATGGTACGTATTTCTTACACACAGTCCTTATATTGGTCTATGTACACATTTTAATGGTATACTAAGAAGAAGTCGGGATCAAATGTCTCACGTCAGGATACGACGGCTCGTTGAACATCGCTGTCGGGTCCTCATTCGCTACCACTAAGAAGCTTCCGTATTAGTCCAATAGGACGGATATCAGTGGATATCATGTCTGTACAGGGTGGTCCATTACCTCACAGCAGCACTACCGTAGCAACTCATGCGTGTGCTTGACAGAGGATTTTTTAAAAACAATTTGCTTTACGTCGCATCGACACAGGTAGGTCTTATGGCGGCGATGGAATAGGAAAGGCCTAGGAGTGGGAAGGAACTGGCCGTGGTTTTCATTAAGGTACAGGCCCAGCATTTGCCTGGCGTGAGAATGGGAATCCACGGAAAACCATCTTCGGTGCTGCCGACAGTGGAGTTTGAACCCACTATCTCCCGGATGCAAACTCACAGCTGCGCACCCCTATCTGCACGGCCAACTCGCCCGGTTGCTTGACAGAGTACGGCCTAGTGTTGTAGTGCACCAAGTACGATGCCTGCACATTTTCAAGAGCACAGGTTGTTTTCTACGACATTTTGAGTTGCTGATGTGCTTGTCTTATATTTGGAATAATAGAATCACTATTTACCACAACGCTTGACTTCATTTCCGTCACTACTCCCTGTCCCTCTACCTCAGTTAGGAACTTACTCATGTCTGGATGGTGTAACTGATATTATGTGCGGTGTTACGCTCATGAGAAGGAAGCAGGGCTATGCCTGCTCTATTTTGGTGTGAAACTGGAACGAAATAAAAAACAATTCACTTGGGAGAGTCCGTATTACTTCACTTAAACACTTACGTATATATACTGACTTAAATCGATATTACAAGACACCTGTTACCTTATAGAACGTTCCTTAATTTAAATTCTAAATGAAAGCTGTAAAAGTGAAGGAAGTTAACATGATACAAACCACCTCGCCATGCACCTGAGTGCTATTACTTGGAATAAGGGGGCTTGAGGTCTTATCGCACGGGAAGATATCAATTTCACCTCCAAATGATTACTGCCGGCACGTAATGAGCAACTATTAATAATGTAGAACAATTTTGGGTTCTAATTAATTTATGGTAGGCACGCTCAGCTCTTTGCCTTCCTCCTCCTCTGAGCCAACCACTCGACATTAAAATACTGGTGGTTGCTCATCCCACCCACCGTCGCAGTCGAGCGAACAGGACTAGGAAACTACACCGTTCAGATATACGAGATTAAAATTCCAGCGCTCACGGTGGACATTCTGTAAATGCAGTATAGTCCTTATATGAGCATAAGATCACTCATATGCGTTTGAGAACGTCTGGTTCCTTAGCTCAATGGTCAACGTAGTGGCTTTTGGCTCAGAGAGCCCCAGGTTCGATTCCTGGCCGGGTCGGGAGTTTCAGCCGCATTTGGTTAATTCCCCCTGCTCAGGGCTGTGCGTTTGTGGTCTTAATACACATATTCATTTCATAAAACACAAAACACTACCTACAACCACAGAAATGCCGAATAGTGAATACATTCCTCCAGTTTGAGTTGGCTTCAGGATGGGCAACCGGCAGTAAATCAAGGCATAATTAACAATAGCAGCAATACCAGACAATCGATAAAAAGGCTATGAACGAAGATGTATGCTTTTGACAATATATCCTTACGAAAGTTTATATTATTTACTTTATTCATCCAGAATATGAAATTACTGAAAAAAAAAGAAATGGCGTATGGCTTTTAGTGCCGGGAATGTCCGAGAACAAGTTCGGCTGGCTAGGTGCAGGTCTTTTGATTCAACTCCCGTAGGCGACTTGCGCGTCCTGATGGGAATGAAATGATGATGAAGACGACACACACACCCAGCCCCCGTGCCAACGGAATTAACCAATGATGTTTAAAATTTCCAACCCAACCGGAAATCGAACCCGCACCCCTACGACGAAAGGCTAGCACGCTAGCCATTTATCCATGGAGCAGGACATGACATTGCTAAGTTACCGACGTACACAAATAATAACTAGTTGTGTAAATAAAATACATAACATGTAAGGAACAAGGTAGACACCATAACAAATGTTCTGTTAAAATGCGTCACGAAGCACGGTTAGCATTGTCAGTTCCTGAAAACAGGTCATTCAGTGTGCAGGGATTATATAGCTCTCTGCAATTTAAAATGTGTTCTGGAACCTGCAGTTTTCCATGTACACAAAAGTCGGCTGTGGCTGTATAGCACCACCTTTTGAGATTGATTTTACGCCGAGATACCCCAGTTCTGAGTCTATTCAGCGCCTTCCACGGCTTTCATGGTGTATTATAACTAGGGACCGGATTTTTAGGTGGTATTAACTTCAGTTTTAGATTTCTTGTATGCTTAAAATAGGATTTTTAGGTGTTTCTTCGTAAACGGGGCTACTGATGTTTCCTAAGAATGTTTTCATGGTCTAGTTGGATAGCACGTTCCATGGGACCTGCCATAGGCGAAAAGTAGAGTTATCTTCAGGATTGCCGACTGTGGACGAAATAAGCATTTGCTTACTGTTGCTGCTGGACTACACTGGGCAAGTACAGATTTATGCTGCTCAAGTTGGGATTTCTACTCACATTTAACATGAAAAAAAAATGAAGTTCTAATTATACTTCAGTGAGCGTGCTATGGTATTACAGTGCAGTTTCAATGCTGAAAACATTTCTTATCGGACAAAGATTTCAAATTGTGAGTCTTGGAAAGTTCCCTCATATTAAAAAATAATTCGAAAATCACTTTTGGCCTAAATGCAGTTCCGGTAATAGCTAAAAATCACTTGTTTCTTTTATCGTTTTCGTTTTGATTCAAATCCTAGACAAATTAACTTATTTACATTATTCTTCTTTTAATGTGTTCCTTGGTTCAATACCCTCAGGGGTTTTTGATTTTTGAAAAAAATGTCCACACCGAATGTAGTTATAAGAGCTTAAGTGAAACTCTGCATTGACTCACTTTAGCGCTAGTAGTGGTAGGGAAAGTCTAACTCCTATTCTAATCGACCGAGTAACGATGATTAAGAAAAGGATTGCAATTTTAGGAGTAAATAAAGAATATATTCTCATACTTTATTATATTCTACTTACCTAAGATTCGTAGCTCATATCCTAGGATGTTTTCAACATTGAGTTGCTTACCTGATGGGCTAGAACTGCGGATTGTTAGGTTAGTTACGGGAATCTTACTTGGTCGTAGTATTCCTGATGGAAGACTACTCGACCATCCGTAGTAAAGTTTTCAGTTTGGACATCGTTTAGCTCAGGGTCTCTCAGGGTCTCTCAGGGTGCATGCGCCTGGTGCAGGGACTGTGCACACTGCAAAAGACGACTTGGCTTGGTTGACCAGAGTGCACTCCTCAATTTGGAGCAATAGCGCCGTCTCTCTCTTTCCCCACGCCTGTCTCGCTCGCTCCCCCTGTCTCCTTCTTCCTCACTTGCTCCGTAGCGCTCCAAATTCGAACTGACAAGGGAACATCGGCAATGGTTAAGTCGCCGATCGCAATGAAACTTGAAAAACACATTGAGTACACGTAAAAATGATATCAGCATCAATTCTGGGTGCCAACATTCATTAGGGCGGTAACTAAGGGGCCTAAAAGTTGCGACATTTCAAGTTCCGCGCGAACAGCGATGAATACCTGCTGGCCAATGCTTAGCCGGCACACTGCCTTGTGCCACACCTCTGCACCTCCACCCCTCCTACTGGTCCGCCAGCGCACGTTTCCCTTCTCCCCGCGCCTGCCCGCCTGCTTACCTGTCGAACAGAACCGGTGCTACACTTTGCGTACTCTATCAGCCTTCCTCATAGCTCTCCTTTGTAATTTTCACATTGTATTAGTCAGTTTACTATTTGTGAAATGTTTGTGAAAACATTTCGATATCCTTTTCGTTTTCCTCCGATTGATCAGACCTGTACGTCAAACTTGTAATGTCCTCCAAATAGAGACTGTCACCTTCAAGAGAGTAAATTATAAGCTCTGAAAAACAAAATAAAAATAATGCAAATACATGTTGTTATACGTATTGACAGAAACAACGGAGAACACAAATGTTTGTTTAAAAAAAGCGACAGAGTTGTCGGTATCAACGTATCAGACGCTCCAGTCCTGAGAATTAAAATCTAAAATTTCACATGCAACGCCAAAGATCACGCTTCAATCTACGTTATTACGGCCCATGTCACGCAGTGTGACATCACCCCGTGAGCGTCAAACCCTATTTGAAAACATTTGACTGCTTAACACTCACCCTCAATCGCATCATAAAACTGTAGCCCCGAAAGTTCGGCGGACCTTCTTTACCGTGACTTCCGTAATTTGCTTGAAGATGAAAAATAATGTTTGACACGCTCAAAAACATTGCGCTTAAGAAATCGTCGCAAACGTTTTCATAAACATTTCACAAATAGTAAACTGACTAATACAATGTGGAAATTACAAAGGAGAGCTATGAGGAAGGCTGAAAGAGTACGCAAAGTGTAACACCGGTTCTGCTCGACAGCTAAGCAGGCGGCCAGGCGCGGGGAGAAGGTAAACGTGCGCTGGCGAACCAGAAGGAGGGGCGGAGGAGAGGAGGTGCAGGGGTATGGCACAAGGCAGTGTGCCAGCTAAGCATTGGCCAGCAGGTATTCATCGCTGTTCGCGCGGAACTTGAAATATCGCAACTTTTAGGCCCATTAATTAACGCCCTAATGAATGTTGGCACCCAAAATTGATGCTGATATCATTTTTAAGTGTTTCTCAATGTGTTTTCCAAGTTTCATCGCGATCGGCGACTTAACTAATGCCGATGTTCCCTTGTGAGTTGAGCCGAGCTTAGCCGAGTCGCCCAGAGACGAAGCGTTGGTCCGAGCCGAGCCGAATGGGAACGATGCACTGTGCACAGGAACTCTGCGCCGCTGTTTGCGCGCGTGAGATTTTGGGCGTTTGAGAGGCCCTGGTTTAGCTCTTCAACAATCAAAGTTAGGAAAGTATTGTGGGAACCATTCAGCACTTTTTCTGCCTAAAATACTCTCTATGAACGACTGGGGCACTAGTTAAATAGGTTATTCTAGGTGTGAACCGCGCATTCAGGTATTTTTAGGTACAATGAGATTAATGTATTCTGCTTCATGAAGTGTGAAATGAATATGTATTTTGAAATTTGTTAATTAGATAGCGAGGAAAAAAGTAGGTTTAAAGCTAAAAATCCTGGCCCTAATTATAACCAGCAGCAAGTTCCTCCTTTACTCTCCTCCAGGGACGTTCATGTACTAAGCTCCACCACAGGCCTATACGGCGATCTCCAGGTGACGACGGAATTGGCCATGTTTTCCATTAAAACTTCTGAACATAAGCGAGTGCTAATTTATTTTCCAGTTTCACGTACTGAAACAACTATTTTGAGAAAAGTCGTCCATCCAAATTATTTAGTCCTTCGAAGATTAAGCCGTAAAGAAATAAGGAAGTTCGAAAATTTCCTGGTTTATGAACTTGTTTTCAATAAATGCACATACATTTTGCTAGTACTTCATGTATTCCCGCAACATATACCTTCCTTTTAGAGAAAAGCATTGATGATCTAAAGCATCAGATGTTGTCTTACCCTGCTTTTGTACTTTTATGAGATGCCTAGCCGTGGCGGTAAGGGCCTGCTTGGTTCACACGGAAGGACATGGATTCGATTCTCCGTCAGGAAGTTGCACATTTAAGAAATGAGATTTCACCATCTGGAGAGGAACATGGCCCTGAAGTTCACTCAGCCTACACTAAACATGAGTACCAAGTTAATTTATGGGGGCAAAGTCAACCGAACAAAAGGCTAGCCACTCTATCCCACCCGATATCGAAGTTTCTGAAAATTGGAACCTTTACTTCCAATCCTCCAAGGGCCTGCGTGGAAATGGCCTTGTTTTGCTTTTCTTGGCAATATATGGTTGCATGTAAAAAACATAATTCAGAATGTGTTATTTTCACAGCTTTATAGCACCTTCAGCGACCAAGGAACTGACATCGGCTTCCAAGGAACCATTATATAGTTGTTTGCTCAAAAACTGCCAAAGACCATAGGATTATAAATGCAGGCCTCTTCTGTGCAGATACGTAATTTTGTTCAGTTTTACACTGAGATGAATGTGGTGCATATTTTTAGTACAAAAATGGTATAAAAGTGTATCAGAGACGATTAAGTGGTAAATAACTGGTATAAGCAAGTGTACGAAATCTCATAGAAAAGTTGCAGAACAGTTGAATGTTTACAAGAATTGTGTAACTAACTCAATAAATAAAATACTAGGAGACGGCTGCTGTAACCTTAAGGTGACGAGATATTCTTCTTTGAGCGGGACAGCCCCGATTTAATCAATTGTACCCCGCTCTCCCCAAGATTTTATAGGGTGACTCCTATTGTGGATGATCATAGCTTTTTCATAAAACCAACCTTAATTCTGAGAGAAGAAGAAACATAACATCTCGCTACTTTATCTTCAAGGCAATCGTCTATGACATCTGAACCGCCCGTGGCTCTAGGTGTTGAATAACAAAATGTTAGGGCTGTAAAAATGGAATGGTTCATGTTTGTGGCTTACTGGAGTCACGTCCTAGTTCGTGAACCTTGGGCAACGGCTGAATGGCCTAGTAAGTGGTCCTGAGAGTCGGGGTACCAGTTGCTATGGAATGGGAGTGGGCATCTCGGACATATTCTGAGTCATGGCCCTCCTTGTGCTCAGGCGGCTAGGACTATACAATTCACCGGTGATCCATAACCCGTTAGAAAAGAGATCCTCACTTGGACTATGTGCAAGTAGGGTAGCATCCTGCTTCATGAATTTACCGAGCTCAGAACATTTTAAACACGCCTCAGACCTATGGCAGTAATAGAGTCCCACTCCCATTTGACAGGCGAGGGACTCCTTGGAAACAACTTGGCGAACGAAATGGAATTCGATGGGGAGCTATCAATATTAATGGGGCTTATGGAAGAAAGAAGGTAGAACTGGCTGAGTCAGCAAAGAGGATGCATCTGGATGTGCTAGGAGTAAGTGATATTCGGGTAAGGGGCGATAATGAGGAAGAGATAGGAGATTATAAAGTGTACTTGACGGGTGTTAGAAAGGGAAGGGCAGAGTGTGGGGTAGGGCTCTTATCAGGAATACCATTGCACGCAACATAGTTTCTGTTAGGCACGTAAATGAGCGAATGATGTGGATAGATTTGTCAGTTGGATGAATTAGGGCTAGAATTGTGTCCGTGTATTCACCATGTGAGGGTGCAGATGAGGATGAATTTGACATGTTTTATGAAGCATTGAGTGACATTGTGGTCAGGGTCAACAGCAAGGATAGAATAGTGCTAATGGGCGATTTCAATGCGAGAGTTGGGAATAGAACTGAAGGATACGAACGGGTGATTGGTAAATGTGGGGATGATATGGAAGCTAATGGGAATGGGAAGCGTTTGCTGGACTTCCGTGCTAGTATGGGTTTAGCTGTTACGAATACATTCTTCAAGCATAAGGATATTCACCGCTACACACGGAAGGCTAGGGGTACCAGATTCATAATAGACTATATCTTAATAGACTTCGAATTCAGGAAATCTGTTGGGAATGTACGAGTTTTTCGCGGATTTTTCGATGATACAGACCACTATCTGATCTGTAGTGAACTAAGTATCTCTAGGCCTAGGGTAGAGAAAGTGAAATCAGTCTGCAAACGAATAAGGGTAGAAAATCTCCAGGACGAGGAAATTAGACAGAAGTACATGGATATGATTAGTGAGAAGCTTCGAACAGTAGAAAGTAAGCAGGTTCAGGATATAGAAAGTGAATGTGTGGCATACAGGGATGCTGTACTAGAAACAGCATGGGAATGCCTAGGAACAACTGTGTGTAACGATCGGAAAAGGCGAACATCTTGGTGGAATGATGAAGTAAGAGCAGCCTGTAAACGTAAAAAGAAGGCTTATCAGAAATGGCTCCAAACAAGGGCCGAGGCTTACAGGGATTGGTACGTAGATGAAAGAAACAGAGCGAAACAAATAGTTGTTGAATCCAAAAAAGTCATGGGAAGATTTTGGTAATAACGTGGAAAAGCTAGGTCAAGCAGCAGGGAAAACTTTCTGGACAGTAATAAAGAATCTTAGGAAGGGAGGGAAAAAGGAAATGAACAGTGTTTTGAGTAATTCAGGTGAACTCATAGTAGATCACAGGGAATCACTGGAGAGGTGGAGGGAATATTTTGAACATCTTCTCAATGTAAAAGGAAATCATCCTGGTGGTGTTGTAAACAGCCAAGCTCATGGGGAGGAGGAAAATGATGTTGGTGAAATTATGCTTGAGGAAGTGGAAAGGATGGTAAATAAACTCCATTGCCATAAGGCAGCAGGAATAGATGAAATTAGACCTGAAATGGTGAAGTATAGTGGGGAGGCAGGGATGAAATGGCTTCACAGAGTAGTAAAATTAGCGTGGTGTGTTTTTAAGGTACCTTCAGATTGGACAAAAGCAGTAATTGCACCTATCTATAAGCAAGGGAACAGAAATGATTGCAACAGCTATCGAGGTATCTCATTGATTAGTATACCAGTCAAAGTATTCACTGGCATCTTGGAAGGGAGGGTGCGATCAGTCGTTGAGAGGAAGTTGGATGAAAACCAGTGTGGTTTCAGACCACAGAGAGGCTGTCAGGATCAGATTTTCAGTATGCGCCAGGTAATTGAAAAATGCTACGAGAGGAATAGGCAGTTGTGTTTATGTTTCGTAGATCTAGAGAAAGCATATGACAGGGTACCTAGGGAAAAGATGTTCACTATACTGGGGGACTATGGAATTAAAGGCAGATTATTAAAATCAATCAAAGGCATTTATGTTGACAATTGGGCTTCAGTGAGAATTGATGGTAGAATGAGTTCTTAGTTCAGGGTACTTACAGGGGTTAGACAAGGCTGTAGTCTTTCACCTTTACTATTCGTAGTTCACATGGATAATCTGCTGAAAGGTATAAAATGGCAGGGAGGGATTCAGTTAGGTGGAAATGTAGTTAGCAGTTTGGCCTATGCTGACGACTTGGTCTTAATGGCAGACTGTGCCGAAAGCCTGCAGTGTAATATCTTGGAACTTAAAAATAGGTGCAATGAGTATGGTATGAAAATTAGCCTCTCGAAGACTAAATTGATGTCAGTAGGTAAGAAATTCAACAGAATTGAATGTCAGATTGGTGATACAAAGCTAGAACAGGTCGATAATTTCAAGTATTTAAGTTGTGTGTTCTCCCAGGATGGTAATATAGTAAGTGAGATTGAATCAAGGTGTAGTAAAGCTAATGCAGTGAGCTCGCAGTTGCGATCAGCAGTATTCTGTGAGAAGGAAGTCAGCTCCCAGACGAAACTATCTTTATATCGGTCTGTTTTCAGACCAACTTTGCTGTACGGGAGCGAGAGCTGGGTGGACTCAGGATATCTTATTCATAAGTTAGAAGTAACAGACATGAAAGTAGCAAGAATGAATGCTGGTACAAACAGGTGGGAACAATGGCAGGAGGGTACTCGGGATGAGGAGATAAAGGCTAATTTAGGAATGAACTCGATGGATGAAGCAGTACGCATAAACCGGCTTCGGTAGTGGGGTCATGTGGGGCGAATGGAGGAGGATAGGTTATCTAGGAGAATAATGGACTCTGTTGTGGAGGGTAAGAGAAGTAGAGGGAGACCTAGACGACGATGGTTTTGCTCGGTTTCCAACGATTTAGAGATAAGAGTTATAAAACTAAACGGGACCACAACACTAGTTGCAAATCGAGGATTGTGGCGACGTTTAGTAAATTCTCAGAGGCTTGCAGACTGAACGCTGAAAGGCATAACAGTCTATAATGATAATGTATTTATGTGTGTAAAAATGGATATATTTCTGACTTATTTGTATGAGGAATATAAGGTCAAAGTGAAGGATGTTTTTCGGCATACCACTATTTGTTCTTGTCTTAGAAACTACTGTATATATACTTACAAGGTGGCTCTCGTGAATACTGCAGTTAGGTTCATATATGAGCTGTCTTAACCAATAAACTTGCTATTTGAAGGACCTGGAAACATTATCTTGGTTGACATAGAAGGGAATCCCACCTTGAGAACACATATAGTCTGGGACAGTAATTCTTTTCACTAAATTCAGTGATTGATGAAAATGGACGTTTTGACGAAATTAAATACTTGAATACATATGCTAATTCAGAAATAATTGAACAATGCCAGAGATCGTGTGTGGAAGTGGACGATTTTTTGGTAGTATTTGCTCTGCATCGCACAGACACCGATAGGTCCTATGGCGACGCTATGTAGGTGATTGACCTGCAACTTCTTACTGATTTTTATTGTCTTCGAGGGACGAATGTCGCAGCAGAAGTATTATTCACTTTGATGAATAAAATTTGGAGAGATACTATGCCTAAACTGTTTTATGAACAGATTAAATGCGAGTCACATGTGTTACAGAAAATAAACTCTTCAGAGAACGTGCAGCATTGATTAAATATATTGAATGAAACTGAACTATATATTTTCTTGTACAGTGTCATCAGGTTGTTTTAAAATACAATGGATCAGTTTAATAATGCAAATTAATACAATATTACAATATAAGTAAATAATTATGTTAATATTTTTGTGTTACAATGTACACTGTATACAATGTATTTAGTACCATATTCAGCCACTCTACCACAAAGAACTAACTTTCCCGCTGTGGCCTCCGCAAATCTGGTTAAGTAACCAACAAGCATGTTCAAGTATTCCCCTTAATGCCTCTAAAGTACATATGAGTTGCCAAAATGCAAAGAGCCTTAAGTCCATTATAAACGTTTCTTCACAAACAAAGAAAAACGTGTCATTTTTTATGTGCAAGAGGTAGGATAACAATTCTTTCAGAATAAAATTAGAAAAAAAAAGATTTTTAATTCATGTGCGAGAGAAATGAAATTTCTATCATTCTCTAGATATTTAAATGTTTAGTTTGGACATAAGGCATTTTGCTGCATTACGTTGTACATAAGGATATTTACAACAGTAAACAGCTTAATGTAATTAATGGGGTATGCTACAGTACTGGGAACATAAACTTAGGTGGACTGGAGGAAGGAAGAAAAACTGAAGAATTATTTAATTACTAGATATTATTTCCATTCGTTTTACACTGCTTACCATTTCCTTTATTTTGTGACAGAAAAGCGAAGCAATATTTCACAAAATATTAACTAAAAACTAGCTCAGAAAGGGCAGCAGGTTCTTTACATTAATTTAAACTGCCAAGTTTCGGCAGATCTCGTTGTCATTCTTCAGGCTGTATAACATTATGGCTCAAATATTGTCTTAAATAAAGAACAACAGAAGAAGAAAAATATATCAATTCAGTCACTTCAATAGCCAAGGGGAAATTATACATTAAATATACTACAGTAATAAACCAATTGCTTTAAATGGCGATTACTTAATCTCATTCAGGAATGTCTAATAAGTCGTCATCTACATAATCTGTGTCATTATCACCAAACCGTTCATTCTCTCTAGTCAATGTATCCTTTAAAAATTTAAAGTCTTCTAAATTTTTCCAGTTTTCTGTGAAGTGTGTTTCAAGCCGGCATTTCAGATCCTTCACTTTTTCTTTTTTTCAACTTAATTCCCTCAAGGACAACCTGAGGTTGAACTAAGTCCCAGTTCTTTCCTCTTTCCAAAATCGACTTAGCTACAGGATAATCTGTATTTTAAAGAACTTCTCCACACACAATAATGTTTCCCGTGCGTGATCTTCCAAATTATTATCCATTTTCTAGGTTTTAGTTGAAAATACCACATTACAGCTGACAATCAGTGTAGCGAAGCTGACAGTATTACCAAATTCGGTTGTATTATTGTTCTTCATTTAAGTATGTAGTATCTGCTATTATTTATTTTTATTTTTTTCTATTGATTTGGTCATTAATTTCAAGAACAGGAGCAAAAATAACTTTCGTGGACATAATGGTGTTTGCTGCATTTCCACTAGTATTTTATAGAGGCTTATGGACGTGGACATAATGGCACTTGCATCTCTATTTAATGACTGGACATAAGGGTCTATGCAGCAAGCTTGGCAGTGGACATGGCATTTTGAAGTTGTCCGCTAGTGTTGATCAATGCTGAATGATATGAAGAAGGAACTGTTGGTCTTATCTCAATTTTAATTATTTTGTGGACTTAAGGCTCTTTGCATCTTGGCAACTCTAGTAATTTATGTTGATTTTACGTTGGTCGAATCACACTTATTTCTTAAACACAGAACAGAACTAGAATTTATAAATTAAAATTAATATTTACCATTTCTCAGTCATAATGTATCATCATTTCTGAATATTTTTCTTTTTGCCATTCGCTTTACGTCGCACCGACACAGATAGCTCTTACAATGGGGTAGGGAAGGCCTAGGAATGGGAAGGAAGCGGCCGTGGCCTTAATTAAGGTACAACCCCAGAATTTGTCTGGTGTGAAAATGGGAAACCACGGAAAACCATCTTCAGGGCTGCCGACAGTGGGGTTCGAACCCACTATCTCCAGATTACTGGATACTGGCCGCACTTAAGCGACTGCAGCTATCGAGCTCGTTGATTTCTGAATAAATGAAAATGATCCCATTACAAACATGCTGGTTTCCAACCTTTTGGTAAGGACTGTATATTCCCACGTTTGTTTTCACATTCACTCCAGAGAAACGCCATGTTATATTTTATTTCCAAGCTCAATACTTCACCTAATCCATAATTACAATTACTTACGTTACAATGGACCTCAGAGAAACACAGGTTATCAAACAATTCCTTTACGTACAGTACGCCAGTATACGAGGCTGGTGACTATAGAGTGGATATAACGTGCGGAAAAATTATGTACGCTATGACTTCACTTGTACAAACGGACACGTGCCGAACACTGGCAGGAAAATGTCGCAATAATAATATGGGGTGTGCGAGAGGAGTGGCATAACCAATGACTTTTCACCAGACGCCACGGTTCGAATTTCGGATAATGCAAGTGGAATTCCTGAAATTAAATTTACTTCCCTGTAGTTCGGAATCCACCTAAATTGGGGATCCCATGGCTATGATTAAGATGTCAATAGTCACGTAAACATACAAGCTTGAGTTTTTATTATTATTATTATTATTATTATTATTATTATTATTATTATTATTATTATTATTATTATACCTTTTAACATCCGTTATGACTTCTAGTAGTCTTAACAGACATAGAGATGTCGGAATGTTGTCCCGCTGGAGTTCTGTAACTTAACGGAACCTAATGACTAGATTATGACGCATTTAAACAATTTTAAATGCCACCAACTTCAGGCGGATTTAACCCGTTGCTTAGGGAAATGAATATACATGTCTAACCAATTACGTTACTTAGTCCGTAAATTGATAATGATAATAATAATAATAATAATTCAAATTATATAACTTATTGTCCGTTCTAACTACCCTTTGGATGAATGGTCAGTGTCACGTACGTAGGTTGAGAGGGTTCAAGGTTCGACTCCCGGCTGGATCGAATGGATTATCCATGTCAGATGAGTGCCTCTGCCTCGGGGACCGGGTATTTGCGTTGGTCTCAAAACATGCCACACACACAAACATCACAAAAACACGCAATAGTGAATTATTATTATTATTATTATTATTATTATTATTATTATTATTATTATTATTATTGTACTTTTAACGTCCGTTATAACTTCTAGTGGTCTTATCCGACATAGAGATGTTGGCGTTGTGGAGGGCATATGGGTCTAAAACAGGGCCAAGTCCACATGTGCGACACAGTTCGCATTCGTGACCTCTTCAGAGTTTGGGAAAAGAGGCAGAAAAGAAGTAGAAGTATACTGTAATGAATTCCTTTCTTTTTATTTTAATAATACTAAGATGAACACATTGTTCTAAATTTAGGACCCGCTATTCAAGTAGTCGACGCCATCGATGACATTATCTTTCGCACCTGCACCGGGCCTCGACATACTGCAATGTATAAAATCCTGCTTCACAAGTAGGTCACGGAGGGAAATCTCATGGATGAAAAACTTCAGAAATCAAACCGCGGCATCGAAGTCCCATCCTCCCTACTTTCATTCAACGCAACGGCTACGATCGAGAGAATACGGGTCGTAGTTATGCTCGATAAATAAAACGGGCGTGGGGATAACTATCCAGAAAGTAGGGCATTGTGGTAAGAGGAATACACAATCTACTATATAATAAGAATAGATTTTTACCACATTCACAAAATAATTTTAATCACTGAGAGCATTCGTTAAGAAAACTTTATACACACGAGAGATACCACATAATTGCCTGCGTGGCAATTTACAAAAACATAATACACTTAACCTTAATGCTTGGGTAATGCCATTTAATGTCTTTGTGAGTTCGTTATTCACTCCTGAATTTCATTCTGGCATTCTCAATCCAAAATCACTCAACACCGCATATATTACACTTCACTACAAATTAATAGGGATCTGTCCTTTTCACCTTAATACTGATATCATTTGGATATCCACTATACTGTGACATAACAATATACGTTACATGAAGAAGATGGCACATCTTGTGAATCATTTGTACAGATTCGAGATCGTGGACATTATGTTTAACAAGTACATCCCATCTACTCCACTAATTACGCAGTCATGAAAATCGTGTCGACGCCTATCTCTATAATTCTTACAATATCACATTAAACATTACTCTCCTACCGAGTATACGGGTATCTCCGGGGTGATAAAATACTAATATATACAAGGCGGACAATCCCAACGTTGGTTATCCTGTAACTCCACATTGTATCAACATACAATTGCACACAGCACAAACAATAACAAATAATATGGTAGATCATTATCTTTGTAAAATAATATATTTTAATACTGTCCGGAATCTGTGCCCCCTTAAAGGTCTTCTAGTATCGATACAATTACTTCGATACCAGTCGGGTGTCGAACCACACCGTCTTAGCTTCGAAGTGCTATCTGAAATTCCCTACTACGACTTTGTTTATTTACACTAATTGGAGGGAATACATCAAATCTGACTTAATGAACACGTGGCCTTGCGAAAATAAACTACTGAGCACTTGAATATTTAAATGCGGTGTTTGAAGTGAGCGCTAATATCTCTGCCATTGATAGGCGTGCAGGCGCCAGGCATATCCCTAACGGGACAGAACAACTGAGGGTCTGGAATTTTACTTTCTCTCCCCTCCACTATGAGGCCATAAATCACTCGTCTCGAAGGCACGCTCCAGCTCCAACAGCTGAGTGTGTACGCGCAATTCCATCCGGAATAAACGATTAATTATTCATTTCATTTCTCGCATGTTTTCCATGCATATTACCTCTAATGGGCACTATTCACATATCATTCATTTTATCTAATACCTCAGCAGAATTCATTACTAGCCTCTCTATTGTTGTTATTATTATCATCATTTCTTCCGTCCTGCACATTCTTCGCCTATCATTTCTATCGCTCTCAATTTCAAACACAGGTGGTTAATATTCACACTATTTAAATGTATTCTAAAATATGTAGATGACCCTCATCAATATGGATTGAATAATAACATTACACACACTGGCACATCTAAGTCATTTGTTCGCACCACGAGCAATCGTAAGCACCTGAAAAAATTAATGTTTGGAAATTAAGACGATCCTACCATCTGAATTTAAGTGGAAATATTGAGGAAATTAAACGAATTATTTAAATCCACCCCATCTACGAGTGCTTCAATAACTAGACATACAACCTACACGGCGTAATACACTAGTTCATGCATATTCCCGGAAACAAATGTTGTGATTAACCCATAATCACAATGAAGACGAGAAATAAAGTTAATAAACAAAACTATACCCCTTTGGAGCTCGTACATCTCCTTATCTACACACTATATAGGAAATCAAAGTGCATTTTACTGACTTTATCTACAAAAGTTAAATTAACATATTACTGCAACATTGACGCATTTTCAGGCTAAGAGATCATTGGAATGTACTTATCATTTTGGTGTGTGACCCGCTGTCATATGGTGATACCCATATGGATTTAGTTATCCGTGACTGCCGTTTCGCTAGTAAAAAGTCCTGGGTTTACCCGGCTCTGCGTTGACTCCATAACGTCCTGGTAACTGCTACCTCCAAGCCGTCGAATGTTCTACGCTGTCTCTCCATTCAGGAATATTGCTGGCACAAGGGCGCGCTCTAGAAGATGTAGATCCTGGGTTTGAGGGGCACTTACATACATGCGAAAATAAACAGAAGTCGGATTATTTGAAGGTGTGTTTATCTGTTTTCAAGATAATGCGACAATGGTAGTAACCACTCATAAGCTCGAAATGGACTACCACGAGTAGCGATTAGTGTATCTGAAGATCGCCACTCGCGGCCCGTTCGTTCTAATGTGCCTATTCCCAAATAAGCGTCACTATTCACTTATGATACACATCCCTGGATGATCTCATGATATTTTATTTTTGACATTTACTGCTTCTAATAAGTGCACATTAGCTAATTATGGAACAGTGATCATTAATTCTCTATGCTTAGTATCTCACTACGCACTGACGATTGCAGATATCGTAACCCGGTCTTTAAATGGATTCATTTATTTAGCATGAAGATCATGTTATTTACATTCACTCCCTCACTGAGTACTAATATTTGTATCACACACATCCACAGCACAATAATTGTAGCTCTACATAAGAACACTTAGGCTGCACTATGAAACACATAAGCCTCTGGCTGACACACAATAAATTTATGACTGAACAGTACTCAATAGATTGAATGGAATGAA
Source organism: Anabrus simplex (assembly GCF_040414725.1). Taxonomy (NCBI): domain Eukaryota; kingdom Metazoa; phylum Arthropoda; class Insecta; order Orthoptera; family Tettigoniidae; genus Anabrus; species Anabrus simplex. Next base: position 935,913,255 of record NC_090266.1, read on the forward strand.
TATTGGCAGGCAGGGGGTGGCTCCTTTCATAGCAGATCGGTGGAGTTCACCCTTGAGGTGGAAAGCTCCTCCCACTTTGACACAATCGCTCCGCTAGTAATCAATTTCCAGAGTCGAATGATATTCAATTTCTAGATCCTTGGACCCTTTATCTACTGATCTATTTTCATCCAAATCGCTAAAGCGTTCTTTGACTTTTTGGCGCGTGATAGTGGGTGTAATGGGGACTCCCCACTCTGTGTTACAAACACTAACACAGACATCTGGCATCCATCACTGCGGTGTTATGTAAATGCGTGATTAGGAATGCGTTTGGGATGTAACTCATATTTCTATATTATTAAATACGATATATTAGGCGGAGTTTATTGATTCCTTTCATATACTTCTCCTGGGATTGTACCGAAATTTTCTGCTTCTTCTTGTTATTGTTTCTCAGACCGCGAAATTTGCAGGTTGGTATCCAAGGAATAGATGGGAAACTGGTGGTAATATCTAGTTCTTGAGTTGAAACACGGTAAGTTAGCCACTCCTTCTGACACAGGCTGCCTTCTGAGAGAAGCGTCATCTCTCCTCCTCCCTTGCACGACAGAGATGGCAATACCAACGTCGCACTTACTCAGAGCTTCTCCCTCTCTGTGCGCGTAAGTAGGGCTCTTGCTTTGGAACTCGCGCAGCGTCATTCGTAACCGGGACAGGGCGTAAGAATGCTGTAACAAGCAAATACTTCACAGAATAATGCGGAAAACGGCACAGTATTATGAAGTTCCACATTCCATAGTATTTTGAAAAATGTAAAAATATGAAATTCAACGCAGTACTCATACACAAGAGGCATGACTCTGTAAGTTGCTAAATGCCAACTAAGTAGGGAAAACCATCTTCAGAAAGTTGAGAATTTCTGAAATTTAATTGCAACATAACCTGGAGATCAATATATGTCATTAATCGAATGAAATGGCATTGCAATTGAATAGAGCTCGTTAATTACTAATTTATGATACGGTATAATTAGAATCGAAAAGACAAATTTAATTAGATGGAATATTATTCTGCTGATGGTGTACCTATGCTTAAACGAAATAATAAAGCAAGCAAATATACTGGTACGCAAATATAAAAGTGAAAAAGAATTAAGCGTAACTTTGTTGTTATGTGTCAGTCTGAGCAACTTCCAGCGAACGTCTTGAGTACTCTCTCAGTACTATTGTAAAGCACCTTCATAATGTCCATAATTTTCTCTTACTTCTAGCATTATTGTTTCACGTACACTTACAGAAAAGGGGGATTGGAGAACTAACCATTACCAAACTTTTGAAGCGATGTTAACTACTGATGGGCTGGTCTGCAAACGCGAATTTACACGCTGCACGCATGACAGACGTAGCTCAACCAATTATGTCGTGTGACTGAAACATGAGCTGCAGTGGTGGAAATATTTATTGCAATGCTTTGTCAAACCCACAATTAGAGTTATATATACTTATATTGTCGTCATGAAAGGATAGGCAATTGATTACTATATGATGATAATGCCTTTGTGACGTGATTGTGACAGTATGGAAACAGATATTTGCATCATTGCTACAACTGCTGAGGTTTTTTCATTTTATATGATAGTCTTCACTTCATTGGGGTAGAAATTGGAGTATCACCACGAGAGATGATCCTCGGTTTTTGTCAAACGAGATCTTTATAAAAGAGAAATTAAGTAAACATTAACATCTGTTCCTTTAAAGCACATGTTTCTTTCCCTGGCGTTTTCCCCATTTATATGGGGTGATGACTGAAGGTCATTAAGCTCAGCTTTACGGCCGGATGCCCTTCTTAACGAAAACACAAAGAAGAGGGATGTATTCACTATTGGTTGTTTCTGTGATGGTTGGTAGTTTGGCGTGTGTATGTAGATGAAAAGAAGTGTGTTAAGATGAACACAGACACCTAGTCTCCTACCCGTAGGAGTTAACCCTATGTAGTTTAAAGCCCTGACTCGGCCGGTAATAGAACCCATGGCCTCATGAACCGAAGCCCAGTACGTTGACCATTCAACCAAGGAGCTGCTCTTATGTTTATTTACGGCATGTAGAATATTAAAACTATAGAAATAATATGACAATTTCCACCGCTAAAATGAGGTTTGGTGGAACAGTTGCTTCTGACAGAAGAGAACGAGCCTTAAAAGTCGTCGTTGACGTTTTCTTGTCTAGATTGCTTGTGAGTGTCATGCAGACTCCGGTGTAAAAATAATTTGTTGGTAATATAACGGAAACACTCATCGATCGTTATAAAGGGGAAGGAGGGAAGAAATACGTTGAGTAGAGAGTGTAAACAGTGCAGGTTATGAGTAAAAATGTAATAATATCTAATGGATATAAATTCAGTCTTCACTGGACTGACTAGTTTAACGTGGTGCCAACACATACTGGTTTTCTGTAACACTGAGATGTGGTAGGTTGCGGACGTGGTCTTCATTAAGGTATAGCCCAGGCATTTGGTTAATCTGAAAACCATCTTCAGGGCTGCTGACGGTAGGGTTTAATCCCACAATATCTCGAATTAAAGCTTATAGGTACCCAATCCACATCGTGCAGCCAACTTGCTCACTCTGATAAAATACTCTCAATTGTCAATGAAATAAGATTAACAACAATCCTAACTCTCGAAAAGCAACCTTCTTCTTCTTCTTCTATTCTTCGCCTTCTTCTGCTACTACGTCTTATTTCTGGAATTTTCCTTAGTTTTTTGGTGTCGGCACTTCGTTCGGATTTCACCCAGCCCGACGGACAACCTGATTGCCTTTCCTGAAAGCCAGTCCGACGAGGGATGTATGGTACTCATATGCATTCAAAATCCCTCTGAATCAAACCCAGGGTTCGCTGAACCGAATGTCACTGCACTGACCATACAGACAACGAGCCGGTCTAACTCTTTCTGACCATAATGGTAAATTGTTCTCTGTCACATGATGTAGTGAAAAAATCAGTCAGAATACAAGGAATACCCGTTTTTTTCCAGAGAAAATTTTCTTACTTCCGGATTCGAACCGCGTCGCAAAGGTAAGAAACCAGCGATGATGTCTCTCAGCTATTATACACCTCAATAATAATAATAATAATAATAATAATAATAATAATAATAATAATAATAATAATAATAATAATAATAATAATAATAATAATAATAATAATAACAATAATAATAATGTGAAGTACAGATGTAAGCTTCACGGGAATAATCCAAAACTTAAACAAGTGAAGTAGACTTAGATATATTCATAAATTTTGCGAGGAATAATTTCTTGTACACAAAATAATATGTAGGCCTATTGCATCTATTCATATTAGTCTTTTAGGATTACGACGTGTTAAATGTGACAAACTGCTTACAAAACATTTCGTGAATATCTGTGTTCTGCTCGCTCAGAAAAATCATAACTGTCCTAATAACACGGGTTTTTACTGGATGTCTTCATTATATGTACATTGTAAGCATATCTTCATAGTATTCTCAGGGTTGGCTACGCGATAGTGACCGCGTAGCTGTAAGCTACCCACCGTTTGGTAGCCTTGAAGAGGGTTTTCCGCAGTTTGCCACTTACAGCGACAATTAATCACTGCGATGGTGAATATCTTCTCAGTTCCAACTGTTGTGAAGCCACAAACATATGTTTGTAAGAGTGACGTTAAACAGAAAAACATCGAGTGAGTTTGCTGCGCGGTGTGGGCCACGAAGTAGTACGCTTATGTTTTGGGAGAAGTTGAGTTCGAACATAACTATCGGCAGCCTTGAAGAGTGTTTTCCGTGATTATAAGCCACGATCGCTTCCTTCCTTATCCTAGCCTTTTCCTACCCCATCGTCGCCGATTATATATAGATGTTAAATCCACTAGCAAAAGAAGAAAAATAGAATAGTTCCTGCAACTATATACTGTAGCACGGAATTTAGTTTTTATTCGAATAAAAATAAGCTGAAAAGTGTATATTTTGGAGAGTGAATTAGATGAGTAGACATTTGAACAGTAGCAAAGAGGTAGTTTCCTAATCTCTCAAAGAAATAAAGTATGTTGTAAACTAGATATTTTATGTTTTACAGAGAACATAATACCCAGTTGAGTGCAGTAGTACGACTCTTGACAGGGGAGTACATGCCATCAGATTATTAAGTTTTAGCAAGTTATGTGCTTTACTTTGGAGCAGTAATGTTAGGAACTTACTTTTCCACTTATTCATGTTTGTTAAACATCTATCAACATGAAGGAATAGGAGACACACTCAATTCAATGTAGTATATAACAAATAAACAATTAGAGTTGCTAAGTGATTTCATATTCCAGTGATCTTTCTACTGTCATATTATCGCAAAAACAGAGGGCTGTTGATGAGCCGAGCAATTAGCTCACCAGAATCAAGAGTATGTGAAGCTTTCTCCAAGAGTCATTATGCTTCGTCGTGCTTAAACTGTGTAGTATAAACAAACAACCGGATTTAAACGGGGAAGGACGTTCGGCCTGCGTGAAAGTTAATTTTCCTACTGCGACATTGCTGCTCATTTGGGTATGGGACATAATTCCACGGCATGGATGATTTTGGCAGTGGACTGAAGGGAACCGGGCGCATCGAAAACCTCACAGTTCTTGACAAACTGTGATGACAGATACCTCGTTCTCATGGTAGTGAGAGATTTAACAGCATTGCTACAAGTGTTAGTACCGAGCTCGATAGCTGCAGTCGCTTTAAGTGCGACCAGTATCCAGTATTCGGGAGATAGTGGGTTCGAACCCCACTGTCGGCAGCCCTGAAGATGGTTTTCCGTGGTTTCCCATTTTCACACCAGGCGAATGCTGGGGCCACAACCACTTCTTTCCCACTCCAAGCTCTTTTCTGTCCTATCGTCGCAATAATACCTATCTGTGTCGGTGCGACGTAAAGCAAAAAAAAAAAAAAACCCAAGTGTTAGCACAGAGGTAGGGCACTGTATGAAGAATGACACTGGCTGCTTCCACTGTTTGACGTCTGCTCCGAAGAGGACTGGCTGTACGGGTTCCCCTGCCGTGGAATCCCTTGAACCTGGCCATCTACGCCTCAGGTGATAATGGGTTCTAGAACACACACATTGGCACGCAGACTGGCAACACATCGTGTTCCGCTTTAACATGGACTGCAGTGATGGCCATATACTGTACACATTAGACCAAATAGTGATGAGCGGTGCCATCCAACATGTGTCCGAGCACCAGGTGTGATGGTGCGGGGAGCATCCGGGTATCGTTAACGATCTCGACTGCTACATATTGAGGGTAATTTCAGATGCATCAGGAAAATTACAGGGAAAGAAATGACACTACCCTTCAGAGCACTTCTAACGCTACATTCCAGTAAGACTTCTCCCGAGTTCATGCTTTCTTGATTGTTCAAGCTTCCTTGGAAACACAGCAGATATGGCATCCTCCGTGACATGTCCGTTCGGTCTGTCAGCAACTAGCCCGTCAAAGTCCTCTAGCATCGTGTAACAGTGAACTGTGGACTAACATACGGGCACCCTGTCGGAAAATTCCCCAGGATGATACCGAAGGCCTCCTTGATTCAATATCGCGACTTACAGCACAACAACTCTCATTGCTGGTCGTGGAGATTTAACAAAATAGTGATGTTTTATATACATCAGTCTGAAACTTTAATCTTCTTCTTCTGCCGCTTTTTCCACACCTGTGCGTTCGCGGGTACGAATTGTGTCGAACATGTGGATTTGGTAACGTTTTTCGGCCGGATGCCCTTCCGGAAGCCAACCCTATGTGAAGGGATATATTCACTATTGCTGGTTTCTGCGGTGGTTGGTAGTGTGGTGTGTTGTGTGAATATGAAGAACAGAGTGTTGGGACAAATACAAACAGTCAGTCCCCGAGTAAGAAGAATTAATCAGCCGCGATTAAAATCCCCGACCGGGCGGCGAATCGAACCCGGGACCCTATGAATCGAAGGCCTCAACGCTGAATATTCAGCCAAGGAGTCAGACAGTCTGAAACTTTAATCAAAATATATTTATCGACTAGCAAGATACCCGTGCTTCGCTACGGTATTATACTGAAATTTATAACTGAATGCTTAAGGTTTTATATATAATCCTCCGAAATTCGCGATCTGACTCGTTTTCTGAGAGAATCCACCAAAATGAGCGATCTGACTCGTTTGCTGAGAGATTGCGGCAAAGTTCCTCACATTTTTCAATCTTTCTTTCCAGCAATCGATTTCGTACTTACCGGGCTAGGGCAAGGTATTCCACGCGGTCAGTTGGGTCCCTTAATCTTTGCCATCTTCTCCTATATGCATTTTTAGTATGGATCAAATCCTGAAGGAGATCCGGCGTGTTGTCGTCTTGGGTGCCTTGGCGGTACTGAACCCGCAGCCGGACTGTATTCGTAGTCATTACAAGGCCAGGACCCGTTTCCAGCGCGGTCTGCACATTTAACGACGGTCCAGAATATTATTATTATTATTATTATTATTATTATTTTATTATTATTATTATTATTATTATTATTATTATTATTATTATTATTATTATTATGATATATTCTGGACCCCACAGCAAGATGCAAGGCCGCTACTTGGCGGTAAATTACATCTGCTGCCATTGTCATTGTTGACAATGTGACCAGCACCATTGTCACGCGTAGGCAAGTGTGCGGGATTTCTGGCGATACGAATGACATACTTCCGTGCATTATTGACCTTATTATAGAGGTGAAAAATTTAACGGTCAATCTCATTCCTATCGTTTATTTCACATGTGTTTGAATTTTTATTTATATGCCAGGAGCGCCTGCTCTATTCTAAGAACGTTCTTCGAAGGAAAAGTTGGCTGTTGAAAACGAACCCAGGAAAGATTAAACATGATCGTTTTATGATAAGAATAAGTACATCGGAAATCTACAGCCTTTTTCCAGTCATTCGACAGGGTCAGGAATGTAATGAATAAAGCCCCATCTAGCGGCGACAATAGGAATTGTGCCGGCTGCCGAAGCACTCCTCTGGGGCAATGATCGATGAACGACAAATGAAATGAAATATTGGACAGTGTTGCTGGAATGAATGATGACAGGGAAAACCGGAGTATCCGGAGAAAAACCTGTCCCGCCTCCGTTTTGTCCAGCACGAATGTCACATGGAGTGACCGGGATTTGAACCACGGAACCCAGCTGTGAGAGGCCGGCGCGCTTCCGCATGAGCAACGGAGGCTCCTGATAAGTACATTATGAGCAGTAAAATCAATTGGTCTCACCTCCTTTTACACCCCACCGCCATTAAGGTTATTTACCCCCCAAAAAAAAAAATTAAAAGAAGGCGTGTTTCTTTATGTTTAAAGGAGATTCCAAACACCAGTGTTCACGTCTATTACCTTAAGTTTTGAGATATAAGTATAACCATAAAAATAGTTCACGTTTTTTCACTTCCTTTCACACTCCTCCCTGCACCCTAAGTGAATTTTCCGGCAAAATGTACTAAATACCAATTATCACGACTCTAACTTCTTCAGTTTTTGATTTATGTGTCTTCATGAAAGGAATTCAATTCCTTTTCACTCCCGCCCCCCAAGATGGTTCCCCCCAAAACGCGTTTTTCTTTGTTTTTAAAGGAGATCGAAATACCAATTTTAACATCTGTAACAACTTTAGATTTTATTAGATGTATGTATAGAATACAATTAAATCAATTAATTTTTCAATTCTTACATTCACTCCCCCTCCCCCCCCCTTCATTGGATTTTCCGAGAATACGTGTTTCTTTACTTTTAAAGCAGATTCCAAATATCAAATTTCACGTCTGTAACATCTTCATTTTTGAGATATCAGTAGCCTTATTGAAAGAATTCAGCACCATTTTCGGTCACTTTTAGCCCCCCTCCACCCAAGTGGTATTTCAGAAAACTAAAAAGACACGTTTCTTTTTTTTAATAGAGATAAAATTACCATTTTTCACTTCTGTAACATGTTAAGATTTTTTGAGATATACTGTAGAAATTCTCATTTTAAAATTTCACCCCTTTTCAGTTCCCCTTAAATGGAGTTCCCAAAAACAAATCACCTATGTTTCTTTACATTTACAGGAGATTCAAATACCCACTTTTTACGTCTGTAACATTTTACGTTTCTCAGATATTCTGTAGATATAGTCTTTCAAAAAATTCCCCCTAATTTGTCACTCCTGTTTAATCGCCATTAATTGGATTTTCCAAAAACAAAAAAATACGTGTTTCTTTATTGTTAAAGGAGATCCCATATAAAAATTTTCAGATCTGTAATCTCTTCAGTTTCTGAGATACATGTATCCTCATTAAAGGCATTCAACCATTTTTCACCCTTTTCTACCCTTCCTATTGGGATTTTCGGAAAACAACAAAATACGTGTTTCTTTATTTTTAGAGGAGATTCTAAATACCAATTTTTACATCTATAAACTTTAAAACTTTTGAGATATAGATACACTCATTTTAAAAATTCAACCCCTTTTCACCCCCCATTAATTGGATTTTCCAAAAACAAGAAAATACGTGTTTCTTTATTTCTAAAGGAGCTCCCAAACACCAATTTTCAGGTCTGTAATATCTTCAGGTTCTGAAATATAAGTATCCTCATTAAAGGCATTCAACCCATTTTTCACCCTTTTCCACCCTTCCTAATGGGATTTTCCGAAAACAAAAAAATACGTGTTCCTTTATTTTTAAAGGGGATTCTAAATACCAATTTTTACATCTGTAAACTTTAAAAGTTTTGAGATATAGATGCACTCATTTCAAACATTAACCCCCCTGTTCACCCTCCCATTAATTGGATTTTCCAAAAACAAAAAATTACGTGTTTCTTTATTTTTGAAAGAGATCAAAATTACCAATTTTCAGGTCTGTAATATCTTCAGTTTTTGAGAAATAAGTACCGGTATTCTGATTAAAGGCATTCAACCCCTTTTTCACCCTTTTCACCCCTCCTCTTGGGATTTTCTGAATACAAAAAAATATGTGTTTCCTTATTTTTAAAGAAGTTTCTAAATACCAATTTTTACATCTGTAAACTTTTAACGTTTTGAGATATAGATACACTCGTTTTAAAATTTCACCCCCCTTTTCACCCCCTCAGCGACGGAATATGCAAAAATCCTCTCTTAGCGAGCACCTACATCTTAATATGAATATATCCCCAAAATTTCATTTCTTTATGTCCAGTAGTTTTGGCTCGGCGATGATGAATCTTTCAGTCAGTCAGTCAGTCAGTCAGTCAGTCAGTCAGTCAGTCAGGACAAGTTATTTCATATATATAGATTTTAATGATATGCAGAATATATTTTAATCTGTTCTTATACCTCCTTCATGGTGTTGCTGTTTTCGTAGAAATGATTGTACAGTAGATGATGTATTCTCCTTTTCTCGGTATGGTCGCTATGTTGTTGTGATTCCCCTTTAGCTCGTATGTATTATCGTATTCGTCGCCCGTCACCTCATCATGAAAGAGAGTGCTGAAAGCTGTGAACACACCATTGAGTAAACTGAGCATTGTCTGCTTCGTGTTTGGCGAATTCATGGTCCATTAAACCTCTCAAGGTAACTTTAGGCTCAACTCTATTTGGTGGCGTTGTTATTAGAGTTTGCTTTTTGACGACAGCTTAGGAAGATTCCTCATAATTTCATACGGTTATCGATGGCCTAGATTGAATACCTCGTATCTCACAAAGTTCTTCGTATCCGTTATTTCCCCTAAGACTGGTTATGCCTTCCAGCCACACATGGATATGCAGTCCATTAGAACAATGTTCGTTGTGTTATTTTTCCCTATGCCGATGTGTGAAGGAAAATGAACCTTACCGTACTATAGGAAAGTATACTCCTAGAGTATAGTTTTTATAAGGCTCATTTTCCTTTACTCGCTAACATAGGAAAATAAACCCAATGAACATTGTTCTGATGAACTGCATACCCAAATGTGGCTGGAAGGCGTGACCAGTCTTAAGGGAAATATTGGGTAGGAAGAACTTTGTGAGATACGAGGTATTCAATCTAGGCCATCGTTATGTCATATTTGGTAAAATGGCTGATATTGGACTAGGTTTATGTTTTGAATTTACGAGTGTTACAACAGTTTAATAGTTTTTGTCTCTGGATGAACTGAATGCTAGATTTTCTTTACTTCAGTGTGACTGTTCCGTTTCAACTTTCGCAATTTTCTCGCGTGCTCTGTTCCATTTACTTTCCTTTACCTGGATTCCTTCTATCTACGCTTGGATTATTCTCACCGAGTAATCAACATATCTCTCTCTTGCATTACGTTTTGTATTTCTCCTGTCATCCTTTGTGTCTGTATTCGCTCTCCAGTGACAACTACTTTGAACTTTAGAATGCATAATATTGTAGTTACATTTTTCGGTTTCCTACGTCGTTCTCTAGCATCAATGAAACGGAATTTTCCCAATTCTCGCGCAATTTTCTGGATCACAGTCTTAAACTTCCTATTGGACAAGACTTGATACGTGTGACGTATATTGTTGTTGATCCACATGAGGGACGTAACCATGAACATCATCATGATTTTCGCACGTTAATTCTCTCAGACCTCAACCTTTCTCCTCAAGAAGAAGAACTCATTTTCTCCATGAAATTTCGTTCCCTTGGGAGAGGGGGTGAGGTGGTTGTGAAATTGACACCATTGTTACAGAAAATATTTTCTCAGTTTTGTTGACTGTATGTTAAGCTCACAGGACATAATATTAGTCACCCTAGAGCGCACGTACAGACGGATCTTTAATCCTATACAGAAGGCGCAGTGAACGAGTGCCGTGCTCGGCCGCACGTACACTGCCTCTAGTTGAGCATAAGGCAGTAGTGATCAGTGAGACATTGATGATTCAAGCGGACAGTGTACATCAACATGAGTAGATGCAAGGACGTGACAGAGAGGAAAAAACGGGCAGTCGTGTTTGGCCGTGCCCGTAGTAATATGGTGCATGAAGTTGCTGAATTTGTTGATGTTTCGCAGCGGAATTTTCAGCGTGTCTACTAACAGTGGTGTACTACACGTGGCCACGGAAAACGACGTCAGAATTGTGGTCGGAAGAAGATTTTGACTGAGAGGGCCCGGAGACGCGTTTCACGGCTTGTGAATCAATGGAGGTCCGTCCCAACCTGTTAGCGAGAGAACATTGCGACCTCGCCATTGCTCACATAGGCACATAAAGCTGCACGTCTTCAATGGACTAGAATTCATCGAACCTGGACAGTAGCTGGCTGGCGGAACGTAATGTGGTCTGACGAATCATGTTTTCGCCTGTATTCCAATGACGCACGTCAGGCCATATGAAGTATTTCATCCTGGATGTGTGCAAGGTCAAGTTTTCAAGCCGGAGGTGGGTCTGTGATGCTTTAGGGTTGTTTTTCGTGTCATGGATTGCGCCCGCTCACTAAGGTGATCACTAAAATGAACCAGCATGTTTATTTAAACATTCTCGATGATCAGATGTTGCCTTTCAGTCAACTTCTACGCGGTGAGTATGTTATTGGTATCTCGACTTTTCAAGATGACAACAGCAATGTTTTTTTTTTTTGCTAGTCGTTTTACGTCGCACCAACACAGATAGGTCTTACGGCGACGATGGGGCAGGAAAGGGCTAGGAGTGGGAAGGAAGCGGCCGTGGCCTTAATTAAAGTATATCCCCAGCGTTTGCCTGGTGTGAAAATGGGATACCATGGAAAAACATTTTCAGGGCTGCCGACAGTGGGGTTGGAACCTACTATCTCCCGAATACTGGATACTGGCCGCAATTAAGCGAATGCAGCTATCGAGCTCGGTAACAGCAATGTTCGTCGGTCTGGATGCATATGTGACTGGTTTTATGAACACTCCCACACTAAATCAAATTCAGGAAACTTAATCGTCAAAATTACCAGTGTTTCGCCCCAGTACGGCATGGACTCATCAGTTGGATACCGCACATTCCCCTAGTACATCGGCACTGCATTGCTCTTATCACATGTACAGCTTGCTGTGGTGTCGCTACCGGCGTGCTAGCCGGCCAGTGTCTTGCGAAGGTGCGGTATCAAACTGATGAGCGCATGCCGCACTGGGGTGAAACACTGGTAATTTTTGTCGATTGAGTTTCCTGAATTTTATTTAGCTATCTCAATCGGAAGCCATATTTTTGGACTCCCTACACTATTACAGTACATTTTGATTGGTCTGCAGAATCGCCTGACTTCAACCCCATTGGAAATCTCTAGGACATATGGGAACAGCGGGTAAAACGCCGACATGAGTATCACCGTAATTTGGTGGAAATGCGCGATCAAATCCTCAGCGAGTGGTTTAACCCGGATGTCATGTACCTGCACAACCTTGCGGACTGACTTCCTAACCGAATCCAGGTGGTTATCAAGTCCAGAGGCGGAGTTACACGGTGTTATATGACGCTTGTAATGATTTTTTCAGGAGTCACTAATTTTTTGTCCGGTGAGCTTATATCCACTTTCATGTACGAAAGAGAATGAAGTACCTGTGGTCCACCTTCGCAGCGTAACTGTTAGTGCGATTAGCTGGCGTCATTGGTGTGCAGGGTTCGATTCCCAGTACTACAAGACGTTTAAGATGTGTTTAAAAAGGTACGTGAAAATTACCTCCATTCCATGTGTGTCTGAAAAGAATTGTACCACGTCGGCAAGAGGTCATGAAATAACTTGACAACCTATGGTTAAATATTCTGCAAAGTATCAATAATTCTCTCTATAATTTCAAATTTCATTAATTACATTATAAAATTGCAGAGATTAGGATTGCATTACCTGCCATGTTTGTAAACTGTTATTCATATATATTTTTACTCTCACCATGTCCTGGTAGAAGGAACTATGTTACCAAATACAGAAGCAAGGAAATGCAAGAACAAGTGGAAGCAACTTGAACAGTTTATCAACCGAGAAAAGAACTACAAATGGCTATATGCATAATAATGGTCACAGTTACCCAGATGACCACCTGCTCTTGGTAAAGTTAAGAGGAGATCCTGGCTCACAAAAGTATTGTATCTTCTACGCTCGAGTTGATCATTCGGTAATAATCTTGGCGGTGTCCTAGCAGTTAATATGATATCCTCCCAACGTAAATATGCTTAGAACTGTGGTCGTACCATCGGCTTTTAATTTTCTCCCTTCTACTCGAATCGGTCAACTGTATAAAATAGGATATAGATAGATAGATGACAAGTGTAGAGAACTGACCTCCTTACCGGGCAGAGTGGCTCAGACGGTAGAGCTTTTGCGGCCAAGCTGGTGGATACGATTCCAGTTCAGTCCGATTGCATTTAAGGGTGCTCAAATACTTCAACCTTGTGCCAGTTGATGCTGCACCTCGCATGGAATTCCACTGACTTGTAATAATAATAATAATAATAATAATAATGTTTTTTTGCTAGTTGTTTTACGTCGCACCGACACAGACAGGTCTTGGCGAAGATGGGACAGGAAAGGGCTGGGAGTGGGAAGGAAGCGGCCGTGGCCTTAATTAAGGTACAGCCCTAGCATTTGCCTGGTGTGAAAATGGGAAACCACGGAAAACCATCTTCAGGGCTGCCAACAGTGGGGTTCGAACCTACCATCTCCCGAATACTGGATACTGGCCGCACTTAAGCGACTGCAGCTATCGAGCTCGGCAATAATAATGTTGTTGTTGTTGTTGTTTGGGTCATCAGTCCATAGACTGTTTTGTTACAGCTCTTCATGCCACCCTATCCTATGTTAACCTTTTCATTTCTACGTAACTTCTGCTTCCTACACCTCTAATCTGCTTGTCATATTCATACCTTGGTCTACCCCTACCTTTCTTACCGCCTACACTTCCCTCAAAATCCAACTGAACAAGTCCTGGGTGTCTTAAGATGTGCCCTATCATTCCATCTCTTCTTCTGGTCAAATGTAGTCAAATCGATCTCCACTTACCAATTCGATTCAGTATCCCTCCTTCCGTGGTTCCATCTATCCATCTGACCTCCAGCATTCTTCTATAACACCACATTTTGAAAGCTTCTATTCTCTTTCTTAACAAACAATAATAATAATAATAATAATAATAATAATAATAATAATAATAATAATAATAATAATAATAATAATAATAATAATAATAATAATAAAGTGGTATGTATTTGACGCCCCTTCAAGCCGTATCGACTTTAGGAGATGTAATCTGAGTTTCAAATGTAATTCATTAACGTACCCTCGCATCCAGTGACACGGGTCTCGAACTTTTAAGGCCGTGTTAATGCCACTAAGTTGTACCAGGAAACAGTTCCTCAAAATTCAGCAGAGAAATTGACACGTAACCACACGGTCACTACTCTAGATACTACCTGAGCTATGCTGATAATTTCCGGAAATCTCTTTTTTTTCTAATGCTGGTGTCACTACAGTGACAATGTGTCTCTACTTAATCATCCACCTCTTTCCTCTACACAATCAGTTTAGTTGTCTCGAGATAATTTTGTCCTAGTGGGCCACAGTATACAGTGACACACAGTTCATTGTATTAGCCTTATTCAACCTCTGTTCGACACCACTGGCGAAGCTATTTTCTTGGAGGAATATACCGGAACCGAGACCATATAAGAACATATATAGTAATGCATTATTTACCAGGCCGCCTCTGTGTTGTAGTGGCTAGCGTGGTTAGCTGTCACCCCCGGAGGCCCGGGTTCGATTCCGGCTCTGCCACGAAATTTGAAAGTGGTACGAGGGCTCGAACGGGGTCTACTCAGCCTCGGGAGGTCAACTGAGTAGAGGGGTTCGATTCCCACCTTAGCCGTCCTCGAAGTGGTTTTCTCCTCCAGGCAAATGACGGGATGATATCTCACTTAAGGCCATGACCGCTTCATTCCCTATTCCTTGTCTATCCCTTCCAATTTTCCCATCACCGCAACATACCCATGTTCAGCATAGCAGGTGGGGCAGATTGGGCGAGGTACTGGTCCTTCTCCCCAGTTGTAATCCCCACCCAAAGTCCCATGGTTCAGGGCACTGCCCTTGAGGCGGCAGAGGTGGGAAAACCAACCCTGTAGGGTGAACGGATTAAGTAAGAAGAAAGAAAAAACATTATTTACCAATGAATCAATTAACAGTTTTCTTGCTATTAGCTTTACGTCGCGCTGACACAGTTAGGTCTTATGGTGACAATGGGATAGGAAAGGCCTAGGAGTGAAAGGAAGCGCCGTGGCCTTAATTAAGGTATAGCCCAAGCATTTGCCTGGTGTAAAAATGGGAAACCACGGAAAACCATCTTCAGGGCTGCGACAGTGGGGTCAAACCCACATCTCCAGGATACAAGCTTACAGCTGCACGCACCTAACCGCACGGCCAGCTCGCCAGTTTCGTAAATTCATTCATAAAACAATTAAATGTATTGTAATGCTATCAATCAAATGTTTAATCTATGGAGCAATTAAATACGTTAATAATGAAACATCTGCCTGTGATTAGAAGATTTTGTGTATTTCACTGATGGAATAAAATACAGTGTGTGTGTGTGAAAATGAGTTGTGTTTTCTAATAAATAAATAAATAAATAAATAAATAAATAAATAAATAAATAAATACATCTCCATTACCACGAATAGCCCATATCCAACTAACGACAGTAATTTTTGCTAAGAAAGCACCACTGTGAATATTTCTTCCCCATCCCTCTGTTCAAATCCCTCTCCATTATAATATTGCATTTTTAGCAAAGATTCATCGTCAATACTCTCTCTTTCACGCACTTCGGAAATATTATAAACTGAGCATTGTAATGTTTAATACTTGATTTAGCAATAATATTGCATAAACACAAATGATTTTGCATTCAGTGGAACTGAATCTTCCTTGATAGATGATAATTGCATATGGTAAAGTAATAAAGAACACGCTGTGTAAAGTTAGTAATCAATAGTTTGCCCCAAATTAGTTAATTTAGAGTGAATTGTAGTCCATTAGCTAATGGAAACTAAGTTGACACAAGTCGGTCATACGGATCTTTGGGTTGCAGGAATCTCTTTGGATGTTTTCAAATATTATTTTTACTTAAAACTGACGAAATATTTCTTACGTCACATGATTCCCTTTTTTAGCAGGGACACAAGTTGTATAGCTTGATATACGTTTGTATTTGAAACTAACTTGGTCATCTCATTTTCCAAATGTGTTACCTCATTTCTCTCCTTCTTGCTGCGTCGTTGAAAGTCTAAGGCGAGTATATCGTATATTTTGAATAGTATACGTTTCTAAGGCAATTATACTTGGGCTAAACGTAAACATCACAGAAAAAATACATTTCGTGTTAATACCAAATCACTTTATAAAACATACTTTTAAAATATAATCGTCGTCATTAATTTATATACTCTGCAATTTTAACACTTAACAAAGAGTACCTTAATACTTAATTTAATTTAAACGGCTGTCATCATTTCCGTAAGCATTTGATTTGTCTAACTGAAACTAAGCAATTGGATAACGTTATGTTATAAATAAAGACAATACTTCCATGCACTACCATATACCGACATAAGCATGCAATTATGCATTGTAAAACTATGGAATATCAGTGAAAAGTTCACAAAATTATGCACTTTCATTTTTGTTCAAATTCCTTACTGCACTTCACATAGTTTGTCAGAGTTAACAACCAACAACATTTCTAAATTTCTTATTTCGCTTCACTTTTTGGCACACTCAACATCCAAGAACATTTCTAAGTTGGTTTCTGTGAGGTTCATGCGCTTGACATTCAATACGATAATACAGTACAAGACGTTATGGGTGAAAAGTTAAATGAACATATATTTGTGACAGTGCCAGGTCAAACAAATTCTTCATTCGAGTTTTCGCCGCAAAGAACCGTTTTTGCTGTACGAAAGAATACGTAGTTCGGTTTCGCATTTATGACCCTGTCAACTTTGTTCTTCACTGTTACTCCCAGTTGCCCACGGGAATAACTGATTTATCTATGGAATTCCTCAACAACTGACATTGAGTCTTCCAGTGGAAGATACGTGGTTTCTAATTTGGGTATTGTACACTAGAGGGTAGCTTACAGCAGTTTGTTTTAATGTAAATTTAATTCTGCAGCAAAATTTTACATTCAAAGGATGCTTGTGCATTTCTGATACACACTGCATCATCTGTAGATAAACTGTTTATACCTAAAACGGATAAGTTTTTGCTTTAGAACGAAATAAGGGAAATGATAATTTCATTCATTACAGTTAGATACCGTAAGTAAGTATCAATTTCATTTCATATCGAATTAATAACATCGAAATTGTTGCAGCTTCCAACCAAGTATCACATCTCTAGGAAGAATGAGTTGAGGTGTTAAAGGTAAATAAGGTAGGCTCTCTTTGTAAGCAGCTACATATGCAGGGCCTTTAGGAAACTCCTGTATAGAACAAAGTATTATTTTAAAAGCATTAACCTTTGCCACATTTCTCTTTTACAGCTTTGGGACCATTAAAACTTGTGCAGGCTAGAACTTCACACGTACCTTTTTAATTGAGGATATCCAATTATTGGTATTGTCATAATTAGACCGCAATTGCTCCTGAAAGCATGATGGAGCCTATGAGAGAGACACGTAATGTATTTTAGATTAGGGTAGAATATCTTGGTCGCTTTCCCGGACTTCAGCATGTATGAAGTAGCATCGCTTAACAGTTTTTTTTGCTATTTTGCTTTACGTCGCACCGACAGAGATAGGTCTTATGGCGACTATGAGATATGGAAGGCCTAGGATTGGGAAGGAATTGGCCGTGGCCTTAAATAGGATACATTCCTAGCATTTGCCTGGTGTGAAAATGGGAAACCACGGAAAACCATCTTCAGGGCTTCCGACAGTGTGATTCGAACCCACTATCTCCCGGATATAAGTTCACAGCTGCACGACTATAACCGCAAGGCCAATTCACCCGGTGCTTAACAGAAACAATCCTCTATTTTTATTTAGATTATTTGGCAAAACAATACATAAATTATCAAAAGTATTTCATCAGAAGTAGAGACTTTTAAAGAGGAATGCAATTTATGGTGCTGAACATTACAATATCTATTCATTGAACGCAATCCATCATCAAAGAAATTCAGAACTTTGGTTTTTGCAGGACGTTACAACACACTAGATGGGGTTGATCACGTCCATCTGCAGTTAATTTTCGTACATTCAGGTTAGTAACATAGCGCCCCATACGATCGGTTGTTTCATCTACAGATATCCATATGTTTGAAGTTTTCAAGTCCTCGCGAATGCCATCCAATACGTGCTTATCAATACAATACGTATTTTTAACGTATGTGAAAACGGATTTTAATTTATTTTTTACATAAAATTATAATATATGTGTATTTTAACAATTTTTTTATGTAGGCTTACCTGATTATAAGATTGTGGAACACATTATATTTCTTCAATGTCGGGTGATCAGAGACTTCAACTAATGTATATTTCTCCAAAGAACCCTTAAGACTTGAGTTTCTCAGTTTCTCAAGTGGCATATTTACCCCTACAAAAGCATCATTGAAGTCCAAGTAATAATTATTTTGCGCTTCCATAGGTGTTAGAGCAATAACGGGAAATAAAAATCGGAGACGAGGAAATTACGCCTGGATATAGGCTACAATATTGGAAAAACCATTAAAACATGCATTTAAATTGAATATAATATATATTATATACACGATAAATCTAAAAATTCCTTAAATATAGACAATGCATGGTTTTTCCCAAAAAGGCCAAATCATGTAAACATGCATAGAGAAAGTACACTTATTTTGAACCGGAAAGATATGAAATGGGTAAGTACTCAGTTTGAGGTATGTCCTAAGTTCCTGTAAAACATGCATTTGCATGGAAGTCTCGTCTCTAGTTATAACCGTTGATGTGTTTAACAGACCGTCCATCGATGATTGTTCCCCGAGCTTACTTAGATTTAAAACCGTTATAAAGAACTGGATTAGCAATCAATTTCATAGTGTCAAGATATGTTCAGGTATTGGGTATTGAATTTGATTTGTTGCTTGATTCTAAATTTACGTTTTCTTTCAATGGACATTGTCCATACCACATTACTGTCCATGTTAGATAGATTTATTGTTTGATTGATTAACTGACTGTACAATAACGAGAGAATTTCCCAAACATATTTATATATGTTAGCTTTGAAGAAAAAACCCCTCATATCTCACAATGCTCTTCCTATCCATTATTTTCCTTAAGAATGGTCATGCCTCCCAGCCACACACGGATTTGCAGTCCATTAGAAAAAATTCCTTGTGTTCATTTTCCTATGCAGGTGCGTAAAGAAATAGGAACCGTACCGTATTGTAGGAATGTATGTTTGCGTGACGTATTTACGCATTACAACAGTACAATGTATTTAACGTTGATTTTCCTTTACATATTGATCTAGGAATATGAATACAACGAACATTTGTTCTGATGGACTGCAAATCCACCTTCAGGACTACCGACGGTGGGATTCAAAACCACTAGCTACCGAATGCAAGCTCACAGCTGTGCGACCCTAACCGCAAAGCCAAATCGCTAGGTGATTTATATTTTGATTGTCAGGATTTCTGCCAATGATCCCCGTCTGATGCAAGGTTATATTTTATCTTTCTCTATTACATTGATGCAACATACTGTCATACTGTGTATAGAAACCGAATGTTGATGGATGGAAGTGACAGTAGGACCATAAATAATCTCTTTCTCGGAAGCACAGACAAATCCTCGAGTTCACCATAGATGACATTGTCTTCATAAGGAATGGCGTTCGAGAGAATCCCTTATAGTTACAAACTACAAAAATGACTAAGGACCATGATTATAGTTGCATTTCTCATTTTGTAATAAAATGATTCGTACTGAATTATATATAACTCCAATTCTAACTTGTAATTGAATAATTTAAGAATAAAAAAGAAATATATTATTTACAATTAGCGAGTATAGTTTGTATATCAGTTTAAGCTAGGGCCTGTGTTACGACAGCCAGATAAAAGTGCGGTTCAAATTTATGCGGCAGTCTGAACATTTATCAGGAAGTTTGGTTGAAAACGCGTACTACGACTTTCCTTTATGTGCAGTCAGGGAGAATATTCTCCACTTTAGCTATGCCGAAATTGGAGAGGCAGTTAACGCTCTTATCCGGGACTTTGCTCCTATCGGGGACGCTGCTATAAGAATCAAGATGGCTGCACATGGTGGTAAATCTGCATCTGTATGATGCTATACGAAGAATAACTTGTTATAATGTAATTTACGTATATATATTTATAAAATAAATCACGCTTCCTGTCCAGTTCTCACAGAGTTTTTAAAGACCATCCGACCATACAAATTGTTGCCATTAACTATATGAGTTGCACGCAAACAGCCTAACGTTAAGCTTTGTTGGTAGCCATAGTCGTTATGGCGTCATCGCTTGACACTGCCATGACGTTATTTTGTCGATTCGAGTCCCATTAGTTCAATACCTGTTTCATCTTCGAAATATTAATCGTCAGGGTACTTTGGGTGGTGGTGCATTTCCTGATCACTAGAATGTGTGCCAAAACATGCGTTCTAATCCAAACCTCTCCACGGCCCTCATATGGAGTAAGAGAATGTGACGTTGTTTATGATGATTCGTTTATCGAATGAGGATTATTTTCTACTTTACGTCGCACCGACACAGATAGGTCTTACGGCGATGAAAGGATAGGAAAGGCGGGGGAGTGGGACGGAAATGGCCGTAGTCTTAATTAAGGTAGAGACCCAGCATTTGCCTGGTGTGAAAATGGGAAACCACGGAGAATAATCTTCACGTCTCCCGACATTGGGGTTCGAAGCAACTATTCCCCGGATGCAAGCTCACAGCTGCGCGACTCTAACCGCTCGGCAAATTCGCCCGTTAATGAGGACTTTAAGAAGGTCTTACTTCTTTGACTTCAAAAAGACTTATTAAGTATTCACACTAAAGTGAGGTAAATGTTTGTGTCTTGATAAAAATAAAGTTACTACTTATTAAATTAGCATAACATAATATTAGTAATTAATAACAAAATTAGTCTGCTGATCGTCCGCCGCATGCATGCCGCCTACTAGTGATATCCAGGTTTCCCAATTTATTTTATATATTGCACCGCTCCCGCGTCCAGGTGGGATGCACGAGTTTCCAGACTAGCTCTTAATAATAATTTCATCTGCCAAATGTAGCTGGGTTGTGAGTTCCGAGTGAGAAAGAACACCAATGGCTTACGGTAGATCCCAACCTACGTAGATGAACGTCTTCAACACGCTTATGGTCGGTTACCGTGTTTGTATGATACCGCATTTTTATCGTAAAATCAGACTATCATGGTTTGTCAAGGATTCCGTATATGTTATCATCATAATCGCAATCAGAAATATTCATGGTAAGCTTATATCTAATACTTATTCTAGGTAGACATTGAAAGAATTAAAATGTCTCTACTACTCAGTTTTATTCATAAATTGATCTAAGAATGAGTTGAAATTAGAATGGAGTGTCTTGAAAAATTATCCACACACTGTAGTTGGTTTCCTACGCAATCATCTTCTCGATGATGTACTTATGTTGCATCGGAGAAACTAGGTTTAGGAAAACCTCTAATAAATAAATGAACTCAGGCCTCCTTCATCTGAATTCTAGTCCTGGCCTATCGAAGAATTATATCCTAACTAAATAGTATTCAAGAGAATTAAATGAAAAGAAAAAATAAATAAATTATATGATCAAGTAAAATTATTCTACATAATTGTAAAAATTGGATGCATCCTTAAGGTTTAAATGAAACAAACTATACTTCCTACTATATACAATGTCCAAGTTAGGTTTGAATTGAAAATGTGAAAACGCAAAGAAGGTGGCCAATAATTAATCAATTAATTAATTAATTAGTTAATTAAGATCTGGAATCTTTCCATATTAAAATAAATTGCTTCTTAAAATTACCAAAATCCTATCGTGTGAACCTACATTCACATATAATTAAAGAAATGTATATCACTCGGCTGAACACTTCACATTAATGTCCGCACAGTAGAAAAATCGTGTAGAAAAATTAATGTCAGTTCATTAGGGAATTTTTCTAGTTAAGGCTTCAAATTTTTCTCATGTTTCATATTTCGTTTTCAGTAACCTCCACATAAGCAAATCTAAGTCCACCTTAAGTCGTAAGCAATTCTCAAATTAATTTCATTATATGGTTCATGTGACTAAAATCATTCAATTATTATTTTAATTCATGGTTGAAATTCAATTAAAGTGCGTATGTGACCTAATATAGCATTACCAAGTGTATATAATTAATCTTCCAACGAATAATACCATAGATAGGAAAAATTGACACATAGGAAGACTCTAACTTCATCTAAAATCCACATATGAAAGACTAAGTTACCAGTGATGGGTTAAGTTGCTCCCATAAAATCACAAGTTAAATTGCCGTCTGTGGGAATGCATGAAAACAATCGTAGGTATGTCAGTGAAGGCCTAAATATTGACGTAGGTGGCCTCTCGGCTCTTCTGATGATCCTACTTACTCAATTTATTCTATTCTGATGGCATTTAGATCGTATCCTAATCTGTATAATATATACATTAGGGAATCAAATAGCAATCGAAAACAGTGTGCTTCAATACCTATACCTTAGCATGTGCAACCTACACATACTACCATCTCTCGAAGAAATACTATGACCAACTTCCTAAATATCAATAATTATCACCATCAAAATATACTATCAACTCATATACTTATTATATTCACCATTTAACATTTCAATTCTCACGTAGCATTCACAATAAAAGCACTTGTTTCATCAAAATGCGCCACATATGTGTCATAACCTACACATATATAAATCATTATCATTACTGTCATAGTATCAAATATCAGCACATCGTAACCTTTAAATTGTGCCACTATATTTTATCGTAACACTCCCTAAATACGATCTTACGCATATTATTTGCTAAAGCCATCACGCATATAAATATTACCTTCCTCTTAATATTCTAACACTTCACTGACAACGAATTATGTAAACTATCAATCACTTCTCCACTATTATATTGACAAACTTACGAACGGCATTCACTGGTATTTTAACGCCTATGTCTGGGATTTACGGTATCTTCAGATGAATACCTATCTCCTTATAAGTACACTCGTATATTAACTACGCACACACAAAATACTATGACCAAAAGAATAAGGTTTTCTACTTACGACACGACTCAAGTGGGGACTTAACTTTGCTTATTGGAGACTGACTTCCATCTCGCTGTTGATCGTCATGGGATGGTAGGCCTCGCTCCATGGTTCGGCTTAAGTAATCGGGTACATCTCGTCATCACAGCTGATTACTGTCCTCCTGGATCATCCATCTCGTGAAGCGTCACCATAGCCAGAGTAGTCTTTGCCTCAGCTTCTTAGAACATCATGACGGTCTTCATTGCGTCAAGGACAGAAAAACACAAGGCATTAGTTGATTCATACATGTCGAAAACTGCTCAGTAGTGCTAATGTGATAATATATCTGTTTTCTGGTACGTCTAATTTGTTTATATGAACTCTAAATATCGTCTTATTTCCGCTGCCTCGCTCGCCAAATCGATGTGAGATTTACGTGCTTTTAGAATTGCACTCTATTTTTCCTTTAATTCAGCTCTCTTAACTTCCTGCAGTATCGGGCAAAGAAAATGTTCCGAGCCCAACCGTGACGTAGTACAAATCCAACTTGACGTTTCTTAACAGCTGGTCTTTAATCTTGCGTATACGTCAATCACAGCTGATGTTTAGCAGGTTATCGTAGATTTAATCTTATCTTCAATAACTGATCAAATAATCCGATAAGTATTGGTTTCTTTATGCGATGCCGTCTTACTTCAATGCCGTGCTGAATTGAGATTTGTTCCAATGGAAGATTTTTTTTTCAATAATTGATTTAAATAATCCGCTCTCGTCATTCTTTCGCACCGCCTTCTAAAAGTGGTTCTTTCCGTGATTGCCGGTTGAACTTATTGCCTCTTCAGCTCGTACCGCTACTAATTGCTTTATCTTAACTCTTTAATGGCTGGAGCGCCATTTTTGTTCCAAATACGGCAACCATAGAACGGTGAAATGGCACAATATTAACAAAATTGGTGGCATTGATTACGAATAGGGCTAGAGATTTTAATTTAGCCGTAACGCGCATCCTCGTAATCGGTATTAGAGAAGAAACAAAATTGTCTCGTGTGGTAGGAATTATTTGATAAGGTACATTAATTGAATCTTATCTTTTTCGTCCATATATCATTTTCAACCTTTTTATTTTCCACAACAGTAGTATAATTGGATGGTTCTGCGGCACCTCCGCCGCCGCACGCCTCCGCCCGCCTCCTCCTCCGCCGCCTCCTCCGCCGCCTCCTCCGCCGCCGCCGCCGCCCGCGGGAAATTTGAATTTTGGCGGGAAATTTGAATTTTGGCGGGAGATTTGAATTTGTAAACAAAGGCACGTGCTTTTTGACAGCTGTCATCGACAACAACGCAACGCTAACCTCACTGTTGCCATCTTGACGGGCCTAAACCTCACTAGTACCAACTTAACCTAACTAGCGTGAGGTAAACAAAGCCACGTGTTTTTTGACAGCCACGTGCTTTTTGACAGACAACAACGCATCGCTAACCTCAGTACTGCCATCTTGACGGGCCTAAACCTCAGTAGTGCCAACTTAACCTAACTAGCATGAGGTAAACAAAGCCACGTGTTTTTTGACAGCCACGTGCTTTTTGACAGATTTGTAAACAAAGCCACGTGCTTTTTGACAGCTCTCATCGACAACAACGCATCGCTAACCTCAGTACTGCCATCTTGACGGGCCTAAACCTCAGTAGTACCAACTTAACCTAACTAGCGCGAGATAAACAAAGCCACGTGCTTTTTGACAGCCACGTGCTTTTTTGACAGCTGTCATCCGCCATCTTTAAACTACAGAGCACCGTGCTGCCCTCTTTCGTCACCTGTCATCGGCAGTGCTGCCATCTTGACGGGCCTAAACCTTAGTGCTACCAACTTAACCTCACTAGCTCGAGATAAACAAATCCACGTGCTCTTTGACAGCCACGTGCTTTTTTGATAGCTGTCATCCGCCATCTTTAATCTATAGAGCACAGTGCTGCCCTCTTTAGCTACTTACCTTTGAAATGTGGTGGCGGATAATTTGAAAAATGCTTTTCGACAAGCAGCCATCTTTAATCCAGAGAGAACAGTGCTGCCCTCTATGTGGCGGCGGCAAATTGAAAATTTCCACGTGCTCTTGTTTGAAAACAAACTCACGTGCTTTTTTGACAGCTGTCATCTGCCATCTTTAATCTATAGAGCACAGTGCTGCCCTCTTTAGTTTGAAATGTGGTGGTGGTAAATTCCACGTGCTCTTGTTTGGAAACAAAGCCATGTGCTTTTTTGACAGCTGTCATCCGCCATCTTTAATCAACAGAGCACTGTGCTACTATCATGCGGGCAATTTCATCACCTGTCATCCGCCATCTTTAATCCACAGAAGACCGTGCTGCCCTCTTTATGGCTACTACCTTAAGCACGTAGTAGCGGGCAGTTTGAAAATTTCTGTTAGCTATCATCCGCCATCTTTAATCAAGAGAGCACCGTGCTGCCATCTTTAGCTAGATACCTTTGAAATGTGGTGGCGGCAAATTGAAAAATTCCACGTGCTCTTGTTTGGAAACAAACTCACGTGCTTTTTCGACAGCTACCATCCACCATCTTTAATCAACAGAGCATAGTGCTGCCCTCTTTAGTTTGAAATGTGATGGCGGCAAATTCCACGTGCTCTTGTTTGGTAAACATAGCCATGTGCTTTTTTGACAGCTGTCATCCGCCATCTTTAATACAGAGAGCACCGTGCCGCCCTCTTTATCGTAGTAGATGTAAATTCGTCACCTGTCATCCGCAGTGCTGCCATCTTTAGCTAGATACCTTTGAAAAGTGGTGGCGGATAATTTAAAAAGAAAAATTCTACAGCAGCCCTCTCTTGACGCTAATTGCATAAGATGGCGGCTATACATGACTCCTTAAGGGTGCTTACGCAAGATGGCTGCTATACACAGGTTCTTATGAGACGCCCTTGGGATGCTTGCGCAAGATGGCAGTTATACATGGCTCCTTATGAGATACCCTAGGGATGCTAGCGCAAGATAGCGGCTGCTCTTATGGGACGGCTTAAGGGTCCTTGCACAAGATGGCTTGAGACGCCCTAAGGATGCTTGCGCAAGATGGCGGACACAAGATGGCGGCTATACATAACTCCTTATGAGACGCTTTAAGGGTGCTTGCGCAAGATGGTTGCTACTCTTATGAAGAATGCTAGCTAGGAGGCTAACGTGTCGTGATAGTTCGATTCATTAAATTTAGGGCTTAAATGCAAAATGTTAAATATATCGAAAACGGTGCACCGTAGAGCAAAACGGACAAAATTTTTCTGCCTAATACCTCGGTTCGCAGTATGAGGTACAAGAAAATCATAGTCTAATGATGGGATCAACGGTTCGGTTCCTACTTGGGCCCTTTGGCATTCGCTCTGTTTTAGCTTTATTGAAGCGAGTCTTCGTAACATGATCAGGTCTAGCTATGGTAGAGAGTATAACGTACCGTGCAGGTTCGATTCATTAAATTTGGAGGCTTAAATGCAAAATGTTAAATATCTCGAAAACGATGCATCGTAGAGCAAAACGGACAAAATTTTTCCGCCTAATACGTAGGTTCGTAGTATCAGGAACAAGAAAAAACATAGTCTAATGATGAGATCAACGGTTCGATTCCTACCTAAGCCCTTTGGCATTCGCAGCTATCTATTTCTACAAGATGGTGGCTGCTCTTATGAGAAACAAGATGCCTTGAGACGACCTAGGGATGCTTACGCAAGATGGCAAACACAAAATGGTGACTATACATAGCTCCTTATGAGACGGCCTAGGGGTGCTCGCACAAGATGGCGGCTACTCTTATGAAGAAAGCTAGCTTAGAGGCTACTGCGCAAGATAACAGCTGCTGTTATGCATGTGGTGGAGGGCAATTTGAAATTCTATGTGCTTAATCAACAGAGCACCCTGCTGCCCTCTTTAGCTGAAATGTGGTGGTGGATAATTTGAAAAATTCTTTTGACAGCTATCATCTTTAAACAAAGGCGACTATACATAGGCTGTTAAGGCCTTATCATTCTCCTCCTCCTCCTCCTCCTCCTCCTCCTCCCCCTCCTCCTCCTCCTTCTCCACCTCCTCCTCCGCCTCTTATGTCAAGGCATAGCTTTATATCGAACAAGTTTAAACCTGCATCACGAAGGCAAGCGTGTGCAGCGATAACATTATTGTCCATGTTTAGACTTTCGAAACATAAGAAGAGTAGAATCAAACGCTGTACTCGATACGACATGTGATCAGAACATTGATTGATGCGTTCAGAAAACAAAATAAGTGATCAAGACTAGAATCGAACACTGTACTCAATACATCATGTGTTTAGAATATGTCAGGGGATACGCTTGTTCTAAGAAGATCAGATTGAAACATAACAAGACTAAAATAGAACACTGTAATCGATGTTGTTAACTTCAACATGTGATCAGAACATTGATTGATGTGTTCAGAACACAAAATAAGTGATCATGACTAGAATCGAACACTGTACTCGATACAACATGTGATCAGAACATTGATCGATGTGTTCAGAACACGAAATAAGTGATCAAGACTAGAATCGAACACTGTACTCAATACAACATGTGTTTAGAACATGTTAGGGGGTACCCTTGTTCTAAGAAGATCAGAATGAAACATAACAAGACTAGAATCGAACACTGTAATCGATGTTGTTAACCTCAACATATGATCAGAACATTTTTTGATGTGTTCAGAGCAAAAGTACAATTTTGATGATTTGCTTAGTGTAAAATCAAAAACCATGGAAACACACTGTACACACATCGCGTAGCTAACTCGCTCAGTAAGCGATATTGCAAAACTACAACTTCAATGATTTGCATAGTGTAAAAATCA
This sequence comes from Anabrus simplex, assembly GCF_040414725.1. Taxonomy (NCBI): domain Eukaryota; kingdom Metazoa; phylum Arthropoda; class Insecta; order Orthoptera; family Tettigoniidae; genus Anabrus; species Anabrus simplex. The sequence continues at coordinate 935,941,372 of NC_090266.1, forward strand.
AAAACACACTGTACCCATACTGCGCAGCTAACTCGCTCGGTAAACGATATAGCCAAAGTATAACTTGAAATTATTTACCTTCCATCATTCGTCTTGTGTGTAAAAATCAGTCGAACAAGTTATCGCATAAACATGGCTGAAAAAAATCGTGATAGGGTATGGAACCCAGGGGTTACATCTTATCAGAAGGGCAAAAATGATGAAAGGACTCTTCCTCCTCCTTACCGCACATTCCTTGTAGGGCTAATTGGCTGAAGGGCTAATGGGCAAAAGGGCTAAAGGGCTAAAGGGCTAATGGGCTAAAGGGCTAATGGAGCAACAACCTCATCGATCGCTATCAGCAAGAACGCTTGTACTTTGTTAAGTGTAGAAAATTAATCTTTATTGGTAAATGGTTTTATGTTCAGAACAAGGAATGGAACCTAGGGGTTACGTCTTACGTAATAAAATCCCCGAGGTGCGATGAGTTACGTTTTTCGAACTAGTGTTTGGAACACTGAACTTTTCAAGATGGCAAGAGTGAGGTTAGCAATGGTCTGTTGTTGGATTTTAAATTCTACGCTATAACATGCATAAGGTGGCAGCCTTGAGGTTTACCGCCGTAAAGATGGCAAGAGTGAGGTTAACAATGTTCTGTTGTTGGATTTTAAATTCCGCGCTATAACATGCATAAGGTGGCAGCCTTGAGGTTTACCGCCGTAAAGATGGCGGCAGTGAGGTTAGCGACGCTCTATTGTCCTTCAAAGTGAGGTTAGGGTTCGTCATGAAGACAGCTGTCAAAAAAGCACGTGGCTATGTTTACCAAACAAGAGCACGTAGTCGTGACGTCACGGTCACGTAATCAATCCTTAGCTCGACGTCGTTAAGAGCAGTATTAGGGTTAGCTATGCTTAAAAGTCTTGGGAACAGAGCAGCAGTATGAATTGCTATGTTTCAAAGCGTGTACACATGACCTATCGATTTTACATGCATCGACCATCGAACTAAACTTCACCCGCTAGATCGTGCTGCTATCTTAGCATAACCTATACCCATAAAATTAAAGTACAATGAATAGCTATGTCTCAAAACGTGTACACATTACCTATCGATTTTGCAAGCATCGACTCTCGTACTAAACTTCTTCCGCTAGATTGTGCTGCTATCTTAGCGTAACCTATACACATGACCTTAAGGTACAAAGAATAGACATGTTTCAAAGTGTGTACACATTACCTATCGACTTTGCATGCAACAAATATCGTACTAAACTTCTTCCGCTAGGTTGTGCTGCTATCTTAGCATAACTTATACACATGAACTTAAAGTATGAAGAATAGCCATGTTTCAAAGCGTGTACACATTACTTATTGATTTTGCATTCATCGAATCTCGTACTAAATTTCTTCCGCTAGATTGTGCTGCTATCTTAGCATAACCTATACCCATGAACTTTAAGTACAATGAATAGTCATGTTTCAAAGCGTGTACACATCAACTATCGACTTTGCATGTATCGACTCTCGTACTAAACTTCTGCAGGTAGATTGTGCTGCTATCTCAGCATAACTAAGACGCATGAACTTAAAGAACAAAGAATAGCTATGTCTCAAAACGTGTACACATTACCTATCGATTTTGCAAGCATCGACTCTCGTACTAAACTTCTTCCGCTAGATTGTGCTGCTATCTTAGCGTAACCTATACGCATGACCTTAAGGTACAAAGAATAGCCATGTTTCAAAGCGTGTACACAATACCTATCGACTTTGCATGCAACAAATATCGTACTAAACTTCTTCCGCTAGGTTGTGCTGCTATCTTAGCATAACTTATACACATGAACTTAAAGTATGAAGAATAGCCATGTTTCAAAGCGTGTACACATTACTTATTGATTTTGCATTCATCGAATCTCGTACTAAATTTCTTCCGCTAGATTGTGCTGCTATCTTAGCATAACCTATACCCATGAACTTAAAGTACAATGAATAGTCATGTTTCAAAGCGTGTACGCATCAACTATCGATTTTGCATGTATCGACTCTCATGCAAAACTTCTTCAGGTAGATTGTGCTGCTATCTTAGCATAACTAAGACGCATGAACTTAAAGTACAAAGAATAGCCTTGTTTCAAAGCGTGTACACATTACCTAATGATTTTGCAAGCATCGACTCTCGTACTAAACTTCTTCCACTAGATTGTGCTAAAATCGTGTAAGTGTGCTGCTATCTTAGCATAACCTATCGATTTTACATGCATCGACTATCGCAAGCATAACTAAGACGCATGAACTTAAAGTACAAAGAATAGCCTTGTTTCAAAGCGTGTACACATTACCTATCGATAATGTATGTATCGAATATCGTACTAAACTTCTTCCGCTAGATTGTGCTGCTATCTTAGCATAACCTATACGCATGACTTTAAGGTACAAAGAATAGCCATGTTTCAAAGCGTGTACACATTACCTATCGACTTTGCATGTATCGACTCTCGTACAAAACTTCTTCCGCTAGGTTGTACTGCTATCTTAGCATAACTCATACACATGAACTTAAAGTACAAAGAATAGCTATGTTTAAAAGTGTGTACACATCACCTATCGATTTTGCATGCATCGAATCTCGTACTAAACTTCTTCCGCTAGATTGTGCTGGTATCTTAGCATAACTTATACCCATGAACTTAAAGTACAAAGAATAGCCATGCTTCAAAGCGTGTACACGTCACCTATCGATTTTGCATGTCTCGTACTAAACTTCTTGCGCTAGATTGTGCTGCTATCTTAGCATAACATGTACGCATGAACTTAAAGTACAAAGAATAGCCTTGTTTCAAAGCGTTTACACATTACCTAATGATTTTGCACGAAACGACTATCATACTAAACTTTTTCCACTAGATTGTGCTAAAATCATGTAAGTGTGCTGCTATCTTAGCATAACCTATCGATTTTACATGCATCGACTATCGTACTAGACTTCTTCCGCTAGAGCATGTAGCAATCGCTTTTGTGTATCCCAAACCTATGTGCACGAACTTAAAGCATAAAGATGAGGTATGTTCTAAAGCGTGTACACATCACCTATCGATAATGTATGTATCGAATATCGTACTAAACTTCTCCTGCTACAGCGTACGAGTATCGCTTGTGCGTGCACGAACTTAAAGCATAAAGAATAGCAATGTATAAATATCTTGTAAACAAAGCAGCAGCATTACGTATAGTCAAGATTAAATGCGTGCACACATCATGTATCTATGATGCACACAGTACTAAACTTATTCCATTAGAATGTACAAAGTTCGCATGTGTTTGTACTGCTATCTTAGCATAGCCTATGTGCATGAACTTAAAGCATAAAGAATAGTTATGTGTAAAAAATCTTGTGAACATAGCAGAGTGTTAACTACGTAGGTGTAGACATTGAACTTTACATGCTGAGGCAACATACTACGTGATCATGACGTCACGACTACGTGCTCTTGTTTGGTAAACATAGCCACGTGCTTTTTTGACAGCTGTCTTCTTGACGAACCCTAACCTCACTTTGAAGGACAATAGAGCGTCGCTAACCTCACTGCCGCCATCTTTACGGCGGTAAACCTCAAGGCTGCCACCTTATGCATGTTATAGCGCGGAATTTAAAATCCAACAACAGAACATTGTTAACCTCACTCTTGCCATCTTTACGGCGGTAAACCTCAAGGCTGCCACCTTATGCATGTTATAGCGTAGAATTTAAAATCCAACAACAGACCATTGCTAACCTCACTCTTGCCATCTTGAAAAGTTCAGTGTTCCAAACACTAGTTCGAAAAACGTAACTCATCGCACCTCGGGGATTTTATTACGTAAGACGTAACCCCTAGGTTCCATTCCTTGTTCTGAACATAAAACCATTTACCAATAAAGATTAATTTTCTACACTTAACAAAGTACAAGCGTTCTTGCTGATAGCGATCGATGAGGTTGTTGCTCCATTAGCCCTTTAGCCCATTAGCCCTTTAGCCCTTTAGCCCTTTTGCCCATTAGCCCTTCAGCCAATTAGCCCTACAAGGAATGTGCGGTAAGGAGGAGGAAGAGTCCTTTCATCATTTTTGCCCTTCTGATAAGATGTAACCCCTGGGTTCCATACCCTATCACGATTTTTTTCAGCCATGTTTATGCGATAACTTGTTCGACTGATTTTTACACACAAGACGAATGATGGAAGGTAAATAATTTCAAGTTATACTTTGGCTATATCGTTTACCGAGCGAGTTAGCTGCGCAGTATGGGTACAGTGTGTTTTTGATTTTTACACTATGCAAATCATTGAAGTTGTAGTTTTGCAATATCGCTTACTGAGCGAGTTAGCTACGCGATGTGTGTACAGTGTGTTTCCATGGTTTTTGATTTTACACTAAGCAAATCATCAAAATTGTACTTTTGCTCTGAACACATCAAAAAATGTTCTGATCATATGTTGAGGTTAACAACATCGATTACAGTGTTCGATTCTAGTCTTGTTATGTTTCATTCTGATCTTCTTAGAACAAGGGTACCCCCTAACATGTTCTAAACACATGTTGTATTGAGTACAGTGTTCGATTCTAGTCTTGATCACTTATTTCGTGTTCTGAACACATCGATCAATGTTCTGATCACATGTTGTATCGAGTACAGTGTTCGATTCTAGTCATGATCACTTATTTTGTGTTCTGAACACATCAATCAATGTTCTGATCACATGTTGAAGTTAACAACATCGAATACAGTGTTCTATTTTAGTCTTGTTATGTTTCAATCTGATCTTCTTAGAACAAGCGTATCCCCTGACATATTCTAAACACATGATGTATTGAGTACAGTGTTCGATTCTAGTCTTGATCACTTATTTTGTTTTCTGAACGCATCAATCAATGTTCTGATCACATGTCGTATCGAGTACAGCGTTTGATTCTACTCTTCTTATGTTTCGAAAGTCTAAACATGGACAATAATGTTATCGCTGCACACGCTTGCCTTCGCGATGCAGGTTTAAACTTGTTCGATATAAAGCTATGCCTTGACATAAGAGGCGGAGGAGGAGGTGGAGAAGGAGGAGGAGGAGGGGGAGGAGGAGGAGGAGGAGGAGGAGGAGGAGAATGATAAGGCCTTAACAGCCTATGTATAGTCGCCTTTGTTTAAAGATGATAGCTGTCAAAAGAATTTTTCAAATTATCCACCACCACATTTCAGCTAAAGAGGGCAGCAGGGTGCTCTGTTGATTAAGCACATATAATTTCAAATTGCCCTCCACCACATGCATAACAGCAGCTGTTATCTTGCGCAGTAGCCTCTAAGCTAGCTTTCTTCATAAGAGTAGCCGCCATCTTGTGCGAGCACCCCTAGGCCGTCTCATAAGGAGCTATGTATAGTCACCATTTTGTGTCTGCCATCTTGCGTAAGCATCCCTAGGTCGTCTCAAGGCATCTTGTTTCTCATAAGAGCAGCCACCATCTTGTAGAAATAGATAGCTGCGAATGCCAAAGGGCTTAGGTAGGAATCGAACCGTTGATCTCATCATTAGACTATGTTTTTTCTTGTTCCTGATACTACGAACCTACGTATTAGGCGGAAAAATTTTGTCCGTTTTGCTCTACGATGCATCGTTTTCGAGATATTTAACATTTTACATTTAAGCCTCCAAATTTAATGAATCGAACCTGCACGGTACGTTATACTCTCTACCATAGCTAGACCTGATCATGTTACGACGACTCGCATCAATACAAGCTAAAACAGAGCGAATGCCAAAGGGCCCAAGTAGGAACCGAACCGTTGATCCCATCATTAGACTATGATTTTCTTGTACCTCATACTGCGAACCGAGGTATTAGGCAGAAAAATTTTGTCCGTTTTGCTCTACGGTGCACCGTTTTCGATATATTTAACATTTTGCATTTAAGCCCTAAATTTAATGAATCGAACTATCACGACACGTTAGCCTCCTAGCTAGCATTCTTCATAAGAGTAGCAACCATCTTGCGCAAGCACCCTTAAAGCGTCTCATAAGGAGTTATGTATAGCCGCCATCTTGTGTCCGCCATCTTGCGCAAGCATCCTTAGGGCGTCTCAAGCCATCTTGTGCAAGGACCCTTAAGCCGTCCCATAAGAGCAGCCGCTATCTTGCGCTAGCATCCCTAGGGTATCTCATAAGGAGCCATGTATAACTGCCATCTTGCGCAAGCATCCCAAGGGCGTCTCATAAGAACCTGTGTATAGCAGCCATCTTGCGTAAGCACCCTTAAGGAGTCATGTATAGCCGCCATCTTATGCAATTAGCGTCGAGAGAGTGCTGCTGTAGAATTTTTCTTTTTAAATTATCCGCCACCACTTTTCAAAGGTATCTAGCTAATGATGGCAGCACTGCGGATGACAGGTGACGAATTTACATCTACTACGATAAAGAGGGCAGCACGGTGCTCTCTGTATTAAAGATGGCGGATGACAGCTGTCAAAAAAGCACATGGCTATGTTTACCAAACAAGAGCACGTGGAATTTGCCGCCATCACATTTCAAACTAAAGAGGGCAGCACTATGCTCTGTTGATTAAAGATGGCGGATGGTAGCTGTCGAAAAAGCACGTGAGTTTGTTTCCAAACAAGAGCACGTGGAATTTTTCAATTTGCCGCCACCACATTTCAAAGGCTTCTAGCTAAAGATGGCAGCACGGTGCTCTCTTGATTAAAGATGGCGGATGATAGCTAACAGAAATTTTCAAACTGCCCGCTACTACGTGCTTAAGGTAGTAGCCATAAAGAGGGCAGCACGGTCTTCTGTGGATTAAAGATGGCGGATGACAGGTGATGAAATTGCCCGCATGATAGTAGCACAGTGCTCTGTTGATTAAAGATGGCGGATGACAGCTGTCAAAAAAGCACATGGCTTTGTTTCCAAACAAGAGCACGTGGAATTTACCACCACCACATTTCAAACTAAAGAGGGCAGCACTGTGCTCTATAGATTAAAGATGGCAGATGACAGCTGTCAAAAAAGCACGTGAGTTTGTTTTCAAACAAGAGCACGTGGAATTTTTCAATTTGCCGCCACCACATAGAGGGCAGCACTGTTCTCTCTGGATTAAAGATGGCTGCTTGTCGAAAAGCATTTTTCAAATTATCCGCCACCACATTTCAAAGGTAAGTAGCTAAAGAGGGCAGCACTGTGCTCTATAGATTAAAGATGGCGGATGACAGCTATCAAAAAAGCACGTGGCTGTCAAAAAGCACGTGGATTTGTTTATCTCGAGCTAGTGAGGTTAAGTTGGTAGCACTAAGGTTTAGGCCCGTCAAGATGGCAGCACTGCCGATGACAGGTGACGAAAGAGGGCAGCACGGTGCTCTGTAGTTTAAAGATGGCGGATGACAGCTGTCAAAAAAGCACGTGGCTGTCAAAAAGCACGTGGCTTTGTTTATCTCGCGCTAGTTAGGTTAAGTTGGTACTACTGAGGTTTAGGCCCGTCAAGATGGCAGTACTGAGGTTAGCGATGCGTTGTTGTCGATGAGAGCTGTCAAAAAGCACGTGGCTTTGTTTACAAATCTGTCAAAAAGCACGTGGCTGTCAAAAAACACGTGGCTTTGTTTACCTCATGCTAGTTAGGTTAAGTTGGCACTACTGAGGTTTAGGCCCGTCAAGATGGTAGTACTGAGGTTTGCGATGCGTTGTTGTTGATGAGAGCTGTCAAAAAGCACGTGGCTTTGTTTACAAATCTGTCAAAAAGCACGTGGCTGTCAAAAAGCACGTGGCTTTGTTTACCTCATGCTAGTGAGGTTAAGTTGGCACTACTGAGGTTTAGGCCCGTCAAGATGGCAGTACTGAGGTTAGCGATGCGTTGTTGTCTGTCAAAAAGCACGTGGCTCCCAAAAAACACGTGGCTTTGTTTACCTCACGCTAGTTAGGTTAAGTTGGTACTAGTGAGGTTTAGGCCCGTCAAGATGGCAACAGTGAGGTTAGCGTTGCGTTGTTGTCGATGACAGCTGTCAAAAAGCACGTGGCTTTGTTTACAAATTCAAATCTCCCGTCAAAATTCAAATTTCCCGCCAAAATTCAAATTTCCCGCGGGCGGCGGCGGAGGAGGCGGCGGCGGCGGAGGAGGCGGCGGCGGAGGAGGAGGCGGGCGGAGGCGTGCGGCGGCGGAGGTGCCGCAGAACCATCCAATTATACTACTCACAACAATTTCCGTATTTCGTTACATACTGTATTTCATTAATTCTAAAATTTCTCGATATGCATAGATTTCCGTTCTAATTCTTTTCTTGGCTGGATCTTCCACTTATAGGCTACTAAGAGTCTAATATTGGACTCTAGTAATACAATTTGAAATAAATAGCTCTAAACAAATGAAAACACCCGGGAACAGGTATATCACAGCGCTAAATTTCACTACATTTTCAGTAACCTTATTGCCAATGCAATAAAACTGTTACTACATCTTCCAGTTAAAATCAGTTTGTTGCACGCAAGAAAATATGTAACTTTTATTTGCAAAACTGCGGCCTACGTATCAAGCCGTTTATCTGACTGTCGTACTACAGGCCCTCAGACAATTCAGAAGGGTGGTCCAGGCAATCCGATTATCGTTTATCAAACATGAAATTCTCATATTGTCCTTCTGTATTGATGTCTCGTTACTTATGAACCTAGGAGGATGCAGAGGTTTGCGTTATATCGCCAATGCTATGACAAATAATATTTATGATTATATTTGCTGAAGTGTGTTATTCTTAAGGATGGCTTCATCATTTTTTATGTACTCCAAAATACCAATATTTTCTTGTTTTATGAAGAATTATTTCCGTAAAATACGATTGATCCAATAATTTGGGATAGAAGTTAACTCTTAAAACATGGCTCAACAGTCCCGAAGGACCACGGCCTACCAAGCGACCACTGCTCAGCTCAAACGCCAGCAGATTACGACGTGTCGTGTAGTCGGCATGATGAACCTTCTCGGCCTTTATTTTTGGTTTTCTGGACAGGGGTCACTATATCACCGTCAGATAGTTCCTCAGTTGTAGTCCCGTAGGCTGAGTGGACGTCGAACCAGCCCTCAGTTCCAGGTAAAAATCGCTGAAGTGCTCAGGAATCGAACTCAGGACTTCCAGGTAAGAGGCAGGCACACTACCCCTACACCACGGAGGCGGCGATCTTTAGAATATTTTAATTCTTATTTTAACTTTATCTACCCCAAATGAAATCTGATGTCTTAGTCCAGTATAATTCTTGTTTATAATTTCTTAAAACATTTCATTTTATCTATTCTTTATGTGTCTTGTTTACATAATATATCTCGTGTTTCACGTCGGAGAATTCCAAGACGAGATATGGGTTAGGATTCCGAAGTTGAGTAGTCTGATATTGCTACAGAGACAATCGTTGGATATCTTGCATATTCAATTTTCAAGACTATCTCTAACATTCCTTCTTGACAATTTTGAAAATTGAATTAACTGATAAAAATTAATTCGTTGTCCGTCTCTGTGGTATAGTGATCAGTGTGATTAGCTGCCACTCCCGAGGCCTGGGTTCGATTCCCGGATCTGCCACGAAATTTGGGAGCTTGTACGAGCACTGGAACGGGGGTCCACTCAAGACTCGGGAGGTCAAGTGAGTAGAGTTTATTCGATTCCCACCTCAGCCATTCTCGAAGAGGTTTTCCGTGGTTTCCCACTTCTCCTCCAGGGAAATGCCGGGATGATACCTAACTTAAGGCCACGGCCGCTTCCTTACCTCTTCCTTGTCTAACCATTTCAATCTTCCCATCCCCCACAAGGCCTCTGTTCAGCATAGCAGGTGAGGCCGCCTGGGCGAGGCACTGAACCTCCTCACCTGTTGTATCCCCGGCCAAATGTCTCACGCTCCAGGACACTGCCCTTGAGTCTGAGGAAAGAACCAACCCTGGAGAGTAAACTGATTAAATATATAAATAATACGTTACTATTTAATTAATATTTCAATATTTAATTTATATTAGCAATTTAGAATTATGCATAAGATAACACATCAGTACAGTTGAAAACTGTATAACTAACACAGGGAAACAGTTGTGGTTATGTATTAACGTACACTTAGTAAACGAGAAATATGAAAGGTACTTTAATATATAATAGAAGAAGCAACAGTCCGTTGTCTTCTTTGTTATGATCATAGAGGAGGCAAATCTCGTTATAATTAATTTGTGCAAATTGAAACTCTCACAATCCTATTTAGTAATTACATTGTAATTAGTATGGTAAAGCTGGAGCTTTTTAATTTAATATGCATATGTCCTTTCCGTATCTACTTACTTATGAAATAAATATTCAGACGCTTTGATATTTGATAGCAGTATGGTGGTTTATGTCAACAGTGTAGTCTAACCAGTACACACATGGCATATTGTGCATGCAGATAAATAAAAGCAAAGCAAAGTCACTCCGTACAGGCCATGAAGGCCCTTGGAGGAGTGGAAGGTAAACGTTTCCACCATTGTTAACCTCCGCACCTGATGGAGTAGAGTGGTTAGCTCTACGCTAGGCCACCTTTGCCCCCAGGAATTAACCTGGTACTCATTTTTGGTGTAGGCTGAGTGAACCTCAGGGCCATATGCACCTCCGGAAGTGGAAATCACGTTTCTTAAATTTTTACGACTTCCTGACGGGGATTCGAACCCACTTGCTTCCGGGCGACCCGAGCACGCCTTTACCGCCTCGGCCAGGCAGCCCCTATGCAGATAAATGATTAATTTAAATTATAATTGCTCTAAACAGTGTGCGAGTTATTGCAATTAGATCATATCTGACTCAGTAGCTAAATGGTTGGCGTACTGGCCATTCGTCACAGGGGTACCGGTTTCGATTGCCGGCAGGGTCGGGAATTTTAACCAACATTGGTTAATTCCGCTGGTACGGGGCTGGGTGTACGTACCGTCTTCATCATCATTTTATCCCCATCACGACGTGCAGGTCTCCTACGGGTGTCAATTCAAAGGACCTGAACCTGGCAAGCTGAACTTGTCCTCGGTCACTCCCGGCACTAAAAGCCATACGCCATTTCATTTTTTATATATGATTGAAGTGGTTTAATAATAATAAAAATAATATTGATTTTTACGTACCGCTAACTACTTTTACGGTTTTGGGAAATGCCGAGGTGCGGGAATTTTGTCCCGCAGGAGTTCTTTTACATGCCAGTAAATCCACCGATACGAGGCTGACGTATTTGAGCACCTTTAAATACCACCGGACCGAGCCAGAATCGAACTTGCCAAGTTGGGCGCAGAAGACCAGCGCTCAACCGTTTCAGTTACTCAGCTCGGCTCAAAGTGAACTACCTTCGACCGCAGGTTCTTCGAAACACTGCAAATATTGATTTCTATATCGTTTGTTTTCAAACAACTCAAGCAAATGTATATTTACCTCACAGTGAAATTTCTCGCGTCTTTTAAGTCTTTATTATGTCACTCAGACACATACAGATACAGATACAGATACAGATAAATCTAACCATTATACGACCATTAATCATCAATAATACATCAATAAACGCAGTTCTAATTTTAGTTACTACGAAAGTACATTTTAAATTTTCTAACCTCCAAATTTCTTGTTAGTTTAACCGTGACCAGGTATTTTGAAATAGAATATAATATACCTGTGGTTCGGAGTGCAAATAAAACTGGGGTCTCACCACAATATCAACAGGTACGTAAGATTAACATTAAAATATTCCTTTAAAACGTACTTAATTCTTAGTTATTTTAGACGTTCGCTTAGGCTATCTGAACATTTTTTTTTGCTAGTTGCTTTACGTCGCACTGGCACAGATAGGTCTTATGGCGTCGATGGGACAGGGAAGGGCTAGGAGTGGGAAGGAAGCGGCCGTGGCCTTAATTAAGGTACAGCCCCAGCATTTGCCTGGTGTGAAAATGGGAAACCACGGAAAACCATTTTCAGGGCTGCCGACAATGGGGTTCGAACGTACTATCTCCCGAATACTGGATACTGACCGCACTTAAGCGACTGCAGCTATCGAGCTCGGTACTTCCATTTGTTAGTGTAAATACTAACTAAGATCTGCTCACGTAAGAGTTAAGTGGAGAATTATTTGTATCGCATTTATTGAAGGTGGTGCAGTGGTGCGATCTGAAATTAGCGCTCTGGCAGTGAGCTCGACTGAGGAGGGAGCCACATAGGTGCGGCGGCGCTGCCAGCCTGACGTGAACGTAGCCTGGCAGTGTAGTTACACCGCATGCGAGGGACGTAACATATAGTCCCTGAGTGAGTTTCGGCCCTCAAGAGGCCACGGCTGGTCCGTGGTCCGAAAACTCTCCACTCCGACCGACCAAACGAGCAGAGGAGGGATGATCGCGGCTCTACGTCCCTGCATCCGGGAGACGGTGAGGGGCTGATCCCAACCATCGCTGTGCTGAGATTGGTTTTCCGTGGTTTTACATTCTCTTGCACTAAGGAGAATGCCGTGACAGTTCCTAGTATAGGCCACGGCCGCTAACCCCCTCACCATCTCCGAACATCTCCTTCACCTTATCGCATATTCCTGGCCTGGGTGACGGCGTTATCGTCTAGGAGGCCCTCCGTCTCCTTCGGGAACGGAATGAAATCGTTTTAATAGTAGTAGTCAGTAAGAAGGAGGCTTTCATACGCCATTTAATTCACCTATACCGGCAATCACAACCATTCACCCATGAAGTCATTCAGCCAATCTTTAACTCACTTTCTCATTCATCATGTCATGCTGTATATTGATACAATCACTCATTTATTCATGAAAGAATTTAAAAATATCCAGCAACAAATATAAACGGACCAGCAAACTGCCAATAACCTAATCAATCTCTTGCGAAGAGGTCGACACCATTCTCCCACGTCATTCAATAGCCGCATCTCTTCAACCATCTCCTTCAATTCCTTACATCATCTGCACCTGTCTGCATCTCTTAGCCAGAGAGAGGGGTAACCCTCTTGGTGGCCATATAACCCCTTCAACGTAAGAACTGGAAACTTGACAGCCGTCAGTGAAGATGCCTTTCGTCCTAGAGAGCTCAAAATTGAGATCTCTCTGAGCGCTCATTCTGTAGTGACTTGCCTTACAAGCAACGGGTTCCACACTTCGTACGCAGGCCACCGTAGTTATTTGGCTTAATCTGTGGCCCTGTCAGGGGTCTCAGAGATCTCCGAGGAGTTCCACTCCAGGAATACTATTTCCCACTTCCCAGTATTGATCCTCTTCTCTCCCCAAGTTCTTGGGTTCCAAGGTTCCCCCCTTTCGAGTCCACTCGAAGGGTCTGTGAAGGCTTTGTTCACGGCTTGAATATCGTCGCTGGGTCTAACCCGCTCCTTTCTTAGGATCTTAGGTTACGTGGGTGGGCGGGGTAAACTAGCGGGAGTTGATGACAGCAGGTGCTCGATTCTATAACCCTCAAAATATCGCTTTATCCTTCCCGTGCCGCCACCGTCACTACGACCAACAAACACCTCCAGTTCAAGCCGAAGTCGAAGGCGCCATGTCTTACCACACGGCCATCATGACTACCTACAAACTACCATGATCTCTCAGTGGCACCAACACCAAAACTGCGAACCTTCGTGGGCCCAAAGTAAACGGTCAACGCCTCATTCGTCACCAGAGATAGAACTCGGCCCTCATCTAATAGCAGTAGACTCGCCACCACCACGTAACACCCAGACGAGTCAGCCAGACGACCCCGACGTGGACTCCACCAACGCAATCCCCGTTACTCCTTCCCCCCCTGAGTGTTAATTCCCATCGTTCCCACTAGCTCATCGTCACATTACATCTGTACGGCCCGTTCATTCGCACCTCGAAAGCTCAAACTTCTTACACCAGGTCAGTCCCGCCCCCGAACTCCAGTCTATAATGAAAGTCTTTTCCCTTTTCACCTACTCGAATATACAGAAGGATATGATAGTGGAAGTTAGACCCACAGGGAACAGGATCATTATTAAGGTGCACGTGGAATATTCTGCTAACAAAATCACTCACTCGATCGACTCGGCCCAACTGGGGTGTTCTGTACCTTTTCAGCAGCTCAGCCCACCAACAACCAATGTTCCAACAGCACCACCTTGACACCTACTATTTAGCAGCGTGGTACGGGGAGTCGACCCCCGATATAACAGAATAAACGATATTCGATGAGCTCAACGCAGAAGGCATCCTAGTGCGGAAAGCCTTCCGCAGAAAAAAAACTGCTTGGGGCCAACTTACACGGTATTCCACACTGCGCTATTCCAGTACCAACTCCCCACCACAATACAATACTTGCGGCCGGGTACATACGATCTATTGCCGGTTTTGTAAAGCTCACCCCACTCCACCAGAAAACAAACCGGATCTAGTTGCAGTACTCCGTACCACAGACCCCACTAACCTCCAACTGACTCGATCTACTCTGCCCCCTTCCACCCTGGAGGACATCATCAGATTTTATTTAACCCTATCACTCATACATCTCTTTCCATATCATCGCCCCTCCTCCTAACTCGCCTTCAAGCCGCAGCCAGTCAGGCTTTAAATCTTCATATCCAGACCACCGGACTCCACACCCATTTCCAATTCCACAAACTCGAAACCTGAGTTTAAAACATCATTCTTGCATAATAGATTCCATTTCCCTTCCTGACAGACTATTCATTCCTATAATGATCGGTGCGAAGACCGAAGCCGAAAAACTCATAACCAGATATTCGTGTAATCACTTACTCACCTGTTCATCCATTCCATCATCCATCCTTATCCATTTAATTGCTCATCTATTTACTTATTCACGCGGTCCATTACTTCACCGATTCATTTGTCTATATTCTTCACACACACACACACGCACACTGTAAGTAGTTTCCAGTACATATTGTCGCTGTGGAAGCAATACCGCGGATCTGAAAAATATCCTTTCTATCCATTATTTTCCCTGAGACCGGTCTTGCCTCCCAGCCACATATGGATATGCAGTCCATCAGAACAATTTTCGTTGTGTAATTTAAAGTACGTATGCATGCATACAGTACAATGACAGGGGACGCCTATTTGCCTTACAAGTTTACCCAGCGGGTTGCTCACTTTATGGGAGTAATCGCTCCAAACTCAAATGACAGGAACAGGATCGCACCTAACTGCATTACTGGTATACCAAGCGAGTTACCCTTATTACAGGAGCAAGTGCTCTACACTGGCATGGACGAGCACTCCAATAACAATCACAAGGTGTAGGCTTGCCACCAACCCACAGTACATTTCATACTTAGCGCGTTGCGTACAAGTAAGGAACGCTATCTAACGTAAATACAACGGCGAAACTAAAGGATTAAAAAGACAGCTGACCAACGGCAACGAGCAGCACTAACAAACCAAGCAAGTTGTCCACCTAGCCATATATCACATGGCTAGTAGTAAAAACACTCACTAACAAGTAGAAATTAATCAAATACAGTGTATCATAGAATCTGTCCGGCTCCCTGGCTGAATGCTCAGCGAGTGGTCTTCGGTTCCGAGGACTCCGAGTTCGATTCCCGGTCGAATCAGGGGTTTAAACTTCGTATGTTTAAGTCCTGTAGCATGGGGACTGGGTTCTGTTCGTCTTAATACACATTTTCACTACACACATCACACTACATTAAGAACTACCTCAGAAACACGCAAGAATGGATACATCCCTCCAAAATGTGTTGGCATCCGTGCCCACATAATGTGCCCACCAGAAGTAATTAGAAAAGGATCGGGAAGAAGAATAAGTGTATCAAACTCCCATGCCACACACTTAGTATAAAACACAAACCACTTGCACCAAGCAATTTATCATGGGACAAAGGACCTCACAAGGTCGGTAGTCCCAACTTCCATAACTTTAAATTATGTATAGGTAGATACATTAAATGTATATCGTCGCTGCCGGGACAAAATCTCCTATGTGAAATATTTTAGCTTAGAACTTTGGCCGGTAAGGTTCTGTCATCTAAGGTGCAATATTGTGTGCATATCGTCAAGGCATTCTCGCTCTTCATGACGTATGTGTTGCGGGTCAGTATATCTCCAAAAATGTTATCACATAGGAGGTTTTTTCCCGGCAAAGACGATATATCAGTATAATGTAATAAGTAAGGATATAGAAAACTAACATATTATTAGTGGAGATAGTAGAGAGTAAACACGAACACATTGGGAGCGTATAACCACGTTGAATGACATGTTTTCCTATATCCTTATTTATTATATTTTACTGATATTTACATTTTACCCTATCTACCATTGCATAATTTAAAGTTATTACTTGCTTGTTCCTTGTTGGACACTCTTTAATCATCCTTTTAGCAGTTATCCTTCACGCTTAAACACTGTTCGGACGTTTACATTCGACTGTCCCACTTGTTTGCTTGCCAGACCTGTCTTCCTCCTGTTTCAATTTTCTGAATTTTCTCATTGGAGGTCGCTCTCCACGTCACTCTGATACGTTACGGCAACTTCGTTTACTATTGGTTCTGAGAAGATATTGTATCTTTCCGCTTATTTCCTCTTTTAAATTATTTATTTTGTTACATTTTCGATGACTATTATTTTATATCCTATACCAAGATTCTTTTACGGCTTACTTTTACATTTCCCTTAATGTTTTTGTTTATTCTTAATTATTTCTTGTGGGTAATCTTAATTTTAGTCTTACCGAGCTCGACAGCTGCAGTCGCTAAAGTGCGGCCAGTATCCAGTATTCTGGAGATAGTAGGTTCGAACCCCACTGTCGGCAGCCCTGAAAATGGTTTTCGGTGGTTTCTCATTTTCACACCAGGCAAATGCTGGGGCTGCACCTTAATTAAGGCCACGGCCGCTTCCTTCCCACTCCTAACCCTTCCCTGTCCCATCGCCGCCATAAGAGCTATCTGTGTCGGTGCGACGTAAAGCAACTAGCAAAAAAAGAGAAAATTTAGTCTCCTTTCAGTTCTAATTCTTTATAGGTTTTCCGCCCGGCCTCTCTCGATTAAAAGGATCTGTCTTCCTGTGGCTTCTGTCATGCATCTCCCAAGGATGGGAGAGGCTCGGAAGGGGAACTGTGGAGGCTACATAATCTACACGTGTTCGCTTGTAGCCGGCCTTATGCTCTCCTCGTGCATTTTGGTTCGTCAGCCACTCAAGGCCACGACACTCCTGCAGTTACTCAAGACTGGAAACATTGTTCCGATTTCAGCTGCAAGCCGATAAGATAAACACACTGAGGAAAAAAGATGGATGCATCAAGAGCTAACCAGAAGAAATGGACTTAACAAGTATCATTTTTCAGAGATTTTCTATTAAAAGCCAAGCTATTGGGCAATTCTAGATTTCAAAACGCAGATTTTAGAGATTTTAAAGACTCTCTTCTCTTCGAGCGATAATGGCACTTGTCTTTGTATTCCTCCGGTTGAAAAACTATGAAATTATTAAAGGCTTGCCTTTTTAATTTTATTAAGCTTTGTATCAACCTGGAGTTGACATAATCAATGATCAGCCTAATGCTGCTTTTGTACTCATTTATTGCTCATTTAGGGCTCTTGGTAATGTTATTCAATTATCCGCCTAGTGTTGTTTTTGGTACTTGTTTATCGGCAGTTCATGGCATGTCTTTATGTTAATAATTATTGAACAGCCCAGTGCTTCTTTATAATGTTAAACGTTGGTTTCTTTACTCTTAACTGTTTAATGCCAAATTAATTTGCTAATTTTTTCATTCATTTGTAACATAATGTTGCAGTGGTAATTCAGACTTTGGTCTTTCAATTGTATCCCCGTATTGCCAAATTCTGGCTTTCATCAAGATAAATGTAATCTTAATCAATAACTATAACAGTACATTATGCAACAAGCCTATACTGGCTTCGCTCGTTTTATAAACACACTCGCGTCTTGTAGGTGACTTGCATACGACTTTTTATGCCCGACGATAATTATAACTCTATTTTTAAAATAGTCATTAATTTCTGTCGAGATGTCGCTTGACAGTTGAGTTTACTGAACAGGCGCAGAGCGCACGCGCTGGGTTATTGATATTCCGCGACTGCATCAGGGACTTTCACAATGTCATATATTTTCAAAGCTTTGATAGACGGTTATCATAACGTAGCTTTATTTCAAATACAAATTGTTTATTGTACAGTTGGTGACGTAAATTTGCGGGAATGTGCCGTGTGGTTGGGGAATATTGGAAGTAGAAGGTGCATTGATGTTAATATGTGTGTCCGAAATTTTTGATTTTGCTATCCTTACCTAATTGGTCAAGCAGTTGTATCACAATGAAACTTCAACTATAATGAGCCTCATTAAGATACAGTTTTCTGGCATATAATACTTATATTTCGGCATCGTCGAGCATAAAAGTTGTCTAACAGCAAGACTCTGGTCTTACATCTGTATAAATAAAATTGTAGGGGGTCCGCTGTCTGTAATTTCTTTTGTTTTGCCAATTTTTCAGATATTTATCCGTTTTAGGTCAACTCAAGACCGAATCGGTGGTTTTTACGTTTCGTGTCTGTTTGTTTGTCTGTCTGTCTGTCTGTCTGTTTGTCTTTTCCACCATCACGTCCAAACGGCTGGATAGATCTGAACCAAACTTCATATTTAGAGTATACTCATCCCGGGGAAAGTTCCGATATGAATATCATTTTAAAATCTTTGAATACACGGGGGGTTTATAGGAAAACCAGAATGGTTTCTCCACCATCACGTCGAAACGGCTGGATAGATCTCAACCAAACTTCATATTTAGAGTATACTCATCCCCTGGAAGGTTTCGATATGCATATCATTTTAAAATCTTTGAATAGACGGGGGTTTATAGGAAAACCAGAATGGTTTTTCCACCATCACGTCGAAACGGCGGGATAGATCTCAACCAAACTTCATATTTAGAGTATACTCATACCGGGGAAGGTTGCAATATCCATATCATTTTAAAATCTTTGAATAAACGGGGGTTTATAGGAAAACCAGAATGGTTTTCCTCCATTGATTTTCTGTAAACTTCGTTTACCGTACGTGAAACGTCTCTTCATTATAAACAACTTTCGTTATGTTCATAATTTACCTTACTCTTCACATGACGCAGAAATTTACAATTTTCCGCTGGTATCATGCTCTGCATTGAGTGACCGACAGACCGACAACGAACCTACAGGTTACCATGGCATGCCAGCAGGGAAGTAACGTATTGCCATTTTCCTCATCATGCTTTTAAATTCGTGGTTGTTCCTTGGGTAGAAGGCAAGAGAGGCGTCAATCGGCCTATCTGCGGGATATTGGCGGAATATCGTTGGATGTTATAACCGCCTTCGAATAGATTAAGTAATAACACCATTAGTCATCATCTTATTATTTGTTTACCTAGGAATCACTGGACCTAAATTTCTCCTCTGTTACCGCTTTATTATATCCATAACTCACACTAGCATAATTTATTGAGGGGCATTTGATTTTCCAATACAGTCACTTGGCATTTACATATTTGTCGTTATCCGACTGTTCTCAGTTATAATCCATTTTCTATTACTTTCAACTTTCTTAACTGTATTATTTTCTTCCTTAATTACGCCGTATGTACGCGAGTGCTACAAACTACTGGATGTATTTCCACCAAGACTCATATTTAGAATACACCTGTCCTTGATAGGTTTTAAGGCAAATATTGTTTCTAAATCCCTGAACTGACTGGGGGTTTATACGAAACCGAAACAGCGATTTTGCACTTCCACAAAATATACACAACCAACGTTAATTTAAATCTACCTGCCTTGGTAGAAATTAATTTCTAAACCTTTTATCTCATGTGCATCATTTCGATACGAGGATTAATAAGGGAGATATCATTAACGGACCGTTTTTCTGTACAAGTCCCATCGGACTTAACTCACGACCGGGTGCGTGTAAAGCGTATTCCTTACAACTGGAAAACTACTGAAGACATTCGAACCAAAATTTATATTTAGCATCCACCTGTCCAAAGGTAGGTTTTAAACGTAAATAACATTTCATGTTCCGGAACGGACTGGTGGTTTATAGGGA
This sequence comes from Anabrus simplex, assembly GCF_040414725.1. Classification (NCBI taxonomy): domain Eukaryota; kingdom Metazoa; phylum Arthropoda; class Insecta; order Orthoptera; family Tettigoniidae; genus Anabrus; species Anabrus simplex. Next base: position 935,961,424 of record NC_090266.1, read on the forward strand.
ATCGAAATGGTGATCTTACTCTTCCACAATATATACAGAACAAGACCAACCTGTCTGGAAATCGACCAAACGTGATGGAATTCCACCTCTAAACCTTTTTTTCATGTGCATGTTTTCGTCAGGAGGATTAATAAGGGAGATATCATGAATGGTCAGTTTTGCAGGTTAAGTCCAGCGGACATAGCTCAAAAGGTGTTTTACATGGAGCAGATTCCTTATCTATATAAATCAAATCGTAACGACTGTGTGCCTCTACACTGACTATTTTGGCGAAATTTTCGTACAGCTTTCCGTTTAAGGGGTAATAATGACCATCTGCATAATTTTTGGTTTAGTTTCCTGAAAGTCCTAATTTTTTTACCCGCCTCGCCCAAAATTCAGATTGCGGCATAATCTGCCAGAAGAAAAAAGAAGATAATTGAAATTTGACAAAATTATACGTTTTAGCTGTAACGAACGGAAACCATCCAAGATCATTAAATTTTTCACTTCGCCATAAGACCTATCTGTGTCGGTGCGACGTAAAACCCCTAGCAAAAAAAAAAATTCACTTTTTATCCCCGAAGAATATCGAAATATGCAGGCAATTTTAATGATGGTGGAGACCTTCGGAAATTCCTATCACATAATAGATTGCACAATCTCCCTTCAATTTGGAATGATCTACAACCATGGTCTTATGACTTTTTGCCGTATCTGTATCCCTTTTACGTTTGATTTTTCTCTATTAATCGATGTTAAGTCAATTTGGAATTTTCACATGCATAATTCATACTTTCGATTACTTATATGAAATACAGAATCATCAAACTCTTCACGAAAATTGGCCCACCCAGTAGCCATATATGAGCCAAATGCTATGTATGTAGCTGTCACATAATTATCTGAAAAGTAATGTAATGTGAGATAATTTTACAAAAACGTTACCCTGTTCCACGTTTCTAACTCAATCTGACCCAAGAATAGATGACATATCAAAGGACCAGCCATTTAGGCCACTAAATCCGGCGTGTCTTATGGTATAATCCTTTGTCGATATGACGTACGTTTAGTAGCAGTTAATCTGTAAATGAAGGTCTTCAATATTGTAAACACGCATATACTTTCGTATGTCGATCTATATATATTCACTGATGTCGATTTGTAGCGATCGAGAAAGGGTGGGTCTGCTATTGTAATCAGTACTCCCAACACCGACTTTGACTGGCAGTATGAAAGGGTTCCTTCTCCAACTCCTGTGTAACTGTCATTAGTAAGGAAGGCTTACAATTGTAATGAATAGTTCACTTCTCGATTTGACTTGCAGAAGGCAAGTGAGCATGCAGTTTTGTTTAAAACTCCCCTACCCGATTGTGTTTGGCAGTAGGCAAGGGTGCCGGCCATTATAAAGAAATGTCCTCATCTAAAATGTGACTGGCATTAGGCATAGTGGCCTGCTATTTTGATGGAAACTCACCAACTTGGTGTGACTGGCAGTAAGGTGGCTGGAAGTAGGAAAATGGGCCTGGCATTATAATGATAACTGCACAACTCAATTTCGAGTGATAGTAGGGTAACTGCCTGCCATTATTATAAAAACTCCTCAACTGTAATCTATCTGGAAGTAGGAAAGTGGGCTGCCATTTTAACGAAAACTCCCCAAATTGATTCTGTCCGCCTAGTAGCCAATGGGGCCTGCAATTATAATGTAAACTTCCCAAGTCGATTGTGAATGGCAGTAGGCAAGTGAGCCTGCCGTTATATCACAAATCCATAACAAACACTTTACATTGGAAACAACGTACGGGGACCTCGCCATGCTCTTTCTCGGATAACGCTAAGAGACATGCAATTTTAAAACAATCTTAATTACTGCATGTACACTATTCACTTCGATATTCGAATACAATGTAGAATACCGTAGCGAAGCACGGGTACATTCGCTAGTTTCAAATAATTGTATGTCTGTTCTGTGGATTTTTTCAAAGTTCAAGCGAATTGTTAGTAAAATTTGAAGGTTTTTCATTTTCTTTTAAGAAGTGCGTATTAGACAAGTAATAATAATACATTCATAATCTATTTGTATTATATGTGATTCCAACCTCCTTCATTTGATCATAATTTACATTCTTATTTCAATGGTCTGCCATTCTATCCCCTAAGGGATTTTCGTGCAAATCATTCCAACATCCTTCCGCAATACATAAGGCGCATATTAAGAACCTGTTCCATTGTTGTACATTTATCTATACTAAATGTTACGTGCTAGAATCGTTTGTAGCCTCAGCAATGTACAGAACCCAGACCAAGCAAATGGAGTTCCCGGTTAGTCTGCAGCTTCTGCAACATTCAGCAACTCCGACTTAACGTTGTTGCCTGTAGCCGTTTCATTCAGCACAGTGATAGCTCCTGCAGGTACTGCTACTGCGGGTAGCACGCTGTCATTACAGTACCGATGCTGATACTTCACCACTTTGCATCTGATGTAATGAATGTGGCACGCGATCCTTTCGCAAGGAGAGAGGGCGCTCTACTGAAGCACTTCATGAAGGTTAGTTCTAGCTTTCAAGTATTGAAGCATATGAACACAATTTTAAAATAAATGTTTCTTCATTTCTAAATAACTTTTATCAATAAAAAAACGTGATTTGGTAGAATTTGGTGATGTTGTTTCAAGAATGAAAAATGCCACTCTTTGTTTAATAGTGTGGTTTTTACAGGCATGTTCTATTATTGTTCAGCAGACCCCCTCGTGTGTGCTTCTACAATTGTAGGGGGCTAACCTTGGTTACCCTCTTCAATTAAAGATCCTCTTCGTGGTGAGGGGGACTAGTAGCTCCTTTCTTGGGATGCCGAATGGAGCCCTATTGGGTAACCGTTCGGCATACAAGGAGGAGGAAGCTAAAGCACCGCCCAACCCTAAGGTGTAACGCGACCCGTGCCGATGGGGTGCATGGCACATGGGAGATGTGTCTTGGACGGAGCCTTCGAGATACTTGGCGCCCTCTCGAAGTAAGTAGCCTTACCCAGGTATGCGGGGCTCTGCCTGGGCGGACATATATTTCCCTAGCTACTCGTGGGATTTGTATGAATACGGTAGCCATCCATAAACCGGAGAGCTCTTCTGGGTCCTCCGAGAGAAACACTACAACAACGACCGAAGGGGACTCTTCGGAGATACCCTCGGATAGTTCATCTTCGACAGTTAGAGGGCTCACTCAAGAGGTGGGCAATCTACAGGTCCAGAAGAAGAAGAAGAAACAGCGCTCTGGCGCTGAAAAGAGGAGATACAAGAAGGCCTTAAAGGCCCGGGAGCAGGCCAAAGAGGGCCTGACTCCTGGGGCTGAGGGGACTTCTACTATCACAACAGCGACAACAGTGGAGGGATCCAATGGGCACAAGAGGCGGGACCCTGAAAAGGGCTCTGCTTCTAGGGCACAGAGGACCCCACCCACTAAGATGCCAGCGGGGAAACGACTTCTGTCGGGGGCAACCCCAGAAGAAGACCGGCAGACCCGCAAGAGACCCAAGGTGGAGTACGCCAGGATAGCCAAAGCTGGGATCAGGATGGCCATAGTACCTGTGGGATATCCTGACCAGCAGCTATCCGAGAAACAGGTGGAAGCTGTGGAAGAGGCTATCACCAATCTGATAGACGGGCTTCCGGAGCAGGGGCCCATTAAGCCTCAGTTCCTGGACTGCTATCTGTCGAAGGGTGCGGCCGTCATCATAGCAGAGAACAACGAAACTGTAGCATGGCTTTCTAGTCTTGTTGCAGGTATACAACCGTGGGAAGGAGCCAGGCTCACAATTGTGGGCATGGACAAACTCCTTTCCTACAAGAGAGTCATGGTCTGGATACCAGGACAACCAAAGGACAATAATGTCCTTTTTGGAAGAATGGCACGCCAGAACCATGGCTTAAATCCCACCAGCTGGAGGGTCTACGACCGCAAGGAGGAGAAGAGAGGTGTCCGCCTTGTGGTCAGCATGGACTCCAGGGATGTGGAGAAAGTGGTGGGGAAGAAGATCTTCTGCGGGGTGCATGTGGCTACCTTCACCTTGGTGGAGGGCAAGCATGACAAGCAGAGGACCAACCCCACCACAGAAAAAATCGAGACCAGCAGGGGCAAAGAGCTGGAGCCCGGACAGGAACCGGGGCCAGCCAAGCCCCAGGATCCATCGCGGGAGACGGAGCTGCAAGTTCCGGAGACCGCATAAGGTAAAGTATTCTATGAAAGTAAAGAATGATTACTTTCATACAAGCAAATATACAACATTGTATAGCGGCCTCTAGGGTACTTAATGGAAGTATCCAGAAAGGCGGGTTTTCGGTCGCCCTGATACAGGAACCCTGGCTTAGACAGGGGCATATCATGGGACTAAAATGTGCAGGTTTCACGCTATTCAGTGGAATAGCAGAGGAGAAGCCTAGAGCATGTATACTAGTTAAGGATCATAACGCTTGGGCTATACCGGGTTTCATTAGTAGAGACCTGGTAGCAGTCCTAATGAGATATGAAGAGGGCGGACAGCCAAGAGACTTGGTTGTCTGTTCTGCATATTTCCCAGGAGACTCTGAATCTCCACCCCCGCCGGATGAGTTCAAGAGACTGGTGATATACTGTAGGAAACAAGGATTAAACCTCATAGTAGGATGCGATGCCAATGCTCATCATAGCATTTGGGGAAGCAAAAATACAAACCGAAGGGGAGAGCACTTCATAGAATTTCTATGTACAACTGATCTTGAGATCATGAATATTGGTGATACCCCTACCTTCATTAATAATAGGAGCGAAGGGATCATAGATCTTACCCTGGGTTCCATGGGAATCATGCAGGAATTTAAAGACTGGAAGGTCTCTTTGGAGCCTTCCTTGTCAGATCATAGACACATTGTGTTTTATATAGAGGGCTCCATCGAGATCCCGTCTTACAGAAACCCTAGACGAACCGATTGGATATCTTTTAGGGAGGACGTGAGGAGGGGACTGGAGGGAGGACCCTCAAACGTAATTAAAAACAAAGAGGAGCTGGAGCTCAGTGTGAGTTTTCTCACACGGACACTGGTTACCTCTTATGAATTAAACTGCCCTATTGTTAAGGCAAAAAGAGTAACAGGAAGCTTCAAGTGGAATAGTTATCTTGAACACCTGAGGAGAAATACACGAAGGCTCTGGAATAAATACAGGGAACTTCAGGATCAAGAAAGCCTAGATTCTTACAAAGAATCACAAAGAAGGTACAAGTCAGAAGTCAAAAAGGCTTCTAGGAAATCTTGGAGACAATTTTGTGACTCCATTGAAAGTCAACATGAAGCGGCAAGGCTTCATAAAATTTTAACCTCGGATAGAAGGGCAAGGCTGGGCTCACTGGAGACTCCTTCTGGTGGATACACATCCACAGAGGGGGAGACCCTGAGCTTACTGCTTGATGCCCACTTTCCAGGTTCGGTAATCACGAATTGTGAGGTAGAATCGAGCGGATCCTTCAGACCCGATAAAAGTGGCTGGAGGGAAGCCGCAGAGATTGTCACCCCAAGAAGGGTTAAGTGGGCATTAGAATCCTTTGCCCCTTACAAAAGCCCAGGTGTGGATGGGATCTTCCCGGCGCTTCTTCAGGAGGCGGGAGAGGTCCTTATACCATACCTGGTTAGAATTTTTAGAGCCTGTCTCACTATGGGGTACGTGTACTCCTTGTGGCGTCAGGCGAAGGTGGTATTTATACCTAAACCCGGAATGTCTTCATATACTAGACCTAAGGATTATAGACCCATTAGTCTAACGTCTTTTCTACCTAAGACTTTGGAAAGACTGGTGGATAGACATATCAGGGAGAAAGTATTAAGAGACTTTCCCCTGCATTCCCACCAACATGCATATCAACCAGGGAAGTCGGTTGAGACGGCACTGCACCAGCTGGTTTCTAGGCTGGAGAGTGCCTTGGATCAACAACAACTTGCCATGGTTTTATTCCTAGATATAGAAGGGGCCTTTTAACTATACATCTTTGGGCTCCATAGAACGTAGTCTAGAGAGAAGAGGAGTGAGCAGCATGCTCATAAAATGGATTATGGCCTCACTGCAGGGCCGTCAAGTTCTGTTTACCCTCAACGCTGTAATGTTGAGAGCTAATATAGACAGGGGGTGTCCACAGGGAGGAGTATTATCACCAACATTATGGTGTCTGGTAGTGGATGAACTACTTACCAGGTTAAATGTTGGAGGAATATACGCCCAAGGCTATGCAGACGACATAAGCCTGATGGCGGTAGGAAATTTCCCCAGTACGGTTTCCGAACTCGTACAGAGCTCTCTACGTAGGGTGGAAAGATGGTGCCACGAGACAGACTTGTCGGTTAATCCCGATAAGACGGAGCTTGTGGTATTTACCAAGAGGAGGAGGCTAGACGGACTGTCAGAGCCTTTCCTATTTGGGAAAAAATTAGTTAAGACAACTTCGGTTAAGTACTTAGGGGTAATCCTTAAGGCAAGACTGAGTTGGAAGAAACACATAGATCATAAGGTGGATAAGGCTCGCAAGATTATGTGAGCCTGTCGCAGGGCCGTCGGGAAGATTTGGGGCCTAAGACCTAAGGTGGTCCAGTGGCTCTATATCTCCATTGTACGGCCCACGATCACCTATGCATCTATAGTTTGGTGGCCAGGCTCAGAGAGTAAAACTGTGAGCACCAAGTTAAACAGTGTCCAAAGACTTGCGTGTCTAGGAATAACAGGGGCACTGGATACTACACCATTATGTGCAATGGAGGCCATCCTAGGTTTTCCCCCATTACATTTATATGTTAAGGTAATAGCGGGAATGAGTGCCTATCGCCTTTGGTCACTCGGAGGATGGTCCTTCAAAAACCCGAATAGAGGTCATGCCTCTATTCTTACAAGGCTTCACCAGACTTGCCCCATGACAATGATGATCGGGGATCTGATGAAGCCTAGCTTTAATTTGAATTCTAAATTTACAGTGGTGATACCCACAAGGGAGGAGTGGGCCGCGGACGCTGGGGCCCGTCTTAAGTCTGGGGGCTGTACGTGGTACACAGATGGCTCGCGGACGGAGACGGGCACAGGCGCCGGGGTCTGGGGGCCTAAGACAAGGCTCTCCCTTCCTATGGGTAAATATGCTACTGTTTTCCAGGCTGAAGTATACGCAATACTAGCCTGTGCTGTAAATATATGGAATATGCCTGGACACAGAAGACATATCACTATTTGTAGTGATAGCCAGGCAGCGCCAAAAGCACTATGTGCAGTTAAAACATCAAAACTGGTATGGGAATGCCAAAGGATGTTAGATCAGCTGTGTGAGCTTAGCTCAGTTACCCTATTATGGGTTCCTGGGCACACAGGTATCAGTGGAAATGAAGAAGCTGACAAACTAGCGAAACAGGGCTCAATGGGTTCCTTCATAGGACTCCCTTCCTGGGAGTGCCACTCCGAAGTGTGAGATTGGCAATATCCCAATGGATAAACCAGTCTCACCTAGATATTTGGAAGAGGTTAACCATAGCAAGACAGGCACGTGAACTTATCAAAGGGCCTAGTCAAAGCTATAAAAAGGTCCTAATGAATTTGAATAGGACCAGAATGAGAATGGTAGTTGGACTGTTAACAGGCCACAATACCTTACAGAGACACCTTCACATCATGAAAATCACCCAGGATCCGATGTGTAGAAGATGCGGTAAGGAGGAGGAGACCTCCGCGCATGTGTTATGTCAGTGCGAGGCTTTTGCAAGCACTAGACATCGATTCCTGGGCTCACATTTTGTGAGCCTGGAGGACATCAGGAATGCCAAAATCCGGACACTGGTATCCTTTATAGGAGCACTAGGGCTGGACTAGGCAAACCCCTTCAAGGGGCACAAAGGGTCTTCATAGACCTACGTGTGGAGCTCTGCGAAAACAGGGCTCACCCATTTCTTATCTATCTATCTATCTATCTATTGTTCAGCAGACAGAATTTTTCTTTGTTAGTGACTTTATGTCGCACCGACACAGATAGGTCTTATGGCGACGATGGGATAGGAAATGCCTATGAGTTGGAAGAAAGTGGCCTCGGCCTTACTTAAGGTACAGCCCCAGCATTTGCCTGGTGTGAAAATGGGAAATCACGGAAAACCATTTTCAGGGCTGCCGACAGTGGGTTTCGAACCCACTATCTCCCGGATGCAAGCTCATAGCCGCGCGCTCCTAACCGCACGGCCAACTTGCCCGGTCAACAGACACAAAACTTTAAAGTTACATTGTTTAGTAAGCCGTATGTCTGCATCCTTGAAAGAAAACTTAATGGAATAATATTTAAGGAAACTGCACGAGACAGGGATAAACATATTTTGTTATGGTATGTGAGGGAATTGAAACAAATAGATCTGTCATGGAAAAGTTAGGAGTATCATTTAGTATATGTAAACTTTAGTAAAGGTTCCCCCACTGTTCAGATATTAAGCAAAAAATTAGTTGCTTCTTTGATGCTGTCCACATGTTAGAGTTGGCATGAAAGTTATTAAGAGATAAGATTTTTCTTGATGTTAACGTGAATGTAAATGCCAGGTATTAAGTGGGATTATCTGGAACAGTTGCATTATGTGCAATGAAAGGTTTATATGCGCATAATAAGTTAAGGAAACAGTACATACACCATCATTCCCAAGAAAATGAAGGTTGCTTTAGCAGCAGGGACACTTAGCAGATCTGTTGCTTGCGCCATGGTGTTTTGTAAACTACTAGGATTTACGGAGTTTGATTACTGTGAGTGTACTGTGAGATTTCTGAAAATGATGCGACATACTCAATTATTGTCATCCTTTGGGAAAGGGCACAAAGGTGGCAATAACGAAGAAGAACCGAGTCACAATTTGTAACCAAGTAATCTATTACATTGACCTGCTTAAAGAAACTGAAACTTCAGATGGAAAGTTTATTTTTTATTCTAGCAGAAAGATGCCATTATACGTTTTGGTTATTGATCTATTTGGTGTGAAACAGCTAGCAGAAACATATGTATGGGGGAAAAATTCCGTATTGAAATGAAATGGCGCATGGCTTTTAGTGCCGGGTGTATCCGAGGACATGTTCGGCTCGCCAGGTGCAGGTCTCCTGATTTTTTTCCCGTAGACTACCTGCGCATCGTGATGAGAATGAAGTGATGATGAAGACAACACATACACTAGCGCCGTGCCAGCGAAATTAACCAATGTCGGTTAAAATTCTCGACCCTGCCGGGAAACGAACCCAGGGCCCTTGTAACCAAAGGCTAGCACGCTAACCAATTAGCCATGGAAACTCCGTATTGAGAGACTTGTCAACTCGCAGGCTGAGTCAGGATTGCTAACAGTTACTTTGTCCTCTATAGAATAGAAATAATACAAATGCAGTACAATTTAAATCAGCTAACGGGAAGTGTTTAATTGCCAGGGTAGAACCATCCATGAATTCCAGCTGTGACCTGCTTGTGCCTAGAGCAGACAATTAGGATGTGAATGAGAAGGACATTACTATGCTCACATAGAATGCTAGGATTGCAGTTCGTGGTTACTGTGCAGAATATAATTCATTAAGTTTGTGTGCAGAATATTTGTTCAATACTTAGCAGAAAGTGTCGTTCACCAAGTGTCTAAGAAACTAACTTGTAAACAATGCTTAAAAGTAACTTTATCAGGTAAAAGTGTAGAGGAAGACGGAGTGATAAAAGAAGAAAGAAGTGGAAGGGTGCCTCTTAAGTCCGAAAAATGATGTGGTGAAATTATGTAAGACAACTGAGAGTTGGTTGCCAGGTTTTAAAATTAAATAGAGGGGAAATTTTGGAAATAATGGCCAAAATAGCCCCATCGTGGCATTATCGACATGTTTTATCTTTAGGAGGTCGTTACATACAACTATCCATCAAAATCATTTAAAATGAACATCACAGCACTAGGCCTATTAATACTTACCACTTGTTTTTTCCTCCAGAAACATTGGCTAAAACTCGGTATCGCCCCAGCTATCAGTTTATTTATAGCGCCTTATCCCCACCCTCGCCACCGCATGCCAGTACTTACCGAGTGGTGGGCATTCGACACCTTGTAAATTTTAGAAGCAGCCTGTAATGAGTGTTTCCCGAAGCGTTCATATATTGCAACTCCTTTTACAAAAAAGGTAGAAAATTAACTGGATTTCGTCATTGTAAATGGTGCTTAAAACTATTTAATTAAAACAACCTTTATAGCATTATAGCATTATTCATATTTACCGAAATATTAAATTACAACAACTTTCATAGCATCATAGCACTATTTATATTTATCAAAATATTTAATTTCATGAAGATTTATAGGTTCATTACTCTATTCAGGTTTACCATTTGCTTTGCACGCATTCAAAAAATTTGACATCATATTTTACATGTTTGAAAAACTCTCTACGAGAAAAGTTTGAAATCTGTAACAATTTGTAATTCAGCCTTCATATGTTCAACAGAACTTCTGTTTCTTTCATCAGTCCATTTGTTAGTCATCAATGAAAACAGCCTTTCGGTATGGGCATTGAAACCTGGAATCAAAACAACACCACGTTTTCAAATTTGGCACATTAATTCCGTTGTTCTTACATTCACAAAAACCAGCCACCGACATCTGGCAATCATTACCAACAAGCCTAACTCTACATTCAAAATTTATCTGACACCACATAATATATCTACATTCAGTTGAAATGCACTCATGTTCAAAATACCCTGTCATTCACTGAACTTCATTTCTTTGTTAAGGCAGAGAGGAAGGTAAGGTAAGGGTTATTCTGTCCGAAGGCAGGTCCGAACCTCCGCAGAGGTGTTCCTGAGCCGGAGTTTACGTGCGGTAGGGTGGCCAGTTCCTTTCCGCTCCTCCATTCCCTTACCCCCCACCAACAGCGCGTGGCAACCCATCCAACTCCTGACCACGCCCAATGTTGCTTATCTTCGGAGATCTCACGGTATCCGGTGTTTCAACACGGCTACGGCCGTTGGCGCAAAGAGGAAGAAACTTGTTAATAGGCAAAATTTTGTGCAATACGGAAGTGCTTATTTAAGTAAGTGTGCAAAGTGTTATAGAAGTCAATGAAATTATTTCCTGCCACTTTCTTAACGTTACTATCTAATATATTCAAAACATTGTGTGTTGCACTCCCAAAATATTTATTATTCATTACTTCGCATATCTTATCAAGGAGAGCTCTTAGTGGAGTAAAAATTTCCATGATACGTCTATCTTTTGTCTTAATCTGTTTACCCTCCAGGGTCGGCTTTTCCCTCGGACTCGGCGAGGGATCCCACCTCTACCGCCTCAAGGGCAGTGTCCTGGAGTTTCAGACTTTGGGTCGGGGATACAACTGGGGAGAATGACCAGTACCTCGCCCAGGCGGCCTCACATGTTATGTTGAACAGGGGCCTTGTGGAGGGATGGGAAGATTGGAAGGGATAGACAAGGAGGAGGGAAGGAAGCGGCCGTGGCCTTAAGTGAGGTATCATCCCGGCATTTGCCTGGAACAGAAGTGGGAAACCACGGAAAACCACTTCCAGGATGGCTGAGGTGGGAATCGAACCAACCTCTACTCAGTTGACCTCCCGAGGCTGAGTGGACCCCGTTCCAGCACTCGTACCACTTTTCAAATTTCGTGGCAGAGCCGGGAATCGAACCCGGACCTCCGGGGGTGGCAGCTAATCACGCTAACCACTACACCACAGAGGCGGACTCCATGATACGTAACTCAGGATTATCTATTGACTTAGAAGTCTGGAGGAGAATATTACCAATATGAGAGAAAAAAAGTGAAATGAACCTTATGAATCAACTCTGTTTCAGGCCCATCATCATTGAAACATTTCTGTGGACCCTTAGGAAAATCTTGAACACTTCTCAAATAACTTTTAATGGCTTCCCAATTAGATAACACTCTATCTATTGCAGGTGTGAGTGAAAGTCACCTTGTGGGTGCATGTCTCAGTATTTCAGGTACTCTAAATAAATTTAAAAGGTGACTGTAATATATCTAAACATGCAATGTGACCATATAGTTTTAATATTATCCATTCAGTACCCACATCCAATGACTCACATGCATGTTTACATCCATTATGTAAAACGTGATTGGATCAGTTTGCCTTTAATATGCTAGCATTGTCATTACCTAATAGCTTCATTGCATAATTATGTTTACCAAAATTAACATTGGAATTATCTGCACAAAATGAAGGTACTTTATCAAGACTAAAATCACGGACTTGAAATTAACACTTGAGTAGATTCCGTATACCATTTGCAGTCTCGTCTGCTAGTTCAATGAACTTCACAAGTTTAGTTTGGATTCCTTCTAGAGATTCAGAATATCATACCACAATGGGGAATATTTTGTTGCTTTTGCAGTTTGAAGCATCTATTGCTATTGAAAATAATGTTTAGAACTTAAATGGATTACTAAGAATGTTTAAAAAAATCATTTGCACTCTTTGGGGCTAACTATTTACTATCAGTATCGCTTTTGTACGACCGCATGCTACTTTACAATCTACATCAGAATCACTGAATATTTCTTTAAATAGTTTATTTCCGCACTCCATGCTGTTATAGGTTGTTATAGATTATAGTTTCTTCAGCAGTCATGATTTTGTCACTTAATGTTGATGTTATGCCGGTATAAAAAATTGGAGTTATTACTGCTTCTCTTTGCATCGCGTTTTTTGTTTATGCGACCTACAAAAGTTAAGGACTTTTCTAATTTGTTTTAACTCACAGGCTTTTATATATTCTTTTAATTTCTTAATACAGACCTAGGCACAGGATTAACTAAAAAGTATAATTGTTACACTCTAGAATCCACCAACATAATAAATTATTACTTTACCTGTAGTTGATGTATGCTGCAAACAGTCTCTTAGCCATCCACGTGCTATGCTGAATTCCCATTTAGTGAACCTTCTTCTTTGGTTTCGTCTTCGAGTGATCCCCGTCGTCACTTTCCCTACCCATAGTTAAATAGATGTGCTAAATTCAATACAAACTGCACACTGAACTGAGATCGAGATGCACGTCTATACACTACTGAAACACAGAACGAAAATTTCGACACGTAAGCTTCAAGCTTGCCAACATTAAAAAGAGAGAATTCAAAGATAATAAATTGGAAATATCGATTGTTGATTTGGGAACGATAATCTTTGAATTGTACGGAAATGTTAGCATAAATAAATAAATAAATAAATAAATAAATAAATAAATAAATAAATAAATAAATAAATAAATAAATAAATAATAACATGTCCTGACTGACTGACTGACAGACTGACTGACTGACTGACTGACTGACTGACTGACTGATTCATCATCGTCGAGCCAAAACTACTGGACATAATGAAATGAAATTTTGAGGATACATTTATATTACAGTTTAGGTGCTCGCTGAGGGAGGATTTTTGATATGCCATCGCTAAGGGGGTGAAAAGGGGGATGAATTTTTAAATGAATGTATCTATATCTCAAAACTATAAATGGTTACAGATGTAAAAATTGGTACTTAGAATCTCCTCTAAAAATAAACAAATTATATTTGTTTTCGGAAAATCCCAGTAGGAGGGGCAGAAAAGGGTGAAAAAGGGGTTGAATGCCTTTAATGAGGATACTTATATGCAGAAACTGAAGATATGACAGACCTAAAAATTTGTATTTGAGATCTCCTTTAAAAATAAACAAACACATATTTTTGTGTTTTTGTAAAATCCAATTAATTGAGGGGTGAAAGGGGGGTGAATTTTTAAAATGAGAGTATCGTTATCTCAAAACTTTAAATGTTTACAAATGTAAAAGTTGGTATTTACAATCCCCTCTAAAAATAAAGAAACACGGATTTTTTGTTTTCGGAAAATCCCATTAGGAGGGATCGAAAAGGGTGAAAAAGGGGTTGAACACCTTTAATGAAGATACTTATATCTCAGAAACTGAATATATTACAGACCTCAAAATCTGTGGTTGGGATCTCCTTTAAAAATAGAGGAACAAGTATTTTCTGCCTTTGGAAAATCCAATTAATGGGGGTTAAACGGGAGTGACAAATTGGGGCGAATTTTTAAAAAGGTTATAACTACAGTATATCTCAGAAACGTAAAATGTTACAGACGTAAAAACTGGTATTTGGAATCTCCTGTAAAAGTAAAGACACATAGGTGATTCGTTTTTGGAAACTCCATTTACGGGGAACTAAAAGGGGTGAAATTTTAAAATGAGCTTTTCTACAGTATATCTAAAAAACGTAACGTTTTACAGAAGTAAAAAATGGTATTTTTATCTTTATTACAAGTAAAGAAACATGTATTTTTTGTTTTCGGAAAAACCACTTCGTTGGGGGGGGGGTGTGAAAGTGACTGAAAATGGGGTTGAATTCTTTGAATTAGGATACTGATATCTCAAAAACTGAAGATGTTACAGACGTGAAACTTGGTATTTGAAATCTCCTTAAAAAGTAAAGAAATACGTAGTTTTGTTTTCGATAATCCACTGAAAGGGGGGGAATGAAATATTAGTTACAATATTTGTATGAAGACACTGTTATCAAAAAACGAAAGATTTTGCAAACGTGAAAATTGGTATTTGGAATCTGCCTTTAAAGTAAAGAAACAAGTAATATCGTAGGGGGCGGGGGTGAAATGGTGTTAAATTCCTCTTATAAGGACGCATATCTCAAAAACTGAAGATGTTAAGGTCGTGATAATTGGTATTTAGAAGAAACTTTACTATTAAAGAAACAAGTATTTTTTGCCGGAAAATTCGCTTAGGGAGGGGAGTGTGAAAGGAATACCCATATCTCGGGGGGGGGGGGGGCGGAGTGAAAGAATTGAAAAAATAATTCAATTAATTGTATCTGGATACTTACATCTAATAAAAGCTAAAGTTGTTACAGACGTGAAAATTGGTATTTAGATCTCCTTAACAAACAAAGAAAAACGCGTTTTGGTGCGGTGAAAATATCGTAGGGGGCGCGGGTGAAATGGTGTTAAATTCCTCTTATAAGGACGCATATCTCAAAAACTGAAGATGTTAAGGTCGTGATAATTGGTATTTAGAAGAAACTTCACTTTTAAAGAAACAAGTATTTTTTGCCGGAAAATTCACTTAGGGAGGGGAGTGTGAAAGGAAGTGAAAAAGTGAATTATTTTTATGGGAATACCCATATCTCAAAACTGGAGGTAACAGGCGTGAACTTTGGTATTTGGAATCTCCTTTAAAGATAAAGAAACTCGCCTTCTTATTCTTGGCGGGGAGGGGGCGCTGGTAAATCAAGTTAACGGTGGTGGGGTGAAAAAGGAGTTGAGACCAATTGATTTTACTGTTCATTACGCACTTATTCTGATTATAAACCGATCATTTTTAATCTTTCCTGGGTTCGTTTTCAAGAGCCATCTCTTCCTTTGGAGAACTTAAAGTTAGATTACAGTAGAATCTCCTGGCATATAAATAAAAATTTAAACACATTTGAAATAAACGATAAGAATGAATTGACCGTGCAGTTGTTCACCTCTATAATAAGGCCAATAATTCACGGAAGTATATCATTCGTATCGCCAGAAATCCCGCGCACTTGCCTAGGAGCGGCAATGGTGCTGGTCACATTGTCAGCAATGACAATAGCAGCAGATGTAATTTACCGCCAAGTAGCGGTCTTGCATCTTGATGTGGGGTCCAGAATATCAATAATAATAATAATAATATTAATAATAATAATAATAAAAATAATAATAACCGAAATTCAACTAATATCACCCACCCTAATAATAATAATAATAATAATAATAATAATAATAATAATAATAATAATAATAATAATAATAATAATAATAATAATAATAATGTTCTGGACCGTCGTCAAAATGTACGGACCGTGGTGGAAACGGGTCCTGGCCGGGTAATGACTACGAATGCAGTCCGGCCGGGGGTTCAGTACTGCCAAGGCATCGGATCTCCTCAAGATTTGATCCATATTAAAAATGCTTATACGAAAAATGGCAAAGATTTAGGGACCCACCTGACCGGGTGGAATACCTGGACCTTGCCCGGGAAGTACGAAATCGATTGCTGGAAAGAAAGATTGAAAAATGGGAGGAACATTGCCGTAATCTCTCAAAAAACCAGTCAGATCGCGAATTTTGGCGGATTCTCTCAGAAAACGAGCCAGATCGCGAATTTCGGCGGGTTATATATAAAACGTTAAGCATTCAATTATAAATTTCAGTATAATACCGTAGGGAAGCACGGGTATCTTGCTAGTAAATAAATAACACTATTCTATATATATAAAAGAATATGTCCTGATTGACTGACTGACTGGTTCATCTTCGCCGAGCCAAAACTACTGGAGATAAAGAAATGAAATTTAGGGGATACATTCATATTAAGATGTAGGTGCTCTCCATGAGAGGATTTTTGGATATTCCTTCGCTAACGGGGTGAAAAGGGGGGCGAAATTTTAAATTGAGTGTATCTATATTTCAATAGTTTAGAAGTTTACAGATGTAAAAATATGTATTTAGAATCTCCTTTAAAAATAAAAATCAAGTATTTTTTTGTTTTGGGGAATTACAATTAATGGGGGATGAAAAGGGAGTTGGAATTTAAAAATGAGTGTAACTATATCCCAAAACTTTAAAACTTTACAGCTGTAAAAATTGGTATTTAGAATCTCCTTTAAACATAAGGAAACACGTATTTTTTTGTTTTCCGAAAATCCCAATAGGAGGGGTGGAAAAAGGTGAAAAATTGGTTGAATGCCTTTAACCAGGATACCAGTACTTATATCTCAGAAACTGAAGATATTACAGACCTGAAAATTGGTACTTTTGATCTTTAAAAAATAAAGAAACAGGTATTTTTTGTTTTTGGGAAATCCAATTAATGGTAGGGTGTAAAGGGGGGTGAATTTTTAAAATGAGTGTATATATATCTCAAAACTTTGAAAGTTAACAAATGTAAAAATTGGTATTTAGAATCCACATTAAAAATAAAGAAACACGTATGTTTCCGGAAAATCCCAACAGGAGGGATGAAAAGGGGTGAAAAAGGGGTTGAATGCCTTTAATGAAGATAGCTATATCTCAGAAAATGAAGATATTACAGACCTGAAAATTGGTGTTTGGGATCTCCTTTAAAAATAAAGAAAAATGTATTTTTTTAAAGTCCAATTAATGGGGGGGGGGTGAAAAGGGGTGAATTTTTAAAGAGAATGTATCTATATCTCAATACTTTAGAAGTTTACAAATGTAAAAATTGGTATTTAGAATCTCCTTTTATATAAAGAATCAAGTATTTTTGTAATGGGGAATTATTAATAGGGGATGAAAAGGGAGATGGAATTTTAAAATGAGTGTAACTATATCTCAAAACTTTAAAACTATACAGACGTAAAAATTGGAATTTAGTATCCCCTTTAAAAATAAGGAAACACGTATATCAAAACTTTTAAAGTGTGCAGATGTAAAAATTGGTGTTTAGAATCCCCTTTAAAAATAAAGAAACATATCTTTTTGTTTTCGGAAAATCCCAATAGGAGGGGTGAAAAATTGGTTGAATGCCTTAAATGTGGATACTTATATCTCAGAAACAAAAGATATTACAGACCTGAAAATTGGTATTTGGGATCTCCTTTGAAAATATAGAAACATGTATTCTTTTTTGGAAAATCTAATTAATGGAGGTTAAACAGGAGTGACAAATTGGGAAGAATTTTTAGAAATTTCTACACTATATCTCAGAAACGTAAAATATTACGGTCGTAAAAATTGGTATTTGGAATCTCCTGTAAAAGTAAACATAGAGGATTTGTTTTTGAAAACTCCACTTGAGATGAACTAAAAAGTGGGTGAAATTTTGAAATGAGCATTTCTACAGTATATCTCAAAAGCGTAACGTGTAACCGAAGTGAAAATAGTAATTTTTATCTGTATTGAAAATAAAGAAACATGTATCATTTGTTTTCTGAAAAACCAATTGGGTTGAGGGGTAAAAGTGACTGAAAACGGGGTTGAATTCTTTTAATTAGGATACTGATATCTCAAAAGCTGAAGATGTTACAGACGTGAAATTTGGTATTTGGAATTTCCATTAAAACAAAGGAATACGTATTTTTTGTTTTCGGAAATCCACCTAAAGTGAGGAGGGAAATTGAAAAATTAGGTGAATTATTTGTATGAGGATACTATTAACTCAAAACGAAAGCTTTTGCAGACGTAAAAATTGGTATTTGGAATCTGTTTTAAAATTAAACAAACACTTATTCTCGTAAAATCCAGTGAAGATGGGGGGGGGGGGGTGTAAATTGAAAAATTAATTGAATTAATTGTCTGAGGATACTTACTTCTAATAAAAACTAAAGTTGTTACAGACGTAAAAATTGATATTTGGATCTTCTTTAAAAACAACAAAAAGCTTTTTGGGCGAAATCATTTTGGGGCGGGGGTGAAAAAGAGTTGAATTCCTTTTATGTGGACACATATCTCAAAAAGTGAAGATGTTAGAGCCGTGATTATTGGTATTTAGAAGGTCCTTTACTATTAAAGACACAAATATTTTTACGGGAAATTCACTTAAGGGGGGGGGGGGGAGGTGTGAAAGGAAGTGAAAAAAGTTAATTCTTTTTATGGGGATACTTACATCTCAAACATGAAGGTAACAGACGTGAACATTGGTATTTCGAATATCCTTTAAGCATAAGGAAACACGCTTTCCTTTTTTTGGGAGGGAGGTATAAATCAACTTAACGGCAGTGGGGTGAAAAAGGAGTTGAGACCAGTTGATTTTACTGTTCATAATCTACTTATTCTGATCATAAACTGATCATTTTTAATCTTTCCTGGGATCGTTTCCAAGAACCACCTTTTCCTTTGGAGTACATAAAGTTAGATTACAGTAGATTCTCCTGAAATAAAAATAAAAATGTAAACATATTTGAAATTAACGATATGAATGATATTGACTGTGCAATTGTTCACCTCTATAATAAGGTCAATAATTCATGGAAGTATATCATTCGTGCCGCCAGAAATCTCGCGCACTTGCCTACGCGCGACGATGGTGCTGGTCACATTATCAGCAATGACAATGGCAGAGAATATAATCTACCGCCACGTAGCTGTCTTTCATCTTGCTGTGGGTTCCAGACCATCAATAATAATAATAATAATAATAATAATAATAATAATAATAATAATAATAATAATAATAATAATAATAATAATAATAATAATAATAATAATAATAATAAAAATAATAATAATAAAAATAATAATAATAATAATAATAATAATAATAATAATAATAATAATAATAATAATAATAATGTTCTGGACCGAAGTCAAAATGTGCGGACCGGGCTGGAAACGCGTCCTGGCCGGGTAGTGACTACGATTGCAGTCCGGCCGCGGGTTCAGTACCGCCAAGTCACTCGACACCACGCCGGATCTCCTCAAGGATTGATTCATATTAAAATGCTTATAGGAAAGGAGGGCAAAGATTTAGGGACCCAATTGGCCGGGTGGAATAACTGGACTTAGCCCGGGAAGTACGAAATCGATTGCTGGAAAAAAAGATTGAATTATGGGAGAGATTTTGCCGTAATCTCTCAAAAAGCGAAATAGATCACGAATTTTGGCGGATCCTCTCAGAAAACGAGTTAGAACGCGAATTTCGGCGGATTATATAAAACGTTAAGCATTCAATTATAAATTTAATTATAATACTGTAGCGAAGCACGGGTATCTTGCTAGTACATCTATATATATAAGACTAGCGAATGTACCCGTGCTTCGCTACGGTATTCTACATTGTATTCGAATATCGAAGTAAATAGTGTGCATGCAGTAAATAAGTTTGTTTTAAAATTGCATGTCTCTTAACGTTATCCGAGAAAGAGCATGGTGAGGTCCCCGTACGTTGTTTCCAATGTAAAGTGTTTGTTATGGATTTGTGATATAACGGCAGGCTCACTTGCCTACTGCCATTCACAATCGACTTGGGAAGTTTACATTATAATTGCAGGCCCCATTGCCTACTATGCGGACAGAATCGATTTGGGGAGTTTTCGTTAAAATCGCAGCCCCCTTTCCTACTTCCAGACAGATTACAGTTCTTATTATAATGGCAGGCAATTACCCTACTATCACTCGAAATTGAGTTGTGCAGTTATCATTATAATGCAAGGCCCATTTTCCTACTGCCAGCCACCTTACTGCCAGTCACACCAAGTTGGTGAGTTTCCATTAAAATAGCAGGCCACTGTGCCTAATGCCAGTCACATTTTAGATGAGGACATTTCTTTATAATAGCGGGCACCCTTGCCTACTGCCAAACACAATCGGGTAGGGGAGTTTTAAAAAACTGCATGCTCACTTGCCTTCTGCAAGTCAAATCGAGAAGTGAACTATTCATTACAATTGTAGACCTCCCTTACTAATGACAGTTACACAGGAGTTGGAGAAGGAACCCTTTCATACTGCCAGTCAAAGTCGGTGTGGGGAGTACTGATTACAATAGCAGACCCACCCTTTCTCGATCGCTACAAATCGACATCAGTGAATATATATAGATCGACATACGAAAGTATATGCGTGTTTACAATATTGAAGACCTTCATTTACAGATTAACTGCTACTAAACGTACGTCATATCGACAAAGGATTATACCATAAGACACGCCGGATTTAGTGGCCTAAATGGCTGGTCCTATGATATGTCATCCATTCTTGGGTCAGATTGAGTTAGAAACGTGGAACAGAGTAACGATCTTGTAAGATTATCTCACATTACATTACTTTTCGGATAATTATGTGACAGCTACATACATAGCATTTGGCTCATATTTGGCTACTGGGTGGGCCAATTTTCGTGAAGAGTTTGATGATTCTGTATTTCATATAAGTAATCGAAGGTATGAATTATGGATGCGAAAATTCCAAATTGACTTAACATCCATTAATAGAGAAAAATCAAACGTAAAAGGGATACAGATACGGAAAAAAGTCATAAGACCAAGGTTGTAGATCATTCCAAATTGAACGGAGATTGTGCAATCTGTTATGTGATAGGAATTTCCGAAGGTCTGCACCATCATTAAAATTGCCTGCATATTTCGATATTCTTCGGGGATAAAAAGTGAAAAATTTAATGATCTTGGATGTTTTCCGTTCGTTACAGGCTAAAACGTATAATTTTGTCAAATTTCAATTATCTTCTTTTTCTTCTGGCAGATTATGCCGCAATCTGGATTTTGGGCGAGGCGGGTAAAAATTAGGACTTTCAGGAAACTAAATCAAAAATTATGCAAATGGTCATTATTACCCCTTAAACGGAAAGCTGTACGAAAATTTCGCCAAAATAGTCAGTGTAGAGGCACACAGTCGTTACGATTTGGTTTATATAGATAAGGAATCTGCTCCATGTAAAACACCTTTTTGGCTATGTCTGCTGGACTTAACCTGCAAAACTGACCATTCATGATATCTCCCTTATTAATCCTCCTGACGAAAAAAAGCACATGAAAAAAAGGTTTAGAGGTGGAATTCCATCACGTTTGGTCGATTTCCAGTCAGGTTGCTCTTGTTCTGTATATATTGTGGAAGAGTAAAATCACCATTTCGGTTCCCTAAAAACCGCCATTCCATTCTGGAACATGAAATGTTATTTACGTTTAAAACCTACCTTTGGACAGGTGGATGCAAAATATGAATTTTGGTTCGATTTTCAAGTTGTAAGGAATACGCTTTACACGCACCCGCTCGTGAGTTAAGTCCGATGGGACTTGTACAAAAAAACGGTCCGTTAATGATATCTCCCTTATTAATCCTCGTATCGAAATGATGCACATGAGAAAAAAGGTTTAGAAATTAATTTCTACCAAGGCAGGTAGATTTAAATTAACGTTGGTTGTGTATATTTTGTTGAAGTGCAAAATCACTGTTTCTGTTTCGTATAAACCCCCAGTCAGTTCAGGGATTTAGAAACAATATTTGCCCTAAAACCTATCAAGGACAGGTGTATTCTAAATATGAGTCTTGGTGGAAATACATCCAGTAGTTTGTAGCACATGCGTACATACGGCGTAATTAAGGAAGAAAATAATACAGTTAAGAAAGTTGAAAGTAATAGAAAATGGATTATAACTGAGGACAGCCGGATAACGACAAATATGTAAATGCCAAGTGACTGTATTGGAAAATCAAATGCCCCTCAATAACTTATGCTAGTGTGAGTTATGGATATAATAAAGCGGTAACAGAGGAGAAATTTAGGTCCATTGATTCGTAGGTAAACAAATAATAAGAAGATGACTAATGGTGTTATTACTTAATCTATTCGAAGGCGGTTATAACATCCAACGATATTCCGCCAATATCCCGCAGATAGGCCGATTGATGCCTCTCTTGCCTTCTACCCAAGGAACAACCACGAATTTAAAAGCATGATGAGGAAAATGGCAATACGTTACTTCCCTGCTGGCATGCAGT
Organism: Anabrus simplex; assembly: GCF_040414725.1. Taxonomy (NCBI): domain Eukaryota; kingdom Metazoa; phylum Arthropoda; class Insecta; order Orthoptera; family Tettigoniidae; genus Anabrus; species Anabrus simplex. The sequence goes on from NC_090266.1 coordinate 935,983,924, forward strand.
CAGAGACGTTGCCATGGTAACCTGTAGGTTCGTTGTCGGTCTGTCGGTCACTCAATGCAGAGCATGGTACCAGCAGAAAATTGTAAATTTCTCCGTCTTGTAAAGAGTAAGGTAAATTATGAACATAACGAAAGTTGTTTATAATGAAGAGACGTTTCACGTACGGTAAACGAAGTTTACAGAAAATCAATAGTATAAGAGAAAATGGAGGAAAACCATTCTGGTTTTCTTATAAACCCCCCGTCTATTCAAAGATTTTAAAATGATATGCATATTGAAACCTTCCCCGGGATGAGTATACTCTAAATATGAAGCTAAGTTGAGATCTATCGAGCCGTTCGCCGTGATGGTGGAAAAACCATTCTGGTTTTCCCATAAACCCCCGTCTATTCAAAGATTTTAAAATGATATGCATATCGAAACCTTCCCCGGGATGAGTATACTCTAAATATGAAATTTGGTTGAGATCTATCCAGCCGTTTCGACGTGATGGTGGAAAAACCATTCTGGTTTTCCTTACCCCCCCGTGTATTCAAAGATTTTAAAATGATATGCATATCGAAACCTTCCCCGGGAGGAATATACTCCAAATATGAAGTTTGGATGAGATCTATCCAGCCGTTTCGACGTGATGGTGGAAAAACCATTCTGGTTTTCCTATAAACGCCCCGTGTATTCAAAGATTTTAAAATGATATGCATATGGAAACCTTTCCCGGGAGGAGTATACTCTAAATATGAAGTTTAGTTGAGATCTATCGAGCCGTTTCGACGTGATGGTGGAAAAAGCATTCTGGTTTTCCTATAAACCCCCATCTATTCAAGGATTTTAAAATGATATGCATATCGAAACCTTCCCCGGGATGAGTATACTCTAAATATGAAATTTGGTTGAGATCTATCCAGCCGTTTCGACGTGATGGTGGAAAAACCATTCTGGTTTTCCTATAAACCCCCCGTGTATTCAAAGATTTTAAAATGATAGGCATATCGAAACCTTCCCCGGGATGAGTATACTCTAAATATGAAGTTTGGCTGAGATCTATCCAGCCGTTTCGACGTGATGGTGGAACAGACAAACAGACAAACAAACAGACACGAACAATTTTATTTATATAGATGCATACCGAAACCTTCCCCGGGATGAGTATACTCTAAATATGAAATTTGGTTGAGATCTATCCAGCCGTTTCGACGTGATGGTGGAAAAACCATTCTGGTTTTCCTATAAATCCCCCCCGTGTATTCAAAGATTTTAAAATGATATGCATATCGAAACCTTCCCCGGGAGGAATATACCCAAAATATGAAGTTTGGATGAGATCTATCCAGCCGTTTCGACGTGATGGTGGTAAAACCATTCTGGTTTTCCTATAAACCCCCCGTGTATTCAAAGATTTTAAAATGATATGCATATCGAAACCTTCCCCGGGAGGAGTATACTCTAAATATGAAGTTTAGTTGAGATCTATCGAGCCGTTTCGACGTGATGGTGGAAAAACCATTCTGGTTTTCCTATAAACCCCCATCTATTCAAAGATTTTAAAATGATATGCATATCGAAACCTTCTCCGGGAGGAGTATACTCTAAATATGAAGTTTGGTTGAGATCTATCCAGCCGTTTCGACGTGATGGTGGAAAAACCATTCTGGTTTTTCTATAAACCCCCCGTGTATTCAAAGATTTTAAAATAATATGCATATCGAAACCTTCCCCGGGAGGAGTATACTCTAAATATGAAGTTTGGTTGAGATCTATCCAGCCGTTTCGACGTGATGGTGGAAAAACCATTCTGGTTTTCCTATAAACCCCCGTGTATTCAATGATTTTAAAATGATAGGCATATCGAAACCTTCCCCGGGATGAGTATACTCTAAATATGAAGTTTGGATGAGATCTATCCAGCCGTTTCGACGTGATGGTGGAAGAACCATTCTGGTTTTCCTATAAACCCCCCCGTGTATTCAAAGATTTTAAAATGATATGCATATCGAAACCTTCTCCGGGAGGAGTATACTCTAAATATGAAGTTTGGTTGAGATCTATCCAGCCGTTTCGACGTGATGGTGGAAAAACCATTCTGGTTTTTCTATAAACCCCCCGTGTATTCAAAGATTTTAAAATAATATGCATATCGAAACCTTCCCCGGGAGGAGTATACTCTAAATATGAAGTTTGGTTGAGATCTATCCAGCCGTTTCGACGTGATGGTGGAAAAACCATTCTGGTTTTCCTTACCCCCCCGTGTATTCAAAGATTTTAAAATGATATGCATATCGAAACCTTCCCCGGGAGGAATATACTCCAAATATGAAGTTTGGATGAGATCTATCCAGCCGTTTCGACGTGATGGTGGAAGAACCATTCTGGTTTTCCTATAAACCCCCCCGTGTATTCAAAGATTTTAAAATGATATGCATATGGAAACCTTTCCCGGGAGGAGTATACTCTAAATATGAAGTTTAGTTGAGATCTATCGAGCCGTTTCGACGTGATGGTGGAAAAAGCATTCTGGTTTTCCTATAAACCCCCATCTATTCAAGGATTTTAAAATGATATGCATATCGAAACCTTCCCCGGGATGAGTATACTCTAAATATGAAATTTGGTTGAGATCTATCCAGCCGTTTCGACGTGATGGTGGAAAAACCATTCTGGTTTTCCTATAAACCCCCCGTGTATTCAAAGATTTTAAAATGATAGGCATATCGAAACCTTCCCCGGGATGAGTATACTCTAAATATGAAGTTTGGCTGAGATCTACCCAGCCGTTTCGACGTGATGGTGGAACAGACAAACAGACAAACAAACAGACACGAACAATTTTATTTATATAGATGCATATCGAAACCTTCCCCGGGATGAGTATACTCTAAATATGAAATTTGGCTGAGATCTATCCAGCCGTTTCGACGTGATGGTGGAAAAACCATTCTGGTTTTCCTATAAATCCCCCCCGTGTATTCAAAGATTTTAAAATGATATGCATATCGAAACCTTCCCCGGGAGGAATATACTCTAAATATGAAGTTTGGATGAGATCTATCCTGCCGTTTCGACGTGATGGTGGAAAAACCATTCTGGTTTTCCTATAAACCCCCCGTGTATTCATAGATTTTAAAATGATATGCATATCGAAACCTTCCCCGGGAGGAGTATACTCTAAATATGAAGTTTAGTTGAGATCTATCGAGCCGTTTCGACGTGATGGTGGAAAAACCATTCTGGTTTTCCTATAAACCCCCATCTACTCAAAGATTTTAAAATGATATGCATATCGAAACCTTCCCCGGGATGAGTATACTCTAAATATGAAATTTGGTTGAGATCTATCCACCCGTTTCGACGTGATGGTGGACGAACCATTCTGGTTTTCCTATAAACCCCCCGTGTATTCAAAGATTTTAAAATGATGTGCATATCGAAACCTTCTCCGGGAGGAGTATACTCTAAATATGAAGTTTGGTTGAGATCTATCCAGCCGTTTCGACGTGATGGTGGAAAAACCATTCTGGTTTTCCTATAAACCCCCCGTGTATTCAAAGATTTTAAAATGATATGCATATCAAAACCTTCCCCGGGAGGAGTATACTCTAAATATGAAGTTTGGTTGAGATCTATCCAGCCGTTTCGACGTGATGGTGGAAAAACCATTCTGGTTTTCCTATAAAACCCCCGTGTATTCAAAGATTTTAAAATGATAGGCATATCGAAACCTTCCACGGGATGAGTATACTCTAAATATGAAGTTTGGCTGAGATCTATCCAGCCGTTTCGACGTGATGGTGGAACAGACAAACAGACAGACAAACAAACAGACGCGAACAATTTTGTTTATATAGATGCATATCGAAACCTTCCCCGGGATGAGTATACTCTAAATATGAAATTTGGTTGAGATCTATCCAGCCATTTCGACGTGATGGTGGAAAAACCATTCTGGTTTTCCTATAACCCCCCCGTGTATTCGAAGATTTTAAAATGATATGCATATCGAAACCTTCCCCGGGAGGAATATACTCTAAATATGAAGTTTGGATGAGATCTATCCAGCCGTTTCGACGTGATGGTGGAAAAACCATTCTGGTTTTCCTATAACCCCCCGTGTATTCAAAGATTTTAAAATGATATGCATATCGGAACCTTCTCCGGGAGGAGTATACTCTAAATATGAAGTTTGGTTGAGATCTATCCAGCCGTTTTGACGTGATGGTGGAAAAACCATTCTGGTTTTCCTATAAACCCCCTGTGTATTCAAAGATTTTAAAATGATAGGCATATCGAAACCTTCCCCGGGATGAGTATACTCTAAATATGAATTTTGGCTGAGATCTATCCAGCCGTTTCGACGTGATGGTGGAACAAACAGACAGACAAACAAACAGACACGAACAATTTTATTTATATAGATAACTTGTCGTGACTGACTGACTGACTGACTGACTGACTGACTGACTGACTGATTCATCATCGCCGAGCCAAAACTACTGGACATAATGAAATGAAATTTTGGGTATACATTCATATTGAGATATAGGTGCTCGCTAAGAGAGACTTCTTGTATATTCCATCTCTAAGGGGGTGAAAAGGGGAGTGAAATTTTAAAATGAATGAATCTATATCTCAAAACTTTAATAGTTTACAGATGTAAAAATTAGTATTTAGAATCGTCTTTAAAAATAAGGAAACACGTATTTTTGTGTTTTCAGAAAATCCCAATAGGTGTGAAAAAGGGTGATAAAAGTGTTGAATGTCTTTAATCAGCATACCGGTACTTATATCTCAGAAACTGAACAGATTACAGACCTGAAAATTTGTTCTTTTGATCTCTTTTAAAAATAAAGAAACACGTATTTTTTATTTTTGGAAAATCCAATTAATGGGAGGATGAAAAGGGGGGTGACATTTTAAAATAAGTTTATCTATGTCTCAAAACTTTGAAGGTTTACAGATGTAAAGATTGGTATTTAGAATTTGCATTAAAATAAAGAAACACGTATTTTTTTGTTTTCGGAAAATCCCATTAGGAGGGGTGAAAACGGGGGAAAACGGGTTGAATTCCTTTCAAGAGGATACTTATATCTCAGAAATTTAAGATATTACAGACCTGAAAATTGGTGTTTTGGATCTTCTTTAAAAATAAAGAAATATGTATTTTTTGTTTTTGGAAAATACAATTAATGGGGGGGTGAAAAGGGGGTGAATTTTTAAAATGAATGTATCTATATCTCAAAACTTTTAAAGAATATAGATGTAAAAATTGGTATTTAGAATCTCCCTTAGAAATACAGATACACGTACTTTTTTGTTTTCTGAAAATCCTTATACTCTAATAAGGGTGGAAAAAGTGAAAAATGGGTTGAATGCCTTCAATGAGGCTACTTTTATTTCAGAACCTGAAGATATTACAGACCTGAAAATTGGTATTTGTGTTCTACTTTAAAAATAAAAAACAGGATTTGTTTCGTTTTTGGAAAATCCAAATATGGGGGTGAATTTTTAAAATGAGTTTATCTACATCTTAAAACTTGAAAAGCTTACAGATGTAAAAATTGGTATTTAAAACCTCCTTTAAAAATAAAGAAACATGTTTTTTTTCGGAAAATCCTAATGGGAGGGGTGTAAAAGGGTGAATAATGGGTTGAATGCCATTAATGAGGATACATATATCTCAGAAGCTGAAGATATTACAGAACTGAACATTTGTACATGGGATCTCCTTTAAAAATAGAGTAACATGTATATTTTGTTTCTGGAAAATTCAATAACTGGCGGTTAAACAGGAGTGACAAATTGGGGTGAAATTTTTGAACGACAATACCTACAGAATACCTGAGACATGTAAAAAATTACAGACGTAAAAAGTGGTATTTGGAATCTCCTGTAAATGTAAAGAAACATTGGTGATTTGTTTTTGGAAACTCCATTTAAGGGGAACTAAAAACGGGGTGAAATTTTAAAATGAGAACTTCTACAGTATATCTCAAAAACTTACCATGTTACAGAAGTGAAAAATGGTACCTTTTATCTCTATTAAAAGTCAAGAAACGTGTATTTTTGGTTTTCCGAAATACCACTTGGCGGGCGGGGGGGGGGGTACATTGACTGAAAATGGTGTTGAATTATTTAAAATAAGCTACTGATATCTCAAAAATGAAGATGTTACAGACGTGAAATTTGATATTTGGATTCTGCTTTAAAGTAAACAAACACGAATTCTCGAAAAACCAGTGAAGGGGGGGGGGGGAGGTGAAAGAATTGAAAAAATTAATTGACTTAATTGTCGGAGAATACTTACGTCTAATAAAAATAAAGTTGTTACAGACGTGAAAATTGGCATTTGTATCTCCTTTAAAAATAAGGAATCCCGTATTCTTTGTTTTTGGAAAATACCCTTAGCGGGGGGGGGGAGAATTGAAAAATTATTTGAATTATTTGTATGAGAATGTATATATAGGCGTCCACCAAAACATCTAAAGGAGTTACAAACGTCAAGTTACAAATCTCCTTAAAAAACACGCATTTGGTTCGGGAATCAACTTGGTGGTGTTGGGGGGATGAAAACGGAGATGAATTCCTTTTACGAGGATACATATATCTCAAAAACTGAAGATGTTACAGTCGTGATAATTGGTGTTTGGAAGCTCTTTTAAAGAAACGGTTACTGTTTGTTTTTGGAAAATTCACTTGAGTGGGGAGTGTGAAAGGAAGTAAAAAAAAATTGAATTCCTTTTCTGGATACACTTATATCTCAAAAATGAAGGTTACAAACATGGAAATTGGTATTTGGAATCTACTTTAAAGATAAAGAAACTCGCGTATTTTGGGTGGGGCACAACCAACTTAACGGGCGGGGGTGGAGTGAAAAGGGAGTTGAATTCTTTTCATGAGGATACTTCTATCTCAAAAACTGACGACCGGGCGAGTTGGCCGTGCGCGTAGAGGCGTGCGGCTGTGAGCTTGCATCCGGGAGATAGTAGGTTCGAATCCCACTATCGGCAGCCCTGAAGATGGTTTTCCGTGGTTTCCCATTTTCACACCAGGCAAATGCTGGGGCTGTACCTTAATTAAGGCCAAGGCCGCTTCCTTCCAACTCCTAGGCCTTTCCCATCCCATCGTCGCCATAAGACCTATCTGTGTCGGTGCGACGTAAAGCCCCTAGCAAAAAAAAAAAAACTGACGATGTTACAGATATGAAAATTTGTATTTGGAAATTGCTTTCAAAGTAGAGAAACACTTAATCTTTTGTATTTGGAAAATCCACTTAAGGGAGGGGTGAATTAATTGAAAAATTAGTAGAATTGTTTGTATGATGATACTTATATCTTAAAAACTAAAGATGTTACCGACGTGAAAATTAGTATTAGGAATCTCCATTAAAAATAAAGAAACACGCATTTTTAGGGGGGGGGGTGAGAATTCAACTTGGGGCGCGGGGACGGTGGAAAAGGAGTTTAAATCCTTTTTGTGAGGATACATATATCTCAAAACTGAAGATGTCACGTTCGTGATAATTGGCATTTGGAAGATCTACGTGAAGATGGCGGCAGAGTAAGAGTGGTGTGATGATCGGCTCCTGAACATTGTGTAATATCGTGTATAACATAAAGATACATATCCTGTGCAACCAGTGTAAATGTGAAATACTGCAAGCGTGAACGTATAAACGTGACTAGAACTAGTTAAGAAAGGCAGTTTCATTTATTATTATAATTCCTTTGTGGAGCCAACGAAACACAAGAACATGGCAACCTGCGCTGTGTGTGACAAGGAGCTGGGCAAGAAGAAGAAAGTACAGTGTGGACTATGTGAAAAATGGGCTCACGCTAAATGTGGTGAAATGAACAATGGCAAGTGTTCTGGGGCAAGTACGAGTCAAAAGCAGTGCTATTCTATTGAGGACGTAGTAAAGTTCCTACTAGAGCTGCAAAGTGAAATAAGGGAACTCAAATCTGAGCAAATGAAGAGAGAGTTTGAGCTCGGAAAGTCTATAGATCTCTGCCAAGAAAAGACAGAGAGCAACACTAAGTCTATTGCTGAGCAAGACGACCTTATTAGGAAAATTAGTGAACAGGTGGAAGCAATTCGGGTCGAGAATTCTAATCTCAGAGCTCAGTTGAAAAGTCTCGGTACTCGATTAACAGAGTCTGAAAAATATTCTCGCAGGAACACACTTGAAATATTTGGTGTTCCAGAGAAAGCCAAGGAAGACGTGCTGGAAACTCTAAAGAGCATAGGGAGAGCTCTGGACCTTCAAGTAGAAGAAAGTATGATAGATGCCTCTGTCACCGGTTACCTAGACTACCCGGCCAGTCTCACAGTGGGATCATCGTGAGGTTTGTTCGACGTTCCGACAAGGAGAACTTCATGCAGATAAGGCGAGTTAAACACAACTTTTCTACACGGCACCTAGGACTTCCGGACGCGACATCATTTATGTGAACGAACGCCTGGTGCCGGTGAAGAGGAAGCTCTTAGCAATCGCTCGTAGATTCAAGATGGAGCACAACTACAGGTATCTATGGGTATGAAATGGAATCATACGACTAAGAAAGAGTGGAGATTCAAAGATCAGTGTAATTAATGAAACTGAAGACTTGAATAAGTTGAATTAAAATGCCAGCTTTGACTTCTGTTATGTTTCATGTCATTTGTATTGTCTGTAGTATTAGGAAAGTGAGTGTACTCCGAGTCAGGTATGTTCAGAGAGCAGCGGGCCTAATCTTCTTTACTTTCACTTTGCAAGGGCTTATAAAGTTGATCACAATGTGCTTTTAAATAAATTAGATTATTGTGGACTCTCTTACAGCTTAATAAAATTATTTGCATCTTATCTCTCTGATAGACAACAATTTGTGTCTTGTAAAGGATTTGAATCTGAGTATTACAATATTCGATCTGGTGTCCCACAGGGCTCAAATCTTGGACCATTACTCTTCTTCCTACTTATTAATGATCTTCCTAAATTCATACAGTATTCAAACATATTGCTATTCGCAGACGATGTAAAAAAATTTAAAACCATTCGTTCACAGGTGGACTGTAGATTTCTTCAGAAAGACCTCAATGGCATACCACATTGGAGCGTTATTAACAAGTTAGATTTTAACATTAACAAGTGTCATGTAATGGTATTTTCCAGAAATAAAAATAAAATTAGTCACTCGTATAATATTTTGAATACTAATCTGTCATCGGTGAATTTTATCAAGGATCTTGGTGTGCATTTTGACGCTAAATGGACGTTCTCTCTACACATGAACGAAGTAGTTGCAGATGCTTACAGAATATTAGGATTTATTAAGAGATGCACACGTGACTTCACAAACCCCGAGGCAATAAAGCTATTATACAACGCCTTTGTAAGAAGTCGGCTAGAATATGCATCGACCATTTGGAATCCCACCATTAAACTATATGAAAACAAAGTTGAAATGGTGCAAAACAGATTTCTTAGATACCTTACGTACAAAATAACTAATAATTACCCTAAATTTGATTCGTATGATGACTTAATGAAACAACTTGGCTATAAGTCCTTAGCAAAAAAACGAGTAATTGCAGTTCTTCTATTTGTCCACAAATTATTTAACAATCTTATTGGTAGCTCTAACTTGATCTCTCTGTTCAACTTGTCTGTCCCTAATCCATCTACACGCCTGAAACATGTTTCTTTCTACTGCTCTAGATCACGAACCCTACAACATAGCAATTCACCAGTGTTAAACTCAATGAAAATATTTAATGAATATAGCAATGAATACAGAATAGATATATTTTCAACTACATACACATCCATAGTAAAACAATGTAAACAAATAACTTAATTGTTTTCTGTTCTAAGTTAAAATCCCACTTTGCTGACTCCTATCTAATGCGACGTAAAACAAATAGCAAAAAAAAATACTGGAGCCTGTACGTTTTTGTTTTCGGAGAAGGCACTAAACAGGGGGTGAAAAGAAGTGAAAAATATTATAATTTTTTATGAGGATACTTATATCTTAAAAACTGAAGATGTTACAGGCGAGAAAATTGGTATTTGGAATCTCCTTTAAAATTAAAGAGATATGCATTTTTGTTTTCGGAAAATACACTTTGATCAGGTGGGGGAAGGACTGATCAAGGGATTGAATTCCTTTTATGGGGATACTTATGTATATCTCTAAAATTGAAGATGTTACAGGTGTGGGAATGGGTATTTGGAATATCCTATAAAAATAAAGAAACATGTATTTATTTTTTCGACTTGAGAGAAGACTGTTTCTCACATGTACAGTTGTATGTCGCATGGTCGTCTTAACCTCAAGAGATAATACCACAAACATGGTTTAAAAAGGATTTCTGGGGTAAATGTAACTCAGTTCTTGGGTGAGATTTTATACTTTAGGAATTTTCAGATAATGTCTTAGTACAGTGAAGAGGAACGATTACTCTGAACAAATTACGAAATCCACGCGAGCGAAGCCGCGGGTAATTGCTAGTAAGTAAATAAAACTTCATGAAACACGAGGGAAAACATTATCAAATATGCCAAATACGTGAGGCGTGTAAAGCACGGATTGAAAACCCGTAAAATACGAGAGACCTGGCGAAAATATGAGTGACAGGAGAAAAACGTATGTAAAATACAAGAGATATGGTAACCCTGGCTGAGAGTATCAGCGGGAAGACTTGCAGTATGTTGCGAAAGAACACAAAGAATCGCATGCTGAAGTTGAAGACTGATGTCTGTTGTATGCTGCCAGGTTATTTGTTTCATAATTCTGACCATATGTTTACAGTCACGGAACCAGAGGAAAAGCCTCATAATGCTTCACTCATCGAATTAATTGTGGAACAATATTTTACCTGTAGGCTTCACCATTTCTGTAGAAATGAATCTCAACGTGAGAGGACAAAACGTGCGATGGCTGTATACAATACTTATTCCTTTTAAAATACAGTGAAATCATGCAGTGCACTGTGCATAAGCAACGTAAACTCTTGTCTTATAAGATGCTTGTGTTAGTTTTCGATCAGTTAAATTAAATGGCCATTTCTTTCGTCATCCTACGCTCTTCCGTTAGTCACGTCCCCTACACCTGACTCTTGACATTGTAAATCATAGTGGCCGCCAGTTCAAGCTTCTTCCGAAATTGCGGTATTTCTCCAGTTCGTTGATGCACGTACATCCTTATATCCACTCCTCCTTGTGGATTAAGATGGGGTGTTGCAGATGAAAGGTAAAGTTGTCCGTGGTGGTGTTTATTGTTTCAAGGAGTAGTAGAACTAGGCAGTCACCCCCTCTACCATGCCACCTACATTCTTGAATCTGTCCAAAGAAGTTTCAGTGGTGTACTGTACGACGCTGGAAGCGAACTGATTGGTTATCGGGAGAACAATAATTATACAACTTCCCTTGGAAGAGGTGTAGATTGTGGTCAGGAAGCATAACACTAACGGCGGTTAGTATCGTCATTTCAACCAACTGGTTCTCTGTACTGTCCAGTAGATGACACCCGTCAGTTTGCACTTTTGTTGCTTAGATGAATATAACATGATTTGTGTGTAAGGTCAATATCATAATCCTTACGTTCATTCAATCATCAAGTGGGATGCTTCACGTAAAGGGTTAATTTTCATGCTGCCGTCAGGGATAGGATTATCAACAGGCTGTCGTGACCGATTTTGATAGCATTCCATAAACAACATTGGATACGATATTTGAGAGAAGAGATTTTATATCTCTATGAAAATAACGTTTGTAGGGATATATTCACTTGACCGTAGCAAGTTAATTGCAGATACTCCAACCCTTATTTTAATTACAACTATAATGACGAAAAGCTTTGTAGAGTTACATTCATTATTCATTACTGGCCACAGTGGCATGGAATGTTGTGGTGTTCTTTTATACTTCACCCACCCGGGTGTTAACTGGAATGCAGAACCTGTATAGAGCATAAAACATTTATTCCACTATTAAAGCTCATGTTTCACTGCGCCCTCACCTCATTCCTTGTTATATTTCAGAAATAAATTAAAATATCTGGAAACTACAATAATCGATAACGACACGTGGAGATCACTGGTATATCTCTAAAAGTTTCTAATTTATACGGAGGAAATTTTGACGTGCAACATCGCTTTAGGCACAAATACATCATACATACATACATACGTTATCATTATAGACTGTTATGCCTTTCAGCGTTCAGTCTGCAAGCCCCTGATTATTTACTAAACGTCGCCACAATCCTCGATTTGCAACTAGTGTTGTGGCCTCATTTAGTTCTATACCCCTTATCTTTAAATCGTTAGAAACCGAGTCTAACCATCGTCGTCTTGGTCTCCCTCTACCTCTCTTACCCTCCACAACAGAGTCCATTATTCTCCTAGGTAACCTATCCTCCTCCATTCGTCTCACATGACCCCACCACCGAAGCCGGTTTATGCGTACAGCTTCATCCATCGAGTTCATTCCTAAATTAGCCTTTATCTCCTAATTTCGAGTACCCTCCTGCCATTGTTCCCACCCGTTTGTACCAGCAATCATTCTTGCTACTTTCATGTCTGTTACTTCTAACTTATGAATAAGATATCCTGAGTCCACCCAGCTTTCGCTCCCGTAAAGCAAAGTTGGTCTGAAAACAGACCGATGTAAAGATAGTTTCGTCTGGGAGCTGACTTCCTTCTTACAGAATACTGCTGATCGCAACTGCGAGCTCACTGCATTAGCTTTACTACACGTTGATTCAATCTCACTTACTATATTACCATCCTGGGAGAGCACACAACCTAAATACTTGAAATTATCGACCTGTTCTAGCTTTGTATCACCAATCTGACATTCAATTCTGTTGAATTTCTTACCTACTGACATCAATTTAGTCTTCGAGAGGCTAATTTTCATACCATACTCATTGCACCTATTTTCAAGTTCCAAGATATTAGACTGCAGGCTTTCGGCATAGTCTGCCATTAAGACCAAGTTGTCAGCATAGGCCAAACTGCTTACTACATTTCCACCTAACTGAATCCCTCCCTGCCATTTTATACCTTTCAGCAGATGATCCATGTAAACTACGAACAGCAAAGGTGAAAGATTACATCCTTGTCTAAATCCTGTAAGTACCCTGAACCAATAACTCATCCTACCATCAATTCTCACTGAAGCCCAATTGTCAACATAAATGCCTTTGATTGATTTTAATAATCTACCTTTAATTCCATAGTCCCCCAGTATGGCGAACATCTTTTCCCTCGGTACCCTGTCATATGCTTTCTCTAGATCTACGAAACATAAACACAACTGCCTATTCCTCTCGTAGCATTTTTCAATTACCTGGCGCATACTGAAAATCTGATCCTGACAGCCTCTCTGTGGTCTGAAACCACACTGGTTTTCATCCAACTTCCTCTCAACGACTGATCGCACCCTCCCTTCCAAGATGCCAGTGAATACTTTGCCTGGTATACTAATCAGTGAGATACCTCGATAGTTGTTGCAATCCTTCCTGTTTCCTTGCTTGTAGATAGGTGCAATTACTACTTTTGTCCAATCTGAAGGTACCTTACCAAAACTCCACGCTAATTTTACTAGTCTATGAAGCCATTTCATCCCTGCCTTCCCACTATACTTCACCATTTCAGGTCTAATTTCATCTATTCCTGCTGCCTTATGACAATGGAGTTTATTTACTATCCTTTCCACTTCCTCAAGCATAATTTCACCAACATCATTTTCCTCCTCCCCATGAGCTTGGCTGTTTGCAACACCACCATGATGATTTCCTTTTACATTGAGAAGACGTTCAAAATATTCCCTCCACCTCTCCAGTGATTCCCTGGGGTCTATTATGAGTTCACCTGAATTACTCAAAACACTGTTCATTTCCTTTTTCCCACCCTTCCTAAGATTTTTTATTACTGTCCAGAAAGGTTTCCCTGCTGCTTGACCTAGCCTTTCCAGGTTATTACCAAAATCTTCCCATGACTTCTTTTTGGATTCAACAACTATTTGTTTCGCTCTGTTTCTTTCATCTACGTACCAATCCCTGTCTGCCTCGGCCCTTGTTTGGAGCCGGTTCTGATAAGCCTTTGTTTAAGTTTACAGGCTGCTCTCACTTCATCATTCCACCAAGATGTTCGCCTTTTCCCATCTTTACACACAGTTGTTCCTAGGCATTCCCTTGCTGTTTCTATTACAGCATCCCTGTATGCCACACATTCACTTTCTATATCCTGAACCTGCTTACTGTCTACTGTTTGAAACTTCTCACTAATCATATCCATGAACTTCTGTCTAATTTCCTCGTCCTGGAGATTTTTTACCCTTATTCGTTTGCAGACAGATTTCACTTTCTCTACCCTAGGCCTAGAGATACTTAGTTCATTACAGATCAGATAGTGGTCTGTATCATCGAAAAATCCCCGAAAACTCTTACATTCCTAACAGATTTCCTGAATTCAAAGTCTGTTAAGATATAGTCTATTATGGATCTGGTACCCGTAGCCTCCCATGTGTAGCGGTGAATAGCCTTATGCTTGAAGAATGTATTCGTAACAGCTAAACCCATACTAACACAGAAACCGGGCGAGTTGGCCGTGCGCGTAGAGGCGCGCGGCTGTGAGCTTGCATCCGGGAGATAGTAGGTTCGAATCCCACTATCGGCAGCCCTGAAAATGGTTTTCAGTGGTTTCTCATTTTCACACCAGGCAAATGCTGGGGCTGTACCTTAATTAAGGCCACGGCCGCTTCCTTCCAACTCCTAGGCCTTTCCTATCCCATCGTCGCCATAAGACCTATCTGTGTCGGTGCGACATAAAGCAACTAGCAAAAAAAAAAAAAAAAAAAAACTAGCACAGAAGTCCAGCAAACGCTTCCCATTCCCATTAGCTTCCATATCTGCCCCACATTTACCAATCACCCTTTTGTATCCTTCAGTTCTATTCCCAACTCTCGCATTGAAATCGCCCATTAGCACTATTCTATCCTTGCTGTTGACCCTGACCACGATGTCACTCAATGCTTCATATATCTTGTCAACTTCATCCTCATCTGCACCCTCACATGGTGAATACACGGACACAATTCTTGTCTGAATTCCTCCCACTGACAAATCTACCCACATCATTCGCTCATTTACGTGCCTAACAGAAACTATGTTGAGTGCAATGGTATTCCTGATAAAGAGCCCTACCCCAGACTCTGCCCTTCCCTTTCTAACACCCGTCAAGTACACCTTATAATCTCCTATCTCTTCCTCATTATCTTCCCTTACCCGAATATCACTTACTCCTAGCACATCCAGATGCATCCTCTTTGCTGACTCAGCCAGTTCTACCTTCTTTCTTCCATAAGCCCCATTAATATTGGTAGCTCCCCATCGAATTCCATTTCGTTCGCCAAGTTGTTTCCAAGGAGTCCCTCGCCTGTCAAATGGGAGTGGGACTCCATTACTCCCATAGGTCCGAGGCTTGCTTAAAGTGTTCTGAGCTCGGTAAATTCATGAAGCAGGATGCTGCCCTACTTGCACATAGTCCAAGTGAGGTTCTCTCCTCTAACGGGTTATGGACCACCGGTGAATTGTATAGTCCTAGCCGCCTGAGCACAAGGAGGGCCACGACTCAGGATATGTCCGAGATGCCCACTCCCATTCCATAGCAACTGGTATCCCGACTCTCAGGACCACTTACTAGGCCACTCAGCCGTTGCCCATGGTTCACGAACTAGGACGTGACTACAGTAACCCACAAACATGAACCATACAAATACATCATACCGTAAATAAAATAATTCCCTCCTTCTCTCTCTCCCTCTTCTTATGTCATCAAATTGAGCTCGGTGGAAATTTCAACTTACCAGATTTCTCCCATCTTAATTTTGCACATCAGCATGATTAGGTAATTCTTTCTCCCTGAATCTGCTTACCCTCCAGGGTTGGTTTTTCCCTCGGTCTAAGCGAGGGATCCCACCTCTACCGACTCAAGGGCAGTGTCCTGGAGCGTGAGACATTGGGTCGGGGGATGAAATTGGGGAGAATGCCAGTACCTCGCCCAGGCGGCCTCACCTGCTATGCTGAACAGGGGCCTTGGTGGGGATGGGAAGATTGGAAAGGATAGTAAAGGAAGAGGGAAGGAAGCGGCCGTGGCCTTAAGTTAGGTACCATCCCGGCATTTGCCTGGAGGAGAAGTGGGAAACCACGGAAAACCACTTCCATGATGGTTGAGGTGGGAATAGAACCCACCTCTACTCAGTTGACCTTCAGAGGCTGATGGACCCCGTTCCAGTCCACGTACCACTTTTCAAATTTCGTGGCAGAGCGGGGACTCGAACCCTTTCCATTGGTGGAAAAATAGTTCACCATTAGAACATTGGCCGTCAGGGTAGGAGAGGTGGTGTGGTATGCAATTTCTAATCACTAGATTGCGTGGATTGAATTACAAATTTCTCCGCAGTGTTTACATAGAGTGATGATGATTTGTCTGTCGGATGAAGACGTTAAGCCTTGTGCAGATCCCGTAGTGTTATCCGACAGGTGTGAGCGAAGTGCTGCCAGGTTTCATCCTCTCCGTAGCCTATTATTATCTCACACTCAGACAGTTGCCCATGGGGGTGCTGAACGTCCTTGTACACTTCCGGCACTGAAAACAAAACCCTCGGTTAATATCAATAAGGAGCCATAATGTGTATCACGGGGTTTAATAAGTGTTTCCCTTCAAATGGAACTGTGCCCATTTCGGTCGTACACAGGGTTCGCCACATTCAGTGATACAATTATTCCCACAATCAGTCATGTAGTACTGGCGAAAAGGAGTATTGAAGTGTTCCTCTTTTTCAAATTTGGCTCCATCAGGAATTGGTAGCCTGAAGGTCAAGAAGACAAGGGAACGTATGACTCATAACTCGTGCTGATGTCGCCGGGGAATGTGAACATACAAACAGTCATGACGCAAAACCCCACAATTTTTTCAACGTTCAGAACTTTGGCGCCACATTTGAATACACGCACACTACTCGTCAGTACTATGCGTTAAAAAGTAGTTAGTGGGACGTAAAGCAAATAACATTATTATTAGTACTATGCGTCTGACTGTGACCAACTCTATACGCTACGTAAATGGGTATAGTTCTATTAAAATAACTTGGTGTCAATATTGTGGTCCTCATTAAAGCACGGGACACACATTTCACATTCCTTCGTGCCTTTTTTGTTTTTCCCCTTGACGAAAACCATCTATCGCTATCTTAAACTAGTCTGAAAGTATTGGTGGCAAAATAATTATGAGGGCCACTGTTTATTCTACCGAGATATTGATTGAATATTTTTCATAATATGGAGGCTCAACTATTATCAGCGTCAGGAACAAGTGCTAGGGTCTTTACGTCGCACCGACACAGATAGGTCTTATGGCGACGATGGGATAGGAAAGGCCTGGGAGTTGGAAGGAAGCGGCCGTGGCCTTAATTAAGGTACAGCCCCAGCATTTGCCTGGTGTGAAAATGGGAAACCACGGAAAACCATTTTCAGGGCTGCCGATAGTGGGATTCGAACCTACTATCTCCCGGATGCAAGCTCACAGCCGCGCGCCTCTACGCGCACGGCCAACTCGCCCGGTCACAGGAACAAGTGAAACACATGGTAGTATCTCTCACTTCATCTATGTAATTGACTCACCTTCAACATTTCTCTTGTTAGTTTCAAAGGCTACAGCTTCAGACTGGAGTATATTTGCTATGAATACTGTAGAGCTCCAGTTATGAATTTGAGAGCGATACAAAATAACAGCCTCCTTAGGGACCCGACCTCCACCATTAGTGCTAGCAAAAAAGAAGACGAGACGCTGCTGGCATCGACTCTTACCTGCATGAAAATAACGGCACGTACTATTTTCGTTGAGCGGAGACAAGAAATCCTCCTGGAGTAGATGTGATGGCTCTGTAGGCATAACCCTTTTAGTGAATAATGAACATGAATTATGCCAAGGAAATGGACTTGAATAATAATTGTAGTTCCTAAAATTTGAAATAAATATTTATCTTCTCGTTTTTGAGTGATGAACTTAACGTCGGTTTCCATAACTTCTCGGGTATCGATTTCCAGAAGCGTCATGCACCTATGGTGAAGGAGTGCAGGATGTTTGGAGTGTTCTTTTGCGAGAATAGATCTAAGAAAGGAATAAGAAAACTTATGGAACATTTCTAGTCACTGTAAGTAACTGGTACTTTTACCTACGATACATGCATCATGCCATTCACTTCTATAATTATTATTAATTTAACGTCTCTAATGGCTTGTTAGAAACAAAGAACGAAATATTATGTCCAGAATTAAACAGATTTAGAATTATTTAGACAATCACAGTGAAAATTCCAAGAAAAATAAATTGATGTTTCATGAAACAACAAATGGTTCTAACGATAGCTACTGCAGTGGGAGGAAAATAGGAAAGGGAACGGGCTGTCAACACCTGGTGCTCACATTCTTTGTGAGGAAAATGAGTCGCTGTTTCTGTTGACCACCCGAAAATTAACCAGCGAGTAAATAAATCGCAAAGGATGGAGTGGACGGACACACTTAAAGTATCTGCCAACATCTCGGCGGTTCGTGCAGTCCCTGGTCGCCATACTGGCAGTGGCGAGGCCGAAACTCTTGCACATGTGCTCGATAACTCTCCGAAAGGAGAACTGTACTTAAATAACGTACTTAACTGAAGGCAGAAGATTTTTGAGATCAACGACTGGCAAAGTATTCAAAAGCAAGAAGTCGTAGTAGAAACTAAAAGTTAACAGTGTACCGTACTGTGGTGAGACATGGGAGAGGAAAATACTTAGAAACAATTATGCTTTAGTGAATGAATATGGACTTTGGAGAGTGAGAAGCAATAGGCAGATTAGAGAAGTATACATCTGACCGGATGTCGTGGCAAAAATTAAAGGTAACCGACTACGATCGATAGACCATGTAGAAAATATGCCGGATGGAATGACCCTCAAGAAGGTTTTCAGGGAGTAGCCAGGAGGATATGGGATGAGGGGCAGGCGTAGAACCGGGTGGCTGGATGGAATGGAAGAGGGCTTGAGGAGAATAGAGTTGAAAGGTGACGAACTAAAGCAAGAGGTGTAGAAGTCTGGGAAGAAGTTTTCAAAGGTGTGAAGGCTCTTCAATGGGCATAGTGCTTGGGAGTTTCTTAAGTAGGTATATATAATAATTTCGTGTGGCTATTTCAAGCCGAGTGCAGCCCTTGTAAGGCAGACCCTCCGATGAGGGTGGGCGGCATCTGCCATGTGTAGGTAACTGCGTGTTATTGTGGTGGAGGATAGTGTTATGTGTGGTGTGTGAGTTGCAGGAATGTTGGAGACAGCACAAACACCCAGCCCCCGGGCCATTGGAATTAACCATTCAGCCATCGAGTCGGACTCTTAAGTAGGTGTTTCTTGCACCTGTGCGGGTAGCGGGAGTGCATGCGAGTCCGATGCCGCGTAGGGAGGGTTGCTGCACCAAGGTCGAAGCCATTATTCCGAGGTACTGGGACATTTACTCATCGAATGAACCAAGCATGGTTAGACTACTAAGGTGGAGGATTATAGCGTAACATACGACGTATCCGCCAAACAGGCAAAAACGAACAACTTAGTGCATTTTCTCAGAGGATAATAATATTGCAGGGCAATGTAACATGAAATTGAACATGGAATCGTTAGCGAAGTTTGAGTGATAAACACAGAAGAACTGTCCTTTCACTCCGGACATTTGGACGTGTGATTTTCACATGCTTACTGTACTAAAGTAGAAGTAGAAAGTTCCCAAATTTACTGCAGGTATGAATATACATAAGGCTACGATAAACGTTCTCATTCAGCTACAAGGAGAATTTTATCGTGATGTTGAATCACTACGGAGCCGACTAACCGGCCGTCGCCCAGCTACCTGCATCGACTTCCCGGCTTGAGTGGTCGGCGGGAAGAAAGGAAGAAATAAATAAAGAAAGACTCGACGCAGTTTAATATTTAACAGAACTATACAGTTGACGAATGTCTCTTTTTAGTTGGAATTCAGTCCGCAGGTTTAATTCGCATACTATCTCCTTCAGTTTCTCCAACGAATACAATTCTCAGTTGGTGACGTATTACAAATCTTCATACAAACTGCCGTACATTGACGTGCTCTGTATACCGTCGTGGAATCTTTTTGAAGAGCCGTGTGGACTTTATTTTCGTTTCTTAACTCTTTGTATTGGGTTCGGTATTATAATATATCTGTAGATGTTAATTCGTTCTGAGGGGAAGTTCGACACTATCATCCGATTTGCAAGAAGAGCACTCCATATACCAACTCTTACACCATGAAGCGGAATTTCATGTATTAATTTAGAATTCATTGTTGACAAATATGTATTGTGGACTAGCTCACTCCAGGAATCATCGGAAAAGAAAATCAGATGTAGGTCTATTTAAATTTCACTCTCATGAATCGTCTGCAGACTTCAGTTACGAAAATGTACCCTAACTTCTAGATCGCTGGAGTGGAAATTATGAGTTCTTTTAAGGTTTCTTCTTTAACTATTGTGAGACAGTTGGAACGGACAATAGTCTTACTCCTATCTACTGAACCATACTTACGATAATTTTTCAAGGTGAACATTCAATGTAAGCGGAAACTTCATCAAACTTCTCCTCTGAATAATAATTCATCGTTTAAACTGCGATTACTTGTCGGAAAAAATGCACTTTTTACTTTACATGTAAAGTGTCTTTCAATGTGAATCATCTGGGAAATAACAAGACATTTTTCTTCGTGTGTACCTAGTACTAGACAATCGTACAGGTAAATACTCCGTTCGAAAGTAAATCTCTCAAACTCTGTTGCATTTTCATAAGAATGTGAGTGGTTATGATCATAACTAGTAAAATAATATTAAATCAAATATTCAGGTTACTCAATCGCCTCGGGCTCGTCAGTTAGAATACCATATCGCTTCATGACATAAGCCGGCTAGTACAGTGTTGTGATATCACTGCAAGTCATCCTGTTAGGAGTACAGTGCACTAGGGATGTATGTCTCTGACTTGCTATAAATACCAGTGTCTTGGAGAGTTTCGGTATTCCAATTGGCGAGCCCTATGCCACACTGCTGCTCATCGCCAGTAATTTTCACTATTATGTAACTAGAATTTCTAATTGAATGTTTTCACTTGATCAAATTTAATTAAAGTTTCCTATTGGAACTTAATTTTTGATTATGAAGAATAAATTATGTTGCTTGCGGCACACCTACAACTAAAGAAATCCGTCTGCAAAATAAACAAACACTCCACTGTAGGATCAGAAACGTGCAAAATGTTGGTAGAGTGTGTTGCTACCACCGAGCATGCCACAACAGAACTTCTCATGCGACAATGAACCTGTGTGATAAGCCAAATTGATACCTTGCAGTAAATGCACTATGGAATAATATCAAATATTAATATCATTGATTGATTTATGTATTGACTGAATTTTTTAAATGTTTGGAACGCACTCAAGCAAATGGTTTTATAGGACTTATTTGAACATTTTTAGTGGATATACACGCAATAGTTAAACCATTAATTGATGCCATTACTGTACCTAGAATAGCAGAGGCGTATGGGCCAAAAGTTAGTTTCGAGATAAACTCGTGTAATGGTTGCTAATTATCACAGAGAAACATCTAAATGCACACTAAAATATTAGATTAAAATATTGTACACTGTTCAGAAATGAACCAGCAGGCATTACTACTGTAAATTATAATTATAAAGTAATATTTTACAGATATTCTAGGCTTTTGAACAATAAGTTTTGTGACTAATTATTAGTGCACATATACCAATTATAGCAACCTATATGAAGATTCAAAGACTCGAATGACCTTTAGATACTCAATAGTTGATTAGTCAATTAAAGACCATTTTCAGGATAATGGGTAAATAAATTGTAAATACTTTGTTAAATGACAAAGACTAATGATAAAGAAAGCTCATAGGGGAGAACGAATTTAGAATAGCTTAGGTAGAACATATTCACAGTACCACAGACTCTCCGTCAAAGAATTACCAGTTTTGAAATTTAGAGTGGGGTGGATCGTTTGAAATAATTTCATCTGGAGAAAAATATTTCTTCTGGTCCAAATTAATTGGTACGAGGGTAAAAATCCTTTCATCTAACCCGAATTACTATGAGCTAACATTCCACATCATCAGGCCACAATGCCAAGTTTATTCTCTCCTACTTTGAAACGATCAAAATAAGGGAATGATGGAAGGAACAGGAACCAGAAAAACATCATTAATTTCAATATGGATATTCACCCATGATTTTGGTGAAAGTTTGAAGGTGGCTTTTCTAGGTGTCGCTTTCTTTATTTATTTCGATTTTCAAAGTTCTCCTCTTTCTAAGATGTACTTTCTTAATGGTTGTGAGAGTCCAATGTAATGTGGTTTTCTGTACCAGTAACTTTTTTAAACTAAGGAGAGTGGTTGAGTTGTTCAGTAAGTGACACTGAAAGCATCACTACCAACTAGTGTGAATTATCAGAAATATTTCTAATTGTGTCCCTCACCATTTGAGGTAGTTAAGGCCAGCAAATATGTTAGTGTAATGCATTGTAAGAGGAATAAATAATGATGATATATGAAAATAATTCTAGAAAAACTTCAGAGTCCATTTTTGAAATCAGACAACAAAGATTTACGAAAGTATCATACTTATAAAAATGACCGAATCATACTTTTGGTTGAGTGTCCTCAGTAGACAGATTGGTGTTAGAAGACCGTACCTTAGATAAAAATGGGGACTTAAGAAACAAAAGATAAATAAATAAATAAATAAATAAATAAATAAATAAATAAATAAATAAATAAATAAATAAATAAATAAATAAATAAATAAGTAAATAAATAAATAAATAAATAAATAAATAAATAAATAAATAAATCTATATATAAAATAAGAGTTTTGCCTGTACATTGCTCAGAATTTGAAAAGAATGGTATTTCTGTATCGGTCATGTCCACAGTAGCAAGTAAATGCACTTCTTACTTATCCGCAATTTCCGTCTGTCTGTCTTTCTGTCTATCTGTCTGTCTGTATGTCTGTACACGCATCACGAGAAAACGGCTGATGGGAATTTAATGAAAATCGGTATGTAAAGTCTGGGGATGAACTACTACAATCTAGGCTATAAATTATTTTATTCACGCTGAGTGAAATGGTAGTTTAGAGAAAGGCCTAAAATGTAATTCTCAACTATTTATATTATTAGTGGTCCTGCCAATATTACATAACTAAAGTTATACAGAATTAAATTTCCGATCATTATGTCTCATTTATTTTTACCGTACTGTCTGTGATAACAGAGACATTCATGAATTTGTATTTTTGTTGCTAAGTCCATATCAGCGCCGAGCGACGAGAAAATGAGTTAATAGAATTTAATGAAAATCGGTATACAGTATAGAGTCGGGGAATAAGAAAATACATTCTAAGCTACAAACAGTTTTATTCACTTTGGATGAAATTGTACTTTAGGGGAAGGCACCTAAAATTTAATTTGTAAATACCTGTTATTGGTCCTATCGAAAAGTACTACATAACAAAAGTTAGAGAGAATACAATTTCCGATCATTTAGTTTTACCGTACCGACTATTATAACAGTGGTCACAGAGTCGGAAGAAAACTGAATGTGAAAGCCTACAATATCGAAAGCACATATCATTCATAAACAATATCAATATATTGACCATTGTTGTAATGTTCTTTGTCTCTTATGCTGCCACTCAACTCCGATATGTGGAATTACTGCTGCGTACCGAGTATAACAGCCTGACTGAATACTGGCGGGAAATAGACGGGTAGTTAGAAAACTTTATTCTTTAGAATTCCATTCATCTGGTTCATATATATTTCCTGATACTGCTGGTACATAACACACTGGTTCATCATAGTATTCCAGCTATTCGATCCCTACTCTGACGCGCTGTTTTGAATGAGCAGTATGCACATTTAAAGCAGAGGCTCACTAAGTAGTAGTAGTAGTAGTAGTAGTAGTAAGACCTGGTCTAGAACTACAACTTAGGCCTGTTCCAAATTATAGCACCACAATTCACTGAATAACTCAAAATTCAACCTTGAAAAGAGCCGTTTCTTAAGAGAAGCTTCCGCCTCTTCACTATTATTAATTCTACATTCATTTCATTCCAAACTAGCAAGATACCCGTGGTTCGCTACGGTATTATACTGAAATTTATTACTGAATGCTTAACGTTTTATATATAATCCTCCGAAATTCGCGTTCTGACTGGTTTTCTGAGAGAATCCGCCAAAATTAGCGATCTGACTCGTCTTTTGAGAGATTACGGAGAAGTTCCTCACATTTTTCAATCTTTCTTTACAGCAATCGATTTCGTACTTACCGGGCTAGGTCCAGGAATTCCACGCGGTCAGTTGGGTCCCTTAATTTTTGCCATCTTCTCCTATATGCATTTTTAGTATGGATCAAATTCTGAAGGAGATCCGGCGTGGTGTCGTCTTGGGTGCCTTGGCGGTACTGAACCCGCAGCCGGACTGTATTCGTAGTTATTACAAGGCCAGGACCCGTTTCCAGCGCGGTCCGCACATTTAACGACGGTCCAGAATATTATTATTATTATTATTATTATTATTATTATTATTATTATTATTATTATTATTATTATTATTATTATTATTATTATTATTAGATGTTCTGGACTCCACAGCAAGATGCAAGACGGCTACTTGGCGGTAAATTACATCTGCTGCCATTGTCATTGTTGACAATGTGACCAGCACCATTGTCGCGTGTAGGCATGTGTGCGGGATTTCTGGCGATACGAATGACATACTTCCGTGCATTATTGACCTTATTATAGAGGCGAACAATTTGACGGCCAATCTCATTCCTATCGTTTATTACAAATGTGTTTGAATTTTTATTTATATGCCAGGAGCGTCTGCTGTAATCTAAGAACGTTCTCCGAAGAAAACGATGGCTGTTGAAAACGAACCCAGGAAAGATTAAACATGATCGTTTTATGATCAGAATAAGTACATCGAAAATCTACAGCCTTTTTCCAGTCATTCGACAGGGTCAGGAATGGAATGAATAAAGCCCCATCTAGCGGTGACAATAGGAATTGTGCCGGCTGCCGAAGCACTCCTCTGGGGCAATGATCGATCAACGACAAATGAAATGAAATATTGGACAGTGTTGCTGGAATGAATGATGACAGGGAAAACCGGAGTATCCGGAGAAAAACCTGTCCCGCCTCCGTTTTGTCCAGCACGAATGTCACATGGAGTGACAGGGATTTGAACCACGGAAACCAGCAGTGAGAGGCCAGCGCGCTTCCGCCTGAGCAACGGAGGCTCCTGATAAGTACATTATGAACAGTAAAATCAATTGGTCTCACCTCCTTTTACACCCCACCGCCGTTAAGTTTATTTACCCCCCAAAAATCAAATTAAAAGAAGGCGTGCCTCTTTATGTTTAAAGGAGATTCCAAACACCAATGTTCACAACTGTTACCTTACGTTTGGAGATATAAGTATCCCCATGAAAATAGTTTACGTTTTTTCACTTCCTTTCACACTCCACCCTCCACCCTAAGTGAATTTTCCGGCAAAAAATACTTGTTTCCTTAATAGTAAAGGATCTTCTAAATTCCAATTATCACGACTGTAACTCCTTCAGTTGTTGATTTATATTGAAATTTTAATTGAATGCTTAACGTTTTATATATAATCCTCCGAAATTCGCGATCTGACTCGTTTTCTGAGAGAATCCGCCGAATTTCGCGATCTGACTCGTTTTCTAATATATAGCGGCAAGTTTCCTCCGATTTTCCAATCTTTCTTTCCAGGAATCGATTTCGTACTTCCCGGGCTAGGTCGAGGTATTCCACCCGGTCAGTTGGGTCCCTAAATCTTTGCCATCTTTTCCTATAAGCATTTTTAATATGGATCAAATCCTTGAGGAGATCCGGCGTGGTTTCGTCTTGGGTGCCTTGGCGGTACTGAACCCGCGGCCGGACTGCATTCTTAGTCATTACCCGTCCAGGACCCGTTTCCAGCGCGGTCCGCACCTTTGGCGACGGTCCAGAACATTATTGTTATTATTATTATTATTATTATTATTATTATTATTATTATTATTATTATTATTATTATTATAGATGTTCTGGATCCCATAGCAAGATGCAAGACCGCTACTTGGCGGTAAATTACATCTGCTACCATTGTCATTGTTGACATTGTGACCAGCACCATTGTCGTGCGTAGGCAAGTGTGCGGGATTTCTGGCGATACGAATGACCTACTTCCGTGTATTATTGACCTTATTATAGAGGTGAATAATTGGACGGTCAATCTCATTCCTATCGTTCATTTCAAAGGTGTTTAACTTTTTATTTATATGCCAGGAGAATCTACTGTAATCTAAGGACGTTCTCCGAAGAAAAACATGGCTCTTGAAAACGAACACAGGAAAGATTAAAAATGATCGGTTTATGATCAGAATATGTACATCGAAAATGTACAGCCTGTTTCCAGTCATTCGACAGGGTCAGGAATGGAATGAATAAAGCCCCATCTAGCTGCGACAATTGGAATTGTGCCGGCTGCCGAAGCCTGTCGCACTCCTCTGGGGCAATGGATAATGAATGAAAAATGAAATGAAATGATATTGGACAGTGTGCTGGAATGAATGATGACAGGAAAAACCGGAGTATCCGGAGAAAATCTGTCTCGCGTCCGTTTTGTCCAGCACGAATGTCACGTGGAGTGACCGGGATTTGAACCACGGAACCGAGCTGTGAGAGGCCGGCGCGCTGTCACCTGAGCAACGGAGGTTCATTATAAGTACATTATGAACAGTAAAAACAACTGGACTCACCTCCTTTTACACCCCACCGCCGTCAAGTTTATTTACCCCCTCCCCACAAAAAATGAAAAGAAGGCATGTTTCTTTATGTTTAAAGGAGATTCCAAACACCAATGTTCACGTGTATTACCTTCAGCTTTGGGACATAAGTATTCCCATGAAAATAATTCACTTTATTTGAGTCCTTTTCACACTCCCCCCCTCAAGTGAATCTTCCGGCAAAAAACTTGTTTCTTTAATTGTAAAGGATCTTCTAAATACCAATTATCACGACTCTAACTTCTTCAGTTTTTGATTTCTTTGTCCTCATGAAAGGAATTCAACTCCATTTTACTCCCGCCCCCCAAGATGATTCCCCCCCCCCCAAAACGCGTTTATCTTTGATTTGAAGGAGATACAAATACCAATTTTCACGTCTGTAACAACTTTAGTTTTTATTAGCGGAAAGTATTCTTATACAATTAAGTCAATTAATTTTTCAATTCTTTCACCTCCCCCCCACTTTATTGGATTTTCCGAGAATACGTGTTTCTTTACTTTTAAAGCAGATTCCAAATACTAAATTTCACGTCTGTAACATCTTCATTCTTGAGATGTCAGTAGCCTAATTAAAATAATTCAACACCATTTTCAGACACTTTGCCACCCCTTCCACCCAAGTGGTATATCGGAAAACTAAAAATACACTTTCTTGATTTTTAATAGAGATAAAAAATACCAGTTTTCACTTCTGTAACATGTTAAGTTTTTTGAGATATACTGTACAAATTCCCATTTTAAAATTTCACCCCCCTTTTTAGTTCCCCTTAAGTGGAGTTTCCAAAAACAAATCACCTATTTTTCTTTACATTTACAGGAGATTCCAAATACCACTTTTTACGTCTGTAACATTTTACGTTTCTCAGGTATTCTGTTGATATAATCTTTCAAAAAATTCATCGCATTTTGTCACTCCTGTTTAACAGCCATTAATTGGATTTTCCAAAAACAAAAAAAAACACGTGTTTCTATATTTTTAAAGAAGATCCCATATACAAATTTTCAGTTCGGTAATATCTTCAGTTTCTGAGATATATGTATCCTCATTAAAGACATTCATCCCATTATTCACCCTTTTACACCCCTCCTATTGGGATTTACAGAACACAAAAAATACGTGTTCCTTTATGTTTAAGGGAGATTCTAAATATCAATTTTTACATGTGCAGACTTTTAAAGTTTTGAGATATAGATACAGACATTTTAAACATCACCAGGGACGGTAAATATATCCTGCTTTTCAATCTTGTTGGATTCATTCCTTACATTTTCCAACACCTATGGGGTCGCTTGGCCATGTTTTACGGCCGGATGGCCTTCCTGACGCCAACCCCATATGGAAGGATGTAATCACTATTGTGTGTGTCTGTGGTGGTTGGTAGTGTAGTGTGTTGTCTGAATATGAAGAGGAAAGTTTTGGGACAAAGAAGAAAACCCAGTCCCCGGGCCGGAAGAAGTAATCAGAGGCTATTAACACTCCAGTGGTCGCGCGGATCACAATAGTGATCCAGCCGTTTAGTTTTTCTCGCTCCTCTTTTTTGGTGTAACTGTTGACCTTGAGCAACTGTGTACCTTCCTCGCGCCCCAACCCCTCTCTGATAACGCAGTAATCTGCTAACCTTGACTGATGGTTGTTGCGTTATAAAGCAATTTATTCTTGTGGATCACAAGTGTGATTTATGCGACCAATAGCGTGACTTCTTTGACTTTGTTTTCTTTTTCTTATTACTGTGTCTAATCTAAGTTCATGTGCATACATCTACTCCGTTTTATGAGTTTATATTAATTATTGGTATATAAGTACAAAATGGATGACTATGAGAATATAAATCGATGGCTGAATGAACCAGACAGTGAGGCACCTCAAAACATTATGGAGGGAGTAAGTGAGACAAATCACAAAGTACGATAATTTTTCAGGTATTTTTTATAAATTAATGAATTATTATATTATATTGTAAAAAATAAACTTCTTTTCACAATGCATAATCACATTCAATGAATAAATAGCACAGAATAGCCTTTTATCACAAAGAAAGTACGGATCACAATTGTGATTCGGGCGACAACTGACGTGACGTTCCTTCGCGCGAACACTGGAGTGTTAAAATCCCCGACACGGTCGGGATTCGAACCCGGGAGCCTCTGAACCCAACGCCTCAACGCTGACCATTCAGCCAATGAGAAGGACGTATGTCGTCATTGCAGAGACGATTGTTTCTACGAAGAGTTTGTTGGTAAGTTTGATGTTGACTGCATTCTCCATGTTGTCCAGGTGGATGGCTACTATCTGGCCGACGTTTACATGTAAGGTGTCTGAAATCCACTCGTCAACTTCGGCAGGTCCTGGTTTCTTCGTTTTTTCCGTAAATGTACATTTCAGTGTGTTTTTTCCTGATGTTTAAACTTGACATATTTCACTGTTCCGTTATTCACATAAATAATAACACTGCACTGAGTCACACATTCTTGCTCTACTCGTCAGGTGAGAGCCCGATGTTTACTCCACGCTGGCTCAAAGTCAACTCTGGTAGTTGATGTGGGTTTGGTCTAATTTAACGATCGGATGACCTGTGTGCGAAGATGTAGGCCTACTCATTATTGTGTATTCCTGGGATGATTGGTACTGTGGTATGTGTATGAAGATAAGTCCATTAAGACGAACATAAATGTCCAGTCCCGAGCAAGAGGATTTAACCATATGCTGTTAACATCCTCGAGACGGCCGGAAATCGAACCCAGTGTCCTCTGAACGGAAGGCTAGTACACTGACCATTCATCCAAGGAAGCGGATAATGCTTCTCTTTTCCTTGCCCTCCCTACTGACTTAAGGATTTATTTATTTATTTATTTATTTATTTATTTATTTATTTATTTATTTATTTATTTATTTATTTATGTACTAGCTGATGTACCCGTGCTTCGCTACGGAATTCTACATTGTATACAGGATTCTGCTCGTAGGTTAGGTAGTGTACACGTTGTGAGCAAGATTGCATAGCTCTTAGGCCGGCCGCAAAATGAGACGCAGGTCCGTGAGGTGACGCAGGGTGACTCACGGTGAGTTTCTGCGAACCACAGAACTGACTGGACCCGCGCATGTTACGGCGCAGGGTGACGTGACACAGTTGCTGCGCGTGGTGACCCTGCGGACCGCAGTCTCTCTTCCGCAGTTTCCTGCAAGACTCACGGTGATTTTGGTTGTTCATATTGTTGATAAACCATTTTTTTGACTCAGGAATTATTTTTGAAATATCATATTAAATGTATTTTTTTCTAAACCACCATAAACTATATACTGTGTTTTGAGGAAGAATTAATCTATATATATAAAATAACTTGTCCTGACTGACTGACTTACTGACTGATTCATCATCGCCGAGCCAAAACTACTGGACATAAAGAAATGAAATTTTGGGGATATATTCATATTAAGATGTAGGTGCTCGCTAAGAGAGGATTTTTGGATATTCCGTCGCTAAGGGGGTGAAAAGGGGGGTGAAATTTTAAAACGAGTGTATCTATATTTCAAAACGTTAAAAGTTTACAAATGTAAAAATTGGTATTTAGGAACTTTTTTAAAAATAAGGAAACACGTATTATTTTGTTTTCAGAAAATCCCAAGAGGAGGGGTGAAAAGGGTGGAAAAGGGGTTGAATGCCTTTAATCAGAATACCGGTACTTATTTCTCAAAAACGGAAGATATTACAGACCTGAAAATTGGTAATTTTGATCTCTTTTAAAAATAAAGAAACGTAATTTTTTGTTTTTGGAAAATCCAATTAATGGGAGGGTGAACAGGGGGGTGAATTTTTGAAATGAGTGTATCTATATCTCAAAACTTTTAAAGTTTACAGATGTAAAAATTGGTATTTAGAATCTCCTTTAAAAATAAAGGAACCCATGTATTTTTTTGTTTTCGAAAAATCCCATTAGGATGAGTGGAAAAGGGTGAAAAATGGGTTGAATGACTTTAATGAGGATACTTATATTTCAGAACCTGAAGATATTACAGACCTGAAAATTGGTGTTTGGGATCTCCTTTAGAAATAAAGAAACACGTATTTTTTGTTTATGGAAAATCCAATTAATGGGGGGGGGGGTTGAAAATGGGGTGTTCTTTTAAAATGAGTGTATCTATAAGTCAAAATTTTTAAAGTTTATAGATGTAAAAATTGGTATTTAGAATCTCCTTTAAAAATAAAGAAACACGTATTTTGTTGTTTTCCGAAAATCCCAATAGGAAGGGTGGAAAAGGGTGAAAAAGGGTTGAATGCCTTTAATGAGGATACATGTATCTCAGAAACTGAAGATATTACAGAACTGAAAAAATTGTATATGGGATCTCCTTTAACAATAAAGAAACACGTATCTTTTTGTTTTTGGAAAATCCAATTAATGGCGGTTAAACAGGAGTGACAAATTAGGGGGAATTTTTTGAAAGACTATATCTACAGAATATCTGAGAAACGTAAAATGTTACAGACGTAAAAAGTGGGTATTTGAATCTCCTGTAAATGTAAAGAAACATAGGTGATTTGTTTTTGGAAACTCCATTTAAGGGGAACAAAAAAGGGGTGAAATTTTAAAATGAGATTTTCTACAATATATCTCAAAAAACTTAACATGTTACAGAAGTGAAAAATGGTAATTTTATCTCTATTAAAAATAAAGAAACGCGTATTTTTAGTTTTCTGAAATACCACTTGGGTGGAGGGGGGCTAAAAGTGACCGAAAATGGTGTTGAATTCTTTTAATAAGGCTACTGATATCTCAAAAATGATGTTACAGACGTGAAATTTGATGTTTGGAGTTTGCTTTAAAAGTAAAGAAACACGTATTCTCGGAAAATACAATGAGAGGTGGGGGGGGCGGTAGTGTAAGAATAGAAAAATTAATTGATTTAATTGTATTCTATACATACATATAATAAAATGTAATGTTGTTACAAATGTGACAATTGGTATTTCCATCTCCTTTAAAAGCAAAGAAAAACGCGTTTTTGTGGGGGGAACCATCTTGGGGGGCGGGAGTGAAAAGGAATTGAATTCCTTTCATGAGGACAAATAAATGAAAAACTGAAGAAGTTAGAGCCGTGATAATTGGTATTTAGTATTTTTTTGCCGGAAAATTCACTTAGGGTGGAGGGAAAAGTGTGAAAGGAAGTGAAAAAACGTGAACTGTTTTTCTGGGGATACTTATATTTCAAAACGTAAAGTAATAGACGTGAACATTGGTCTTTGGAATCTCCTTTAAACATAAATAAACACGCCTTCTTTTAATTTGTGTTAAATTTTTTTTGGGGGTGGGGGCAAAAAACCTTAACGGCGGTGGGGTGTAAAAGTAGGTGAGACCAATTGATTTTACCCAGGAGCCTCCGTTGCTCAGGCGGAAGCGTGCCGGGCTCTCACAGCTGGGTTCCGTGGTTCAAATCCCTGTCACTCCATGTGACATTCGTGCTGGACAAAACGGAGGCGGGACAGGTTTTCTCCGGGCACTCCGGTTTTCCCTGTCATCATTCATTCCAGCAATACTGTCCAATATTTCATTTCATTTGTCGTTGATCGATCATTGCCCCAGAGGAGTGCTTCGGCAGCCGGCACAATTCCTATTGTCGCCGCTATATGGGGCTTTATTCATTCCATTCCTGACCCTGTCGAGTGACTGGAAAAAGGCTGTAGATTTTCGATGTACTTATTCTGATCATAAAACGATCATGTTTAATATTTTCCAGGTTCGTTTCCAACAGCCATCTTTTCCTTCGGAGAACGTTCTTAGATTACAGCAGACGCTCCTGGCATATAAATAAAAATTCAAACACATTTGAAATAAACGATAGGAATGAAATTGACCGTCAAATTGTTCACCTCTATAATAAGGTCAATAATGCACGGAAGTATGTCATTCGTATCGCCAGAAATCCTGCACACATGCCTACGCGCGACAATGGTGCTGGTCACATTGTCAACAATGACAATGGCAGCAGATGTGATTTACCGCAGAGTAGCGGTCTTTCATCTTGCTGTGGAGTCCAGAACATCTAATAATAATAATAATAATAATAATAATAATAATAATAATAATAATAATAATAATAATAATAATAATAATAATCATAATAATATTCTGGACCGTCGTTAAATGTGCGGACCGCGCTGGAAACGGGTCCTGGCCTTGTAATGACTACGAATACAGTCCGGCTGCGGGTTCAGTACCGCCAAGGCACCCAAGACGACACCACACCGGATCTCCTTCAGGATTTGATTGATACTAAAAATGCATGTAGGAGAACATGGCAAAGATTAAGGGATCCAACTGACCGCGTGGAATACCTGGACCTAGCCTGGTAAGTACGAAATCGATTGCTGGAAAGAAAGATTGAAAAATGTGAGGAACTTTGCCGTAATCTCTCAGAAAACGAGTCAGATCGCTAATTTGGGTGGATTCTCTCAGAAAACGAGTCAGATCGCGAATTTCGGAGGATTATATATAAAACGTTAAGCATTCAAGTATAAATTTCAGTATAATACCGTAGCCAGGCACGGGTATCTTCTAGTACTGTATATAACAAACGTTTGAGAATAGGTTATTGCCGTTCCTGTATGCCAGTACGTACACTGACTGACAGAGCAAATGCAACACCAAGAAGGAGTGGTCAGAACTTTATGCCAATTGCAGGGTAGACTGACGTCACTGAGGTATGCCCATGATGTGAAATGCGCCGCTGTGCTGGGCACGTAGCGAACGATAAATGGGACACGGCGTTGGCGATTTTCCCACTTCGTACCGTGATTTCTCAGCCGACAGTCATTGTAGAACGTGTTGTCGTGTGCCACAGGACACGTGTATAGCTAAGAATGCCAGGCCGCCGTCAACGGAGGCATTTCCAGTAGACAGACGACTTTACGAGGGGTATGGTGATCGGGCTGAGAAGGGCAGGTTGGTCGCTTCGTCAAATCGCAGCCGATACCCATAGGGATGTGTCCACGGTGCAGCGCCTGTGGCGAAGATGGTTGGCGCAGGGACATGTGGCACGTGCGAGGGGTCCAGGCGCAGCCCGAGTGACGTCAGCACTCGAGGATCGGCGCATCCGCCGCCAAGCGGTGGCAGCCCCGCACGCCACGTCAACCGCCATTCTTCAGCATGTGCAAGACACCCTGGCTGTTCCAATATCGACCGGAACAATTTCCCGTCGATTGGTTGAAGGAGGCCTGCACTCCCGGCGTCCGCTCAGAAGACTACCATTGACTCCACAGCATAGACGTGCACGCCTGGCGTGGTGCCGGGCTAGAGCGACTTGGATGAGGGAATGGCGGAACGTCGTGTTCTCCGATGAGTCACGCTTCTGTTCTGTCAGTGATAGTTACCGCAGACGAGTGTGGCGTCGGCGTGGAGAAAGGTCAAATCCGGCAGTAACTGTGGAGCGCCCTACCGCTAGACAACGCGGCATCATGGTTTGGGGCGCTATTGCGTATGATTCCACGTCACCTCTAGTGCGTATTCAAGGCACGTTAAATGCCCACCGCTACGTGCGGCATGTGCTGGGGCCGGTGGCACTCCCGTACCGTCAGGGGCTGCCCAATGCTCTGTTTCAGCAGGATAATGCCCGCCCACACACTGCTCGCATCTCCCAACAGGCTCTACGAGGTGTACAGATGCTTCCGTGGCCAGCGTACTCTTGGGATCTCTCACCAATCGAACACGTGTGGGATCTCATTGGACGCCGTTTGCAAACTCTGCCCCAGCCTCGTACGGACGACCAACTGTGGCAAATGGTTGACAGAGAATGGAGAACCATCCCTCAGGACACCATCCGCACTCTTATTGACTCTGTACCTCTACGTGTTTCTGCGTGCATCGCCGCTCGCGGTGGTCCTACATCCTACTGAGTCGATGCCGTGCGCATTGTGTAACCTGCATATCGGTTTGAAATAAACATCAATTATTCGTCCGTGCCGACTCTGTTTTTTTCCCCAACTTTCATCCCTTTCGAACCACTCCTTCTTGGTGTTGCATTTGCTCTGTCAGTCAGTGTATTTATCGTAAGACGGATAATATCACAGGAGATTGCAAAAACTTTCGCACAACTTTGAACCTGGAGCTGTACCATACAATAAATTCAGAAATCGTCCACGTTCTCTCCCCACTTCGATCAGCTTCATCTTATTTCACGTTAGTGCCACGCGCTTTCGTACGAAAATATCATGTCGCATTAAAAGTGTGAACGGAGCAATGTTACTTCGCACAAATTCTTAAAGGATATATGAATCCACTGCAAATTTCCGTGCGAAGAACAGGTATAAGAGGTATGAGTGCTATTAGTCATCAAAATACTCATATTTCAATTATTATTTGTCGGACAATTAGATTTACAAAAAAATTAGGCAAAAATTCTTACGTTGGTAAGATATATGATCTAAGTCTCGTAAAACGCACGATGACAGGCAGATCAAGTGAAAATGTATGTATGTATGTATGTATATATGTATGTATGTATGTATGTATGTATGTATGTATGTATGTATGTATGTATGTATGTATTTATTGAAACCTTAACATTTAGTTCATTTCTGAAGGCTGTGCCAGCCAGTCTTCTGTATATATGATGTATCAAGTTGACCTTGGCCTAGAGAGAAAGATGACGAGTCACACCTGAAGAATCAAAGCCATATAAACCGCTATGAGGCGACGTTCTTTCATACTTGTTTTTTGATTCCAATCGATGAGTGGTTTTAGTAACGAAGTATTAAGACAGATATTTAACTTGGTGAAATATTTATTGTGCTGCGTTAATTAATTAGTGGCTATTTACCTCATAATGACTTCCAGTGTGTAGGCGAAATATATCCATTCACCACGGCACAATGCGAGTTAATTTATTAATAACATTTAAGCCAAGAAAACTATTTAACATATTTTTATGCGAAACAGTTAATGACATGTTACTAGAAATATTTATTATTATTTCGACTTGTGTACATCTTATTTAGAATCGTCCGTTACGAAAATTGCCCTCATACGCCTTGTGGGAGTGCACATCATATAACGAAAATACAGTGGAATGCCAGAAATCGTTCCTGTTTTCGTCTTTTTGATCGTTCATACCATTATTATTCTGTCGATAAGTTGTCAAAAGGAAGTAACATTAACCACAATTGTATTGTGTCAACTGTCATATGAAATTCTGAGTTTCGGAGTTGGTTCTACATTTCAAGAGTGCCTACAGCGGATAAGAAGAGGACCTGAGTTTTTCAAGACATCGACTGCATGAGTTGATTCCTTACGATTCATAAGATAATGGAGGCTATTTCCATGGAATAGTGTGACACTATGTGCTGCCAAAATGGATAGCTACCTCGAGGAACTTCAAGTAGTCTTTAACGTAAACAACATCGTCATGACCCTTGCATAAAGGACTCTATGCAGTTCCAAGATGAATGCAAATATTAATTTATTTCTTTTTCACCATCCATTGTAAACGACTTTCTCGTTCTTGGTAATGCAGTATTTTCGTTTCTTTCCCTGAGTAGAGTTACGATTCCTTGCAATAGCCAAATGTAATATATTATTCCATTGTATATTGAGTATGTATTTTTCGCTACGTCGTAATGCCATGGTTGTTTTCTAGCCATTTGTTTGCTGTATTAGAGCTGGATCTTCTAAACACATTCTGTAAGAATCTAGTCGTAAATGTAATAATATTCGAATTTAATAATCATTTTCCCAACGATTAAAATTAATATCTAACTGATTTTTGATTTCTGAGTGTTTGGATCGTGTGCTTGTAACGTCGTTTGTGTAATCTTAAAGTAACATTTTCATCATAATAATATTAATAATAATAATGATAATACAACACTAGTGTCCAAAAGTTAAGCATAAGCACTATATGAGGCCAGGCCGCCTGATAGGAATATCAGACTAATTGCTGAATAAACGGAAGCAGACTCACACACCATATGTCACACAACTTGTCCAAAAACAGTGTCTGAAAGGTTCTGATAGCTAAGGTACACCTTTGACAACAACTAAAGAAACTTGGCAATGTCTTCCACAACAAACATATGCTGTTAATAGGGTGTATGGTTACCCCTAACGGATACACATGCTACGCAGCGACGTGCCATGCTCTGTATCAGATGGTCCAAGAGCTCTTGTGGCAGTCGGTCCCATTCCTCCGAAAGGGCAATGCGATGGTCTTGGAGGGTCCTTGATGGAGGCTGACGGGATGCAATTCGCCTCCCCAGTGCATCCCAGGCATGTTCTATAGGATTTACATCCGCAGACCTCGCTGGCCAGTACATGCGAAGAGTATCTTTCCAAGCCAGCAA
Source organism: Anabrus simplex (assembly GCF_040414725.1). Classification (NCBI taxonomy): domain Eukaryota; kingdom Metazoa; phylum Arthropoda; class Insecta; order Orthoptera; family Tettigoniidae; genus Anabrus; species Anabrus simplex. The sequence continues at coordinate 936,021,199 of NC_090266.1, forward strand.
TTCATCCACCAGAGCAGTGCGGTGCGGTCGGGCATTATCGTCCATTAAGAGGAAGTCTGGACCAACCGCATCTCTGAAGAGTCGAACATGTGGTATCAGTACCTCATCTCTGTATTTCCGACCGGTAACAGTGTTCCTAGGACCACCCATGAAGATGTGCAGGTCCGTACGGCTATTCAACATTATGCCTCCACACACCATGACGCCACCACCACCATACTGGTCCCGTTCCACGATGTTCCTGTGTTTGTATCGGCTACCCGGTTCTCTCCAGATTAATGTGCGACGGAAATCGTTCTGCAAACTGAAGCGGGATTCCGTTGCACGATGTTCCTGTGTTTGTATCGGCTACCCGGTTCTCTCCAGATTAATGTGCGACGGAAATCGTTCTGCAAACTGAAGCGGGATTCGTTTGTGAAGAGCACATGCCTCCATTCATTCATGGTTCCAATTTCGATGTTGACGGCTCCACAGTAAACGGGCTCGTCTCTGTGCTGGAGTGAGAGGGACGCACACTGATGGACGTCGGGCAAACAGATCTGCTGTTCTGAGCCTCCGGTACACAGTTTGCCGGGAAACAGCAACCCGTGAGACGGCTGCAAGCTCCGCCGACAATTGCCTTGCAGGTGCACTCCGATTTCGTCGGGCGGTTAAGGCCAGATATCGGTGCTGCTGTGGGGTGGTTACCCTTGTTTGACCTGGTACTGGCCTAAGACTAACATATCCTGTGTCTCGAAATCGTCTCCAAAGCCTGGAAATGACACTTTGTAGCACATTCAAGGATACGGCGACTTCGGTCTGTGTCTGGCCTGCTTCCAGGCGGCCGAGTATTCTACCCTGCAAAAAGGGGTCTAAATGGCGTCGTTGTGCCATTATGTTGTCACGTTCACCACGAAGATACACACCGCACACTATAACAGGGCAAACACGACTAAGGGAATATGGGGCGCAGGCACGGGCTGTGTTTACCTTGTGGTTACGCTGCTAGTCAAAGCAGGGAACACTCCTTTCCTATACAGAGCGAACACGTAAGGTTGGTAGGTGCATATGTCGTGCGATTTGCGGTCTGTTTCCTGTTGCCCTGCTTACTCGTAACTTATGCTTAACTTTTGGACACTAGTGTAATAATAACGTGTAAGTTTTACGTCCCACTAACTACTGTTACGGATTTCGGAGATTGTGATGTGCCGAAATTTTGTCCTATTAAATCTACGAACACAAGGCTGACGTATTTGAGCACGTTCAGATACAACCGGATTGAGCTTGAATCAAACGCGCCAAGTTTAATGCCAACGTCATAACGTCATTACTTTCACTCTCGTGAGAGATATATATGCCCTACTTCATGCAGGAGGCATAAATGTGTCATCCTCATTCAATCAATATTAAATTTAATGAAATCATGTTCAATGAAAGATAATGTGAAACAATTAGCTGAGTGCTAGGGAATTTTTCTTATCCATTCCATTTAATTTGATTGTTCTCCGTTCTTATTCAGCGTTTTTCATTTTTCGTATATAAGAAAGGAGTAAAGGGAGAAAACATCATCCATAAGGCTAGTCAGAATTTTTTATTTGTAATAAAGTCACTTAAATCTGTTCCTGGCCTTTTGATTTCTTATTTTTAAAATATATTATCCTTTCCTTATTCAAGCACTTCTACGAATTGAGCACCCTAGAGTGATCTCAGATTATCCATCGCTAATGGGCACTGTATATAGGGCCTATATTTGTATGTATGTATGTATGTATGTATGTATGTATGTATGTATGTATGTATGTATGTATGTATGTATGTATGAATTGAACTGTAAATGTGACTCAATATTGTCCAATTCGAAGACTGCCAAAAGTATATTTTTTTGCTTAAATCATATGACACCCCAAGATATGACAGATTTCATTCTTTGTGGTACGGTCCGATTCTGGCAAACTTTCAAACGTACAATTGGACGTTTAATGCCCATATTTTAGAAATATTGACACTGTATGATATGGTAATGGACAGGCTTTCCGATCTTGACATTTTTGCAAATGATATTAGATTAATGTGAAAATTGCTGCGAAATTAATTTGACGGACCGTTCCATCGTATCAGTAATTTTATTTGAGGATTTAATTTTGGTACTAGGATAGACTGTGTATAACTGCCATCAAAACATTCGATTACAGAACCCCTTAGCTAAAATCACATATCACTTCTGTGATGAACGAGTTAGCAATAAATGTACTCCTCTACCATCGAACAGTCGTACGTAATTGACAGAGGGACGCAGAAAATTAAGCATTTGTTGGCACTGATTGACGCATCAGATGGATTTACCACCTCTGTTGTATTCAGCTTGGACTGGCCTAAGCAAATATCTGGTCAATGAACTCATTAGTACTGTTCGATTGTTTATAGATACAGTTTTGTCCCATGTTATTAAACTGTATGCATTATTCAAGATATTCAATGGATATAACGTTGTAGATGTTTATTATAACTAAACCACAGATAAAAGTCTACGCTTTAAAATGTTTTGTTCATTCATACATGCCAAAGGGTTAATGAAGAGATTAGGTTTCTTGAGAGAATAATGCACAAATCAACAGAAAAATTGGTGTAAGTTACAACAGGCTAATGTCGTATCTTGGAAAATGTCATTAGATCACGGGATATTATACCCCATCTTGTCGTGGTTCTGTTTCTGGCTATTCCAGGTTTTCTTATGCTGTACTGAGGGATTGAACATGACTCACTCTGCCTCAACTGAGACCAACTGAAGAGTTGTTACGAGAGGCGGCTGAAAATTTCGTCATGCTGGCAACAGGGCCTCCAAAGTGGTCGTATGTCCGGGTAGCAGTCGTCTTGACAGTGGGGTTCGAACGTACTATCTCCCGAATACTGGATACTGGCCGCACTTAAGCGACTGCAGCTATCGAGCTCGGTTTCATCAGTATTAATGTGAAGATTATCATTTATAAATTGCATTACAAGACGTAGTGTTAATGCTACTATATTGTGTGGCCAATCGTGCATAATCCATACCGGTACTAAATAGGGAGGGTCATACTATATTTTATCAGTTCGGAAGGGCTAAACTCAGCACATCGGCAGCCCTGAATATAGTTTTCCGTGGTTTCCCATTTCACACCAGGCAAATGCTGGGGCTGTACCTTAATTAAGGCCACGGTCACTTCCTTCCCATTCCTAGGCCTTTCCTATCCCATCGTCGCCATAAGACATATCTGTGTCGGTGCGACGTAAAGCAAAATAGCAAAAATAACTCAACACAGTGGATTTCCAAGAAAGTGAACATTTTGTGTCTTGCTAGTATCGTTAACCACGACTTTTCTTGCGGGACTTGTGTAGAATTGTTCGGATAAGCACAAGGGCTATCAATGAAAATACTTGGTTAGATCGCCTACTTCAGTTAACAAATTACATTTTACGTGTGTTGGGGATATTATCTTGCATCATCGTATATTATATATGGCAAATATTTACTTGCTGGATGTGCGTTCGCGATTGCCCATCGGATATAAGTTGAGTTATACGAATATCGATATATTTTTCCAGATCCCGAGAACAAGATTCACGTAGGCCGGCTCCATGGTGTACGAGCAGCGTGCCTACACCTTAACCGGAGGCCAAGGGTTCTGTTTTTGGCCATTCCAGGTTTTCTTGTGCTGTACTGAGGGATTGAACATGACTCACTCTGCCTCAACTGAGACCAACTGAAGAGTTGTTACGAGAGGCGGCTGAAAATTTCGTCATGCTGGCAACAGGGCCTCCAAAGTGGTCGTATGTCCGGGTAGCAGTCGTCTTGGCAAGTCAAGGCCAAAATTGGGATGTATGCCTCACGGAGTACTCTAATAACCATTGATATAGAGATGATGGTGTGATCATGCGTCTTCTCTGCAAGTTAAGGTTTCTCGACTGTATAGAATATATTTTCATTGTGTTCATTTTCCTATGATAATGTGTAAAGGAAATTGAAACATTAAATAAGTTACACTCTGGGAGTGCCTAAATACGTCATGCAGACATACATTCCTACAGTACGGTATGGTAAGGTTAACTTTCCTTTACACATACGAATAGGGAAATGAACACAACGAACATTATTCTGACCGACTGCATATAGATATGTGGCTGGGATGCGTGGGCAGTCTTAAGAAATTAATGGCTAGGAGGCGCATTGTAAGATACTCGGTATTACTCGCTCAGTGACTACGTATATAACAAATAAAGTTTTTATATAAAATAAAGCTAAAACAAATTTCCTAGGATGCCAAGAAAAGGACTGTTCAGAAACAAATCCCATTAATATTAGATCAGCGGTACAGTCACGAGAAACAAATTCTAAATACATATATTGATGACAAGAATGTACAGATGAAACCGCCAAAGGTATGACCACGTCAAACTGAGCCCAGGAGTATTTAAAGAGCTACCTTGGAAGGGATACTGAAACTCAAAACAGCTGTTTCAGGAGAAATACTTTGCAGAAAAAGAGAGATAACAAATGTTCAAAGGAAGAAAAGGGGACTTACAATTTGCGTCGATCACATATTTAGTTGCAAAAGGTAAGAAAATCTATCAAAACGTAAAAAATGAATAGGAAAAGGACAAAAATTTCTCAAAGGGTCTATGAGGGTAGATTATCAAATACCCCAGAGAGAAAGCCACCATAATTACAAATATTTCCGAAGGGAAAGTTACCTATTTTCAAAAATCCTCACAAAGGGGAGAAATACGTAGTAAAAATTTATGTACTGTATGCTTTCTATCTTATTTATTCTTTTGTCTTTGGAAATAGAGTGTACTGAAGGTCCAGCTTCACCTTTATACAAACATTTTTTATTGCTATTTGCTTTACGTCGCACCGTCTTGTGGCGACGATGGAATAGGAAAGGCGTAAGCATGGGAAGGAAGCGGCCGTGGTCTTAATTAAGGTACTGTTCCAGCATTTGCCTGGTATGAAAATGGGAAACCACGAAAAACCATCTTCAGGGCTGCCGACCGTGGGTTTCGAACCCACTATCTCCCGATTAGTGGATACTGGCGGCACTTAAACGACTGCAGCTCTCTAGCTCGGTTTTATACAAACATGAAAGATGAATCCTGAGAATGAATTGGTCATACTAAGACAATGTTCACAATGTGATTACAATCATACATCGTACTAGAGGAAATACGAACAGCTAACAATTGGCAATGAAAAGTAATACATGGAGGAATCTTACAAGAAGGAATGAGGTGTCCAAATCAAAACGTATCCAAAAAATAACCCGCTAGTCGTAATTAATCAACGTCACAGATTATACATGTACTGCACATGATATACATAACTTAAGTAAGCAATAAGATGGGCACAATCACACTGTAAACAGAAAGAGAACGTTAAAACATCTGTCGAGTGACTCAATTACCTTATGAGATGGTTTTTGTGTAAGACATGGTGAAGTTCCTTGGGATATAGTGCTATTTTCACACGATCTGCTTGTTGGTAGAACAGTCCGTACTATCGGCTATCCCGATCCTCAAGAAAGGGAATTCATCTTCAGAAAGTTCGATTTGAGATTGTGAAAACTCACATGAGATCATTGATTAGAGTAAATGAAACTGAAGGCTATAGACAACTTTAGATCCAACCACATACTTTCCACATTCCAGTTTGGTTTTACCCCATGGTCTCTACACTACCAACCAACTCTTGCATCCCGTCCATTTCACCTTCAATAACTTCAACCAAGCCCGCCCCATACTACTTATTACTTTCGAATTCAACCTAGCATTCGACTCCGTATGATACTCAGCACTCTTTTTCAAATCGCGATGCTTTGCCATACCCTTATCCTATATCCGGCTCATCTCAACCTGCCTCTCCAATCGTTCCACCCAGATTTCCATTCATCAGTTACTCTTCCCTTCCTTCCCCCTCACACTTGGTGTCCCTGAAGGCTCTCCGCTGTCCCCCTTCCTCCTCATACTCTTTGTTGCCGACATTCTCCACTCGCTCTAACTGTTCCAATTTGCAGACAACCCCGCCATCGTGGCTCCCCTCCACTCTGTTCAGTCCAAACTTAACTGGACTCCTTCTTGTTCTGGTGTGACCGATGACACCTCAAGCTCAACCCATCTAAACCCAATTTATTCTCTTCCGTCGTAGACGTGGCATGTCCAGGATTATCTGAGATTCCTCCCAACTTCGCCTGTGCACCCGCAACACCCCTATCCGAAACTAACTCGCCCTCAAATACCTCAGCATTAATTTTTACCACCAACTCTACTTCCGTCCCCATTTTAACAACCTCAAATCCAAGACAGAAAACCGTGCCCGACTGGTGCGTCTTGTGGCCGGCACTCGGTGGGTTAACAATCCCTCCCTCCTCCTCATAACCTACAAGTCCTTTGTTCGACCCAATCTCTTATGGCTTCATCGCTTAGGCAGCCGTAGCCGAACCCCATCCCATCCTCTACCATCCCCTTTTTTCATCGAACGTCGTACTGTCCGCCATGATCTCCGCTTTCCTTTCACCTAACCCACTTCCAACCTCTACGACATTTTGCCCTTCAAAAGTTTAGACACCTATGTCCTGAACCACTTCCAAGACACCATCCAACGTGCCCTCTGACGAGACCATCTCTCCATGACGCAGCTCCTCTGTGACCTAAATGCTCCCTCGACGCACTTAATCCAGACCTCTCTTTATATGTTCCGGACCCATCTTTTACCCTTTAGTGGTGACCATCCAAGACTGTAACGGGACTCCCTAGTCCGGTTGCACTCCCCCTACCCCCCCTAGCCCCAAATCTATATTCAACTAATAATAATTTCGTGTGGCTATTTCTAGGCGAGTGCAGCCCTTGTAAGACAGACCCTCCGATGAGGATGGGCAGCATCTGCCATGTGTAGGTAGCTGCGTGTTATTGTGGTGGAGGATAGTGTTATGTGTGGTGTGTGAGTAGCAGGGATGTTGGGGACAGCACAAACACCCAACCCCCGGGCCACTGGAATTAACCAATGAAGATTAAAATTCCCGACCCGGCCGGGAATCGAACCCGGGACCCTCTGAACCGGAGGCCAGTACGCTGCCCATTCAGCCAGCGAGTCGGACATTCAACTAATATACCAGTAGAGTGTCCAGCATCGTGTCAGTAAACCACATTTCGCACCATCAACACATCCCTGTAATTGGACACATCTCGATCCCTTCATTATTTCAAGCCTAATATGTACATATGTACATTTATAAGTTCAAGTATAATCAACATTATCCGCCTATAACCAATATATGTATTGCCCAAGTATAGATTGCTCACTCAATGTTTAGCTTCCATATTTAAACCTCTTTTGTGTATTTTAATTAAAAACCGTCTTGTTATGAAAGTATTGTCTCTGAAACATATCGTAAAAATAAAGAAATTGTAGATAGGAATTGTAACATATGTAAATATATACAGACACAGTATCTGTACTATATATCTGGCTCACGTTCTTGTAAAAAGCCAGTAGAGTTATGAATGTACTATTTCTCTTAAAAGAAGGAAATAGTAGATAGAAATTGTAAAACATTTATCCAAAATCTAACGTAGCACCGTATCACAATGTACCATATATCTAACCTAACTCCTTGCACGAAAAATAAACCCATCATCAGCCGTGTTACTGTAATGTATTACCTGTGTCAGAAAGAAATTGTAAATCACTTGTGTACAGAAGTGTAATTTCAATGTGCTATATCACCGGCTTCCTTGTTTAACCCATTCACACAAGGTCTTTGTAATAATTGATCATTTTTTTCAATGTAACGCTCATACTATACAGGGTGTATCAGAACTATACCGAGAAAAATTCAGGGACGCTCTTCGTGTCATGTTAAGAACGATGGTGCAATCGGATTAGCGGAGAGAATGTTCCTTTTCGAGAAAATGAGGTTACTTCCGATCGCGCTATTCAAATTGACGATCTCGCCGCATTTGCTATATCAGAGCACAAGCCAATGCCGTGCTTCAGTGAAAAGAAGAGATTTGGGGTGTATGATGGAGACAGAGATATTGCTCCGCGCGAATACACAAGTATTCTGGTTCGATTCACACAGGATTGTCCACAGTTAAGACAAAATTGTCACTCAAGGAATACACCGGATCGTGTCTCCTTTCGTCTGTTGGTCGCGATAACGTTCTTTATTATTTAACACGCACGAAGATGCAATGCGGCCGCCCCACGATTGTGTACTCCTTCACTCACCATAATATAAATGGAATGAAAGACTGAACGAAGGAAACAATAAGCCCAATGGTGTGATTAGAGTAGATGTTCAATATGACCCCCTCCTACGTTGATGCACAATTCAAAGTAGTGTACCAGTGACTTTTGGACTCTGTTCAGGATGTGTGGTGTGTCGCGAACGACCTGGAAAGCTGCCATTATTCTTGGTAGAAGTTCATCATATTTTTCTACGGGGTTCGCATAGTAGTCAATTTGTGAAGACCAATTTGTATATTACCTACTGGTGCTGGGAAGCGACTATGCCAAACGAACGAGAAACTTGTGCATTCGCACCGATCATTACCTCTGTCTCCACTTCCCACTTCCCCTCCCTTCCATTTCCTCCTCAGACGCACAGCAACAGGCAGTGGTTGTCTGTCTGGCGTAGCAAATACGGCCAGTTCGCCAATTTCAATCGCGCACACGGAAGTAACAAATTAACCCCATTTTCTCGAAAAGAAAAATAAATTCTGCGCCAATCCGATTGTACCATCGTTCGTAACATAACGCGAAGAGCATCCCTGATATTTTTGTCGGTATAGTTCTGATACACTCTGTATATCTTTGTATTAAATCATGAAAAGAAATTGTAGATATACGACAGTCGATAAAATAGAAATATATATCTCCTTATATTTAAATGGTCCCATAATGCTGTCTTCAACACCTGGACTTTGTTCTTAACCAAATCTATATACTTTTAAATCATGCATCACTCAATTTAAATTCTTTTTACTGTATTAAACTTACCGATGAGTTCGGTACCCCCCTCCCCCTTCATATGTACTATACTTCCTCTTTCGCACATCACTTTCGTCTTCCTTCTGACTCCATCGCTCCCCCCCAACCCACCGAATCTCCTGTCCAGGGAGAATGCGTATCCTTCTAGGTGGCCTGCCCTTCCCCTTCAGGGAGGGGAATTAAAACATTGTATGATGATGACGGACTTTAGCCACCGAGTAACGTAAGTTTCGGCTTGACAGTGGCTAGTTTGGGCTAGCCTTTCAGCTCTATATTCGGATGGTGCAGGGCTGGTCCTAACCGTCGGCTGTACTGAGAATGGTTTTCTGTAGTTTTACTAAGGAGAATGCCGCGATAGTTCCTTTGTAGGCCACGGCCCCACCCATCTCACGTTATACGTACATCACATCACCAACACCAATCTCCTTGGCCTGAGAGACGGCCAGGAGGCCAGCCGTATACTGTCCGGGTACAGAATGAATATCACTACCCAACTATCCAAACCTCTGAACTTCAGATTCGAGTCCATAGTGGATGAACAGTGCCTCAGTTCAATTAAATAAACAGATATTCGAGTTTAGGACAAAGTCCTACCTTAACATTGGCTAATGGGTACGTCAACGGAAAGATGGAGAGAGGGTACCAGGTGACTAGGGGTACTGGAACACATGAGTGAAACTTCTAGATTGTTCGACAGGCGAAGGGTAAGCTTGTTCAAGAAGCAAAACACAGTTGCGATACGGGATAACACACGGTGAAATTCCAAGAGTAGAGCACACGGTGGGGTGATCGTAAATAATTTTTCCCGGTAGATACTGGATGTGATCCAGATGCATGAAGTCGGCGGTGGTCAAGGTGAGTTCGTTATACTACCTTAAAAGACCAATTCGTAATATTTCGCCGATAAAATAACTTTAACATTTTAAAAATATTCATGTTAATAAAAACGTTAGCACTTCCTGCGAAAGAATGATATAAATATCTACATTACAAAGTAGGTATTGGATTTATGAAGGAACTGTGAAAAATGTCACAAACATCTAAATTTTTTCATCATATCCCCTGATTAACTGCTCGTATTTATACACGTACTCTCCTTAATTATGATTTGTTATAAATGGTTTAATGAAATACAAACAGCATACCATTACCTCATCCTCTTATTGCAATTAAAAACCTCTTCGATAAGAGAAAATCAAAATGGAGCGATATGTCAGTAGTAACAAGGTGATATCTGTGACGAAGGAGACAAGAATATGAAAACAGATGCATGCAACTTTCCTAGTTCAGGTTGTAAAGACCGCGGCTCGTAAGAGCCCTTCCTTTAGCTGCTGTACTGACACAAAGCTGGCAATAGGATGAGCGTGTTTGATTCTTTCTGTCACACTAGTTGGTGGGGAAAGAGAACCAGATGTTAGTTTCACTTCGTTACACCCGCTGTTATAACCAGGATTTATGCATCCCTTGTTAACTGTCTTATTTCCCACTGCTATGATTTACGAAATAAATCGTCCGTCATCGAGTGAGGGAGATCACGTAGATCAAGCATACAATCATAAGTATGTTTGTATACAATTTGAATCTAACTATACAGTAGGAAGATAGTAAGAGTCACTTAATGTTTAAGGTGCAAATGAAAATGTATAATTTATATTGAGTCCCTAAGGATCGGTATCAATATTTTTCAACTTCATGGTATGTTGGTCTCTAACGACTCACTGATGAAGGTGAATTTCGTACTTTGTGGAAAGGCATGACAGGCATGGTTTGTTTCTCGCCACTAACTGTAAGCAATGGGCCGATCAGAAGAGAGGACAACTGTGCAGCTAGGGATTCAGACGCTTCTACTCTTATAAACTACTGATGACTCAACAAGTTTTCATTATATAATATTCTGACTTGAACCAAAGAGCAAGGAATAGTCTGTCATCGAATTTATAGTTTTCATTTTTGATTAAGTGATTTTACTGCCATCGTACGTATGTAGCTTTGTTTATTGGAAAAGCTTGCTCTTCCAGAAAAAAAACAAACTGGAAAAACAATAATGTGAAAGGATTTGGTACTTTGTGGGAATGATAGGGATTAACTATTGCTAGATTTTGTACCCGTCTATGACGGGTTACATTCCAGCGGCAATATCATCTAGTGTAGGAGAGTAACAGAGAACACAAGTCAATATTAAATATAGTCAAATATTTCCATGTTAATGATGCTTGCCATCATGCAAAAACATTTAAATAATAAACATAGGAAAACGAACACAACGAAAATTGTTCTGATGGACTGCACATAAACATGTGGCTGGGGAACGTGACCAGTCTTAAGGGAAATATCTGACACGTGTTATATATTGTACTGTAGCATTAAATAGTACAATGCGGTATTCTATACTTGTTTATATATGAAAAGGAATGATGAAAGCGCTGTAGAAAATGTAAGTACACTTTAATAAACATTTCTATCAGTTTCAATTAGTTACTATGATAATATAATTTAAGTCTGAATTATATTTACCTCTCGTGTGGATCCTAACCGTTAAGTGCAGATTAGAATACATAGATAATGCGAAACATCCTGAAGTTAGGAAACTACATAATTTTCTTTTATATTCTATGGAGGTCAGAACGTAAAACGGAGCTGAGTATCCAAAGATCACCGATTCGTCCAATAAGAGAACGGAATGGTTTATTAAAATTTTAAAGTTGCAATTTTGGATGAGGCCTCATCCGAATGCTCAGGAAGAAGAACATGGACGTGAAGAACATTCGAAACATCAGCAATATTTATTACAATCAGACTGCTATCATAAAAGAAGGCAGGGGTTTCCTTGTAAAGGTGGTAATAAAATGTGGCGTTAGACAGCGTTGTGCCCTGCCTCCTAAGTTGTTTAACCAATACTCAGAAGAAATAATACAAGCAGCCTTAGCGGAAGAAACGGCAGGAATTAAAGTTAATGGAAAAATCAATCAACAACTTAAGATTTGGAGATGACGTATTCTTGTTGACAGAAAGCCTACATGATTTACAGCGACTGGCCAACCGAGTCGTGGAGCAAATGACCAATGGGGCTTAACAATTACTGTAAGTAAGACACATTTTATGGCGGTATACCGAATACAACACCAAGAGAGCTTGATGATCAATGGAGAGACAGTACAGCAAGTGACAGAGTACAAGTATTTAGGAACAAATGTGAACTGCAATATTGATTTTATTGAAGAAGTGATGTCCAAGATCGCCAAGCCAGAAATGAATTCAATAAAATAAGGAGAATGTTCGATAGGAGAGACCTTAGTTCTTACATTGCATCTAAAATTTAGACTTCTGAGATGTTATGTCTTCTCCTCTTTGTTCTATGGAGCTGAAACTGGACCATAAAGGAAAGGGAAATGGACAGATTGGGGGCATTTGAGCTATGGACGTACAGAAGGGTACTGCGGTAGATTTGGAGAGAAAAAATTATAGACGATGGGGAAATGAGGTTAATGGGAAAGAGAAAGCAAATATTAAATACTGTCAAAATCAGAAAGCTGCAGTATCTCGGTCATGTGATGCCAGGAGAGAAATATCACCTACTGCAGCTGGTCATTCAACGTTAGATACAAAGGGAAATAAGACCAGGAAGAAGACGCATGTCTTGGATTGATGATCTGAAAACTTAGTTGAATTGTTCCACTATTGAGTTGTTTCGCGCTGCATCATTTAAAGCAAGAATCTCTATGATTGTAGCCGACCATTTGAGAGGAGATGGCACCGGAAGAAGACGAACAAGAAGAAGAAGAATAAGTTGTAATAATTAACTGGCCTGCTTTGTAATTTTCCCAGGGGCATTAATTCCTATTTTGCAGTAATCATTTGAAGTTTACCTTAAAGTATTAACAATCTCTCGCGCATTGCTCACACATAATATCTTATAGTTAAAATGTTTTAAATATAGAGTGTCCCGGGAGTAAGGAGCCATACGTTAAAAGGTGATGGTAATAGTGGAGCAAGTATACATAAACGAGATGCACTTGATTAGCTTCACACCAAATACACCAAATACTGAACACATATGTATAGGTATATTTCACTCAATTGACTCTGTCTCAAAATGAATTAAGTTGTAAGTTGGAACGTCAGTTTACTTAGTGTTGCATGCGTCATCCGAGATCCAGCATGAGCTATATTTCTAACTTCCTAGGTCTATCTGTGTATGCTGTTCTGAAGTATTGTGGTTACTCCTTACACTTGCCCGCTGAATGTTCACCCGACGCTCACAGAAGTTGCTCGAGAAGTATTACCTGGCCAAAAGCTGGCGCTGCTCTAAAGTCATATAAAACTGTCAGAAATAACTTGCTTACTGTTCATTAATGTTGTGACAGTAAAGACAGACGGAATGGCAGAAGCTTGAGATAACGGAGCTCCGTAATATATGCCAGAAGTTTTCAACAATGGAAAGGGATTCGGAATGATCTGGAAGCAAAACCAAATCCTCTTGAATGTATCATTGGTCTATATATATGCTGGAAGTGCAAGTCAGTCAGTCTTCAGACAGTCACGAAACGATCACGAGTTACAGTGACGAGTCATACAGGGTGTCCACTTAAAAAAACGTAAGTTAATGTTGAAAATACTATTTTCCTACGTTTTTGACTGGCTCATAGTATTTACTTTAATTAGCCCCTTCCTTGCCTTCATGCCTGTGAAAGTCATTTTTCAATATATCTTGTAGTTCCAGATATATCTGCGGCGAAAAGTTTAAGTGGGCCACCTGTATACTCTAATTAGTCTATTTTATTAATCCAATAATTCGAATATGGAATCCAGTCAGTGAACTGGCAGTGATTGCTTTACTTCAATCTATTCACATCATGTTTTGTAATACGTATCAATTCAACTGATGATTTCCAGAAATCTAAAATAGCACTACCTACTAAAATACAATTTCGTATCATCCAGAAATATCTCCAAAATCGACAACTACTAACAAGGTTTCCTTATTATCGTCCTCTCAACATTTCATGGTAGAGACTAACAGCAGAGCACCATTTAAAATCTGAAGTTACCTTCATTGCAGCTCTTCGCTCTGCTAAAGCTGATATTTACGTCTATGTCCTTGTCGTATGTCAACTAACGTGACATATGAGAATTCTCTCCTCGTGGCATGTGAAGTCATTTGTAATTCGTCGATTGCCTGCTGCTTTGTCGTGTCAATTACAGTCACTGCCTGTAGTGACACAATGCGCTCATTAATAATTCTCTGCGAAACAAGTGCCCTGGAACAAGACAAGCACTAGCAGTAACAGTCCATATACATGGGCTAACAGAATGACAAAAGCATAGACTCCCTATAATCTCGAACATCACTCTCCTGGTATTTTATATTCGTGGACGTAGAGAAATGTACTGTAGTCTATATCCTGAAGCACCGAGCAATTGGCTATGCGGTTTGGGTCACTCAGCTATCAGATTGTATTCGGGAGATAGTGGGTTCAAACTCCACTGCCGGCAGCAGTGAAGGTGGTTTTCCGTGATTTCCCAATTCACTTCCCAATTCACACTAGGCAAATGCTGGAGCTGTACCTGAATTAAGGCCACGGTCGGGCAATAAAATGAGTGTGATGGCTGGTAGAATTGTTCAAATTACTTCGATTCTTTGACCTTCTTCCTTTCCACTCATTGCCCTTTCCTATCCCATCGTCGCCATAAGACCTACCTGTGTCGGTGCGACGTAAAGCAGGTTAAAATAAACATATACCGAAGCAAAGGATCGTCCAGAACAGAGTAACTCATCAGATGTTACACCAACGGCTAATTAACCCATTTACTCCAATTCCTTCTCTTAATTAAGCACTCTTTCGAAGAAATTCTTGATTGATGTATTCATTGTAGTTGTTTATAATTTTCCCGGTAAATAGCAGACAGTTGTTTTAAATTTACCGACCGAGTTATGTTCACAGTACGGGTCCTGTAGCTGTTATATTAGACAGTAGGTTCAAACTCCAAATTCAATAGCCTTGAAGGTAGCTTTCCATAGTTGTACAATTCACGTCAAGCAAATATTGAGGCTGTATCTTAAATACGGTCACGCCGATATCTTCCTAGCCCTAGTATAAGTTCGATGACGTAAAATAAATAGAAAGAAGCTTAATATTTGTTTTAAATTCCATTTCCACTAAAAATTATGACAGTGTTAATGGAATTTAAACGTTAAATGATTTGAAATAAATTTGAATTGTAAAAATTTACCCACAAATGATATACTAACGACTACCTGTAAGGAATACCAGTTCTTCGTTGATACCTTTCCGGGAAAGTATTATTCTTGATAAGAAGTAAAATGTGTATGTATCGTTTTAAACAAAAATTAAAATGTGTTGACAAATTGTTTCAATAATGATGTAATTCCATAGTACAGTACAAACTACTTTAGTGTGATTCGTTGACATCACCTTTGGCAGCTATAAAATGGAAGGATAGATGGATTTTCCCGAATAAAACCATCACGAAACTATTTCAGGTTTCGGTTATTCAGTTGATAATTTGTTTCCTTATATATTTTGGTTTCTTCAGAACAGTGATGATATTTGCGTACATGACCAAAAATGGATTCACTTAATTTGAATGGCTATAGCCACAAAGTTGAATGAAGAATTGTATCAGTTGGAATAAGATGAGTATATCCAGAAAAATGTGTAGCTTGATTACTGTATCAGTTAAATGAGGAAGAAGAAATTAAATGAGGAAGAAGAAAGCTCCCAAGACTTGAGTCATAAGCAAGACAAATTACTGCTTAAGCCACTTTGACACGCGGGAGCATTAAGTTGAGATATCAAAGTTAAATAAAATGACACTATTTATGATACTGTAGTCATTGAAATTTGGAAGGGAAGTATTCCTTCTGCATTGAGTTCTTCTCATTGGGTGGCTGGCAGGCGCGCCCAGCTTATCTGCCTCCCGTTGACTCATCACTTCCCGTTATACAGCGCAGCGACAGCATGGGAATGTCTGCACATCGCAGTTCAGGTCCGTGCTTAGAACATGTATTAAGTGTTGACCTGTCACTCCAACTGTTCTTGAGTTGTGAAGTGTTAGTTTGGGGTATAATTCTCATAATGCTTCCACATGTGTACTTACACGGTAGAGGAAAGGGTGCTTATGTACGATAATGATGTGAAAACAGAGTCTTGCAGGGAAGTCGTTAGGCGATTTGTAACACAATTTCCATGTGTACGCCCTCCACATAGAGAGACCGTTTGGAAACTCGTAAACAAATTCAGAGGAACTGGTTCTTTACTCGATAAGAAGTGAAGTGTTAAAACCGTGAAGTTAACGAGGAGAAAGTAATTGAAATCGCAGAAAGATTAGAACATACGCCTTCACAATCCCTAAGACGACTTCGACAAGAAGCGGGTGTTTCGAAGATCTCAGCACGGCGGGCTACGAAAATGTTAAAATTGAAACCATACAAAGATGTAGGAGAAGAACATTTCCAACATCTCGTTTCATAAGGTACGATCTTAATTTCTAACTTCTAAATTACTAATTTTCTTCATTCTTATTTTCTTAATTTTAAGTGTTATCTCATGTCATGCACGGATAACGTGAGTGAAGTGCTGTAATTGTTGCTATGCCGGGGAGCGGGGAATGATGAGTCAAGGGAAGGCAGATAAGCTGGGTGCGTTTGCCGGCCGACCGATGAGAGAAACTCACTGTACATCTCCGTTATTTAGCTGGGCTGTTATAAAATCAAGTTACGCTGCTCGATAAATACAGCGAAGGCAAAAACGTTGAGCAAGCAATCAATTACGTTCGATGCTACGAGTATATACAGCAAAAGTACTAACGGTATGGCTAACTAGAAACAACGGACAAAAAGGAACCAAATACCAGAAAATGACATGGAAGAGAGGAATAATTATTTCAAGGCTACATCACTTATATTTCAGTATCGTCGATTCAATCCAATTTAAAATAAGAGAATAGTTCTGTGGAGTCTGTGTTATATGAACTTCCCCCACAATAGGAGTATAATGTGAAATTTAGTAGCATTTGACCAAACACCGATAATTGTTTGAAGGTAGTTTTGAGATATTTAAGTTTCGGTCTACATCAGAAAACCATGCGTTCCTTTCAGATATTCGTTCTGACATCTTTAAGACATTACTGAATTTAATCTTTAAACAAGAGTATTAAATAACTTTTAGAACTGGATAAATTGAGATTTTTTCAAAATCTGTTAACTACATACCATGAAATTTCGCAAATATTAATAAAAGCTTCTGATAAGAAAATTTCTATTTTTTTATTCTCCGTTGACATATACAGTACATACGAAAGAATAACTTATGAGTGTTAATCTTTCAGCACATAGTTATATGATCCTTACTTAACAATGTGTTGTTCACAATATAAGTTGTAATGCAGGAAATATTAACTATTATTATTGATAAACACAGGACTAGAGCAAAAGCTCATGAAATTAGGAACACTTTCAAATATAAACATTAATAACAATACGTTAATCGTATTTCCTTGTTGCGAAAAACATGTTCGCATAAAAATCGTCTTGCAACATCTCTTGCTGTAGCCAAGGAAACGTTATTCATTGTTGGACATACTTCCAAAAACCCTATGAATTTCAAGTCTTTGACATTCAAATGTTGATTCAGAATAAGAGGAACAAAGATAACGCATGTGAAGTCATTTTCAATTCATCAGTTGACTGTACTGTTTTAGTGACACAATGCGCTTATTAATAATTATCTGGGAAGCAAGTGTACTGGAACGTTGGTAAGATGTCGTATTGGAAAGTGGAGTATTCTGAATTCAGAATTTTGTCTGAAAATAACTATAAATCTGTAGCTTAAAAGCAATGGAGTAGAAATAATTAATTTTCTTCCTTAGGGTCCAACCTTAGGATATATCACCTATAGATGTGTTTCTAATCATAAATGGATTAACAACGCTGCGTGCACAATGTTGTCAGTCGGTTGCCAGTGTCGTGTCGTGAGAGGGAAGATTTGAGCAGTGGTATTAGTAGTTATCAATAAGCATTCGGCATTGAGCAGATTAATTGAGTCAGACGTGTCGTTGACCCACTTACTTGGGCTATCCGATCTGGCAACTCATGATCCATCCAGTACATAAAGGATTAGATAGGACGACGGAGTTTTCTGTTGACTAATACGAGGAGTAAGAAATGAGAATTGGATAAGTCATGCTCTGATATTTCACAAGAGTGTTTTAAAACTCACATGACTCCATCTCAATACTGTAGTCCCATGTCTACATGTTCACCGTACTGCGGCTTTTACTTATCTCCACATTTCGCTATGAGAAATGGCTGTTTTTATGTGGTAATATAATAAGTTATTTATATATTCATTACAATATTTACTTCAAATTCCATTGTGATATTTGATACTGGCTGTAGAACAAGTGCGTCGTTGCTCCTCAGTTATTCATTTCACGCTTTATAACAAGCACTACAACGGAAAATTTTAGAAACATATGAAAATCTAACACAAGCCAATGAATGTATATTCAACTTTCCCTTACATGTTCACAGTCTGTATTCAATCAAGATCTTTAGCTGCACCTGTCACAAAACTAAACTACATAGAATAGGACCCTTCATTAATTCCAGGACGTACACTTTGTACTCCTGATAGTATCCAACATTCCCAGTAAAATTTAATTGGATTATTCCAAACTTATGGAGTAGCGATTCTCTAAAATGTTTTTCAAGATTGATTAATTTGTAACGATGTAATCAGGGAACAACATACGAAAACATGTATTTTCAAACTTTAATGAGTTCCTAAGAAGGGGATATTCAACCCAGAAGAGTTTAAAAATTGGAAAAACTCCCGGTAGGAGCATACTTTTATAGCAATACTTTCAGAAAGAATGCTCATACTTAAGTAAGAATATCGACGAAGAAGTGGAAGAAGTAACACGATCAAGGAGAAAGACAAAGCTATGGAATAATTGATGATTGACTATCGGATTGCATTGTTCTATTTCTAACGTAATAGTGAAAGAATCACTCATTTACGTCTAGCTGGGAAACGCCCAAAATAAATAATCTAATCACATAAGGTTTTAATGCGGAGATAGAATGCCATGAATAATTATTTTTTCAAACTAATTCTGACCAAAGTAGTATAATAGCACAGTTCGGCGGCCACCTCCTCCTCCGGCTCTCGGGAGAGACCTCCACCTCCCGCGGGAAATTTGAATTTTGGCGGGAAATTTGAATTTTGGCGCGAGATTTGAATTTGTAAACAAAGCCACGTGCTTTTTGACAGCTGTCATCGACAACAACGCATCGCTAACCACACTGCTGCTATCTTGACGGGCCTAAACCTCAGTGGTACCAACTTAACCTAACTAGCGCGAGATTTGAATTTGTAAACAAAGCCATGTGTGTTTTTGACAGCCACGTGCTTTTTGACAGACAAAAACGCATCGCTAACCTCACTGCTGCCATCTTGACGGGCCTAAACCTCAGTGGTACCAACTTAACCTCACAAGCGCGAGATTTGAATTTGTAAACAAATCCACATGTTTTTTGACAGCCACGTGCTTTTTGACAGACAACAACGCATCGCTAACTTCAGTACTACCATCTTGACGGGCCTAAACCTTAGTGGTACCAACTTAACCTCACTAGCGCAAGATTTGAATTTGTAAAAAAATCCACGTGCTTTTTGACAGCTGTCATCCGCCATCTTTAAACTACAGAGCACCGTGCTGCCCTCTTTATCGCAGTAGCTGCAAATTCGTCACCTGTCATCCGCAGTGCTGCCATCTTGGCGGGCCTAAACCTTAGTGGTACCAACTTAACCTCACTAGCACGAGATTTGAATTTGTAAACAAATCCACGTGCTTGTTGACAGCTGTCATCCGCCATCTTTAAACTACAGAGCACCGTGCTGCCCTCTTTATCGCAGTAGCTGCAAATTCGTCACCTATCATCCGCGGTGCTGCCATCTTGGCGGGCCTAAACCTTAGTGCTACCAACTTAACCTCACTAGCGCGAGATTTGAATTGGTAAACAAATCCACGTGCTTTTCTGACAGCTGTCATCCGCCATCTTTAATCTATAGAGCACAGTGCTGCCCTCTTTAGCTACTTACCTTTGAAATGTGGTGGCGGATAATTTGAAAAATGCTTTTTGACAGCAGCCATCTTTGAGCACCGTGCTGCTCTCTTTGGCTAGATACCTCTGAAATATGGTGGCAGGCAATTCCATGTGACAGCAGCCATTTTTAATCAAGAGAGCACCGTGCTGCCCTCTTTGTGGCGGTGGCAAATTCTACGTGCTCTTGTTTGGAAACAAACTCACGTGCTTTTTTCTGACAGCTGTCATTCGCCATCTTGCATCACAAACCTCAGTGCTGCACCCTTTAGCTAGATACCTTTGAAATGTGGTGGCGGCAAATTGAAAAATTCCACGTGCTCTTGTTTAGTAAACAAACTCACGCGCTTTTTTGTCAGCTGTCATCCGCCATCTTACATCGCAAACCTCAGTGCTACACTCTTTAGGTACATACCTTTGAAATATGGTGGCGGATAATTTAAAAAGAAAAATTCTACAGCAGCCATCTCTCGACGCTAATTGCACAAGATGGTGGCTATACATGACTCCTTAAAGGTGGTTATGCAAGATGGCCGCTATACATAGGTTCTTATGAGACGCCCTTGGGATGCTTGCGCAAGATGGCGGTTATACAACGCTCCTTATGAGACTCCCTAGGGATGCTTGCGCAAGATGGCGGTTGCTCTTATGAGGCGGCTTAAAGGTCCTTGCACAAGATGGCTAGAGACACCCTAGGGATGCTTGCGTAAGATGGCGGACGCAAGATGGCGGCTATACACGACTCCTTATGAGGCGCCTTAAGTGTGCTTGCGCAAGATGCCTGCTGCTCTTATGAAGAAAGCTAGCTTAGAGGCTAACGGGTCGTGCTAGTTCGATTCATTAAATTTGGGGCTTAAATGCAAAATGTTAAATATCTCGAAAACGGTGCATCGTAGAGCAAAACGGGCAAATTTGATTCTGCCCAATACCTCAGTTCGCAGTATGAGGAACGTGATAGCATAAGAAAAACATAGTCTAATGATGAGATCAACGGTTCGGTTCCTACTTAAGCCCTTTGGCATTCGCTCTGTTTCAGCTTGTATTGAAGCAAGTCTTCGTAACATGATGAGGTCTAGCTATGGAAGAGAGTATAACGTGCCGTGCAGGTTCGATTCATTAAATTTGGGGCTTAAATGGAAAATGTTAAATATCTCGAAAACGGTGCATCGTAGAGCAAAACGGACAAAATGTTTCCACCTAATACCTAGGTTTGCAGTATCAGGAACATGATAGCATAAGTAAAGCATAGTCTAATGATGAGATCGACTGTTCGATTCCTACTTAGGCCCTTTGGCATTGGCAGCTATCTAATTCTACAAGATGGCGGCTATACATATCTTCTTATGAGACAGCTTAAGAGCGCTTGCACAAGGTGGCTGCTGCTGTTATGAGACTCCCTAGGGGTGCTTGCGCAAGGTAGCAGCGACAAGACGGTGACTATACACAGCCCCTTATGATACGGCCTAGAGGTGCTCACACAAGATGGTGGCTGCTCTGATGAAGAAAGCTAGCTTTGCATCGTGCAGGTATCTTTACAGCACTAAACCTCATACCTTTGAAATGTGGTGGCGGGTAATTTGAAAAATTCTACGTGCTTTTTTTCTTAACAGCAGCTATCTTTAAACAATAGCGGCTATACATAAGCTGTTAAGGCCTCCTCTTATGTCAAGGCATAGCTCTATCGGACAAGTTTAAACCTGCATCGGGATAGCTAGAGTAAGCACGTGCTGCAGTGATGACGTCATTATGCATGTTTAGACTTGCAAATCACTAAAGAAACATAACAAGCCTAGAATCGAACACTGCACTCTACGCCGTTAACTTTATCATGTGATCGGAACATTGATTGAAGTGTTTAGAACACTAAATACATGATCAAGACTGAAATAGAACGCTGTACTCGATACAACATGTGTTTAGAACATGTCAGGTGATACCTTTGTTCTAAGAAGATTAGATTACCGCACATTCCTTGTAGGGCTAATAGGCTAAAGGGCTAATGGGCAAAAGGGCTAAAGGGCTAATGGGCAAAAGGGCTAAAGGGCTAAAGGGCTAATGGGCTAATGGGCTAAAGTGCTAGGGTGCCTCTCCTCTCTTTATCCGGGCTTGAGACCGGCTCTACAACTAGAGGCGGAGTTAACACCCTAAGGAGAGGAGCATGTTGGGAAATAACTATACGAATATAGCTACTCGATCGACTATATACTACAGATGGATGACTTAGGTGAGGGTAAGCGCTTACTTAATAATACCTACACGACGTAATTCATACTCTATTTCAAAAATATCTTCTTTGTACTGTGTGTAACCAGCATCATGAAAACGTTTTACAAGTACGTTGGGATCTTTACAGTATCTTATATCTACATAGGGTAACAGAGGCTTGTTGTGAACTTTGAGTCTATATGCAGACAGTTGATGTGTAGGGACTTGTTTTGATGTAATACGTGCTTCAGCAGTAGCGTTTCTAGGTACAAAGTTAACTTGTTTCGACAGCGATGAAGCGTTGAAATTTCCTTCTTCTTTACCTTGCATCTCTTCTTGAGATGTTTGCACTGCGACAGAACGTGTAGTAGGCTTAGGATATGAAGTAAAATCATCAAGCTGTAATGGCAATGAAACATTAAGATTTTCTTCTTCTTCTTCTTCTTCTTCTTCTTCTACTTTCCCTTTACTACTGTTTTGATCAACATCATTATCCTTATTATCATAGTCATGATCTTGCCTCTCTTTATCTTGAAGTTTGTGCCTAGTAACAGAACTTGCAGCAGGCCTAGACAACAAGGGGGAATTAAAAATATCTCGCAGAGGTGTAAACATAAATCAGTGTTCGCTTGAATATGTTGAGTTCTTTGTATTTTGTTCCCGATGAAGCTACATTACACGCGGCTTCATGACGTTGAGCGTTGTATGCGTTCTTGAACTCTCTTCTACAATGATTGCATTGAAAAATTGTCCTACATGATATCTCATGACGTCTCTTGTTATAGCTTCGGGAAAATGCTTTTCCACACTCTTCGCAAATATACCTAGAAATAGGTTTTTCCATGACGGACTTTTATCTTCTGCTAACAGATTCTTCTTTAAATCTACTTGACATTTGTTACTCTCTACTTCTATGATGCGAACAGCTTAGCGATTAACAGTAAACTAACACAAAAGCGTATAACCAATTTAGCAAAAATTAAGGTTTAAGCCCATCAAGATGGCAGCAGTGAGGTTAGCGACGCTCTATTGTCCTTCAATGTGAGGTTAGAGTCCGTCAAGAAGACAGCTGCCAAAAAAGCACGTGGCTTGGTTTACTAAACAAGAGCACGTAGCTGTGACGTCG
This sequence comes from Anabrus simplex, assembly GCF_040414725.1. Taxonomy (NCBI): domain Eukaryota; kingdom Metazoa; phylum Arthropoda; class Insecta; order Orthoptera; family Tettigoniidae; genus Anabrus; species Anabrus simplex. Next base: position 936,044,659 of record NC_090266.1, read on the forward strand.
CGGTCACATAATCAATCCTTAGCTCTACGTCGTTAAGAGCAGCATTAGGATTAGCTATGTTTAAAAATCTTGGGAACAGAGCAGCAGTATGAATAGCCATGTTTCAAAGCGTGTACGCATCACCTACCGATTTTACATGCATCGACCCTCGTACTAAACTTCTTCCGCTAGATCGTGCTGCTATCCTATACGTATGAACTTACAGTACAAAGAATAGCCATGTTTCAAAGCGTGTACACATCACCTACCGATTTTACATGCATCGACCCTCGTACTAAACTAAACCGTTTTGCTCTACGATGAACCGTTTTCGAGATATTTAACATTTTGCATTTAAGCCCCAAATTTAATGAATCGAACCTGCACGGCACGTTATACTCTCTACCATAGCTAGACCTCATCATGTTACGAAGACTTGCATCAATACAAGCTAAAACAAAGCGAATGCCGAAGGGCTAAGTAGGAGCCGAACCGTTGATCTCATCATTAGACTATGTTTTTCTTATGCTATCATGTTCCTCATGCTGCGAACCGAGGTATTGGGCAGAAAAAAATTTGTCCATTTTGCTCTACGATGCACCGTTTTCGAGATATTTAACATTTTGCATTTAAGCCCCAAATTTAATGAATCGAACTAGCACGACCCGTTAGCCTCTAAGCTAGCTTTCTTCACAAGAGCAGTAGCCATCTTGCGCAAGCACCCTTAAGGCGTCTCATAAGGAGTCGTGTATAGCCGCCATCTTGCATCCGCCATCTTGCGCAAGCATCCTTAGGGCGTCTCTAGCCACCTTGTGCAAGGACCCTTAAGCCGCCTCATAAGAGCAACCGCCACCTTGCGCAAGCATCCCTAGGGAGTCTCATAAGGAGCGTTGTATAACCGCCATCTTGCGCAAGCATCCCAAGGGAGTCTCATAAGAACCTATGTATAGCGGCCATCTTGCATAACCACCTTTAAGGAGTCATGTATAGCCACCATCTTGTGCAATTAGCGTCGAGAGATGGCTGCTGTAGAATTTTTCTTTTTAAATTATCCGCCACCATATTTCAAAGGTATGTACCTAAAGAGTGTAGCACTGAGGTTTGCGATGTAAGATGGCGGATGACAGCTGACAAAAAAAGCGCGTGAGTTTGTTTACTAAACAAGAGCACGTGGAATTTTTCAATTTGCCGCCACCACATTTCAAAGGTATCTAGCTAAAGATGGCAGCACGGTGCTCTCTTGATAAAAGATGGCGGATGACAGCTAACAGAACATTTCAAATTGCCCGCTACTACATGTCATAAAGAGGGCAGCACGGGGCTGTGTAGTTTAAAGATGGCGGATGACAGCTGACGTAATTGCCCGCATGATAGCAGCACAGTGCTCTATTGATTAAAGATGGCGGATGACAGCTGTCAAAAAAGCACGTGGCTTTGTTTCCAAACAAGAGCACATAGAATTTTTCAAATTGCCGCCACCACATTTCAAATGTATCTAGCTAAAGTGTGCAGCACTGAGGTTTGTGATGCAAGATGGCGGATGACAGCTGTCAGAAAAAGCACGTGAGTTTGTTTCCAAACAAGAGCACGTAGAATTTGCCACCGCCACAAAGAGGGCAGCACGGTGCTCTCTTGATTAAAGATGGCTCCTGTCACGTGGAATTGCCTGCCACCATATTTCAAAGGTATCTAGCTAAGGAGAGCAGCACGGTGCTCAAAGATGGCTGCTGTCAAAAAGCATTTTTCAAATTATCCGCCACCACATTTCAAAGATAAGTAGCTAAAGAGGGCAGCACTGTGCTCTATAGATTAAAGATGGCGGATGACAGCTGTCAAAAAAGCACGTGGATTTGTTTACCGATTCAAATCTCGGGCTAGTGAGGTGAAGTTGGGAGCACTAAGGTTTAGGCCCGCCAAGATGGCAGCACTGCGGATGACAGGTGACGAATTTGCAGCTACTGCGATAAAGTGGGCAGCACGGTGCTCTGTAGTTTAAAGATGGCGGATGACAGCTGTCAAAAAGCACGTGGATTTTTTTACAAATTCAAATCTTGCGCTAGTGAGGTTAAGTTGGTACCACTAAGGTTTAGGCCCGTCAAGATTGTAGTACTGAGGTTAGCGATGCGTTGTTGTCTGTCTAAAAACACGTGACTGTCAAAAAACACGTGGATTTGTTTACAAATTCAAATCTTGCCCTTGTGAGGTTAAGTTGGTACCACTGAGGTTTAGGCCCGTCAAGATGGCAGCAGTGAGGTTAGCGTTGCGTTGTAGTCTCTCAAAAAGCACGTGGCTGTCAAAAACACGTGACTTTGTTTACAAATTCAAATCTCGCGCTAGTTAGGTTAAGTTGGTACCACTGAGGTTTAGGCCCGTCAAGACAGCAGCAGTGAGGTTAGCGATGCGTTGTTGTCGATGACAGCTGTCAAAAAGCAGGTGGCTTTGTTTACAAATTCAAATCTCGCGCCAAAATTCAAATTTCCCGCCAAAATTCAAATTTCCCGCGGGAGGTGGAGGCCTCTCCCGAGAGCCGGAGGAGGAGGTGGCCGCCGAACTGTCCTATTATACTACTGACCAAGAATCAGATCAGGCCATGAGTTCACAGGTATTCGGATGGCATTGCCATGCGATGGCTAACGAGACCTGAACCGCGACTACAAATAATAGGATTAGTGATTACATTAGGAGTGGTACTACGCACATAAGAATAATCTACTTGCGGTAAAGTAGGGCGGAATATTTCGGTCCTTAGATATCAACTAATAGGAAATGCTATATGGATACCGGGTGTGTCCGACTCGTTGGCTGAATGGTCAGCGTACTGCCCTTTAGTTCAGAGGGTCACGGGTTTGATTCCCGGCCGGATCGGGGATTTTAATCGCTTCTGATTAATTCTTCTGGTTCTGAAATTGGGTGTTTGTGTATTTCTAACACTCTCCTCTTCATATTCGCATATAACACTACACTACCAACCACCTCAGAAACACACAATAGTGATGACATTCCTCCATATGGGGTTGGCATCACGAAGGGTATCTGGCCGTAAAACAGAGCCAAATCAACATGTGCGACACAGTTCACACCCGCGATCCCACGGGTGTGCGAAAAGCGGTAGATAAATAAATAAAGAAAGAAAGACAAGGGTACCGGGTGCCAGAATTTAGTCCTGCAGGAGTTCATTTACGTGCCAATAATTCTACCGATACGAGCCTGACGTATTTGAACACCTTCATATACCACCGGACTGTCATTCTATATTTCAGAAGGATTTTACATTTTATCTAGGAATTTCGTCCTGTACAGGTTGTTGAAATGTGGAATATAATTTGTTGCTGACAACAGGAAAACCACGGAGCCAATATAAACCAATCCCTCTTGAAGCTGCCGGGAAAAATATTCTCCTGCAAACATAGTAACTGAAACTCAGCATCTGATAGAACCTGTCAGGCAATAGAATGGTGAAAAAGTATCTAATTAAAAAGTGGAATTGTACAGAATACATTTTCTGCGCCATGACGACGATTATTATACAAGGGAATTAATAATAATAATAATAATAATAATAATAATAATAATAATAATAATAATAATGTTATTGGCTTAACGTCCCACTAACTACTTTTACGGTTTTCGGAGAATCCGAGGTACCAGAATTTAGTCCTGCAGGAGTTCTTTTAGGTGCCAGTAATTCTACCGACACGAGCCTGACGTATTTTAGCACCTTCAAATACCACCGGACTGAGCCAGGATCGAACCTGCCAAGTTAGGGTCAGAAGGCCAGAGCCTCAACTGTCTGAGCCACTCAGCCCGGCTACAAGGGAATTATAATACAATTATAAACACATATTATATTATATTATATTATATTATATTATATTATATTATATTATATTATATTATATTATATTATATTATATTATATTATATTATATTATATTATATTATATTATATTATATTATATTATATTATATTATATTATATTATATTATATTATATTATATTATATTATATTATATTATATTATATTATATTATATGCTGCAAACCGAACGACACAAAAATGCTTTTTAATTGTGTTGGCATATGGGTTCAAACTGTGTACCATCAAGGCGCCACACGATGTTCATAATGTTTCTGAAAAATTATTGAACATGTAGATGAACAAAGGTTTCTCTAAGAACACAAAAATGACGTTATCTTCTCACGTAATTCAGGAATATTTGTGGACGGCTCATCTGCCTTAAGAGCTGTTTCTTTCACCATCGCCCATATGTAGGCATCTTGGGCCGTGAGATCGGGAGAACAGGAAGGGTGCGGGAATGAAGAAAGTGAGTGATCCCCAAAGTGTTATTACAGCTGGGTGAGTGACTCCCCCGCGGTGTGTGCTGTAGTTCTATATCGCTGCTTTCATTGTCGTTGAAAGGGTAAGTTTCTGGCAAGGCAAAAAATCTCGCATATTTCACACGAAATTGGTAATCATGAGGTCTTAATAGACTTACTGGTCCACTGCTTTTGGATTCTGTGCGACATCCTCGAAGAAATAAGGGCCCAATAATCCATGACCAGACACGTAACAGCTATTGGTGAAATCGTCCGTAATTCTCGCTTTTTGATTATGGCTCTTGGGGTCCCTGTTGTCCCCTTCGTTGACATATGACGGAATTTGTTAGCGAAAGCTAACGTTGTTCTGTTATTTGGTGCCTGCTTATTAGATACCTCCCCGTACTGTTCTTTAATGTGAAGCAAATCTTGTCCATACTGACGCCCCACTCCTTATAATCGGAAATTATAGTCCACGGTGAACAACTTCTCTTCGGCTGTGAAAGTCGTAATTGCGGAAATCAACACCATATAGGTTTCAGAATATGCAAAACTTGTATGTACAATAAATAGATAAATAAATAAATAAATAAATAAATAAATAAATAGCAGGTAGCATGTAGGGACCCTCTTCGGAGGCAGCCCTATCCAGGGAGTGGTGCCGCTACCTATGCGAAAGGCATCGGACAAATATTCACCCAGAAGTCAATACTTCGCCACAGAATGTTGAGGGGTAAGAACATTCTGGTATAGTTTATAGACTTCGAAAAAACCTTCGATTCGGTGGACAGAGAGACTTTGGATGAGATCATTAGGGAGTTTGGAGTCAAAACCAAACTGGCAAATGTAATCAGAGAGACTTTAACAGGTACAACCTCCAAGGTAAAATTCTTCGGGCATCTCTCACAATTACTTGAAATCAAGACAGGCGTGAGGCAAGGGGATGGACTATCCCCCCTCCTATTCAACTGTGTCCTAGAAAAGATAGTGAAAATTTGGAACTCAGAACTTGAACATCAAGGGATAATCCCGATCTCTCTAGGAAGAAAATCAGGAGGGATTAAAGTCAACTGCTTGGCTTTTGCTGACGACTTTGCTATACTATCAGGAAGTCCAGAGGTCGCAACCATCCAGATTAACCTCTTGAAAAGATTCGCCAGCCAAACAGGACTGAGGATCTCAGCAGAAAAGACCAAATTCATGATTAACATCAAAGGTGGACAAAAATTCCTGGAAACAGAGATAGGACGAATAGAAAGGGTCAAGACGTTCAAGTACCTTGGTGAGACGATACAGGAGAATGGACTAGAAAAAGCTGCAGTGGAAGATCGGTTCTCAAAAATGGAGAGAACGTACTGCTTGACAAAAAACTTCTGCAATAGGAAATGCTTATCATGGAGTTCAAAATTAAAACATTACAACACCGTGGTCAAAACAGAATGCCTGTATCCTTCTATCCCAGTGAATACCTGTCCATGAACTACAAGGTGAAGAAACTAGAGGTCCTGGAAATAAGAATCCTCAGAAAAATTATGTGAGCTGTCCAAACTGAAAGTGGATAGAAACTTCAGAGCAACAAAGAAGTTTACCATAAAGTGGATCGAATCTCACAGACCATGAATAAAAAGAGGCTGGCGTTTCTTGGACATAAGTACATAATGAACGCAAACAGACTTACTAAAGAGATATTTGATTACTTCTGGAGGAAACGAAGGAGAATATGGAAAGGTTATTGGAAGACCAGCTGTTAAAAAGGAATACGTTTAGGAACACACTGAATGATTTGGAAGGTGTTCAATCCGCAGGAAGAACGAAGAAGACCGGATGAGCCTGGACAGATGAACAACGGCAGCAGGCCAGCGAACGCATGAATGAGTATTGGACATAGAGAAAACTCCGCATGAAGAGAAAGAAATGAAGTTGTAACATGATCCTTAGTGGTCCATTCGCTTGTAAAAACATAAATAAATAAATAAATAAATAAATAAATAAATAAATAAATAAATAAATAAATAAATAAATAAATACTTCGTTGCTAGGGAAACGTGGACAGAATATGATTAACAATTTCAGTGTGACATATTTTCTGCCACATGCCGTATTATTACTTATTATATTCAAATTAAAGTACCTTCAATGTATTGTAGCTGTAGACAACTGCTTGAAATTAGAAGTGTGCTCAATCATGTCTATCTCAATCGTACTATGTTGTACTGTGTTGTACTATGTTTATTCGTAGGAATGAATTTACCTGAGATATCTAATGTAAACTTCCACTGTCCATTTAATCCGCAAGGGGATTGTCTTAAAATGCATATTTCAATCAGAAGACCCTCCACATACGATTAAGCACATTCATTGAATAATTCTTTCACAAAAGGGAGTCTTCTTCTTTCTGACCTGACCCCAATTACCTGAGGTCAGCTCTCTGTATAGAATTAGCCCAGTTTTTCGGCCGGGTGTCTTTCTGACGCTAACCCTATGTGAAGAGACATATTAAACAGTTTGTTTGGGATGATGACCTAGATGTTAGGTCCCTTAAAACAATAATAACAATCACCATCACCATCATCATAGTGTATTTCTGCAGATTTTGTTAATGTGATGAAATGTCGTATGGCTTTTAGTGCCGGGATATCCCAGGAAGTGTTTGGCTCAACAGGTGTAGGTCTTTCTATTTGACGTCCTTAGGCGACCTGCTCGTCGTGATTAGGATGAGATGATGATGAAGACAACACATACACCCAGCACCCGTGCCATTGGAATTAACCAATTAAGGTTAAACTCCCCGACCCGGCCGGGAAACGAACCAGGAACCCTCTGAACCGAAGGCCAGTACGCTGACCGTTCAGCCAGCGAGTCGGACTTTTAATGCGATGACTTATTTGTATGAAAAAATATACTTAGACGATCACAAATACTCAGGCGCTGAGCTAGAGGTATTAATCAGACGCACTCAATATCCCTGTCCCAGCAGATAATATAACTCGAGACCCTCTGAACCGAAGTCCATTACATTGAGCGTTCTGCCAAAGAGCAGGACATTTTGCATCCGCAAATTAAAAAATGAAGTTATGACACAATATTTTTCTACTAATTATTCCTAACTGAGAAATCATATACTGTAACATGAGAAAAACAAGGCAAAGCTCATTTTTAAAACCTGGCAAGCTTGTAGTTTTGTGTGATCTTGGTTATAGCAATGAACCCTTCCAGTTTTATGAGGAATGCCAACCACAGGGTTGAAATTTCCTTTTCGAATATCCTACATGCATTGGCCGGAACCTTACCACAGCCGCCTTGGGGAGAATTCAGCGACAGTTTCATTTGATTATTGCGCTCCAGTATTCAGTTAAGTTTAGCTACGAAAATACAATTCTGTTTTACAGCGTAGTGTATTCTATTATTATTATTATTATTATTATTATTATTATTATTATTATTATTATTATTAATATTATTATTATTATTGTTCCGAGGTATCTGTGGAACAGCAGAGGTGAAAGAAGGTGCTGGGTGGAATAGGTCTCAACTTACGAAATTAAAGTTAATTTAAAACTTTAACAAAGGTTATATTTCCTTTTCAAGGTAAATAAATAACAGAATATAACAGGTACCAAGTAGCAGATCAACCAATTAAGAAAGTACAATTTTAGTTCGTTATAAAATTTGGGCTTTGAGCCCTACACTCACGAACCTTGAGCTATAAGCCCAACTTTACCTATATACCAAGTTCAAACAAAGGGGCAGAAAACCCCAATCATGCCAAGGAGCACTGGCTCCTGATTACTATATTAAGCCTCCTCGAGGCACACAGAAACCAAATTTAAGAAAGAGCAAACCCGCTCTCAAGGTTCAAGCCCATCAAAGGCCACAACAAACAATACTTCAAACTGCCCTCAAGGCATACCAAGAACAGGGGTAATAAATACCCAACCTACTGGGCCTATTCAGTAAAGAAGCAGGTTAATTACATGGCCCAAAATACCAACTTGACTGGAGGCGTAACTTGCACTCCTAATACACTTTTAAAACCTACTTGGCAGGTAGGCCGCATACACAAGGGCTAATCCCATACTAAAGAGGTGACTTGTATAAGAAGACTTTATTACATTAAGAAAGGAAGAAACGGTTGTGAAAACAAAGTCACCTCAAAACAATAGGAGTGGGAGCTCGAGAGGGTTTAGCACTCTCTATCCCAATTTATAGTTAAAGAGACGAAGTTTTACCAAGTGTCTATTACATTTTAAAGATAGGTTACATGAGAAAAGTTTTCGAACCTGCCCCGAGGGTTAAACTGCTGAGCTAGCGAGAAATGAAGTTATTAAATGGCCATTACCTTATGGATGAACTGCTGCCCGAAGAAAGAGGCGCTTCCCGCCCCCTGCTATATAATCACACTAGGAGAGATGTTACTGAAGTGGCGAGGAGACCAGAAAATCAGCAGTTTATATACCCTCGTGGAAAATTCGAGACGTTTCATAAATGATTACAACCCGCCCACAAAATTGTATTGGATAACAGCAAAAACTAATACACTAGACGAAGAAGAAACACCTTATTGGTGGAAAATTAATTACAGAAATTCCTGATTGGCTACATTCAAAACAGGCGGAAAGAAAGGATTATATTGCCAACCTACAACTGACAGAACAAAATTTAGCTAAGACAAAACTTATGAATTCAAAATTTCTTCAGGAAGGTACATTCCTTTACACCAGAGTGCGATATTAGTTTTGGTAGAGACATCTGTTAGAGAATGTTCAAATTTCTTGATATGGAGCAAGCAAATCGAAATAGACACAGTTCAGAACACTTCAAAATTTACGGTAGTGACATCTTCCAAGAAACCTTTGAATTAGTACAGTTTGTTAAAGTTCAGGCGTTCTCCTGTAGAGGAGTTTCAACTGGCGCAATATTTGAATTAGCGGCGTGGAGGTGTACCGCCTGGTACAATTATTATTATTATTATTATTATTATTATTATTATTATTATTATTATTATTATTATTATTATTATTATTATTATTATTATTATTATTATTATTATTATTATTATTATTATTACTATTATTATTATTATTATTATTATTATGATTATTGTTGTTGTTGTTTAATGGGGCCTAACATCTAAGGTCATCGGCCCATGTTCTATTATGGCTTATGTAGTATGTCCCTTAGAATATATGACGTAAGAAACCATTCTAGAGTGAACAGCTTTGGAACGTCAAAACGATGAACAGATTTATATTATCTGTGCATTTGCGTGTGATTGCTGTAATTGTTGAAGTTCTTTCCATGACTCACTATCTCTAAAACTGGAGTTTTTGAAGTAAGATTGCAGTCATAATATTTGAGGTTAGGCATCTGCTGGTGATACTATATCATGCAAAATTATACTAAACCTCTGTGAGTTCTCAATTTATTTTAAAAAAGTGGTCTTTTCCATATTTGACTAAATTCCGGGCAAAAACATAAGCTACTTTCTTTCTATATATTCTGCACTAAATTCAATGGACATATAGCATACTTTAGTTTTGAGCAACATTCACTATTATGTATTACTAACACTAATAAGGTTTTTCTTTCTTTCTTAATCTGCTTACTCTCCAGGGTTGGTTTTTCCCTCGAACTCAGCGAGGGTTCCCAGCTATACCACCTCAAGGGCAGTGTCCTGGAGCGTGAGACGTAGGATCGAGGGATACAACTGTGGGGATGACCAGTACATCGCCCAGGCGGCCTCACCTGCTATGCGGAACAGGGACGTTAGCGAGGGATGGGAAGATTGGAAAGGATAGACAGGGAAGAGGGAAGAAAGCGGCCGTAGCCTTAAGTTAGGTACCATCCCGGCAATTGCCTGGAGGAGAAGTGGGAAACCACGGAAAACCACTTCCAGGATGGCTGAGGTGGGAATCGAACCCACCTCTACACAATTGGCCTTCCGAGGCTGAGTGGACCTCGTTCCAGCCCTCGTACCACTTTTCGAATCGAACCTGGGACTCCGGGGTGGCACCTAATCACACTAACAACTACACCACAGAGGCGGACTTTAACTACTGTCTGTTTCATGAAAAGCTAGCAACGAAGTAACTGAGCTTTCACAGTTTATGTGCAGCATATCATGGAGTATTTCATTCTGTTATTAAACACAATTGAGTTATCCTCAAATGCTGAAGAGTGGATTTCACGTGTGATTTTATATAAATGAATAATTTAAGATTTGAAAACTTCTCTGTGTTTGATGTACTTTGAGAAATAAAATAGAGCCTATTTGTAACTTTCACTATGGAAACAGTGGTCTATTTGTTTCTTTACAGGGCGCCATTGATTTGCACGGTGCTAACAAGATACATTGAACAAACTGCGTAACTCCGGGAGTGAGAGACAGTAGCGTGACGCTTGCTAGGCACGCACACACCTGCCGTGCCTCCACTTAAGTATTCATCTCCCACAGTCTCCTTCCCGCTTTTGCCGGCGTTAGAAGATACGACATGCTGCATGTGCTATATCGGTACTCTGTGTTCTATATGTATCCTGTTCACTTCTCACTCGTCATGTACCAGAACATTCAGTAATTAATGCTTGAATGTTTGAATGCGTTAATTGATTAGAAGCTACGTTTTCAGATGTCCTTCTGGGAACAAGGAGAATACGAAACATTTCCAATCGGTCGAGAACATAATCGAAAATTAAGACTTTAGAGCTGACACAAAAATATTATTAGAAACAGAATGGCACATTTCATTACATAACGGGGACATATTCAAATACATCAAATCACATAAAGAGAGAAGTAGGTCGGGAAGTTCCAAACTAAACATTGTCTTATAGTTTGTAAGTGAAAATGTTATATCGCCTTGCCTTGCCAGAACCGCGAATGTGACAACGCACTTCCTACCCATTATTTTCCTTAAGACTGGTCACGTCTCCCAGCCACATTCTTATGTGCAGTCCATTAGAACAATTTTCACCGGGCGAGTTGGCCATGCGGTTAGGAGCTCGTGGCTGTGAGCTTGCATCCGGAAGATAGTGGGTTCGAATCCCACTGTCGGCAGCCCTGATGATAGTTTTCCGTGGTTTCCCATTTTCACACCAGGAAAATGCTGGGGATGTACCTTAAATAAGGCCACGTTCTTCAATGAGAGCCTCTTCGGGGTCTTGGAGAGTCTGTCGTGGAACAGGACGCCCACGAACACTTCTGTCAAGCTTATCCCACACATGCTCGATGGGATTAAGGTCGGAACTCACTGCTGGCCATTCCAACTCTTGAATGTCAGTTCTCGCAAGACAGCTCTGATGACGCGCTCTACATGAGCTCTGGCATTGTCGTGCATGAGTACGAATCCAGGGCCAACATCGTATGCAGCAACAAACACATGCTGTAGCAGTATCTGCTCGATGTATCCCGCAGCGGTAAGATTATCATGGACGACGACAAGATCCGTACGGCCATCAAAACTGATGCCACCCCACACCATCACAGAACCTTGCCCGAATCGGTCGCCTTCCTGGACAACATTTGGCACGTACCGCTCACCACGGTTTCCCCATACACGTTGACGTCCATCACGCTGTGTCAGGGGAAATATGGACCCGTTTGTGAACAACACAGATCTCCATTAGCGAAGTTGCCAGTTAACGTGGGTACGGGCAAACAGAAGGCGAGCTGCGCGATGTTGCTGCGTTAAACGGGGCACTCGAACAGGACATCTGGGTCGTAAGGACACTTCTCTTCACCTGTTCCTTGCTGTCTGATCAGACGCCGTGACTCCAATGACCCTCCTGAGGTCTTGTTGCAGTTCTCTGGCAGTTGCTGAACAACGTCGCAACGCACAGATGGTCAGATATTAATCGTCCTGTTATCATGTGTCCACGACCTTGTCTAACCCTCCTTGTGAACTGGCCTGTCTCATTGTAGCGATTCCACAAACGTTGAATAATTGATGGAGAGGCGTTGAGATCCATAGCAACACGATGGAGAGTCCATCCTTCCTGGATCAAAGTGACGGCCTTTGCGACTTGAACCTCGTTATGATGTCTCATGGGATGTGCTGGTTTACGTACAGCGTACTCAAATTACCGCAGTAGTCTGTGTACCTCGCAACGACACACGGACGCACCGCTATTCACTTTGTTTTGAGGGGTCACCTGACAGTTTAATGCATGACTACGCCTACAGATGGAGTATAACTTCGATTTGACATACTCTAAGTAGCTGAGGTCTCAAGGTATGCTGTACGACCATTCGAACCCCATCTATCAAATTTGTGTTCATATACCAGACGTTACAAAACATGTTCCCCTCGTTTGTTTGAACTGTGTACTTTTCTACCTCCCTGCCACTTTATACCTTTCATCAGATGATCCATGTAAACTATGAACAACAAAGGGGAAGGATTACAGCCCTGTCTAACCCCTGCAACTACCTTGAAACAAAAACTCACTCTACCATCAATTCTCACTGCAACCCAATTGTCAGACTAAATCCCTTTAACGGATTTTAATACTCTACAATTTATCCCATGGTCTCCCAATACGTTTAACAACATTTCCCGGTACTCTGTCATATGCCTTCTCTGGATATACGAAATATAAACATGACTGTCTATTCCTACCACGGCATTTTACAGTTACCTGGCGCATACTGGAAAAATGATCCCGACAGCCCCTCCGTGGTTTGAAACCTCACTGGTTTCGATTCGCATTTCTCTCAACGGCTCATCGCGCGCTCTCTTCCAAAATGCCAGTGAATAACTTGCTTGGTATGTTGATCTGTGGAATACCTCGATAGTTGTTGCAATCCTTCCTTTTCCCTTGCTTACTGCTCTCGTCCTATCGGAAGGTACCTTACTAAGACTCCATGCAAAAGTTATTACTCATTGAAGCCATTTCATTCTTCCTTCACACTTTCTTCAGCATTTCAGGTCTAACTTACCTATTCCTCCAGCTTTATGACAATGGAGTTTATTTAACATACTTTCCACTTCCTCAAGTGCAATTTCAGTAACATCATTGCCCTCCTCCGCATGCGCTCGGTTGTTCGCGACATCTGCAGAAAGATTTCCTTTTACGTTGAGAACATTTACAAAATATTTCTTCCACCTGTCCAGTGATTTACTGCTATCAACATAAATAAATAAATAAATAAATAAATAAATAAATAAATAAATAAATAAATAAATAAATAAATAAATAAATAAATAAATAAATAAATAAATAAATAAATAAATAAATAAATAAATAAATAAATAAATAAATAAATAAATAAATAAATCCAAAATCTCAAAACGATCATCAGATATTGTACATTAAGGTCCTTGTTGCTTGTTGTTTAAAGGGGCTTAACATCGAAGGTCATCGGCCCACACTAAGGTCCAAGCAGTATGTGTCTGTCTTTGTGGACTTCAAGAAAGCGTACGACTCCATTGGCCGGAAAGTCCTGCTAAACATCTTAAATGAATTTGGAGTTGATTCGAAACTGTTCGCATTAATTAGAGCCACCTGACCGATACAAAATCCAAGGTGAAGTTCCACGGATGTCTCTCGCATTCCTTTGACATCAAAACAGGAGTCCGACAAGGTGATGGGCTATCCCCGATACTCTTCATCTGCGTTCTTGAAAAGATCATCAGAACTTGGCGGGCGAGATTGCAGAAAACCAACTACAGACCACTAAGAATATGAACCAAATACAAAGGGATCACAACCGACTGCTTAGCATTTGACAATGACATTGCCGTTCTCGCAAACGACATAGAAACCGCTAGAGCTCAAGTTGAAATGTTAAAGGAAATTGCCGAACAAACTGGTATGCAGATATCGTTTGAAAAAACAGAAGTAATGACTAACATCAAAGAGGCCCCAGCAAAAGTCTATACAAAATACGGGGACATCACCCGAGTAGACAAATTCAAACACCTAGGTGAGATCATCATGAAAAATGGACTGGACGAAGAAGCACTTCAGGAGCGAGTACGCAAACTGGAAATAGCCTACCATTCCGCGCTATCTACAACAAAAAATGCCTTTCCCAAAACACCAAGATAAGTCACTATAAAACAATTTTGAAGCCAGTAGTTCTATATACAGCCGAAAACCTGTCTCTAAATGCCAACAAAGGACTCTTTGAAGAACTTGAGGAAAAAGAGCGCAAAATTGTGAGAGTAATCTTGGGATCAAAGTACAGAAATGGAATCCATCAAAAGAGATCCAACGAAGAAGTCTACAGCAAAATAGAGAAAATTACTGACACAATCCGAAAAAGGCGGGCACGATTTTACGGTCATCTGAAAAGAATGGACGGAAGAAAGTTAACTAAGAAGATCTTTCACTTTTTGGATTCAAATCCCAAAACCACAATTCCCTGGTTTAGAAATACCAAAGAAGACCTGCAAATGCTACATATCTCAGCAGAAGAATCCCTTAACAGAGATCGCTTCCGCAAGAAAATATTGACGAACGGGCTAAACCGAGACGAGCAACCGAAGAGAAGACACGGTGCTCCTTGGACAGAGGAGCTTAAGCAGGCCCACTCACAAAGAATGAGGGAAATTTGGGCTTTAAAGAAGGCCAAGTTCAGTGGCAAATGCAAGAAGACTTAACGTGGTCCTTGATGGCCCCAGGGAATTATATACATATATATATACTGTACCAGGAAAAGTTCCTGGGTATTGGCCATGAGAAGGACCTCAGGTAGTGGAAGGTGATTTTGGAGCCGATACAGAGCAGGATGGAACCGCAGGGTAAATAATAGATGGTTATACTTGTGTTAACAATTTATTTATAATATTCAAAGATTCATCACCCTGCAATATTAATATAGGACTCAAATCTTTCATCAAAATCAAAGGTTTAAACGGAGATCTTCTTGAAGTCAGTTCGGGAAAAAATAAATGAATATCACTGATCCTATAGTCTTTTTAACTTTTGTGAAAACACTAAGTATTTGTCTTGAACCTAGAGTCTTTCTAAGTATTAAATCCAAAAAATGAACACATACTTATTATTGAAAATTGAAATAAAAATTTAACTTCTTGATGAATATTTCTCAGTTCGTTAGCATTGAAATTAAGGATCATAAAACACTTGAAAACCCTAAAGTTCTTCTACGTAATGTGAACATGAATTAGTTATTAGATTTGAAAAATAAATCTATCACAAAATATGAACTTCTTGGTAATGATGAAAAGTTACGAAATGTTGTTCACACATAGCACTGAGAATATCACTGCTCAGGATTAATTAAAAGAAAGTCAGTCAGTTTGTGACTACTCACTTAGAAGAGAAGATTTTGCTTACAAATGTTGAATGGGAGTCTGGAACATTCCGCGGAGTGCGGACGGAGACTCGAACTCGGCGATGTTCCATGAAGAGACCACGTTGACGTCCCTCGACGGGTACCATAGATGAAATGATGTCTGATGTAACTAGATCTTGAAGTATTTCACCAAGACTTCCACTGCTCTGGGAGGTGCTATTTGAACACGGAAAGTTCAATTGGCGCGATTAGTAATCACAGATATTGTCATTCACTATCGTAAAACACAGTTTAGCTCGTATTCTAATTTTATGATGCTAAGTGAATAATTACAGTCCTTGCTGCATAAGACACTATTTAGAATCGTCACTGATAACGTCTATAAATACACAGTTCAAACACTTGAAAAATGCAACGTGTAATAATTGTTATCACAGTCTCTGATCACAGTCTCTGAACCAATATCGTAAACAGATAAAGCTGATTTTGTGATCGTGATTATATTATATTAGCATGAATTGTCTAATAAAAAGTTCTTAATATTCACCAAGTTTATTACTGGAGAATGTCGTGTCCTGATATAGCACGAACACTGAGTAAGTAAAGAGACACAGTTCAAGGATGTACTGTTTTAAAAGAAATGAGTCCTAGAATAATTAGGGTTATCGTAACTGATGGTTTCTGTTTATCATACATGACAGTTTGAGATATCGTAGTAGTTCACTATTATGAGAAATTAACAAAGTTCACATGTCATGCGCTAGTCTGTGAGTATCAAATACTTGACTTCTCACTTCAATAAGTTCACAAGTGTGATCTTTTTTCTTGCTAGTTGCTTTACGTCGCACCGACACGGATAGGTCTTATGGCGACGATGGGACAGGAAAGAGCTAGGAGTGGGAAGGAAGCGGCCGTGGCCTTAATTAAGGTACAGCCCCAGCATTTGCCTGGTGTGAAAATGGGAAACCACGGAAAACCATTTAGTGTGATCTTCCGAAATGTCCTGAATTTTATCGTAGTCACGGCACGATAGAATAAGTACGGTGCAACGTCTTTCACAAGTT
Organism: Anabrus simplex; assembly: GCF_040414725.1. NCBI lineage: Eukaryota > Metazoa > Arthropoda > Insecta > Orthoptera > Tettigoniidae > Anabrus > Anabrus simplex. The sequence goes on from NC_090266.1 coordinate 936,061,276, forward strand.
CACCGGCGATCGATTATGGCCAGAATTACGGACTCACGAAACGCGACAGAGCGTACTTCCTCCGCGAACGAGACTGCACTGACAGACTGTACGAGGATCAGACTGTTCTCTCTCCCTCTGTCTCACACACACACACTGCTTGCCGGCCTTGACATAGTGGCATATATATCCCCGCCAGGAGGGGTAGCGCTATGAATCATGTGACTGAGAGTGCACATTCTTCTCAAACTTTAAATTGTAATAATTCAAAAACTACTTGACAGATTGACTTGAAATTTGCTGGGCTTTACTTTTATAATGTCAGCTATAATTTAGCGTTGGTCCTGTTGCAATCGGTTAAGGCGTTAAAAAGTTCATGAAACAAAAAGAACTTCTAGAAACGTCTCTAGGGGAGGCAAGTTACAAGCGGCAGGTGACGTCACTTGACCTTGCCTGGCTTGCCAGTGGAGTCTGGTAGTTACTGGAATGTTCCTTCGCTCAGATGTTCGCATATCGGAAGGGAATTGTATGCTGAAATAAAGTTTTTAATCCATATGTGCCAGGGTCTAGGCATTCCTGGTACAATACAGACATGGACAAAAGTATTCATACCCCTACCCATCCAATACAAAATGCTTTATTGCTGGACCAATACGGAATACAGGTCAAAATTACAAAACCAAACGTATTCCTTGTACAGAAGTGCACATTAAAAAGCACAAAATAAACTGGAAGTAAATAACAGTACATAACAAAGCAACAAATTCGTACTCCATGTCACTACTTGTCTGGACATAAATATTCATACCGTATCCCAGAAGAGTTCACAACTCAATGAAGGAACAGATATTACCAACTCGATCAGTAGCGCGTTTGTTTGTCTTTCCTCTATATTATATCTTTTAACCTGCTGGGCACTGATAACACCAGTTTCCGTGTTATTTCAGATGAAATGTTCCCCCATTCTTGTTGTAGTAACTGTTTCAAGCGTGCTTTACTTGCTATGTGGTGTTTTCTTAGTCTGGACTCCAATTCTCTCCATAGATATTCGATGGGGTTGGTATCCGGCGATTGAGGAGGTGTTTTTAGTGCATGCGGCGTGTTATAGAGTACCCACAAACGAACAATTTTCGCCGTATGTTTGGGGTCATTGTCGTATTGCAAGTAAAACTCACTGGAAATTCCAAGCTTTTCACATCTCAGACGGCCATTGAGCTCCACACCATAATCCAACCCCGCCGTGCTTCACAGTGGTAACGAGGTTCTGCTCATCGAGCTCTGTGTTGGGACGTCTCCACACTAGAATTCCCCCATCACTTTGGAAAGTATTAAATTTTTTCCCATCTGTAAACATCACCGTCGACCAAAACGCATCATATTTCATCACATTTTCTTTTGCAAATTGTAGTCTCCCCCGTCGATTCACTTTCGTTATGTGCGGTTTCTTTCTTGGGACCCTAGATCGATACCCAGGGAGCGAAAGACCGTCCTTACTCTTTTGTGTGACACTGCATGGTGGAAATATTTTGCCAGCTGCGATACTCTTGCCGAAGGTGTAGTGTGTGGTTGTTTTTTAATTGTGGTTACTATGGACCTTTTATCTCGTGTGGTCAGTTTCTTCGGACGTCCACTTCTTTTCTTGCTTGTAAGGTCTTTTAACCTTTGTATGATGCTTTGCACACTTGGTTTACTTCTTCCAATGATGTTTGCGATCTCGGAATACGATTTTCCTTGGTGGTGAAGGCGTAGAATAAGTCGTCTCTCTTCAACCGACGTTTCCCAAGTTTTTCTGGCCATTGGACTAGTACCGTCTCTGACCAGCTGATCAGTCCGTCTCTGTCTGCATCTACTACACAACTAATGCCATGGAACAACACAGGTTTCTGTTTGCCCGTTCAAACACCATTTTTACACGTAAGGTATGAATACTTATGCCCAGACAAGTAGTGCCAAGGAGTACGCATTTGCTGCTTTGTTATGTACTGTTATCTATTTCCAGTTTATTTTGTGCTTTGTAATGACCACTGTTATACACGGTATACGTTTGGGTTTGCAACTTTGACCTGTACTCCGTATTGGTCCAGCAATAAAGCATTTTCTATTGGATGCGTAGGGGTATGAATACTTTTGTCCATGTCTGTATAAATAAATAAATATATACATAGACAGATTTTAATTAAAGGTTATTGTACCATACAGCGTTCAATCGAAAAGTCTCTTTAAATTAACTAAACACATCCACAATACTCTATTTATAACTAGTTCTGTGGCCTCGTATAGTTGTATACCACTCATCTTAAAATCATTATAACCACCTGTGATCAGACTATCAGCTTGCATTCGGGATATAGTGAGTTCGAACCCCTCTGTCGGCAGCCCTGAAGATGGTTTCCCATTTCCACACCAGGCAAACGCTGGTGCTGTACTTTAATTAAGGCCACGGTCGCTTCCTTCCCACTCCTAAGCCTTTCCTATTGCATCGTCGCCATGTGTCGGTGCGACGTAAAACAAATTTAAAAAAGAAAAATTGCAATCAATCAACGGTATTTACGTCGACAGTTTGACTGCAGTGAGAATTGACGGCAGAATGAGCTCTTGGTTAAAGGTAATTGCTAGAAAAGGTTGTAATTTTTCACCTTTGCTGCTCATTCTTTACACGGATCATTTAGTGGAAGATATCGAGTAGCAGGAGGGGATTAAGTTGAAAATGTTCGAAGAACTGTGGCCTATGTCGATGACTTGTTCTTATTGTTGGCAGACTGTGCAGAAAGCTAGCTGAAGTGGTATTTTGGAACTTAAAGATACTGTAAGTTCACTGACTATGATATAAAAATAGCATTTCCAAGACTAAAGTGATGTGAATAGGGACCGAATCTAAGAGAATTGAGTGTGAAGTCGGAAATGTATTATAATTTCAGGTCTGGTTTCATCTATTCCTGCTGTTTAAGTCAGTGTATTACATTTACCATCCTTTCCACTACATCGATCGTAGTTTCACTTACCTCATAGTTCTATTCCCCATGAATTTTGTTTTGAGACTTTCACCGAAATACTCCCTTTTACGTTAAGAATTTATAAAATATTTCTTTCGTCTGTCCAGTTATTCCCTGGGATCTTCTATGAGTTCTCCTCATTTACCCAAGACACTCTTAGTTTCATTTTCGCCTCCCTTTGTAAGATTCTGTATTATTGTTCACAGAAGTTTCCTTGCCGCTTCACCAAGGCTTTTCTAGGTTATTACCGAAATCATGCTTTGAATTCTTCTGATATACAATGATCTTTTTGGCTCTGTTTCTTTCATCTACGTACAACTCGCCACCTACATCACATGTTGATTGGAGACATATTTGATATACCTGCAATTTTTTACAAGCTGTCCTGACTTCATCATTCCATCAACACGTTCGCTTTTGTCCATCTTTATACACTCATGTTCCTAGGTATTCACTTGCACATTCTACTAATGCATCCCAGTATGCCACTAACTCTCTTCCTATATCCTGACCCTGCTGACTGTCTATATTTTTGAAACTTTTCACTAATCATATTTACGAACTTCCGACTAAAGTGCTCGTCGTGGAGACTCACTACCCTTATTTTTCTACAGACAGAATTCACTTTTTCCATCCTGTGCCTAGAGAAACTTGTTCACTGCAGATCAGATAGTGGTCTGTATCATCGAAGGATCTCCAGAATACACACTCTTAACAGATTTCCTGAATTCAAAGGAGGTTATGATATAGTCTTTACCGGGCGAGTTGGCCGTGCGGTTAGGGGCACGCAGCTGTGTACTTGCATCCGGGAGATAGTGGGTTCGAACCCCGCTTGGCAGCCCTGAAGATGGTTTTCCGTGGTTTCCCATTTTCACACCAGGCAAATGCAGGGGCTGTAGCTTAATTAATGCCACGGCCGATTCCTTACCATTCCTAGGCCTTTCCTATCCCCTCATCACCATAAGACATATCTGTGTCGGTGCGACGTAAAGCAAATAGCAAAAAAAAGAAAGATATAAAATTTATTGATCTCGTTCCCCTACCCTTCCATTTGTAGTGTTGAATAGCCTTATCCTTGAGGAATATATTCGTAAATGCTAACCCATTATGGCACAGAAGTCCACTAAACGCTTCCCATTCCTATTAGCTTCAATATCATCCCCACATTTACCTCTAACATTCTCATATCCTTCAGTTCTGTTTCGAATTCTAGCATTAAAATCACCCATTTGCACTATCCTATCCTTATCTATGTCCTGAATACGATGTCACGCAGTGGCTGATAAAACGTCGTTCAACTTCATCCTCTTATGAAAATTCACATCGTGAATACACTGATACAATTCTCGTCCAAATTCCTCCAACTGTTAAATATCCGCCTATATCAATCGCACATTTACGTGTCTAACATGAGCTATGTTTTATGCTACGCTGTTCCTGATGAAATGAAATGAAATGTCCTATGGCTTTTAGTGCCGGGATATCTAAGGACGGGTTCGGCTCGCCAGGTACAGGTCTTTTGATTTGAATCCGGTAGGCGACCTGCGCGTCGTTATGAGGAGCCCCCGTGCCATTGAAATTAACCAATTAAGGTTAAAATCCCCGACTCGGCCGGGATTCGAACCCGGGACCATCTGAACCGAAGGCCAGTACGCTGACCGTTCAGCCAACGAGTCGGACGGTGTTCCTTATGAACAGTTTTACACCAGACTCTACCCTTCCTTTTTTGACCCCTATTAAGAACACTGTGCAATCTTGCATCTCTTCCTCGTTATCTACATTTAACAGTATATTATTAATTCCTAACAAATCATTGCTTTTCCCATAATCCCCAATACTATTGATACACCTAGTCCTAGTGAAAATTTCTCCTCTAGCCGGTAAATGACTACCGGTGGACTGCCGCCTGAGTAGAAGTAGGACCACGACACAGAATATGTCCCAGAAACCCATTTCTTTTCCATAGCAACTGTGTAAATGTTCGACCCTAAGCTTCTCACTAGAGGAGACGAAAGTTAATACCTTGGGACACATGAATATCAAATAAACTATATGTGGCTTGCCCGCAAATTGCCACGCAAATAGAAACAATTAACATTCCATGGTTTCCCATTTCTCTATGTGATGTATGGGCGCCAGCGTTACAGTTTTAAACAAAACTGTAAAGCAAAATTTATATTTACTAGCATAGAGACTTATACTTAAATCACAGGGGTAGGATTTTAAATAATTAACCATTAAGTATCGTTCAGAAAGAAAATTAACGCAATATAAAATACAAATGAATTTATTATACAAAAATAATGAGATGAATAGGAAAAGTTCCTTAAAGCGTGGAGGGATTTAGAATTTACGTTACTCAAATTACTATTGCTTGCTTTATCTAATTGAAGCTCACCAATTGCAGTTTCCGTTGAAGTCATCTGGTTTCCGTGGTTACTCGTTCTCTTCTTCTCGATGTAGATTTGGCTCCATGGACATCCTTCCTTCTCAGATGTGGTACGGGCTATCTGGACTAGCACTCCATAATTGCCTAGTCTTTAAATTAGACATTGGCCCTATACTTGTAAAAAATGATCAGCGTTGATCGTATGAGGAGAAAATTCAGAGATATGAATTTTTCCATGTTAGTAGAAATCTCAATCCAACTGAGCTATACTATTTATACGGTACAGACTTGTACCAAATTCCATGGACTTGAACTAAACATAGTTCTTCGTCCAGAAGATTTACTGAATATAACACAAGTCATAAGCTTGTTTCGTCTCACGCAGATCCGATAACATGACCGCAGCTAAGTACTGTACATACGCCCTCCTGTTATTTACAGATATAACATATATGAAAATAACACACTACACCAATACGGCTGATATATACATCATTACATCTTACAAACACTTACTAAAAACATACATAATCAAAACTTGTATCTCAATGTAGAGTGTCTGTTTCAATGATACCATATAACATAATTCCTGCCGATTTTCTTCCGAAAGTTTGTCAGCAACACTCATAATATTTACAACATAACAACATATCTTTGCACTTCACCATCAAAGTGTTCGGCAGTTCCAGGTTATCATAATATATACACCATACACACACGTAATCACACGTGGCTTACCTCTCTTAGATGGCCGCAAGCAATTTCTTGTTTTCATTGCAAAAAATATTACTACTTAGAAAATTATTGCATTAATTTCCTTCTGCTGTTTCAAAAAAAAATCCCAAGTTACTCATGGCTTCTACAATAGTGTCAGGTCTAGGTTCACAACCTATACATGAATTCACGTTTTCTAACTCAAATATATTTAATGTTATCAAAACAACACCTGGGAGACATTACACTTAATTCGCAGGAATATATCGTCTCAGAGAACGAATATTATAAGTGCCCAACATGACACGATTACCATCTTTCAATCTATATGCACAAGGATCAACCCGACAATGAATCTGGAATGGACCCTGATACAACAAAAAGAATTTCTTCGTCACCTTCTCTTCACTGGACGAGAGCATGGGAACATGTAACAGAACAGAATCTCCTATCTGAAATTCGTCTAACACCTGACGTTTCTGCTGTTTGCTACGCTTCTCAGCCGCGTAAATCAAATTCTCTCTCGCTAATCTGACATATATCTGAGAGTCCCGCTGAGGTTCCTGTGTAATACCTAGTACTTTTGTCAGCTCATTCCTTGGATTGCTGCCAAAATGAACCTCTAATGGAGTGAATTTCGTACTGTCATGCTGAACCATGTTAATTCATTTCTCAATCAACGCTAAAGAACCAACCCACGCAGTGTGCTTGTCATGAACTAAAGATCTAAACATCCTACCTAATTCCTTCATCGTGCGTTCGCACATATTCCCTTGTGGGTTCCTAATTGAGGAAAAAACATGTGTGATACCTAACTCTGTCATCACAGCCTTCCACTTCTTCGATGTGAATTGAGATCCGCTATCCGATAATAACCTCCTAAGCGTACCTTATTCCTGAACATACTTGTCACTAATAATCTTACTACAACTAAGACCTGTCGCTTTTTTCATCGGATACAATCTGACTAACTTGGAAAAAGCGTCAATCACCACAAAAACGTATTGGTAGCCATATTTACCACGAACTACGGGTCCAAATAAGTCTACACAAACAAGATCACCGGTTTTCTCAGTAATGACCGCTTGCCTAGGTCCTTCGAGGTACCTATTGGGAGCTTTACTTCGTTGGCATAAATCACAAGAGGAAATAGTTTTCCTAATTTCCCTTCCCATCTTATCCCATACAAAACTTCTCTGAATCTCATACAACACTTTACTTGCACCAAAATGGCCCAACTTCTTATGAATGAACCAAATTAATTCCGTTCTCAAGGACTTAGGTACACATATACTCCAACGATCGTCACCACAATTCTTCGTTAAAAACTGATCAACCATCCTATAAGTGTGCCTACCTTTTTTCACACTTTCTTGATCTCCGTTCTCAAGTTCACTTATCACATCTTTAGACTCATTATCCTGAGATTTTTCAAAACGCATCTTCTTTAATCTATTCAAATCTTCCTTATTGTCTTTATGAAGACATGCACAGATTGAAATGCCTTCTTGAGTCTTAATGACACTAGCTTCATTACACAAATCATCGTATTGTTGTTGTACTTCTTCTCTAACTTTACTAACTTTTCCTACTTGTTCCTGAATTTTACATTTAAATTGCTGTGATCTGCTGGTCTACTTCGCTCCTATGTTCACTTAACTTACTTTCTACCACTTTCTCATGTTGGCTACGTCTCATCTCCTGTTCCGCTAACTGATTCTCAAAGAGTTTCTGCTGCTCTAGTGCTTCATCTAATCTATGATTTAAATCATCCATCCTAGCATTCACTTCTCTGCTAATTTCGGTTTTCGTCTGTTCTATTTCTCTGCTAAATTCGGTTTTCATCTGTTCTATCTCCTTTCTATTTTCTTTAATCTCTGTCTGTGTTCTCTCTACTTCCTTCCTGATTTCATCTGTTTCCTTCCTAATTTCATACGTATCCTTCCTAATTTCATCTATCCCTTTCGTTTCCTTCCTAATTTCATCCGTTTTTTCTAATATCCCTTGCATCATCACAAACAGTTGTTGAATATTCCTATCACTATGCGTATTACTTTCTTTCTCGCCCTCCATCATAGATACATCAGATTCTGTGCTATTTTCCATGCTCCCACCACTCTCTACCGATTTATCTACATCAATGCTTTCATCAATAACATTCCTAGAATTCAGCGTCTCGCCTCCCTTTACTAAGTTTCCGCTACGTAATTTCATGTCCTTTTCACCTTGTGCAGCCATGATTCCCCCAAAATCACACATATAAATTATACGGACACTCACTTAACCCCCACAAACACAGACTCTACTTTACTGCTTTCTTTCCACGAATACTTAATGGTTTTCGAGCTCCACGTTGGTGCGACAAATGTAACTGTTCGACCCTAAACTTCCCACTAGAGAAGACGAAAGTTAATACCTTGGGACACATGAATATCAAATAAACTATATGTGGCTTGCCCGCAAATTGCCACGCAAATAGAAACAATTAACATTCCATGGTTTCATATTTCTCTATGTGATGTATGAGCGCCAGCGTTACAGTTTTAAACAAAACTGTGAAGCAAAATTTATATTTACTAGCATAGAGACTTATACTTAAATCACAGTGGTAGGATTTTAAATAATTAACCATTAAGTATCGTTTCAGAAAGAAAATTAACGCAATATAAAATACAAATGAATTTATTATACAAAAATAATGAGATGAATAGGAAAAGTTCCTTAAAGCGTGGAGGGATTTAGAATTTACGTTACTCAAATTACTATTGCTTGCTTTATCTAATTGAAGCTCACCAATTGCAGTTTCCGTTGAAGTCATCTGGTTTCCGTGGTTACTCGTTCTCTTCTTCTCGATGTAGATTTGGCTCCATGGACATCCTTCCTTCTCTGATGTGGTAGGGGCTATCTGGACTAGCACTCCATAATTGCCTAGTCTTTAAATTAGACATTGGCCCTATACTTGTAAAAAATGATCAGCGTTGATCGTATGAGGAGAAAATTCAGAGATATGAATTTTTCCATGTTAGTAGAAATCTCAATCCAACTGAGCTATACTATTTATACGGTGCAGACTTGTGCCGAATTCCATGGACTTGAACTAAACATAGTTCTTCGTCCAGAAGATTTACTGAATATAACACAAGCCATAAGCTTGTTTCGTCTCACGCAGATCCGATAACAAGACCGCAGCTAAGTACTGTATTGAAACGACAACACACTGTACAAAATTAACTATGTCTCGGAGAGACCACACACTGTCTCAAAATCAATAACGTCGTTCAAAGTAGATGTTCACAGTAGAAGTAGCGATGTGAGTGAGTATCGTGACTCCGTGAATCGAGGAATGCTCCGCGCTACATAATATATCACCGGGCTCTCCCCACTCTTGATAATAGCTCAATATCAATTCTCTATATAACGAAGCATCTGATTCGTAGATCACATTATCATCTCCCTCTTCTTTCTTCTTGACAAGACCAGAAGGCGTGGCGATGATGTAGTCTGCAAGCCTAGCCTTGCATGCAGGTTGCTGTGTACTGCCTTGCTCATGAGTTTAACCCAATGACTCATGTAATTTTCCCCCCGCTATAAGAATAACCTTTTCCGTATACACAAGTATGAGATGAAATCACAACAACTATGTCTCAACATATTGACCATATTTACAGTACATAATGAATTCCTATCCTACCTAATATAATACTTTAAATAATAAATGGTGTTATAACTATATAATATGATTCCTTGTTTACAAATGATTGACGTAGAATAAATATGTTATTACGAATAATTGCCGATGGCGGATAAACTTGATATCAAATGATATCGCGTAAAATGATAGTATATTAAATTAGTCTGGCTGGAGAAGCCTGGACGGTTACAACTGATATTCTGATTCTCAGAACCTCTCAATACCTCACTCAGTCGTCGTAGCCCATGGTTCACGAACTAGGACGTGGCTACAGTAACGTTACCGTCGCATTATAGTACGGTATACCTAAGAAAATGAAAACTCTAAATAAACGAAGTTAGGAGGCAGCATCCTACAGTTTTCTTACGGTGTGCTGGAAAACAATGTCCTAACACTACTTTATCTTTAATTTACTTAAAAGTGTACTTTGGTTCAGAATTAGACATTAATTCTTATTCTTATCCATTCATTCTTAATTAACTTTATCGTAAATTTTAATAATTTAACAATGGCTTTTATTTGAAGGTGTGAGAAAAATATTCAGCTGCAAGGATTAGGCATTAAAGTGATGTAAAAATTATTCGAGCCACAAATCGAAATTTTATAGGAAATATCACGTTTGAAAATTTACAGTCCTGTCTTTTTCAGTTTATTCGAATCTTTTTCTACTCAACTCCCTTCTCTACTCCATTTCTTTCCTCAATATTCAGAAGGCATGGAGCAGACTTGAATTGTAAACTGGAAAGAATTCTACTGCTGAAGTGAAATAGCGTTCTTGTCTGCTCTAATTAAGTCACACCTCACCTGTGGAACATAGCACTAACAGTCGCTATCTCATTCGCGCATGAAAGGATCTTCTCTTGAAATGTTACAAACGCAAACGAACAAGGACGGTGGCTGTGAATGGAGCATAATAAAGAGTACGGCATTTCAATATGCAGGCAAATAGACTGACACCTTGACAGGCCTGTGAATTCTTCACTGTATGAATCATTCCCAGTTCTACAGTATTCTCTGTAGTGAACTAGACTATGTGGGATAATATTTACTATTAACTGCTGTGGTTAATATATTTTTTCATTACCAAGTATATAATTAACGACAATGGATATAATGTACTATGATTTACCAGAATTTAGGGGAGCTTGGTATTCTACTGCAGTGCTTAGTTATCTCAAGTGTTCAAGTTAGTGAATTCATCTGTGCTCCATATGATCACAATGATGGTAACAGTAAACCACAGTGAAGTGTAACGAATTAGAACACACTGAACGGAAACGGCCCCCCTCCTAAGTCATTTTCTAATTTGCTGCTGGCAGTGGGCTTCGAACCCACCACCTCCCGAGTGCAAGCTGATTGCTACGTGACCCAATCCGCACCGCCACTTATTCGGTCCACTAGTAGTTTAACGTCGTACTAACACATGACATATTTTTTGGCGACGGGAGGATGGGGAAGGGATAGAATTGGGATGTTAGCGGCCGTGGCCTTGGTTAAGTTACCGCCCCAGTAATTGCGTGGTGTGAAAATGGGAATCCGCTGAAAACTGTCTTCAGGGCTGCCGACGGTGGGATTCGAACCCACCATCTCCCGAAGGCAAGCTCACAGCTACGCGATCTTAACCGCACAGCAATCTCGCTCGGTGCAATGAAATCGCGATGTTAAATACTGCAATAACAATTGATGATTGAGAAGCATAAATAAATTTATGTCCTATACAGGCTATGCAACATGGCTTCCTTTAGTGATCACCTGGAGTTAACGTCTTATTTTATCATTAGTTTTAATCTAAGCAATACTCCGATACACGTAAACGATGTCCTGTTCTCAGTACTGAAAAAGGCTATATTATTTAAATAGAAAGCGAATGACAATGCTTAAGGTGAACGGGAACATTTTTACCTATGAAAGTTAAATGTGTAACAAATTAAACGATACTTCAGGAAAACCGAAGTTCATACATGTACAGTAGCTACCTTCTGATTCAGGGTGAAATCATCATCATTTTTTTTTTTTTAGAATTTGATTTATGTCGCACCGACAGAGTTAGGTCTTATGGCAACGATGGGATAGGAATGGCCTGGGAGTGATAAGGTAGCGGCCATGGCCTTAATTAAGTTACAGCCCCAGCATTTGCCTGATGCGAAAATGGGAACTTACGGAAACCATCTTCAGGGCAGCCGACAGTGGGGTTCGAACCCATTATCTTCCGCATGAAAGCTCACAGCTGCGCGTCCCTAACAGCACGGCAAACTTGTCCGGTGAAATAAACATGTAGGATGCACCATGGTTGAAGCTGACATCCTTTCTAAGAATTTTACGTACTCTTACTAAATGATAATTGTATATATATATATAATACAATTATTGTATGAAACAGTAGCTTTTGTAGCATTTAGAATTGTTTTCAAATTAGATATTTTAATGTCGTTTGATTTCGACTCGCTAAATCAGTACATCGAAGCAAACTTCCAGCACCTTGACATCTCTTGGGATTACATATTATAATTCTCATGTTTTGGTCCGTATTGAAATGTACAATGAAGTCAAATAAATATTAAAATTTATTTATTCCACCTATTCAATACATAAATAGAGATTTTAATTAAGAAATTAAATCTTGAATAAAATTATAGGGACATGTTTCGCCCTTTAATTAAGGGCATCTTCAGCCTTAATCTCAATCTGAAAGGTAATTAATCAGGTACCTGATTGTACTAAAATTTCATATGAAAGTGAAGATGATGTTGGAAATGTGCTTCAACTGGTGAGCAAATGGGTAACAATAATTATGATATTCTTAAAATGAAGCCTTAATAAAGTCTTAAAAAACAAATAGTCGTAAATTGATACACTTTCTTGAATGTCCTTGTTTAAAAATTGGTAACAAATTGTATACTGGTAATTTTATAAGAATGTAAACTGTTACGTTAAACCTTGTAAAGTGGCTCCCTGTGGAGGCTGAGGGCGTTAGAATAATGATAAAAGAAAAAAATGTAGTTGATAATTCCAAACGGAGTATTAAAACATATTAAAGCTAGTAAAGAGACGTTACCGTTGCTCACTTCAAGTGAAGTTTATAATAAAATTTTTATGTTGGAACAAGTAAAGCGGGGTCTTGTGATGGTTGAGCGTGTTAGATAAAATTATCGGGTTTTGAACAGTTCAAGCGTCAGGATAATGATGAAGAATGTTGTTAATAACTTCGAGTGGAGTTTAAATACAATCTTAAAAAAATAGTAAAGAGACGTTTCTGCTGCTTAGAACAAGTGGGGTTTATAATAATATAAAAATGGTTAGACTGTTGTGACTCGTGCGAAGAGATAAAACTGTAGTCTTCTAAAATCACGAGTGAAGAGGAGTGCTTGATGGTAAACGGTTAATAACACTAAAGGTGTTCTGTAAAGGGTTGAGGGTATACGAAATCAAATTGTAGTATTAATAGTTTGGCGAAGCAAAGATTTTTTTTTTTTGTGGAAAAGGTAAGTTTAGTCCTTTTAAAGCATGTAAGAGTGTTCGATTGTAAGTAGCTGTTTTTATCGTGAAAAGGTACGTTACCCACAATCCCACCACTACCAACAACACATAAACTTAAAACCCCACCTAACCCCCCACCTCCACCAATTCCACCTCCCATTTTCTCTCACCATTATAATACCAGAAGCACAAGTAACAATTATCAAACCACTGATTAAATCTATAATCTCATACATTTAATGCATAATTCCCCTCCTTATTGCAGACCTCAAACCAAAATCTCCATACATATTTAAGCAAGCTACTTACCATCTAAAACACTTCCTCACTCTCACTTGCTTTGAAAGGACTAAACTTACCTTTTCACGAAAAGAATAACAGCTACTTACCATCAAACACTCTTACATGCTTTAAAAGGACTAAACTTACCTTTTCACAAAAAACAAAAAAAAACAAAAAACAATTCTTTGCTTCGCCAAACTATTAATACTACAATTTGATTTCTTATACCCTCAACCCTTTACAGAACACCTTTTAGTGATATTAACCGCTTACCATCACGCACTCTTCTTCACTCGTGATTTTAGAAGACTACAGTTTTATCTCTTCGCACGAGAGTTACAACAGTCTAACCATTTTTATATTATTATAAACCCCACTTGTTCTAAGCAACAGAAACGTCTCTTTACTAATTTTTTAAAATTGTGTTTAAACTCCACTCGGATTTATTAACTACATTCTTCATCATTATTCTGACGCTTGAACTTTTCAAAATCCGATAATTTTATCTAACACGCTCAACCATCACAAGACCCCGCTTTACTTGTTCCAACGTAACAATTTTACTATAAACTTCACTTGAAGTGAGCAACGGTAACGTCTCTTTACTAGCTTGAATATGTTTTAATACTCCGTTTGGAATTATCAACTACATTTTTTTCTTTTATCATTATTCTATCGCACTCAACCTCCACAGGGCGCCACTTTGCAAGGTTTAACGTTCTTATAAAATTACCAGTATACAATTTGTTACCAATTTTTAAACAAGGACATTCATGAAAGTGTATCAATTTACGACTATCTGTTTTTTAAGACTTTATTAAGGCGTCATTTTTACCATAACTATTGTTAACCATTTGGTCACCATTTGAAGCACATTTCCGACATCATCCTCACTTTCATACGTAATTTTAATACAATCAGGTACCTGATTAATTACCTTTCAGATTGAGATTAAGGCTGAAGATGCCCTTAATTAAAGGGCGAAACATGTCCCTATAATTTTATTCAAGATTTAATTTCTTAATTGAAATCTCTATTTATATATTGAATAGGTGGAATAAATAAATTTTAATATTTATTTGACTTCATCTCTTGGGATATTAAAAATTATTATTATTATTATTATTATTATTATTATTATTATTATTATTATTATTATTATTAGCAGTAGTATTAGTAGTATTTTTGTAGTAGTTGTATTATGATTCTGTTCTCAAGATAATAGATTCGATCAGGGCTGACATCGTTGACGTTGGAGGATATTTAAATGCAACTTAATGTTATTGTCTTTTAGCCCATTAATGACCCTAAACGGCCTCAAAAACTGATATCATCTGCGAAGGTAACGGCCTGATGACGAGTTCGAAGAAGAGTATTCGGTGATTGGGAGCTTCAGAGCCCATTTAACCTTACAGGCGAAAGGGGGAGGGGAAATAGTACAAAGTATCATCGTTTCGCAGAATATTGAAAACGCTCAACTAATTTCATGTAAAGGGTACACATACGTGATATTTGCAAGCGGAATCTCTTAGACCCTGCAGAGGTTACGAATGACCAGGAGTAGGATTCCATGATCTATTAGCATCCACGAAGTAGTAATACAAAGTGTTCACACGATTACCGGCTATGTTGTGTGTTGCTCTTTCCCATACTAGAATTCTGTTGTAAAAGTCCTGGATTTACTATTTTGAACCCATCATTCACAGTCATCAAAAGGGAGCGCGAGATACCTTGTTGGGAAAGGATCTTCCACTTTTGCATAATTACTTGAGGAACACCCTGTGTCTTCTTCATTTTTCGTATCCACGAGACATGAGCTTTGAGGTTGGATTGTAATCTCTTTGGGCAGGAAGCGAATACAGATTTATAAGATCCTAGGAGAGAATTTCGTATGAGTTCGAGTATACCCGTGGCTAATTTCTAAAATATGATGATTATCCTGATGAAAATTTAAACTTGGGCTGGTACAGTGGAACGCCCAGTAAATTGGAAGGAATTATCATGTTATCAATTATCTTCTGGCGAAAGATGGAAAGATTGTATTAAGCTGTGGGAAGATTCGAGGCTACACATGTATATCGTCATAGTGGAAGAAAATTATTTATCCGACCCACGTTTCAGCATTTTTGACTTTTTAGAGGCAAATTAAAATTATGAAAACATAAAATCCATAATCCTCGAAGTTTTCTCATCATTATGGATACTAATACCAGAAATTAGACCCACAGGACGACAAAGTTGGCAACTGTTACGCAATAAATTTCGTCACTCCTCGCGCCATAAATTGAGTGTATAAAGGGACCTGAGAACAGTAGCCATTCAGTCTACTGTCGGCAGCTTACGAATTAGGATCTGCGTTTGCCTATGATCTAAAATAGTTGTGCGGAAAGGAAAAAAACGCATGACGGTGCTGGTGAAAGTGGTGATACTAATCCTGGGTGCAGGCTAAGAGCCCAGTCTCTTTTCAAGTAACAGAGAAGAATAATAATAATCGTTAAATTAAATATATGTTGCGAAGTGCCAAGTAAAAATAAGAAAAGTGATAGACATATATAATTGAATCACAGAAGAAAATATTTTATTTCTGTTGTAATAAAAAAATATATATTACAAAGTTGTAAAATACAAGTGTGAATTATTTGTGTGATATAAAGTGAGAAGAGAATTTGTGATATGTTGTCCATGTGCAGTGAAATGACGGGCTAAGCGTCATAAGCACAGGCGAAATGCCTCGGCTGATGGCGTCCACCGTTCAAAAACATGGTTAGTGACATGAATTGTGTTATTTAAGTATATTCTGCGTCGCTATGTTTCATAAAATAATGGTCGAATTTTCAGGTTGATATCTTACATTTTTGTTTGTTGCGTAAATAATTGGGCTCTTTGTGAGGCAAGATGGTGATCGTATGATTATTGGGAGAAATATTGTGTGCGATGTCCGATGTCCAAATCTCATATTTTCAGTTATAGGTTGTAAAATGAATTCGTGAAAGTATCGGATAAAGATCGGCTATTGTCCGTGGTTTCGTTGTAAGATTTGAGATTTTATGGCTAAAATAAATAATATATTTCGAGTGTTGGGAACATTTTTCTTTTTATAAATGTTAGTTAAACTTTTTATCACGTAAGAATTGTTGTAGGGATTTGCGTCGTGCCGTATTTTCTATGGGACAGTGAGAAGTTCGAGGAACTTGAAACAAGCCATGATGTTAAATGTAATGTGTGAAGTTAACACATTTCATGTGAGGCCTTTCGAGAAACTATCTGAGGAAGATTTGTTACGTTGAAGCAAATGGAGTCGAATGTGAAGAAAGCGAATCGCTAGAATGTATATGAGAAAATTGGGAGAGTGGAATTTATGCGTTAATTATTCAGGCAGCGTGGATATGCTCCTGATGTGATACTGAAGTCCGGGAAGTAATGCCTCGTGGAAATATGTAGTGGGATGCCAGAGGCAGTATTTATGATACCTGTGGTTCGGATTCCGAGCGAAAATGTTTTATGGCTGGAGAGCTTATTGTAACTAACACTAGGCAATCTCAGATATTGAGATGTCACGAAATTTCTTCGGAGAATGATTCCACCATCAGGTGGACGAAACAAGCATGGCTTGTTTCAAGGGGATTCTTAATGTATTAATATCACCGCAACAGGCCAGCAAGTACAGGTCTTGAGATCAATGGTTCCCTTAGCAAGGGAAGCGAGAGACGGACAGTCTGGGATTCTGAAATGAAACGTTATTCCGTAAGCTTGTTGGAAATAGACACGAAAGTTTAATATTGCATTTTAGCATTTTGTAAATGTGGCAATGTCATTTTGGGATTTAAATAACATTAAAGGGTGCTCGAGCTGCGACGTTTATTGAGGACAATAGCTTTGTCTGCGAAGAAGAAATAATTTTTTGTTGATATTGGAATAAATATTTGGATTTCGTTATTTATCGAATCGGTTCGAATCTCATTTGGTTTCGTGGATTTGTTATATTCGTTGTGAGATTTAATTTTGTATAATTTTGTTAGTGTGCGTGTCATTATGCGTGACAATGAGTGTGGCTTTGACTCACGCATGTTTACTGAAGATGGTTAGGTGATTGCCGACCACACGGGATAATTTAATGTAAACACTAATTGTAATAATATAGGTTTAAGAGACATAACGACGCAAGAATGATTTATCGCGTCATTATTCCATGTTTTATTAATAGCAATGAATTAACATCCAGCAGTGGAGAGGCCACTAGTTTACAAAGTTAGTCTATTTTACATGATAATAGTTACCAAAATAAGACGACCAGCTCAGTCTGCAATGATCATTGTTCAGTATATTTTCAACGTAAATCATTGTCCATGTCAGATAGTCAGATCAGTCTGCAATGATCAGTGTTCAATTTCTTTTCAATGTTAATCATTATCCAAGTCAGATAGTCAGCTCAGTCTGCAATGATCAGTGTTCAGTTTAATTTCAGTGTTATTCATTACCCAATTCAGATATCCAACTCAGTCTGTAACTATCAGTATTCAGTTTATTTTCAATGTTAACCATCATCCAAGTCAGATAGTCAACTCAGTCTGCAATGAACAGTGTGCAATTTATTTCCAGTGTTAATAATTATCCAAGTCAGATAGTCAGCTCAGTCTGCAATGATAAGTAGTTTGTTTCATGGATGATTGTCGGTCAAATAAGACATCCGCTTCAATTAGATGGTTACCTCAGTCTGCAAGGACCAGTGGTTAGTTTATTCCAGTGAGAGTTAACATTTTGTGGATATTCATTACACGATCAGTTTAGTCTGCAATTGTAGTGCGTTACCTGATCTTTATTGGTGTTGATCACTGAAGTTAAATGTTTAAGATAAAATTTAGTTCTGTTTATGATAGTTCTGATCATAGTTTTTGAGTAGCACATTTTTCCAATTGACATGATGATGGTTGTGATTACTGAATTGGACAACACATTTTCCTTTTAAATGAGTGAGGTGTTCCATCTTGTTTCCCACCACAATAGCGGTCAGGATTATTGTTGTTACGGGGATACTCGTGGACCAGCAGAGGTGAAAGAAGGTGCCGGGGTGAATGGGTCTAACTACAAAATCAAAGTTAATTTAAAACTGTAACAAAGGTTTTTTTAAATTTCAAAATTAACAAATAACAATGGTACAGGTACCAGTAGCAATAAACAAGTCTACGAAAGACAAGATTGGTGGTATAAACAGATATTAGGCTTCAAGCCCTCACTTTACAATTCCTGAGCTACACGCTCAACTTTACAAAGATCACAACTTTACTAGAGGGAAGAAATCCCCCAATACATGGAGCCCTTGCTCCAGCAATTACAATATCAGGCCTCCCAGAGGCACGTTTACAACACTAAAAAATAGCTAACGTGCTCTTAGTTCTCAAGCCTACTCAAGGCAATATCAGAAAATTACAATTACTTGACATCAAGGCACAACATACAAAATTTGAAACAGGGATATCTAGTACCCAACCTATTGGGCCGTAGTAGAAAAGAACAGGTTAAGTAAATGGCCCGAAACACAAATAGAATGGAGGGGTGTATCTGCACTCCAGGATATGAAGTCTGAAAACCTAAGGCGCACTATGCCGATGAAACAGGGCCTATTCCAAAACTATGGAGGTGACTCGTATAACAATAATTTAAGACTTACGGAAAGGAGGAAGAAAACCAGTTACAGAACGTAGTCACCTCAAACCAATATGAAGGGGAGCTCGAGAGGGTACATCACTCTCTATCCCCGAATTACAGTTAGAGATTTTATGAAATTTTTACATTAGCCGGCAGAACTTACATTTTAAAGAAGTTGGTTACATAGTTAAGGTTTCGGACCTTTTTCTCAGGTTAAACGTAAGATGTTAGATGGCCATTACCTTGCTGAAGAACTGCTGCCTGATGAAAAAGGCCCCTCCCGCCTCCTGCTAGACACACACACTAAGTTAGATGACGATCTATCGGCCAAGAGACGTGAAAATCCGCAGTTTATAAACCCTCGGGGATGGTTCGAGACCTTTCATGAATAAACTAGCAAAACCATCTCAATTTTATTGGAGAATTTAAAAGTTACACTCAGAATTGAAGACGAAATACGGGATTGGTTGGAAATAAATTACAAAAATTAGAGATTGGCTGGATTCAAAACTGGCGGAGAGAAAAGATAAATATTGCCAACCCAAAAATAAATGAACATCAGTTAGTAAAAAAAAACTTATGAATACAAAACTTTTTCAAAACAGTTCTATCACTTCGCACCAGGGTGCATGATCATAGTTTTCTAGCAGTGAGATCTATGAGAGAATGTTCAAACTTCTTGAAGAACAGAAAACAAAAACAAGTTGAAATTCACACAGTACTTGAAACTTCACAATAACAAAATTACGTCGAATTACAGTAGTGACATCTTCGGAGTAAAGATTTAAATAGGTTTATTTTCAAGTTCACTGTTTCTCCTGTAGAGGAGTTTTTTTAGGGGCAAGATTTAAATGCGCGGGTTGGGGTGTATCTCCCGGTACAATTGTAATGGACTGTTTTTTCCACATTTTGATGAAGATCCTTTGTATAACGTAAGTTCGCTTTAGTTGCTATTGATAATCTGGTGATGTTTATTATGACATCGCCCATTGAAGTTACTCATTTCAGTTTTCTTGTTGGTACCGTTCATAAACTGTCGAATTAAATTAAATTAAATTAATTATTATTCAGTGAAGCGATAAGATTAATTTTCTGATATCTGTGCTTATTCGTTTATTCAATTTAAATTACTCTATTATAATCTAACATAATCTGAAAGTTTGTAGTGTGTTAACTTAGATGTAAACTCAACTTTTCACTTTATTTTGATAAATATATCAGTTTTGTGTATAATTTTAAATAATTAATTATTAAAGAGACTTTATTTCTGGGTGTCTGGTTGTGACACAACACGGTGCGGTGAGGTATATTTACTGAGAGAACAGTGATTGATAACATTGAATTTTGGAGCACCATGCCTTGCCAAGGAGCTCGTTAACCTGTGAAGTAAATTCCTCTTTGTGCATAACTAATCGGTTCAATATAACCGGAGGTTGTTTCGGTTCGATTAAGGCTCCATTCAGGGGCCGATGATATCCTGCGTGGTGTATTATAATCAGTGGATAACCTTAATTAAAGAAACATTCGGTGTCCGGTTGCGGAAACTGAATCTTCACGGACCAAGTGTATCGACCAACAGCGTTACTTGTAATCCGATAATGATTTTAAGGTTTTTCGTTTCTAATTTCTGGTTAGTGAATACTATTCTGGCAATGGCAATTTACGTTAACTTAACTCAATAACAATACTTTTTCTGAGGTGTTCATTTTATAAACATTTAGGTGAAATTTCTGTCAGCTGTTTCATTAACGTCGATTTTCAATTCGATGCCTCGCATCTATTGAGCTTACTATTACATTTTTAAATAATAAACCCATTTTAGCCCCTTCTCGAATTTTATTTCAGGTAATAATTAGATTTGCTTACGCCACCCGCCGATTGAAAATAATACTTAGCGAATTATGTCCAGAATTTATTACAGTGATAGATTGATGAATTAATGATATTCGACAGATGAATTAAACTGTCAAAATTTAGTAGGAGGACTTCAGACATTTATAAAATTTATCATATCGCCAGTAATTACCTTCCAGTAACGTCATGTAGTAAATTATTGTTAACTTACTTGGTTAGGGTTTAGAAATTTGATATGAACTGGTGATCTCCCCAAAATGGGATGTCTTCAGGATGAGCAGTTCGCCGATGAGTTCAAGTAATCATAATAAGAATGGAAGGTAAGGAGGAGGGGGTGGCGCTGGAACAGTTGTTCCAAGCAATGACACAGTTGATTGTTTGTAATAAGGAAGCGATGGATGAGATGACTGAGAAGATGACTTAGTCAGCTATTAGGAAGTGTGAAGAAATGACTCAGTTGAATGTTAATTTAATATAAATAAGTCTAATGAGGCCATGAATGTTAGGATTAAAGACTTGATAGCTGAATTTTAGAAAGGACAGAATGAGTGCAGGGAGGAAAATGTAATGTTAACGGAAAACAAGGCAAATTTTAGTGACGACTTTAATACACCAATAGAAAGTATTAGGGTCGACATGAACAAATCTAGTGAAAAATTAAACATGGCTTACGTAAACGATTACAGAAATATCAGACAGTTGTTAGGGCTGAGATTTGCAAATTAAGTAAAGTGTTAAGGGAGGATTTTTATAAACAGTTTGATAAGGTTCACTCTAAGTTACATGTAGACATTGATCAACGATCGGGCGAGAATCGAAAGATGTATCAACACTTGTGTAGCAATCAGGATGAAATGAGAAAGAAGTTAGGCCAACATTTAATAGCTAGTCAAGATGGACATAGACCATTACTTGAGAACCAAGCAGAGATTAAAACCGATTTAAGTCAACAACTAGAAGAAATTCGTATGTCGATGTCTAATAGACAGGGAAAGACCATGGAAATTATTGATGAGCAGATGAGCAGAGGGAACGTCTGTCAATTGACATTAAAATGTTAGATTCTAAGATGGAGTGTATGTACGGAGGCCTTGAAATTTCAGTGGCTCAGAAAGTGGAAACTATTGAGAAAAGGATACTTCAGTGTAATGAGGGTACCTTGAATAGTCTGAAAATATCTCAGGACGACATAGGCAAGAATGTTAAGGAAATGCAGGAGAAGATCACAGAATTGAGGAATGATTTGGAGGATACTAGGCAGGAAGTATGAGGACAAGCTCAGGAGACGCAAAATAAAATTGTTTCTACAGAAGACAAGCTAGATTAGATAAATAATAGACAAGCGAAGACCATGGAAATCATTGATGAGCAGAGGGAACATCTGTCAACTGACATGATGATACAGACGAGAAGGTCGGCTTCATCAAGAGTGAGGTTGAAGAAAATAAACGAGAATTCAACAGTTAGGTATCCAGTTTTGTAGAGATGAAAGCCCAGATTAGAAAGATTATTAGTCCGTCAGCAACAGTCCATGATTTCAATATTAGCTACCAGACGCTGACTAATCATGACGTACACATTGATGGTCTTGGGAATAATGAACATGATACCAGATCTCAATGACCGGGAGTTAATAACGTAATGAATATAATCAGGTTGCACGAGGACCATCCTAACACGTTCAATGCTAATACAAGTTTAACACTTAAGGAATTTTTGAAACATCAAGGAGGCAAAGAATCCAGAATGTAGACAATTGAGAGTGGCGAAAGATACTTGGAAA
Organism: Anabrus simplex; assembly: GCF_040414725.1. Lineage (NCBI taxonomy): Eukaryota > Metazoa > Arthropoda > Insecta > Orthoptera > Tettigoniidae > Anabrus > Anabrus simplex. Next base: position 936,084,084 of record NC_090266.1, read on the forward strand.
GTGCACCGTTACAGTGTTTTAATGGGTTCAGATACCAATTCGATACATTCGATGAGCTCCAGAAAGCATTTTTGGACAAATTAGGAGCACGGAAGTAAACCAGAGTTTGCGATTATAGTTTTATTCTCGTAGGTATACAGCCTTTGGTTCTACGGGGCACGCCGAATATTTTACCGCCCAATTGGTAAAGATGCGAGAACTCGAACTACTACCTTCACAAGAGGAGCTTGTTCAGGCAATCAAGGAGCAACTGCCACCTGAAGTTCAGAGAATGTTGATTGCGTCGAAAGCAGATACCCCAATCCAAGCAGAAATGATTCTGAGACAACTTAGATCGTACTCAAAATCAGACCGTTACGAGAGGCAGGAGATCTCATGAACATCACGTTAACGTAATTGGCAGCGCTTGAGGGAATAGTGAAGAGCGTCGAGGCAACCCAAATCAGTTTAGGCCACAGCATCATGGACATCAGTCCATGGTAACTACCACGTCAAAGAGATGATAGATGGGAGCATCGTAGGAATAAATGGGATAGAAGACAAGGAAGAAACCAACACTGGCTAGGTTACGAAGGTCATGGTGGAAACCGTAGATTTTATAGGGGAAACAGCTATGATCAGAGGCAGGACCAGAGAAACATTCGGCAGCCTTATTCGCGATATAGACCAGAAAATAGATATCGGGATGAAGTTCAATATACAAGCGAATTGTGAAAACAAGGGGGGATAAGGAGAAGTGGAAGGATGCCACACAGCACCAGAACACTGATACAGATTGCGTTGGGGCTGAACGTTTGGCCTATCAGCAAGCCACCCGGCTGAGCCATGATTTGTGTATGTGTGTAGGTCAGACCACGGACCAGCCATGGCCACTTGTGGGCCGAAACCCACTCTGCGTCCGCCGGCCGGAATTGCTAAGTTTCCTTTTACAAGTTGCTTTACGACGCACCGACACAGATAGGTCTTATAGCGACGATGGGACAAGAAAGGGCTAGGAGTAGCAAGGAAGCGACCGTGACCGTAGCCTTAAGTAAGGTACAGCCCCAGCCTTTGCCTGGTGTGAAAATAGGAAACCACGGAAACCATCTTCAGGGCCGCCGATAGGGGGGCTCGAACCCACTCTCTCCCGAATACTGGATACTGGCCGCACTTAAGCGATTGCAGCTATCGAGCTCGGTTGGCTAAGTGTTCAGAAGTCTTAGATTGATATGGCACTTGTAGAAGGCACGGAATACACAGCTAGCACCGCAGTCTGCACACTTGGAAGATGGGAATTGTGACCACTTTTCTGTACACCACTAAGCTCGCTGGATTATCCATGTAGACAACACTATTACTTCTCCTCTTGGTTACCAGTAAATAAATTATGGAAGTATTCGAAGTTCGAATGTTCAATCGCCATTTATCTGCTTTCAGTATTGCCCTGCGCCAAGGTGGCAGGTTCCCTATTACCTATTTTCTGTGTTTTATTCCCGTACAGCCTGAATACAATCATTTGAACGTATGGTACAAGCTGTTTAACATCGTTCAAGGTAGTATCTTAGTTTGTCTATGGTTCGTTGCCATTAATGAGGAAGACGGAATGTACCATCGGCTGAATGAAATTTCGTCAGTGTGCACTACCTCACGTTGAAATGCTCGTACGAGATCTTATTTGTTAGCAAAGCGTTTCCCATGCAATCGCTACTGCACTTTGGGAATAAGATCGAAGTCATACGGATTAAGATATACGCACGCTGCTCGACTTTAGTTATATCCATTACGGACTGCTATCGTCAGACAACTGATTTAGGGAATGTGTTTCACGACCAGAATGATGCACTCATACCCGCATCTGCTCGCATCATTACGAAGGTTCATATGTATTACATGTTTGGTGTTGGCACAGTTACGGGATATAAAAAACCGTTGCCATGACTTCTGATTCAAACCTCGTATCCGGCAGGAAATTGTCTATAGAGTTCAAGCAAGAGCACACGTCCTTATTCCAGTTCACAAGTATCTAGGGATGTTAAGAGAGAGACAGCAACATATTACTGTTCTTTGGACTGTCTAAAAGTTGAAGATTATGTTTTCATTGTCCGGACTGCAGCCAATGGCAGCACTCGTGATGGGCATTGTCTGCGCAAGAACACTATTCCCCCAACATAGCGCAATTTACTCGAAAATAAATAAAATTATAACAGTGGAAATTCCAGAATATATCAATATTAATTACCTCTCGAGATATGAAACATTCGCTTATTGCTGGTATTTCATGGTCCATTACGCAGGACTTTAGCACCTACAATACCAGGTGGAAGACACTTGTGGATATTTCCATGGAGTAGGAGAATACATACAGAACAGTTTTTCTTATAACATTTTTCATTGTGTAATCATTCAAACTTTGTTGAGAATTGAAATTTTTAGGGGTATGCAGGAATTTATTTACGAGTGTCAACTGTACGAAGAGATTTTATTAGAACCTCTGGTTGGAAAGTTTCTAGCTCTGTGGAATGGTTTTTGGCGCGAAGTAGTTTACAAGCACACCCAGGGCGTCACTTGCAAAATTCTCAAAGTATTAGATCCTGCGAGATAACGATATAACGTTCGTTGAAATCGGAAGCAGTTTCCACGTTTGTCGGCCGCGTGATGTAAAACTCGAATACGAGTTAAAGTCATTTTTCGAGACTTGGTTATGTTTTCAGTTGTTCATATGTTGGATATAGCCTTTGATTCATGGCGTACGCGTGGAATTTAAACTAATTGTTGCATAATGAGGACTACAACTCAGACTGCTGTGCTTTAACTAGCAAGTATTAAAGCTTATCTGACCTCGGTTTGGAAAATTACAATCTGATTCTAGTTCGTTTTCTGTATCGGTCGACGAGACGACCAGCTGTAAATGTTTTTCCTTTGGAGATATCCCGTGAGGTGCGGACCGCGAAAAGACGTATTCATTAGCGATCGACAGCCCTGAGGCAAGTAATTTTCGTACGCATTACAGTGTCGGCCGAGAACGAGTGAAGAATTTCATGAACTATTTGACCACAAGACAAGTGCTTGAGTAACAAAACGTGTTTTGATGGGAAGCGATATTTATGCCGATCAAGGTGTTTTATGTATAAATAGTATAAATTGTGCAAAACATTTCGTGTAAAATTTTATCCCACAAGCGTTCCAATTTTTGTACTCCACTGTGAAGAATGAAAGAATCAAGAGTAGTTGTATCTATTGCGATGGTTGGCTAAGACATAGGAAGCTGACTAATAAGATGTAACCTGTATCGGAAATACTGCAACAAGATCTGTCAAAGTATTTATCCTACTATATACCTTATTCGTAATGCGTAGCTATTAAGGTCATGTCAATCGTGGATATACCGGGTGTTGCCCCTAAATGTCATCAATTGCCTTTTCTCTGATGTTCATGACGGTATTTGCAATTTCAGTTTTGTAATGTGTAGGTAGAGTCAGCCCAAACGAAGACTGCTCATGAGGTACGTCATGCGAAGTCCAGTGTCAGCGGAAAAGGTCTCGTAGTTTCTCACTGCAAAGTAACAAGGGAGCTGTCTATACTGTCATATCGAAATCATCAATAAAATTTGGTAGAGAGGGTGGGAGGTCCATAGGAAAGCAATGTTCAAAATTCAACGGCCATTTCGATCTGTATGGTCTTGAAATCGATACGGAAGTATCTAATAGAGTTGCACGCGTTAGCGTATAGATCAACGTGGTCAGCCCTGGTGACAAGTAGAAGCGACCGGGTTACCTTGAGCTTTCTGTGCTTGCCAGTTGACACGTGTTCCTTGGAAAGAGCAATCATGAATCCGGCTGATGTTCTAGAGTATGCTTTACGTTATATCCGTGAAAAAGGCTTCTCCTCTTCCCGCGATATAACTTCGGAAGAAAGGGAGACGGGTCGGTATGTGATCGAACTAATTGAAAATCATCCCGAGGGTGCCAGCATCGTCTCGGAGTTGTGTCTGGAGAGAAATAGTGACAGTGAAAGCAGCGACATCTCATCTGAAAGAGAAGGCAGCACACCATTGCCAGCAACAAGATGTGAGCCCCGAGTCTGAATCCCGTCAATCCAGTGAGGAGACACCGCAGTCTCCTAGCAAATCTACTAGTTCAAGTTATGCTTCCAGTCCACAGGAGGAAGAGAAACAAACTGTAGATCTTGAGTACAAGATGAAAGCTCTAAATTTATGGTTAAATAAGGTGGGTGAGAAGCGGCTTTCTACAACAACTGTTCGCCAAATTTGTCGAAAGGTCACGTCACTACTACAACGTACAGGTGGAAGAACCAATTAGAATCTACATCAGTGAGCCTCAATGGACACAGAAAATTGATGCATATAAAATTATTTTGTCGCTTTACAGAAGCAAGAAGACTGAAGCGGAATGTATGCGATGAAGACCTGCGACTGTGGGCCTTGGAAATATCAAGAGAGATTTCAATGGGGCGAACTAATTTCAGCGTATGTGCTAGTTGGTTGAGAGGTTTTAAGAAAAGTGCAGAATAAAAAGTAGAAAGATTACGAAATAAGTATCCCGTAAGTATCTACAAGAAGAAGACGAAAAAGATAAAGTCGCAAATGCATTTTTGGAAGCAGCTGCAGAGCGATTTTTAGCCTACACCCCTTCTTCAATATACAATACTGATCAGAGTGGTTTTGTGCGCGAAACGAAAGAGAAAAAAAACTCTATCGTTTGTTGGTGAGAAACATAGAGAAACAGTTGCTCAATCAGCTAGTGCACTCAGCCAATCGTACACAAATATGCCTACAATTAATATGGCCGGTACTCTTTTCCCGAAAGGAATTTCGGTCCGGGAGTTTCCAGAGAAATGTTTCATGCCAGGAATATAATATTGTAACAGCCACAAAATCAGGGAAAATGCGGAAAAAGGAATTAAAGTACTGGTTTTAAGAATCTTTCTTTCCATTGGCGGAAGAGAAGTGTTTGTTACTGCAAGATTCCTGGACTACTTACAGTGATAAGAGCTGTCTTGAAGACATTCCTCCAGGCAACAGAGTAGAAATTCTCCAGATTCCTACCGGCACTACAGAGAAAATACAGCTCTTAGATAAGTTTTTCTTCCGGCAGTGGAAGGCTTTGTATTGCCGCTTAACAGGCGTTGTGCCGACTTGTGAAGACTTTCAATTTGATGTTTATGAGAGAAACGGCATACTGAAAATGCAGTCCTTCATTAATTTTCAATTTTCTTCCCCACGGTTCAAGGATACGATTAAATATTCGTGGTTCGAAACCAGTTATACAGCGGAGATATCCCCCAAGTGCGAAGTGCCTGCGAAATATTGCCTTCAAACAAGTAAAGAAAACTGTGAATAAAAATGTGGCCTCAATGTGCATATTCGTTGTGCATGGTGCCAAAAATATTTGTGTTCTTATCATTCGATTAACGCACCTCATTTATGTTTCACAATCGTTCCGTAACAATAAAGTCACCTTGGCGCGTGGCAGCCTGCCAGTTCTCTCTCTCTCTCTCTCTCTCTCCAGCACAACTGTAACTCCACTCCACTATGCTCGGCGCGAGCCAGCAAGAAGCAAGGGTTGTCCAGTAAGCTGCGTTGTTATACGGATGTTGTATCAGGATTTCGAAACCTTCCAGTTCGAAATGGCAGCTACATTTTTGTACATCGTTATTTTATGGGTCTCCTCATCGTCTCTGCGAAATGTCATTGTCGATTTCGATATGACAGTATGGAAAGTTCCCGTGTAAGTACTGTTTAAAGTGTAATTTTATGTGTCCGATCTATAGAGCGACCTCATTTTAGTCTGTTGAGATATTTCGTTTATGTAAATTCATTGCCAATAACCACAGAAAAAGAGGAACAATTCGTATTTTAATAGCGGTTGAGTAAGGCAGCTGTGTGAGTGTAGTGTGGAGACAGCACAGCACATTGCAAGGAAATGCGACCAGGGAAACTGTTCTGTCACCACTGATACTTATTATTGAACGGAATATCGTACTAGACTAATTTTTCATTGACACTGGACGTCACATGACGTACAGAGTGAAACAGGTATTTTTTCGGCTGATTCTATCTACACATCACAAAAACGAAAATGAAAATATCTTCAAAAACACCACAAAAAGGCATCTGATGACTTTTAGGTGAGAGACCCGGTATTGCAAGCTACATAGATTTTTCTGTACTGTAAGTAGCTGTCGCGTGTGGTTTGACAGTTATATAATGTTGAATAGTGTCAGTAATGTTCATTTCATCCACCCGACAGCGTTGAATGGTTGTTGTCATGCCTAATTTTTGTAACTCTAACGACCCCTTTCTTAAATTGATATTTTTTCTCATGTCCAGTAATAAATTGATGGGAGACAGTAACTATATATGTCCCATGAGACGGAATTGTTATAGCTCAAATATTAAGTTACGTATTCCAAACGGTTTCTGAGTTATTTCGTGTAAGGCCTAATTTTCATTCATTATGAGGATAGGTAAGGTAGAGCTTGTTATGTCTGAAATGTAAGAATAATCCCCAAGGTTGAATTTGTTAGTTGCAGTGTCGCAGTGATGGAACAGTTGTATTTCCGTTAGTTCCGGTGAGGCAACGCGTTCTAGTAGGACGAGAAGTGTTCCCTGTCACCGAGATGTAGCTCACGAGAGCTTGAATATATTGTTGTGGGATTTCTAGGCATTGTATAAATCCTATGTTCATTATGGTACTGATAGGCATTGCGTAAGTCCCATGATCATCGAAGATTACTCCCTGAGTTTGAGGATGTTACAATAAAACGGACTGTATGGGATTGCTGGACATTGTGAGATACATCCTATGTTCACTGAAGATTACTCAAGTTAAATGTTGTTATGGTGAATTAATCCCATGTTATTGAAGGTGGACTGGTCATGAAGTGATCATAAGTGCTCTACAACATGTTGATATTGGAACAAGAAACATGTTGAAATGCCATTACAGTAATAGTCTCTGTTAAACTAAATTCTATATCTCTAAGAATTTATCTGAGTAATGTTGAAGTGTGACCATCATCTGAAATTTATTTCAAGGAAAGGACTCCTAAGTTATAACATGCCAATCTTTCTATTTTCATTACAGAACCTGATTCAAATGGTAAATATTGAAATATAGGGAATTTTAGGATGTTTTTACGAATCATTCATGTCATTCGAGCGCTGTCCCTAAATTCTCACAATATTGCGAGGATTGAACCGCCGAACTTCGCCCCGATGAGTTTAAGTACCTCAGTCACTGACAAATAATTTTGCTCATGCACTAGGAACTCGACTGCTACTCCTATTTGACCCATACCTAATTGACATGAGAATTCGACGCAACCTACTTGATACCTTGATTGTCTCAAGGCTCCTGAGCTGGATACCACGCGACTGATTCTCAACTGGATCTCGCCTTTTTGGGATAGTAAATCATTCCTTCGTTTCCCGTTACTTTCTCAGTCGAATCTCGAATATCAAACTCATCATTTATAACTCATACCCGAAAAACCTGACACCAGTTTTTAAAAGTGCATCTGTCATATCATAGGGATTGAACAGGGTCACTTGGATTCGTTATCAGATTGGCCTAAATAATTCACTGATACCTTTACGTTCTTAATATTTTTATGTATTAATGTGACTAATTTCACTGCTCACAATGTTACACACACAATTTAACACTATTTCTTTGCCTCTTTTCTCATCTCAAGAATATAAATTCCTCAAGTCCTTGAAATATATATGTTTAAATTTACACCTCTTTGAGGAGTTTCACCAGTTTTTAGGGTCTCTTATTTAGTAAATTCTTTTTTTTTTGCTAGGGGCTTTACGTCGCACCGACACAGATAGGTCTTATGGCGACGATGGGATAGGAAAGGCCTAGGAGTTGGAAGGAAGCGGCCGTGGCCTTAATTAAGGTACAGCCCCAGCATTTGCCTGGTGTGAAAATGGGAAACCACGGAAAACCACCTTCAGGGCTAGCGATAGTGGGATTCGAACCTACTATCTCCCGGATGCAAGCTCACAGCCGCGCTCCTCTACGCGCACGGCCAACTCGCCCGGTTTTAGTAAATTCTTAGCTCGGATACAAAATACTTCTTTTTTCTCCATTCTGCCTTGTATCTTGCTGATAAGCTCCTCAGAATCCTTCACTATTGTGCTCTGGTCTCCAACACGGACCTCTCGGCCTGGCGCACCCACAAACGGATGATTCTACTCACGGGCGAACTGATATTGCTTTACCACTTCACTATCTTAGTGAAGAGACTTCCAGTAAAATTTATAGCACTGTTGCTAAATACTCAATTGTAGAGACATTTACTGTACTCGCAGACTGAGGTTCTATTCCCGATTACAGCACATTAGCAAACTCACAACGCGTAGTTACTTGTGCTCTACCCTGCAGTCCTTCTGGCCAGGGTCTCTCCAAAAATCGAATGACGAATGACGACTGGCGAATCACTAATGACGAATGACCTTCCGGCACGGCTGGTCCCCGCTTTAATTGTCCTTCCAAATTTTCTAGAGAGTTCCACTCTCTTACCGAAAAATGATACAATTCCCCTTACGTGACTGATGTGCGGATTTCCTGTTGGTTCAGTCCCAGAGGCCTTATTCACAAGCGTCAGTCCACGTGTTCCGAACTTTCTGTTCCAGAGTGCTTTGGAATTACTTTCTCTCTCAAATGATGCCATCCTGCTTGGTTTGGAAACTTCAGCTTACATCACCAAGGTCGGGTATATTCCTGTCCGAGAGGAACTTTTCCAAAACTTCCCTACGAACAACGGTCTTTACCTTGTTTGGTTACTAAACAAACGCATTGCAGTAGCCTCCTTCTAGACCATGTTCTCTGACGGAGACTTATTCCTTACTACACTCAAGATTTACTCTATTATTATTATTATTATTATTATTATTATTATTATTATTATTATTATTATTATTATTATTATTATCAGGACAGCCGACGATAGGAAGTCCACCTCCCAAATGGAGAGGTAAAAGTCTAGTAAAACTAGCTGCTATTAAGCCGAGGCCTACTCACCTACTCGGTGTGAAGACAGCAATCGATTGTTCAACACCTTGAAGTGCTGGTAAAATCACTTTGTAGATGATATCTTGTATTCTTATAAAATGTTACGGTAACACATCAACAGTTTTGGCAATGTCCGGCTCTATGGCTATATTGTTAGCATGCTGGCCTTTGGTCAGAGGGGACCGGGTTCGATTGCCGGCAGTGTTTTGAATTTTAACCATCATTGGTTAATTCCGCTGGCACGGGCACTGGGTGTATTTGTCGTCTTCATCATCATTTCATTTCATCCTCATCAGGTCGCCTACTGGCGTCAAATCAAAGGACCTGCGCCTGGCGAGCCGAACATGTTTTCGGACACTCCCGGCCCTAAATGCCATACGCCATTTTATTTCATATCATTTCATTACTGGCAAAAATACCTAGTTTCATGGAGATGAATTTTCGTGGTAGCAACACAAGTAAATTATGAAGCTTCATGTTAGTTCAACAGAATAGAATCTATAGTGGAATACGTACTCATTAATTTTAAACTTGTAAACTCTATTAATATTACGTAACAAAATTGAAAACTATCTATATTATGTGTGATATTATTCATTCATTATCATCTGCCGATGATGGCTTGATAGCACCAATGTATATGAATACGGATCCACTTTTATCCCCATTGTACGTTTAAAAAATAAAAGGTCCGATAATTAAATGATACTGTGGGATCACACGAGCTGTTCTTTATGGGTGTCACAGGGCAAGGTTGTTGGTCAGAGCAATTCACGCACCCGGAAGCCTCCAATTTATATAAATTCTGCTTGATAATCGACTGTGCTAGCCCGTAATATAAATTTGGAATATGACTTTAGCGCACTTTGTTGGGATTCTACTAGATATAGGGAACTCTTTGTAAGGATAATTTATGGACTATAAAATTCTTCAGAAGGTTTGTACGTTAGTTGAGTCTCGGTGAAAACGGGTAGAAGAACTTACGCACAATACGCTCGTAAAAATTAGAAGAAACCACGTAGTCATGACGCTCAGCAGATTTGCGTGTTCTACCTATGTGTAGCTAATATGATATAGCTAATATGATAAATACGAAAGGCAAACACAGGGTGTAACAATAATGTATGGCCAAAATTTTCAGGACACATTCTTTACACGTAGAAGAAGAAAATATATTATATGGTCATGAGTTCGGAAACGCTTTATTTCCGTGTTAGAACTCATGCAGTACACTAATCTCGGGATCACACAGGAACAGAACGTACCAGTAAACCACATGAAACTCTTTCCTACATGAAATGTTCAAAATGTCCTCCGTTAGCGTTGACACGTGCATCAGCCCGCCGTCTCAATGACTGCCACCGAGCAAGTGGCCGTGCGGTTAGGGTCACGAAGCTGTGAGCTTGCATTCGGGAGATGGTGGATTCGAACCCCACTGTCGACAGCCGAGAAGATGGCTTTCCGTAGCTTGCCACTTTCACACCAGGCAAATGCTGGGGCTGTACTTTGGTTAAGACCACGTCCGCTTCCTTCCCAGTTCTAGCCATTTCCTGTCCCATCATCGCCATAAAACGATTTGTCTCGGTGCGACGTAAAGCAAAATTGTAAAACAAAGACTCCTGAATGCGTTGGCGACATCTATAGTTTACGATGCACTATATCTTCTTGTGTGTTTTTTATCGAATTTGTTGCTTTCAGTCTCATCCTTGGGTTTGACAGCATGCGTGTGACTTAGGTATGAGCGATAGTAGTAATGGCATTCCCTTTCCAACCAGTCCCTACTGTGAATAGTGTGAATATGTCGATCACATGGGATGACTGGTGCTTGCATTTCAGTGGGCTGACTAGGTGCGGTAAGCACCGGGAAACTACACCACTTTTCTTTTCTGTAGTATGCCCCTTCACTGACCCTAGGCAATCTATGACGGCTTATGACGAATACTCAAAACACTTACCTTTTCTTTAAGCCTCAGACGAGAACTCATCTATTTCTCTCGAGACCGAAATACTCGTATTTTGTTGTAGTGAAGAAATAACCTCCACGTCACGTCCCAATGCTATTCACAAATTTGAAAAGCAATTAGACTAAGGAAGTAAGACCCATTGACAAATTAAAATGAGTGAAGCCACTCGCACTTTCAAACAAGTACAGACATCGTCACTAATCTTTGAATGTATCTCACTCTATGTTGTAAAATAATTTAGACTGTGCTGTTCAGAATGCTGAGGTACAGGTTAGCAGGCGAGACATAACCCGAGCACACCCAGGGTGTGATAAGAGGTTCTTCCCTAGCACTTCATAACGCCATGCGCCAATGGCAAGGGGCAAGGGGCAACGCGGACAGTGAAAGAGAGTTTTCTTACGTGCTGAAGACACGTGACTGTCTGTCTTTTCTCTTTACCACCCTTCTCGGTAGTGACTATGCACACGGTTTTGTTTGGATAACATCCTGTTTGCTGTCCTGCAAATGTATTCCATTTAATGAACCCTTGAACTTACCGTTCCATCGTTGGTCAGCCACAGCTGCTGCAATAGAGCAATATCGAACTCTTAAATCTTGTGGTCGTAGCGGATGTATTTCGGTCACGATCTTGACCAAAAGATGGGGTTCAGAAGAGAGCCTATTTACTTGAAATGAGGAGCAAATATGTGCTTAATACATTTTATTAAATTATCAAATGCAAAAAAATTATGTTTATAAAATCATTCATCAGAAAACTTTTAATTATTTAACACTTAAACGCAGTCACATTGCAATGCGTGAATGTTGTCTTTTTATATTTATCGAAGAACTTTCTTCAGAGGAAAGTAGAAAATATCACAAATTAGTGGACAGCGAAAACTAGAAAGACGAAAAAGAAACCTGAAAATCGGGCACCATTTGATCCAAACGATAACTGAGAATTATTCCACACGATCCGTGGAAAATCTGACCTTCAACAAGTAGAATTCCATATTTACATTTAATTAAAGTTAAAATTAATTAAAGTTATTCCATTCCATTTAATTAAAGTTATTCCATTCGGTGGGTGTTCCCTGTCGGATATAAGAACACCCACCGAATGGAACCTTGTTTTTTTTTTTGCTAGGGGTTTGACGTCGCACCGACACAGATAGGTCTTATGGCGACGATGGGATAGGAAAGGCCTAGGAGTTGGAAGGAAGCGGCCGTGGCCTTAATTAAGGTACAGCCCCAGCATTTGCCTGGTGTGAAAATGGGAAACCACGGAAAACCATTTTCAGGGGAATGGAACCTTAATCGAACCAAATTGACTATCAGTTGCTTTGGATAGGTTGCGAAATATTACTGGAAAGCATGGTGTTCACTACAAGTTAACCACAATAATCATAATTAAAAATAAAATTCCACCATTTATAGTCATCTCGTGACACCCTTAAGTTATGGAATACTCCCGATGCTGAAACATGCATCACCCAAACAGCTGTTCAGAAGGAACCATCAACAACCCGATCCGAGAGGACCTTACGTTACGTCGTTCTGAAGGAACAAAACTGCGAAATGCAGGAAACACTTATTCATCATGCATTTAGAAGAAATGCTAAACACTGATGTTAAAGAAAAAGTGGTAAATCTCTTGAAAATATTCTTATAAATCTAATCTTCAGGTTATAAACGGTTATGTTAAGTTTAATAAACTTACAAGTCCACACGATAAAATAAAATAAAGAAATATCAAAGGAAATCACAAATTAAATCTTTCCATTCCCAAAATTTACAACTACCATTACAAATCCGTCTACCTATGTTTGTCCCAATAAACTAACTACAAGTTATTGATAGACCAAAGTCTCACCTGTTATAGATTGAAAGAACGAAAATTGAAAATAAAATATATTAACAGCTGACGAATCGAAACCGCATTCGTAGCACAAGTCCTACATAAATCAGCTAAGTGTCAACACACGCACACTATCAATGTATATCGAACATCTGAACGATAAAAATAATTAAGTGAAGAAATAAAATAAAAAATACTAAAGTTCACTGAACCCGAACGTGCGTGGCAAACAGCGGTAATAATCAATCTCCGTTAGCTCAGTATCCATGCTGGACAACCCTCACGTTTATGCCACTAGTGGTTCCATACTCTTATGTAAACACCTTTCAGCTGATAAGGATTGTGCCGAAACATGGCCTCAATATTACTTTGATAACACTCTTCGAATTAATCTTCACTACTACAGACACTACCATCGTTCAAGTCACTTCGCAAAACACCTATGGCTCATTCCACGTTAAGAAAACAGTATTGCTCTTACGGACCTACAACGAGTGAACATACCCCCTCTGAGACACACATAATTCCTCGTGATTAAGGGATAGTATACTCTACTTTGTAATGTATTATGAAAGATACATAAAAAAGATGAGGCATTTTGCCCGTGAGATATTAAAATAACTATATAACATTTTATTTTTTATAAATACATTCGTAGGGAGGAAGTATAATGGCGGGAACAGCCATCGCTTGGTTTCCTCGCTTCATTTGCCGTCTATGTTGTTCTCGTACAAGCATCTGTGAACCGCGGGCAGATCACTTCTGTAGTGAAGTCACATACAATATTTCCTTATTGCATGTGTGTTTTTAGGCTGTAAATCAGTGCGTTCTTGTCTTGTGTTGAGTGATAGTAATGAGATAAGTCTATGTGTGTGATTTCTTTCTTTAATATTAATACTTTCTTTTTGTAGAGTCATGTACAGTATTCATTTGTTGCGTCTGTTTTCCGGCCTTTATAACATTGCGTACTTGTCTTGTGTTGAGTGAATGTTATTAGCCGACTTGTGTGATTTCTTTCTTTAACATTAACCGTGATTTCTTTTGTGCAGATGTCGTTTACGGTATTTATTTGTTGCGTGTGTTTTTCAGCCTTTATATCAGTGTAGAGGCCTGATTGTATTCTGTTGAGTGAGTGTTATGTGTTTAGCCTACGTGTGTGATTTCCTTCTTTTAACATTAATAGTGATTTATTTGCGGTATGGGTGAGTACGTCCATAAAAATAAACAGGGAAAGATTCTTAGAAAGAAACAAAAGCAAACTGTGCTTAACGTACTTAATTACCTTTCTGGAAAGAATCCAGATAAAAGTCTCAGCTGGGTGGTTAAGGAAACGGCTGAATCAACAGGCATTTCTGAGAAGACTGTTTATAAAGTGCGATCAGCAGCCACTACAGGACCTTTGGCTTGTCCGATTAAAACAAGAGAACGTAAAGCACCACGGAAAGACAGCAGGTCAGTCAAGTTCAGTGATTTTGTTCGCAGTGGTGTAAGGTGCACGAGTCTTTCCTTAAAAACCAACCTCCAACCTTGCAGCAAGTCCTACAATCTGTGAAGAATGATAAAGACCTTCCCGAGTGTAAAAGAACAACTTTGTATCGTTTGTTGAGAGACATGGGTTTCCAGTACGAAAAGAAAGGAAATTCAGCTCGTTTGACGGAAAGAGAGGACATTATATCTTGGCGTCACAAGTATCTGTCAACAGTTAAGAAATATCGAGACGAGGGAAGGAACATTTTTTACACTGATGAGTCATGGGTTAACACAGGTTAACACTGTTGGGAAAGAATGGAAAGATAAGACCATTTCAACTCCACGGGATGCTTTTCTGTTAGGACTCTCTTGCGGTCTGAAGTCACCTACAGGTCGTGGTCCACGGTTCGCGTTAGTTCATGCCGGTAACGAGAATGGGTTCGTGCCAGGGGCGAAGTACGTGTTTCAGTGCAAGAAGAATACCGCAGATGCTCACCACGAAATGGACGGTGATTGTTATGAGCAGTGTTTTAAAGAACGTCTACTTCCGAACCTGCCGCCAAACTCTGTCATTGTTCTTGACAATACCTCCTATCATAGCCGCAAGAAAGAAGCTCTGCCTACGAAGGCATGGAAAAAAGAGAACCTGCGGTCATGGCTTCGAGAAAGTGATGTAGTGTATGATGAGGACATGCTGAAAACAGACTTGATGGCCCTCGTAAACAGTGTGCGATGGAAATACGATCGCCACAAAATCGATGAAATGGCAAGAGAAAGTGGTGTCACGGTTCTTCGTTTACCGCCATACCATTGTGAGCTGAATCCTATTGAACTTCTTTGGGCGCAAGTGAAGCACAATGTTGCTATGAACAACACCACTTTCAAAACAAGGAAGATAGAAAGACACATCGATGAAGGTTTCCTACGCTTGTCTACTGAAAACTGGGCGAACTACGTGAAACACGTGGAAAATATAGAAGCGGACATGTGGAAATCTGGTTTAATCCAGGACGAAATGGAGCCCTTCATCATTGCTGTCGGCAGTGAATCTTCGTCCGATTCAGAATGATAGAGGACTTCAGCTTGCAGCGGCAAGGAAGTAAAACTCGGTGAGTACCATAAAGTTGTTGTCTAATGGCAGATATTTTACTTTGGTTGTATATTGCATAGTATTTGTGTGTGTTCTGTTATTTTCGTACTGTACAGAAGTTGTTACTGAAGATTTTGATGCTGTGGTGTGCAGCGATAAGTCATGGCATAACTTGTACCGATGCAAAAATTTGCCATGTGTGGTTTTTTCTGCTTGGTTTTGTTATTTAGCTGTCCTTTCTTAAGCACATTTTAATTACCGCTGTTTTCTTTAAGACCGCATTTAATTTTTACTATTGTCTTTTGTTAAGCGATAAGACAGCACAGTAGAACCCCGCGTTGTCTGGGGGTAATTTAATAATAATTGGTGCTTTACGTCCCATTAACTACTTTTACGGATTTTGGAGACGCCGAGGTGCAGGAATTTAGTCCCGCAGGAGTTCTTTTACGTGTCAGTAAATCTACCGATACGGGGCTAACGTATTTGAGCACCTTCAAATACCACCGGACTGAGCCAGGATCGAACCTGCCTGGTTGGAGTCAGAAGGCCAGCGCCTCAACAGTCTGAGCCACAAGCCCTTCTAGGGAAATTTATTAATTGCAATTAAATGCATCCTTCACCCTTCGAGCCCATACAAATATTATTTGTATATTTTCTCCGCCGATTTACCTTACACTTCACTGCTAAGGTTTTTTATGTGCCGAAGTTAACCTCTGATTCTGTACAAACCAAAAAATAGCCCCTGTAACCTCACCGTCCTCTTTAGTTCATACAAATAATTTTCGGCTTAGTTTATTCCGCTTGTTATCCTGAAGTTAAATATTGAATTTTACAGATGTATGTGCCGCCCTTACCCCGTGATAGTGTTGCGCAGAGCCGTTCGATATGGCGACCCTGTTGTCATAAGAGCAATACTGTTTTCTTAACGTGGAATGAACCATAATCTAAAACTTGACTATATACAGACGACACCCTAATTCTGTCGTCAAGCTTACATAGTGTCCACACACCCTAACTATAACATCTATATATACACCCAGCATCCTAAATCTATCGTTGAGCGTAAATGGGGATGTCTACTCATCTGTATACTCCTATGATACGGTACGCGTAACATACCGAATCTATCGTCGAGCGGAAAAGGGGCCGTCTACTCATCCTCTACAATATCAGGCGAAATCGTAACTTCAAACACACTCGATGATATTTAACTTTCAATCTGGTCGAAACTCGATCACAATGAAATGAAGCTTGCCACAGAATGAACTCAAGTCTGGAAATGTAACTATGTCCATTCTTGTCAATAAACGTGAAATGCAAATTTAATAACGCGTGGCTAGTCTAATCTACGACTCAAACACAATCTCAACGCACGCAACGACGTCGGAAAATGAAGTATAAATTCAACACTCGTCTAACTTCACGTGAAATATTGCCAAAACTATAATCACCACCATCACAAGAAATTCACAATATAATTCTAGTGTGAGTCCCAAAATCGCCTACCATCTCACTGTTCCAAACATTTCTATCCACGAACTATCCAGTAAAGTAACTTTTCATCGATTTACACAAGCCAGAATATCACTTTAAATAACGTCCAATATTCTATCCCACAATGTTTCCCATTAAAGGATCATTTCGTCTCGTAATAAAAAATATATACTGAATGGAAATTCGTTGCCATAGTTCAATAACCATAACCGTGTTTCAGAATGCTCTTCTGTCCGTGAGGTCGCTTACCATAAATGCACTAGGCTGGTTTTTACATAAAATCGTCATTTGGACTTAACTGCCAAGAGCTACAATCTTCTATAGAAATTGTTCATCATGGGAAAATTCTCGATTTAAATCTAAATAGGCTTTACAACGTACACACTTAGAATCTGATCACCATCGCAAAATCAGTCAGCTGTTCCGGATTGCTAACGGGACATCATTATACAGCCTGTCTCAGAAATATCACATTTAATATACAGCCTGTCTCGAAAATACTTCTCCCTCGACAAATATTGCCCACTCAAAAATCCTTCTCCATCGCCTATCATCACGACGGCATTACTCATGAAATGCAGGCTTCCAATACCTTCAACGTCTTCACAACTATTTTCTTAACATTTCATTCCGACACAATCCACTCCTTCCTGTCCCAAAACCTTTCAAACTTCGGTACTCCCATGACGAACAATTTTATAAGAATCTTTTCATTCATTTCATTACATCTTTCGGACCTCAAGGACAAAATAACGTACAGTGATTTCCATATCACGAAATACACGGTGCCACAAAATTTATGCTTCCCACGAATAAATATAACATCAGACTTCAACGGATTTCGAAAACGAACGCAAATCCTACTCGACCTTACTGTTACATACATGTTTTATCATTGAATTTTTTATCCTGATGTAACTATTATTATTATTATTATTATTATTATTATTATTACTATTACTATTTTTATTATTATTTGAACTCATATGATATTCGAATTTATTTTGTTCACCACGATTACATTATCTTTATCACCTCCTAACGTTTATCAGCTTGAACAATATTTCTTCTATTTTTAGCACAAGTTTTAAACTTCGCATTTTTACAGTTTCTTAATATGATTTTTACCGCCCTGAAGAGTTTCACACGCCGGCAATGAATATAAACACTTCGCCTGATCATTTTTAAATACTCATTCGACACACGTACTGGAAAATATTATTGGGACAAACGAATTACACTAGACAGACAGACCTGTAATGGAGTCTTCTTGGAGTTCCGGTTACATATTAGCGATCTGGCCACAGATTTAGCCGCACATGATTGATGAAGATATTTTTCTTCTTATAAATTACTTATGACTACACAGATTTTACACTTTTTATTAATAAAAACACAAATGATGCACTCTTTCTCGCCTGTTATCATGCGAACGTATCCTCTCTCTGCCGGACGACAACAAACTGTCTGCGGGAACTATATTCTCCCCCTCCGTTAGTCCAGGTATTTCAAAAGATATCAGAAACTCGATCCTGTCGCTGGCTAGTCTCCAGACTCCCCCTGATAATATCCAACATACAATGGAATAAATGAAACCAGCTACGTATTTTAGTTAAAATCTATGCCTTCACGGTTTTCGTCGGCGGAAGTTCAGATAATTTTATATCACTTTAAACTAACTACTTTAATTTGAGTCACCTACATGAATGTATATCAAAGTTATTCTGAGGAAACACAATTACCGCACTTTTCTCGGAGACAAGCGACGTGACTTCTCCGCCCAGACTTTCAGATCGAGTGTGTAAATGTTGGTGGAGGGTTTCCTTTTGTACCATCTGAGATGACGCTACCCTGATCATGAAGTCTAGTGGTGCAATCTTCACAACCGCTGGACCAATCTTCCTGAAATTTATTCCAAAAATTCAGACAGGATTACAATTCACAATGGCGTTATTTTTATATTTTCCCATAGATGCAACGGGCGTAATAAATTTATTTTTAACATGTTACTTCGCGCGTTTTCTTAGGGATTGACCACGGCACGTGTAGCAAATCCGTCAGTACAAACGCCAACTTCTCTCCAGGCTTAATTACATTTAAACTCACCCTGTGGATTCTGTCTTCATATAATGTTTATTAATAATTTCAATCCTTTATTCCTGGATTAACTATGTTGCCAAAATCTCTCGTTGTGAAGGTTTTTCATAAATTGTTAAATTAGTCAGTACTCGAAATCAACCGATGTGTCCCGTCATTTCACGAGCGGGGAGCTAGATCGCTACGGTGAGTTTTGTCCCACGGGGGAGAAAATCTCGCAATAAAACATGACTGAGTCAAAAGTTATTTGTAGCGGAAAAATGTATCCGTAATATTTTATCATAGTAGAATTATGGGTTCATAATCCACCTACAACGACAAAATGTTTACCCATGAAGGGGAAACATTTATGTATACATTTCTTCAAAATTTTGAATTATAAGGAGGAATATTGACACGAGATGAACCATGATTCTACAGAGGATCTCCCAGTCGGTCTCATTCTTGACGTAGGGCTTCGTTACTTTCCCGTATCTTCCTGTTCTCCTCTGGCAACAATAAAATCGCGTTACACATGTCATCAACAAAATTTTATCCTAAAGATGAACACTGTGGGCATTCCTGGTCTTTCTCTGGTTTATTGCAACTACCTGCATGTCTTCGGAATGGTTTTTCGACCCGTCTTTCTCTCGTTGTGACAATAATGTTTACGGGCTCTAATTCTTCTTCTTCTTCTTCGACGACCATCTCCCCTGCTAGTAAGGCTACGTCATCAGGTGGTGGGACCCTTTCTTCTGGATTATGGTAAACCTTCAAATTGGCGGCATTTAATATGGCCTCTCTACTACCGTCCAGGCTCTGAATTTTGTAGGAATTATTCCTGAAGCTTCTAATAACCTTGAAAGGTCCAACATATAAAAGAGCAAATTTCGCAAAGACGTTCTGTTGCGGTTTTGACATCATGGGTCTCCTAACGAGCACAAATTATTTTTCCACCAAGGTACGATGCAATCTCCTGTTTCTCACTCTTGCGCAACCGGCGATCTGCCTGCCGACGTAGATGTTCTGCCGTATTTTGGATACATAATTCCTGTGATGTTCGTGGGCACCTGGGGCATTGGACTACACCATACCACGATCTCACAGGATATGGGTTGAAATGTACAACGGATGTAATTCTCCCTATAGATTCGTGTAAAGTGTTGTTTACACAATTTACTATCAGGGGTAACACTTCAACCCACGTAAAGTGCTCTCGGGCGCAGTAAATTCTGTAGAATTTTGCAATCACCTGCATTACTCTCTCGCTAGGATTTCCCTGAGGATTTCTAACACTACTGAGAATGTGATGGATTTCCAGGTTCTGAATAGCAGTCTTAAACTGTGCGGACGTAAACTGGGGACCATGGTCTGTAAGAAGAAATTTTGGTGTACCCATCTCCGGAATGATGTTGCGAGAAATACATCCCAAGACAAGCTTAGAATTCGCTTTCTGCATTGGAAACAGTGTCGTAAATTTGGAGAAGACGTCAATAGTTACCAGGACGAAATTGTTTTTACGCTTTCCTTTCATGAGGGGCCATAGATATCTATCGCAAACAGCTCTTTTGGTTGTAAAGGTAAGGGAGGAATAGGAATGAGTACGCTGGCTGTTAATGCAACCAGGAAACTCCACACTACTATGGAAATATTTCAATACCTACTGCGTTCTTGTATACAAACGCCATTAAAATTTTAATACAAAAAACGAACAACTTTGCAACAGTTGCCTTATAAAAATCTAATTTATGTGGCTTGTATTACAAAGAGTTTAGTAAAAGAAATTCTGAAGTTAATAAGGTAATTTGTATAAATATCCAAAATCGTTTTGCTTCCATTCAATCAATTAAATACAGAACATGCTAACGTATAAACTTTGAATGTAATTCAACTTTAACACTTCCAAAATTTACAAACATAACATGAATTAAACTTCGATAAAGCCTTAACTACCGGCTTTCTTAAATGCATTGTGACTGTTATTATTATTATTATTATTATTATTATTATTATTATTATTATTATTATTATTATTATTATTATTATTATTTACCAAGTAGTTGAGCTCCTTGTTAAACATGAAACTATTCTCTGGCATGTGTCATTAATAATGTGGCTTAGGCCCCAACATTATTTCATATTATCGTAAACTTTTTTCAAAATATAAATCTCTAATCGTTATTGTGACTTTAAGCCCCACGTTTGATCCCGCCAATTCTTACTGAAGTCTTGGCGCGTATAATTTCATCGTTATAGTGACATCAAGCCCCACGCTTGGGTCGCCACTTCTCACTGAACCCTTGAACTTACTGTTCCATTGTTCGTCGTCCACAGCTGCTGCAGTAGAGCAATATCGAACCCTCAAATCTTGGGGTCGTAGCGGGTGTATTTCGGTCACGATCTTGACCAAACGATGGGGTTCAGAAGAGAGCCTAACTACTTGAAATGAGGTGCTAATATATGCTTAATAAATTTTATTAAATTATCAAATGCAAAAAATTATGTTTATAAAATCATTCATCAGAAAGCATTTAATTATTTAAATTTAAACGCAGTCACATTGCAATGCGTGAATGTTGTCTTTTTATATTTATCGAAGAACTTTCTTCAGAGGAAAGTAGAAAATATCACAAATCAGTGGACAGCGAAAACTAGAAATACGAAAATAAAACATGAAAATCGGGCACCATTTATCCAAATGATAACTGATAATTAATCTACACTATCCGTGGAAAATCTGACCTTCAACAAGTAGAATTCCATATTTACATTTAATTAAGGTTAACCAAATAAAGAAATATCAAAGGATATCACAAAGGAAATCTTTCCATTCCCAAAATTTACAACTACCATTACAAATCCGTCTACCTATGTTTCTCCCAATAAACTAACTACAAGTTATTGATAGACCAAAGTCTCATCTATTATAGAGTGAAAGAACGAAAATTGAAAACAAAATATATTAACAGCTGACGAATCGAAACCGCACTCGTAGCGCAAGTCCTACATAAATCCGCTAAGTGTGAACACACGCACACTATCAAGGGATAAGGACATCTGATCTTTAAAAATAATTAAGTCAAGAAATAAAATAAAAAATACTAAAGTTCACTGCGTGGCAAACAGCGGTAATAATCATTCTCCGTTAGCTCAGTATTCATGCTGGACAACCCTCACGTTTAGGCCACTATTGGTTCCATGCTATTATGTAAACACCTTCGAGCTGATAAGGATTGTGCCGAAACATGGCCTCAAGAATACTTTGCTAACACTCTTCGCATTAATCTTCACTACTTCGTTCAAGTCACTTCGCAAAACACCTAATCTAAAACTTGACTATATACAGACGACACCCCAATTCTGTCGTCGATCCTACATAGTGTCCACACAACCGAACAATATCATCTATGTATACCCGCAGCATCATAAGTCTATCGTTGATCGTAAACAGGGATGTCTACTCATCCGTATACTCCTATGACACGCGTAACGTCTTAAATCTATCGACGAGCGGAAAGTGGGATGTCTACCAATCCTCTACAGTATCAGGCGAAATCGTAATTTCAAACATACTTGCTGATATTTAGCTTTGAACCTGGTCGCAACTCGATCACAATGAAATGAAGCTTGCCATGGAATGAGCTCAAATATGGAAATGTAACTCTTTCCATTCTTGTCAATAAACGTGAAATGAACATTTAATAACGCGCGGCTACTCTAATCTATGACTCAAACACAATCTCAACGCACGCAAAGACGTTCGGAAAATGACGTATAAATTAAACACTCGTCTAACTTCACGTGAAATATTGCCAATACAATAATCACCACCATCACAAGAAATTCACAATGTAATTCTGGTGTGAGGCCCAAAATCGCCTACCATCTCACTGTTCCAAAAATTTATATCCACGAACTATCCAGTGAAGTAACTTTTCATCGATTTACACACGCCAGAATATCACTTTAAAAAACGTTAAATAACATTACTGTTATATACATGTTTTAACATATACATATTTTAACCTGATGTAAATATTATTATTACTATTTTTATTATTATTTTAACTCATATGATATTCGAATTTATTGTGTTCACCACGACTACATTATCGTTATCACCTTCCTACCGTTTATCAGCTTGAACAATATTTCTTTTATATTTTAGCACGATTTTTAAACCTCACATTTTTGCAGTTTCTTAACGTGATTTTCACCGTCCTGAAGAGTTTCACACGTCAACAAGGAATATAAACACTGCGCCTGATCATTTTTAAGTATTAATTCGACACACGCACTGGAAAATTTTATTGGGACAAATAAATTACACTATCTACAACATTAATATGCATATAGACAGACCTGTAATGGAGTCATCTTGGCGTTCCTGTTACATATTAGCCAGCTGGCCTCAGATTTAGCTGCACATGATTGATGAAGGCAATTTTCTTCTTATAAATTACCGATAACTACACAGATTTTACACGTTTTATTAAAAAGCACAAATGATGCACTGTCTCTCGCCTGTTATCATGCGAACGTATCTCCTCTCTGCCGGACGACAGCAAACTGTCTGCGGGAACTATACTCTACCCCTGGGTTGGGCCAGGTGTTTCACAAGATATTGGAAACTCGATCCTGTCGCTGGCTAGTCTTCAGACTCCCTTTGATAATATCCAACATACAATGGAATAAATGAAACCAGCTACGTATTTTAGTTAAAATCTATGCCTTCACGGTTTTCGTCGGCGGAAGTTCAGGAAATTTTATATCACTTTTAACTAACTTCTTTAATTTGAGCCACCTACATGAATGTATATCAAAGTTATTCTGAGGAAACACAATTACCGCACTTTTCTCGGAGACAAGCGACGTGACTTCTCCGCCCAGACTTTCAGATCGAGTGTGTAAATGTTGGTGGAGGGTTTCCTTTTGTACCATCTGAGATGACGCTACCCTGATCATGAAGTCTAGTGGTGCAATCTTCACAACCGCTGGACCAATCTTCCTGAAATTTATTCCAAAAATTCAGACAGGATTACAATTCACAATCGCGTTATTTTTATATTTTCCCATAGATGCAACGGGCGTAATAAATTTATTTTTAACATGTTACTTCGCGCGTTTTCTTAGGGATTGACCAAGGCACGTGTCGCAAATCCGTCAGTACAAACGCCAACTTCTCTCCAGGCTTAATTACATTTAAATTCACCCTGTGGATTCTGTCTTCATATAATGTCTATTAATAATTTCAATCCTTTATTCCTGGATTAACTATGTTGCCAAAATCTCTCGTCGTGAAGGTTTTTCATAAATTGTTAAGTTAGTTAGTACTCGAAATCAACCGAAGTGTCCCGTCATTTCACGAGCGGGGAGCTCGTTCACTACGGTGTGTTTTGTCCCACGGGTGAGAAAATCTCGCAATAAAACATGGCTGTGCCGAAAGTTACTTTTAGCTGCAAAATTTTATCCGTAATATTTTATCATCGTAGAATTATGGGTTCAATTTTTATAGAAATTCAGTCGTAATTTTCTCCCAGTATGTGTGATTTACTTAGACGATCGTCGTTGTTATCAGGAATTCCTAAAATTTTTCTCATAGGACCATGATGATATAGAATATGACTCGATTATTTGCAACACCTACACAGTATATTCCAAATGTAACTCCCAGTAGATTTCGGAATATATTGTTCGTACCGAAAACTTACACAATCTCATACAAGAACTCCCTTTTATACAGAATTATGACTCAGTATATTATAGTACACCATCTTGATGCAGAAATCTTTCGCATGTCGGAAAACCAGTTTGCTACGTCCTGTGATGGTGTGCTACGGTCATTGTAAGATAAATGGCGTCTCGATGTAACTGAATGTATCCAATATTAATATTATTTCCTGTTCCTCCATCTCTTTCTTTTGTAATTCATTTCTATTATTAATTCAAACCATTTATATACTGTATTACTTGCTGTTAACATTAAAAATGTAGTGAACAATGTAATTGGGGAAACCTGTAATGTTCACAACAATGCTTTAATAAATATTATTATTTTAATGTTCTGAATATGCAGTAGTAAATGTAGTAAATAGTTTGGCCTATGCTGATGACTTGGTCTTAATGGCAGATTGTGCCGAAAGCCTACATTCTAATATCTTGGAACTAGAAAATAGGTGCAATGAGTATGGTATGAAAATTAGCCTCTCAAAGACTAAATTGATGTCAGTAGGTAAGAAATTCAACAGAATTGAATGTCAGATGGGTGATACAAAGCTAGAACAGGTCGATAATTTCAAGTATTTAGGTTGTGTGTTCTCCCAGGATAGTAATAAAGTAAGTGAGATTGAATCAAGGTGTCGTAAAGCTAATGCAGTGAGCTCGCAGCTGCGATCAACAGTATTCTGTAAGAAGGAAGTCAGCTCCCAGACGAAACTATCTTTACATCGGTCTGTTTTCAGACCAACTTTGCTTTACGGGAGCGAAAGCTGGGTGGACTCAGGATACCTTATTCATAAGTTAGAAGTAACAGACATGAAAGTAGCAAGAATGATTGCTGGGACAAACAGGTGGGAACAATGGCAGGAGGGTACTCGGAATGAGGAGATAAAGGCTAATTTAGGAATGAACTCGATGGATGAAGGTGTACGCATAAACCGGCTTCGGTAGTGGGGTCGTGTGAGGCGAATGGAGGAGGATGGGTTACCTAGGAGAATAATGGACTCTGCTATGGAGGGTAAGAGAAGTAGAGGTAGACCAAGACGACGATGGTTAGACTCGGTTTCTAACGATTTAAATATAAGAGGTATAGAACTAAATGAAGCCACAACACTAGTTGCAAATCGAGGATTGTGGCGACGTTTAGTAAATTCACAGAGGCTTGCAGACTGAACGCTGAAAGGCATATCAGTCTATAATGATAATGTATGTATGTATGTATCTGAATATGCTATCTTTAATACTTGTAGCATCTTGGAAAATGTCTGAATTGTACAGCCTAGAAATCACCAACAGCTGCAGATAACGCCATAGCCTGTATTAAAAACAATATTTGGATTAATGTTATCACAAATTTGAAAAGTGGTATTAGTATCCGGTGATAAAATCATTTGTACAGTGTGTTGACATGCATAATTTCAGGATTCGGATCAGCAAGTCTCCGTCTCCTATCGTGGCATTATGGTAAGTTGATCTTCTGTTCGAGTTCTCAAACTTATAGCAAACCATATAAAATAAAAGTACGATAATCCTCTGACCAAGCAAATGGCACCGCGGTTTGGGTCACGTAGCTATCATCTTGCATTCGGGAGATAGTGGGTTCGAACCCCAATGCTGGCAGACCTGAAAATGGTTTTCTGTGTTTTCCCATCTTCACACCAGGCAAATGCTGGGGCTGTACCTTCATTAAGGCCACGGTCCCATCCTTACACTCCTAGGCTTTACCCATTTCACCGTCTCCATAAAATCTATCTGTGTGGGTTCGTAATGCTAATTGTGTAAAAAATGATCCTGATAAATTAATAGACGTCCTATGGGATATATTTTCCTCACCATCTAAGGTTTCGTCCGTCCAGCCCCACGGTGTTCGCAACAACACGTCCACCTGTCACCCGGCGGCCCCACGTTCGATTCCCGGTCGGGTGAGGGGTTTTTAATTTAATGATTAGAGGCGGGAATTTGCCTATTTGCCTGTTTTATTCCTGTGTTCAGAAACGTAGGCTTTTGAGATATAAATCCGTTTTAGGGTCTCCTTAGCTATATATCGTTGGTTTTATTGTGCCTATAAATTCCTATTTCAAAGGTTTGTGCCTATTTGGAGTATAATTGCCTATTTGATGCCTTTTGACTGTATTTAAAAAAGCCGATTTCCTTCCAGTGCATTATATTTTAGCTAGTGTGCTCGACAGGATAATCTTCTCTGTTTTCGATGTTTGTTTACCCCACGAACAAAAATGGGAATTCTCAGAACTCACCAGAAATAGATCTAGGGAAATTTCCATCAGGAGAAAAAAGGAATAATTTGACCTCGTAGCCTTCAACCCCTCCAGCTTCCTAAGACATATGCGAGAACCAGTCAACGTCGAACTATGTTGCACAACCCTTATGTCCTGTACCTCCCTTTCCATGCGAACTGTTGTACGCGTACGCTTTATGTTCAGAACGTCTTGTGATTTATTGTGAAGTGGAAGAAGAAGAAGAAGTGTGCTTGCGGCAATACCCAGAGAAAAATCGTCGAATTCCTACTGGCTGAAGCGTGGATCACAGGGAATCCCAATTTCACTACGGATGGAAGGGTAGAATGTCAAGCTTGATGTGTGGTGGTAAGTTCGTTTGTTCCTTTGACCTTTTTTTGTGACTGAGAACTATGATCGCATTTCATTGTAGCATATATAGGCCTATTAATTTATGTATTGTGGCAAGTTGTTTTGTTGCAATGCTGTATTAGTCGTGAACTTTCAATAATTTATAGTGCTAAAATGTAAATAATCATTAAATTAGTGAACGAGGAGTTAGAACGCCGGTGGTCTCTTGTCACCGAATGGATGAAAATTAAATCGATATTTTGAACTGTGATTCATTTCCTCTGAAAATAGAGATTTACAACTGAAATTCAATTTTTAAAACTCCCTTTAAAAAATCGTGGATTCTATTAGGCCTACACTTCCGCTAAGCGAAACACAGGTTGCAGATCCAATGTAGCCCTGCTAGGACGATGCCACAGCGTGTCTTACAAGGTTGCCAAGACTATCTTCACAAGACCAGGCCAGAAAAAAGACCGTTGGTATGTATTGGTGGGGTCCAGTTAGTAACCGTTGTGATGTGTGGGGGTGGGGGAGGGGGAGGCGAAGGGATTCTGAGAGGCATAAGCTCCCAGGTTAATAAGCCTCTAGCATCCCCTCTAGAGTCTTGCTAAATTATGACAAAAATAAGATTATGGGCGCATGTCACGGCAATTTAAAATTATGCCGTTTTTAATTTTCAACGAGGATGACGGCCTTGTGGGCACACATGATGCAGAATCTATTGCAGGCAAAAGACAATAGTCTTCATGACAGCTGACCCGGCTGACCAGAGCCGGCGAATAGAAACAAATAAAATGTGCACAAATCTGAGATTTATAGTGCCTCCGTTTTCATTCTTCTTCTTCTTGTTTCTGAATTTGGCCGCCTATGGACCGCATTGAACCTAAAGCTTTCTCCTCTTCTTCTTCTTCTTCTCCCAGAACTTCTTCATCCTTTCACTTCTAATCTTCCTCTCTTTCTTCTTCTTGTTTCCGAATTTGGCCGCCTATGGACCGCATTGAACCTAAGGATTTCTCCTCTTCTTCTTCTTCTCCCAGAACTTCTTCATCCTTTCACTTCTAATCTTCCTCTCTTTCTCTTAAAAAAGAGAGGTCCTTTTTTTCGCGATCTTGAAGCTCCCCCTTTCTATTCATTGTCAGGCTCTCTGAAGCATAGAGACTAGAGGTGGGGACGGAGCGTGTAATACTGATGAGTAATCCGGTTGTAGCGGTAGAGCGCACCACCGATCCCCTCCGCTTACAACTACGAGTACTCGCGGAGGACCTGAGCACAGTGTAGCGCACAACACACGTACGAAAGTACCTGTATTCAATCTGTGTGTTTCGAATGTACGTATACATTTCCTACGCTTGTTATGTTTTGTAGATAATGTAAAGTCTGTTAGATTATATTTGTGGTGTTAGTGTGATATTTAAACATATTCGTAGATAGTAGTTATATTTTTAGAATATTTAAAGGAATTTAAAGAAATTTTTACAGAACGTCGTTCCACAAATGCCATGAAAACCGTCGGATGCCTGGCAGTTTTTTGACATCACTGATAATACGAAACACGCAAAATGCAAGTTTTGTGGCCGCACATACGCGACGGGTGGTGGCACATCAAATAAAATATAATATAATATAATATAATATAATATAATATAATATAATATAATATAATATAATATAATATAATATAATATAATATAATATAATATAATATAATAAGTGTATTTATAGAAGCATTCTACTGATAGCTGTTTGGCATTGGGACGTGTAGTAGTATGTTGTCAGATATGTTTTGTAATCACATTTGCAAAGAAGGACATTCCAGTCAACGTTCATTTACGTAATTACTTTTGTCATCCTGTACATGAAATTATGTCAGTGTTTTTCATTATATTCTGATAAGATTCTTTATATTCAGGTTATTCTCCTCATTAACAGTGTACCGTATCACATGAACTTACGAAATAATTGTTAATACATTACTTTTCTGTTAACTTCCAATCCCCTTGTATACAAACCCTTTCGGTAAGTGTGCGCCATACTTTGTTTCACTATTCGAATGAGTTAACTATACGAGTTACTAACATTTATTCCACATACTACCTCCTACTCCCTAGCAGTTACGTATGTAACAATTATAGTGAATATATATGCAGTTATTTACAGTTGTTACGTTGTGAGAGAAGGGTATTAATAGCGGGATGCAATACCTTCGCAGTGCCATACCTATAACGTGTTTAAACGTCCCGCGTCATGACATTCACTCGGTAGTTCACTCGGTACTACCGGGTGATGACGTCACAACAACTGCTCCGCTCCGCTCCGTCACCAGCACTAATAGAGACCCTCTGGCTTTACCACTCTGCTGTAGTGCCTAGGTTTTGCTTTCATTCTTCTATATAAGTAAGAATACTACTAGGACCAGCTTGGTGGGTCCTTGGCAAGCATAAAGGATGGATCTCTCCTCTACGCTACTCCGGTATCATTTCACGACTTTTTATTATATTTTTCACCCGGTGAACTCGACACGATATTGCCAAATTATAACTGAAAATCCTCGAGGAAATATTTCCATGTAAATTACTAATTTCCTTGTTCCTACTTAAGTTTTGTACTTCTAGAAACACATTTCTAATAGTCTTTCTTTTATGAAATTAATGCATGATATATACTAAGCATTATTGCCAATTAGCCCGACTGTATAAATTTAAGATATAAAGAAAATGTAATTTATGTCAATTTTATTATTTTTCAGATCAAATGTGAGAAAAATACCACATAGGTCAACTTAGAAACACTGCGATGCATCTGATACGAGTACAGAAATCTGTATCAACGCAGCCTTTCTACCAGTCGACTTTGGGCAGCGACCAGCAACCATTTTCTTCAGACCTATGCACTGCAATGTTGGGAGCCAATGTGCCCCTGCATAAATCGGAACATCTTCAAATTTCAACAAGCTGCAGTCACCAAGTTGGAGAAGAGTGGCATGCCCCTGGTGGAGTCATTTAGGATTGTGGAAGGTCAGGGGAAGTTTTGACCAAACCTCTGGGAAGGCAGCCACTGTCAGAGAAATAAAACCAGATGAAGTGACTTCGCTGAAGTTTTGTCCAATCACTTCATGTGATGCTGAGAGATCTTTCTCTCAGAACTAAAACGTTATGCATGAGAGGAGAACAAGATTGTTACCAGAAAACTTTGAAACGCTGCTTGTAAATTCCTGTTATAGTAATTGAGTGTGTTATTAAATTATAACTAATTTTTTCGTGCCTACTTTGTTTATTTTACACGTTAGTGCCTATTTAAATACCTATTTTGGCTAATTTTTTTGATACTTGCTTTTCGTCGCACCGACACAGATAGGTCTTATGGCGACGATGGGACAGGAAAGGGCTAGGAGTGGGAAGGAAAAGGCCCTGGCCTTAATTAAGGTACAGCCCCAGCATTTGCCTGGCGTGAAAATGGGAAACCACGGAAATCATTTTCAGAGCTGCCGACAGTGGGGTTCGAACCTACTATCTCCCGGATACTGGATACTGGCCGCACTTAAGCGACTGCAGCTATCGAGCTCGGTTTTGGTTAATTTAAGAGCCTATATGCCGGCCTATTTTAACTGTATTTAGTGCCTATAATTCTCGTTTCTAGTAATGATTAATATCCCTGGCCTGGGGACTGGGTGTTTGTGACGTCCTTAATGTTCCTTTCCTCACACACAACATTCCACACTATCGCCATTCCAATAATACGCAGGTTCGTACAATATGGTGGCAGTAGGGGCAAAAGATCCACATGGGTCGACACCACGAAAAAATAACATTGAAAAGTGGTTTAGTCTCATTCAGTCAATCTTAATACCTTATATACATCTTCTCCGTGGTTATGTTCGCAGTACTATACAGTTTCCTTACCCTCTAACAGTGTATTTCCATCAGAGATATTCAGGATAAAACGTGTTGAAGTCAGTATCGTTACACTATACTTTTGGGCACAGCAGTGTTAGTAATTTAGCACATGTCTTTCAATGTGGCTATATACACATTACCGACGTGTTTTTATCGTTAGGACATTACTAACGGATGTTACCGTTAATAACTCACTCGAAACCCAATATAAACATTACTCTTTGTTATGACCACAATAACACTGAAATATTTAATTATACGTAATTCTTTGTGACGCTTCCACCAAGTATCTTAAAGAGGTGAAGCAAAGTTTTTCCGTAATGATTATATTTCACGACCCTGCATTCATCCTTTTTGCATTCGAGATGTAGTGAGTGCGAATTCCACCGTCCACAATGCTGAAGATAATTTTCACGCCAGGCAAATTCTGGGACTGTACAAGAAGACCACGGCCATTACCGTCCCAATTCGAGCCCTTTGCCCTCTTTGTGTCGCCGAAAACCTTCGATGTATTCTTGCGACGTTATACCACTACCAAGATAACGTAATGATCATTTATAAATTAGTTGTTCACCTGACACTATGAATTTAACATTTGGCAAGTTTCAATTGAAAAATTTTCAGGAAGGAACAAGGACCTTGAAAATAGTTTCTATGTCTTGTACATTAATTTGTCAATTCTTATATACTTTTCCTGATTTCGAATCATGATAAGCAGGATTAGTCTATTCATAGAGCTTAAAATACAAAAGATTGTAAAAATATGATTGGCGGAATGGTTGGGAATTTTTCTTAAAGAAGGATAATGGGAGAGTTAATACATTAGCCTCAATTCTGGAAATAACTGGCAATTATAGCGGTACCAGTGGACACTTCACTTACTACATATTGATAAATTCCTGAATGTGATTTGTGGTTTATTATCAACACAAGTCAGACTGCCTCAAGAGACAGGATCCGTTCGCCCGGGAAGTCAGTAGTGGACTGAAGCTGATTCGTTGTGGTCCCTAAGAGGTGGCGAGATATACAATGCGCAGTCCGAAACTTTGTTGTGTCGAGAGTGTCGGTGCGATCTGTTTGCGGTGGTGGAATGCGGCCACTGGTTAGCTGTATTTCCTCTTGCCGTTCTCCGCTCTTGCGTCGTACTGTCTTCTTTACGTTTACTAGTCTGAGTACCGAGCGGGTTGGCTACTTGGTTCGCGTCACGTAGCTGTGAGCTTGCATTCGGTAGATGGTGATTTAGAACCCCGATATCGGCAGTACAAAAGATGGATTTCTATCGTTTTCCATTTTCACATAATGCAGATGCAAGGATTGTATCTTAATTAAGGCCACGGCCACTTCCTTCCCATTCCTAACCCTGTCCCATTACATCGTCAAAATAAGACCTGTCTGAACCGGTACAACGTAAATCCAGTTGCCAAAGAATGAGTTTTTTGATATAATGAAGGTTCTGTTTATCCTATCGATTTTTCCTTCCTGTAGAAATTGTTTCCATGTTTGAAAATTTTCTACGGTGTGTTCAGCTACAGCTATGCGTGGTATCAAGGTAGTAACAGTAGTTCATATAATAGTTACATTTAACGTAGGAAGTTTTAACTTAGGCACATACTCAACAGATTGGCGCAGTGATTATGAGTTCAAGAGACTGTTCTCGTTTGTGTAACTAACAGCGTTAAGGACTGTAATGGAGCGATGGTGGTTTCCCATGAAAATCAACTCAGAAATTGCTTGGAATTGAATTCGGTAATTCGGTAATTCGGTTATTCATCAACGAAAACATGAACAGACTGCGGAGTGATACGAAAGAACTCACTCTGTTAATCGAATTAGGGATACATAGACTGTCTCTACGCAGAATACGTCAACTGAAGAAAAAGTGTATGCTCCTTCGCAATTCTAGTATATACACTGGCAAAATGTGAAATGCCAACACCAAAGAGGAATTGTGGTAGAAAAACGAAATTCGGGAGGCTTCTTTGCACACCCGAAGGGTGGGGCCTGTTCACATATGTGCGCTAGTCGATGAAGTGTTGCCAGTAGAGCCACTGTGACCTTGCAATGCAAGTTTGCTTTAAACGCGCGTTGTATAATTCGTTAACGTTAGTCATCGTCCGGTGTTGACGTTGTCAGGTAGGCGTGAGTCAAACATGCCTTAAATGAGATGTCTAAGGCAGTATCAGAAGCGTACTGTTTTTAAACGAGGCCGTGTCATGGGCCTACGAGAAGGTGGATGCTCTTTCCGGGAAATTGCAGAAATAATCGACGACTCTGCAGGGATGTATCCACAGTGCATCGGTGTTTGCATCGATTGTCACGGGAAGGCACTGTCTCAAGAAGACCGGCGTTCGACCGCACACGGGTCGCTATGGAGAGGTAAATCCGCCGTATTCGCCGCATGGCTGTAGTGGATCTTACTGCATCTGCAGAAGCCGTCAGTGTTTCAGCTGGCTCCAGATTGACACAGCGAACTGTAACAAATCGAATACTTGAGGAACAGCACCGAGCCAGACGTCCTGTAGCATTCATGCCACTAAATTCGAATTACTGACATCTGCGACGTCAGTGGTGTCAAGATAAAGACGATTGGAGGGTGGACTAGGACCTTTTGTGTTCTTAAATGAGAGCCGTTTCTGTCTTGGTACCAGTGATAACCATAGTTAGGTAAGAAGGAGGCCAGATGAGCGCTTGGAACCAAGCTGTCTGTGGCGTTGACACACTGGACCTACATCGGGAGTTCTGGTCTTGGGAGCGATTTCATTTCATTGGAATTTTTCTCGTCGTTATCCCAAGAACCTTGACAATGGATTTGTACGTCAGACTGGAAACTGAACCGGTTCTGCTACCATTCATGCGCAGTATTTAAGAGGTTATTTTCAAACGGAACAACACTCATCTTCATACCGCTGCTCTACATAGTATCGACAAGTTGCCTAGGCCTACGAGATCACCAGACCTTTCGCACCATGAGAACATGTAGGATATTATGTGACGACAAATCCAGCGTCATCCAGCACCAATGTTAACCGTTACTGATGTGACTGACCAATTGCAACAGACGTGGAACTCCATTCCACCGGGCGAGTTGGCCGTGCGCGTAGAGGCGCTCGGCTGTGAGCTTGCATCCGGGAGATAGTAGGTTCGAATCCCACTATCGGCAGCCCTGAAAATGGTTTTCCGTGGTTTCCCATTTTCACACCAGGCAAATGCTGGGGCTGTACCTTAATTAAGGCCACGGCCGCTTCCTTCCAACTCCTAGGCCTTTCCTATCCCATCGTCGCCATAAGACCTATCTGTGTCGGTGCGACGTAAAGCCCCTAGCAAAAAAAAAAAAAGAACTCCATTCCACAAATGACATTCGGCACCCGTACGACACAATTCATGCACTCTTTCATGCTTGCATTGAAAATCATGGCGACTACATGTACCACTATATCAGTTGTCTTTTCGCGCACACTTGAACCTGTGACCTGGAATCTTTAATCAAATGAATGTGTTACGCAGACAATTGTTTAGCTTAAATTGCATTCCTCTAAAGTAATGTCTTCCTGATATTGGTATTTCATTTTCCGCCAGTGTAGTTAGATTGGTTCCAATTGCAACGTGGATAAGTGAAACACTATTACTTGGAGCATATTTAACCTGGGTATTGGGAACTATTCCTGCTGAATCATCCATTATTCGGTACACCTGTTTAATTAATGCAATTCTACGGTTACTAATTATTAAAAATATGTGATATGTAATTGTTGTATCCTTGTTGGGATGCAGTGATTGGCCCTCATAAAAATCAATACTGACGCACATGCGCTGAAAGCTTCTTCTTGCTTGAGCGAGCTCGTTACTGGGTACTTCCCCTTGTGTCTGGCGTCCAAGATGGATGTGCATTTTTACGTGTCCGTTGGGACACGTAGTGTGGTCGACGGAATGAAGTTTGATACTTCAGGATGGACTGATTTAAACTATCAACCTTAATTTCTACATTTAAATCTAGTTTAGATTAATTTTGTTTGGGTGTGGATTGAAGGGTGATGTATTAAAATTTACAAATGGCTGTATGCCGATCATGGTGAGAGTGCTACCACAAGGTATAGATTACTTTCCTTATTATCGTCTCGGCCGATATAACTTCAAAATTTTTCTATAAACTGAACTATTCTCCAGCTCGGTGGATTAATGCAGAAGCATTTTACAACAAGTTTGATTAAACAAAAAAGAACCCTTATGGTGTCTACTCAAGCCATTATTGACGCCATGGGAAGAAGAAATGATTGTTGATTTCATGTCAGCTAAAAGGACTTTCGTCGGTGAATTTAACTCAAAATTCATTCCGAGAATTATTATGTGGATGAACTATTCGTATCCTCTTTTCAGAAATGGTTAAAAACTATCTAAATTATAAATTTGTTTAATACCAGGAATAATTTAATGGTTAAATGAGGTGATTTGGAATCGTGTTATATGGGCCTATGAGTGTAAGGGTTACCCTATATGAC
Organism: Anabrus simplex; assembly: GCF_040414725.1. NCBI lineage: Eukaryota > Metazoa > Arthropoda > Insecta > Orthoptera > Tettigoniidae > Anabrus > Anabrus simplex. The sequence continues at coordinate 936,119,727 of NC_090266.1, forward strand.
TTTTTATTTAATTGAGAGTCTTGATTGTGCTTGATATTTTCTACTGATTTCCTTTTGGGGGATCTTTCTTTTTATTCATATTATGGTGTATTTTTTTATAACTAATTAATTGTGTAATTATTTAATTGTGAGTTTTGCCTGCGCTTGGTATTTTCTCGTAATGGATCGTTCTCTTTTTCTTTCTTCTTCTGGCGTTGGTGTTTAAATTATACCTCATAAGTCCATCATGTCGCTTCCAAGGCCACATTTCATTAAATTCAATAACCAAGATAATGTTTATATGCAATGAAATTTAAATCAAACAATCTAATGTAATTATTATAATTATCATCACCGTGGTATGTAGAGAGCTGAAATTTTATTTTCCTGATTCTTAGTTTTTCTTTTCTTAGCCACTCAGCATTCTGACCCACATACGTGTTTTGTTTCCTTCCTTTCCATTATTACTAGCGTAGATTTTTTAAAAGTACAATTTGGTTAAGGAGACCTTGCCTGTTGTTAGTAGTAGCTTGGCTTGGTCATCATTCCCATTCTTGTCTGATTTTGTTCTGCAGTTTTGGTGGAAAACTCATATTTTCTTTAACGTAATGTGATTACATCGGGGAACGTTTTACTATGATTTTATATTTAATCATTTAACTTGAAGGCTTAATTAGATTTAGATTAATTTGTACTTCTATTATGGTCGCATTTGATGTGCATATTAAATTTGACTTGTTACTATGATTATAATATAATCATTTTAATGTGAAAGTTATTTAGGCTGAAACGAATTTCAACTTTCGTTAATTTCACTATCTAATATTCATTTTTCAATTGGATCCAATTAACTTATTTCTAACTATCAAAAGGAACTATGTTAAATAATTTAATGACTGGCATGTATTTGAGATTTGTGCGAGAATTATTTTCTATTACCCATACATTTATATTTTAAAATCTGTGTTATACACTATGAGTATTTGAAACATCACCCAGTTTGATTAATTGTAAGTTAAATTTTATTACTCATCAAATATTTTGTTTCCACCTTAAAAGATCTTGTCATTTGGTATAGTGAATGTCATTAGTTGCTTGTCACGTGTCTATTTTTATTTGAGTCCAGGCCTTTTTATCTCGAATTAATTTATGGTTGCTTCCAGGTTTTGTTTATTTAATTAACTGAGGGCAAGGTAAGTATTATTTTTTTCTTGTTCTTGTATTTGCTCAGTTTGTGCCGTATTTGATTTTGGGGTGTTCCTTGTGCCGGTTCACAAATTATGTCGCGAGGGAACCAGTAGTGACCGTATTGACAGCCCACTCGATATTGATCAATGTGGATACAATGTTCGTGTAGAGAAAGCTGCTGTATTTTATACACACATCCCGGTTTTCCTTACCGTTCTTGACCACACCGTTTCTGTAGCACAGTTGAGATTTGGAGCGCCGCCAAAGCACGTTTGCGGACTTCGCAAGGCTGGCGGAGGTAAGCTGGGATCCCCCGTAGCGGGCAATGCACCCCGTCGTCAACCGTGTCCGAACATTATATAACGTAGGCTATATACAGTACATCACCCTGGCTACTGCAGTAAGCTAAAACAATCATGGGGGAGAGCTGAGGTTGTACAGTATGGTTATAACTGGTGATCTAAGAGCAACATTTAACAAGTAAGATGTTACACGAGATCAGGCGAATTGAGTGGAAACTGTAAATTAGCATTAACGTGAAGTCAAGAAAGAATATAAATAATTAAGTTTATGAAAAGTACAGAATAAATCAAATAATGAAATAATTATAGAAAGAAAGGCGATACAAATTTCGGCCAACAATATTTTGGTTAAATAATCACACAGGAACAAATTTGCCTTTTATCTTATCATGTATAAGACAGGCGACTCTAATTTATGGCAAGTAAAATCAAAATCATGGACTATGTGAACAAATGAGAAATAATTTAGTTATGTTGGTAAGGATCTATTTTGAGGGAGATATTAAAGAATGAATTGATTTGTAAATTACATGTTCAATTATACGATTTATAAACGTTGGTTACTTACAGACAGTTGTCATCATGATTGTTGAATTGCCACTGAAACCTAAGAATAGTGATTTATCAATTTTAAATTATACTTCTAATTGTATTACCACAGCCTAAAGTATAGGCAGCCACGCAACACGGCGTACACTCATATATCTCTAATCGTCCCTCAGAATAGTTGCCGTTGGAAGCTAAGCGTGTTTGTCAACAATGGGAAGGAAAGAAAAGCTCATGATACGAGATCATGTCAATATGGAAAGTATGCCAAAAATAGATAACCTGCTGCCTTAGCAGTTCTCTTGAACATGCATAGAGCAATGTGCAGAAGCGTTGTTGAGTAGCAGGAGTCAGTCATTCCTACGTTACGGCTAGGACAGTTAAGATTAATTGAAGCGCGAAGGAGCTCCTTGTAGTTGCCCTTGTTTAAATTTTCTTCTTGTAGGATGAACTCCATGTGCAGAATTCCCTACGAGTCAAGAACATTTATATCATCACATTACCTTTTGACCTATCAAGTAGTGGATTCTTCCCTTCATGGCGATTTCAGTTTCATCATCTAGGAAATAGGTGGCCAAACAGAGAGCACCGTTCCTTGAGCTAACAGCATGGGCGATGGAAGATCTGAGAGCAGCTAACTTCTAACAGTTTGTGCTGTAAAGACTAGATGACAATAAGCAGAGTCAAGGCGCGAGCAGAGCCACAGCAATGTACCCAGCTGAGTACAGTGGTACAGTTCGTTTGTCGTTCGTTGTTTATGCTGTATTCCTAAACAAGCTTTTATGTTGGCCTGCAGTATTTCTGGGAGTACAGGTAGTAGTCAAATGAGTATTTAGTTATCGCATGTGAAAATAATTAACTGCACCTAACGTAATGAAATGCATATAATTAAAGGTACATACTTAGCACAAGGCGTTAGTATATAAAATAACTTATTTCGTTTCCTCGCCGTAGTCTAATGCACTGAATAGAACGAGACATTAGGGACAATAAAACTGTAAAAATTGAAATATGTTCAGAACGCGCACTTTCACTATTGTAACTGAGAGTAGTGCAAGAAGCTGCTAGGCTGTACCTTACATCAAAGCGCATACTCTGCTCCTTTACCTGCCTGAGATGGAGCGCCGCCCATTGAGCCGAACTCTGCCTACCTTTGATGTAGGACGTTCTCCTGGTGGATTTGCCTAATTTTTGGGAGAACATAATTTGACGTATGCCTGTTGCTCAAAATGCGGCATTCGCATGTCTCGCCGCTAGCACTGAACTACATTCAAAGCGAAGCTCATTATTCTGCTTACTCTGCAAGAATCTGCCTCTTTCTGGGATGCAGGATTTAGTGCGAAGGTGGGATAATGCACGTATCAAAGCTAACGGAGGGCTTTTTGAACATTTCATGTAAGAAAGAGTTTCGTGTGGTATACTGGTACGTTCTGTTTCTGTGTGCTTACCGTGATTAATGTACTACACAGTTTTGTAACACCTGGTATGTGAACGTTAATTTAGCAGATGGGGTTCCAATGGTCATACAGCATACCTTGAGACCATAGCTCCTCAGGGTATATCAAATCGAAGTTATACTCCATCTGTAGGCGTAGCCATGCATTAAACTGTCAGATGACCCCTCAAAACAAACTGAATAGCGGTGCGTCCGTTTGTCTTTGTGAGGTACACAGGCTACTGCGGTCATTTGAGCACGTTGTACGTCCTCCAGCACATCCCATGAGACATCTTAACGAGGTTCTAGTCGCAAGGGCCGTCACTTTGATCCAGGAAAGATGGACTTTTCGTCGTGTTGGTGTGGATCTCAATGTCTCGCCGTCAGTTATGCAGCGCATGTGGAATCGCTACAATGAGAACCAGTTCACAAGGAGGGTTGGACAAGGTCGTGGACGCATGACAACCCCACAGGATAACCGATATCTGACCATCTGTGCGTTGCGGCGTCGTTCAACAACTGACAGAGAACTGCAACAAGACTTCAGGAGGGTCACTGGAGTCACGGTGTCTGACCAGACAGTAAGGAACAGGTTAAGAGAAGTGTCCTTACGACCCAGATGTCCTGTTCGAGTGCCCCGTTTAACGCAGCAACATCGCGCAGCTCGTCTTCTGTTTGCCCGTACCCACGTCAACTGGCAACTTCGCTAATGGAGACCTGTGTTGTTCACAGACGAGTCCAGATTTCCCCTGACACAACGTGATGGACGTCAACGTGTATGGAGACGCCGTGGTGAGCAGTACATGCCAAATGTTGTCCAGAAATGGGACCGAATCTGACAAGGTTATTTGATGGTGTGGAGTGGCATCTGTATTGATGGCCGTATGGATATTTTCGTCGTCCGTGGTAATCTTACCGTTGCCGGGTACATCGATCAGATACTGCTACAGGATGTGTTGGTTGCTGCATACCGCCTTTCCTGGAAATTATACATGAACATTTTCAGACTGGCTACATTTCCAACAAAAATATTTCTAGCTTATTTTATAAATATATCTGAAATAATTTAGCGCTAAATGTGGAACTTATCCAAATGATATATTTTTGCAAACGTTTCGGGTGGTTATGGACAATCGTGAACTGCTGTAGTCACATATATAACTGAAAATCATTTATACAAATATTGGTAAGTAGTCCAAAACTTTTCATTGCATTAGGCCTATGTTTCGTATTTTTCAAGTTATGAATTTCTTAACTTGATGGTTTCTAAGCCTCTGTTCAACCTCATTTTAAATACCGCCTAAGAAGTGAGCATCTCGGGATTAAATTGCCGGCTAAGGGGGTTAACGAGTTAAGGTTTCTTTCGTTTTCTCTTCTTCTGGCGTCGTCTCTTCACAAAAGATTGGTAAACATCATGAAATATTTTTTTCCAATTTTGCGCTTCATAATGACATAGTTGCAATTTTGTGGATGTGGAAACACTGAGAGGTTCCGTGCCAAGGATAATCCTCTCTGCCACCGTTCATATTTCCCTTCTATCCGGTCTTCTGAAAGGTTGCACTTTTAATTTGAAGAATGTGACTGAAATAGGTCTTTCTGGGTTTTGTGAGGGTCAGGACTTCACATGATTTATCGGCACGTTGGAGACATGGTCTTCTTCTTTTTCAGATTTTTTGCAATTTGCTTTAGATCGTACCAAAACAGATAGGTCTTATGACGACGATGGGATAGCAAAGAGATAGGAGTGGAGAGGAAGCATCCGTGGCCTCAATTAAGGTACATCGCCAGCATTTGCGTCTTGTGAAAATAGGAAGCCGCGGAAATCCTTATTCAGAGCAGCCGATAGTGGGGTTCAAACCCACTACCTCCCGAATGAAATGTGGCAGCTACGTTAACCAAACCACGCAGCCACTCGCTCGATCGAGGGATTTCCAAGGGATCTTCAATATTGTGCAATACGTACACATTTCCAAAGCAACAATATTCACATTACGAGAACACAAAAGTGGGTTACCGTGATTTCGCACTTTTCTTCCAGGCGTATACAAAATTGAGGGCACACATATAGTCGAAATGAAGTAAAATTGGTCCGTAAAAAGCAGATATGACCCCGAGCGAGTTGGCCGTGCGTATAGGGTCGCGCAGTTGTTGAGCTTTCATTCAGGAGATGGTGGGTTCGAATCCTACTGTTGGCAGCACTGAAGATGGTTTTCCGTTGTTTCCCATTTTTACACCAGGCAAATGCTGCAGCTGTAGCTTAATTACAAGGTGTACAACTTTGCTTCTGCCTTTTTGTCCCCAATATTGGAGAATTTAATGAAACAAATTACTTACAAATGTATCATTCCAAGTAGTGTCCATCGCTGGCCACGACTTTCTCCCATCTTTCGGGCAGTGTTCGAATCCCGTGTCGAAAAAATTGTTCATCTTTGGAAGCGATCCACGAATGGATCCAATTTGTGACTTCTTCATGAGATCGGAAGTGTCGATCAGCCAGGCCATGCACCATTGATCGAAACAGGTGATAATTAGAGGGAACAATGTCTGGAGAATACAGCAGGTGGGGTAGGACGTCCCATTTTAACATTTCCAGGTATGTTTTGACCTCTTTTGCAACGTGGGGTCGAGCCTTGTCGTGTTGCAAAATCACTTTATCGTGCCTCTTGCTGTATTGCGGCCGTTTGTCTTTCAATGTTCTGCTCAAACGCATTAATTGTTTTCGTTAACGAGCACCTGTGATTGTTTCACCGGGTTTTAACACCTCATAGTACATGACGCCGAGCTGGTCCCACCAAATGCAGAGCATGATCTTGGAGCCGTGAATATTCGGTTTTGCCGTCGACGTTGAAGCATGGCCGGGATATCCCCATGATTTTTTGCGTTTAGGGTTATCGTAATTAACCTATGTTTCATCCCCGTTCAACGTCTCTTGGTTTCAACTCATACGGGACTCAAGTTCCTTCTTTCTGAATCATGCCGATGGTCTTGAGACGTTTGGAAATGGCTTGCTGTTTCACTCCCACTAATCGTGCCAATTCTTCTTGAGTTTGACGGGAATCTTCACTCAGCAATGTTTCCAATTCTGCATCTTCGAAAACTTTCTCTCTTCCACCACTATGCCGTCTTCGACGTTAAAATCACCGTTCTTGAAGCGTTGAAACCACTCACGACACGTTCTTCCACTAATAACGTCCTCACCATACGTACGTGAGATCATTCGATGAGACTCAGCCGCTGTATTCTTCATATTGAAACAAAACAGTAACACCTTCCGCAAATGCCGAGAATTTGGCTCGTACACTGCCATGCTCAATCGAGAACAACTTTATGATGCAGACACCCATCGAGTAACTTTGAATGGGGTTATGTTAACCGAGATCCAAGCTAACAGCCTGACGTCTGCGATCTGTTTCGTTCGACCGCTACGTACCGTTGTCGCCATCCATCGGCAAACGGCGGAAGCAAAGTTGTACACCTTGTAAGTCCACGGCCGCTACGTCCCATTCCTAACCCTTTCCCACCCTTCTGTCGCCGATAACCTTCGATGTGATATTGTGATAGGTAGCAAATATGACAAATCTAAGTATGATTCATCATGCTGCAAATTTGAATATTTTAGTTACTAAGCAAACTCACCAAACATTACCAAAACAGAGTCTCAATGCAAGTAACATTCATGAAAGTTCACTTACCTGAGTACATTATTCAAGGAACATCTGTCCTTTATACTGCCATATTGTAACCGTTCATCACCATGCCATAGGCATGTTAGGAAGTTTAGTCAATCATATATGCCGTTTTCCGCAACATTCTACGACATATAATGTCGTAATTAGCAGTCCACATACCGAACCGGGATGTGATTTGCGATACGCCAGCCCGAAGGGAGCAGTTTTCTGCGCTGTATCGAGAAAAGGATAGCGCATTACTGCTGAACCTCGAAATCGCGCTCTCTTCCCGTGCGAGCGAGGAGGAGAGGTGACGCTACGCGTGGAAATGTAGGTTGTCGGAGAGTGGGCTGAATTAAGGTGTGTTAACCCCAAGAAATAAATATCCTTTATTAATTCAACACCGCATTCATTGGTGCCACTTCACCATAATTAACTAAGAAGAGGAAGAAGAAGAACACCTTCATCTGAGATAATCCCTGGAAATTTATGAGTCAGGCCTTATTCGAACCGATATATTTAACCCTTAATCGGGCGCGTGGCGGTCTAAACGACCGACCACTAAAAGTTTTGGTCAGGGAATCCGTCTGAAGGTCAGCCATGCCCCCCCTCCTCCAGACTATCTCCCTCAAGGGATCATCTAGCCACCTGATAGGGTGGCTCCTCCTCAGACACCCTGTAGACAGAAAGGTAGATGTTCGAGTCAGTCTGCGGTCTTTTACACCGATGCGCTCGTTAGTGTAAGTTGTGTCTCGGTCATTGTGACCAGTACGCGCCCTGTTGTGTTTTACTAGATTCGTTTAGTTTCGTGTGCATATACATATCAATATGAATCCTGCGGAAGAGGAAAGGATCCATTTATTGTTAGAGAGTGTTGAAAAGGAAGAAAGTGAAAGAATAACTGCATTTGTGAAAGACAGAGACAAAGCAGTAGGATGCCTATTGGAAAAAGTTGATGAGGCAGCAGAAGATACTTCCAGACAGACGCCACAAAGTGGTGATGAAGGTGAAACTGACAATCTTCAGGTTACTGACCATGATACAAATAGTGAGCTATCTGGTGATGGTGGATGCGGTGCTGGTGTTTCTGAAGTGAATTTGACAGACAAGGACAGTAAGACAGAATGGCATGCGCACCCAACATTCGCAAGGACTTGTCGTGGACCAGGTCATAATATTGTAACACGCTTTAAAGGGCCTAAAGGTTTAGCCAGGGATGTCAAAACTCCAATTGAAACTTGGGAGCTATTTTTTCCAGACGGCATTGTACAAAAGATTGTCGACTATACCAATATTTGGTTAAAACCATGACAATAATTCTTCAGTGTGTTCACATAAAGAAAATATTGCAAAATTGAACTTGAATATGAACTCAAATATACGTAAAATATTCTGTAATTCTCTCATATACATGTTTTTCAAAAAAAGGTGGTTGTTATGCTGTAAAATTAGAAGTTTTTTCATTTGAAATACAAATATTTCTGAAAAAAAACGGTGTTTTAATTTATGATTACTTATGCCAGAAATATTACAGTGACAATGGATGAAGGAGAGGATAAATATATATCTAGTTCAAACAGTTTCCATTTTACAAACTAGAAAAAATAAATAGAACGGAAAGTTATTTTTCAAAGCTTTCAACATATATTTGTAAATCAACTCAATTTTCAACAAGTTTTTATTTTTCTAATCCGGTCATTGAGTACGTAAAAATGTTTTAATTATTATATAAATAAAAGTAAACTTACTTGCAACAGTATTAAACTTCAACATTTTTATTAGATTCCAAGATCGTACGATAAATTATGAAAATAATCGCTGCGGTCTAAAAGACCGCGCGCGCCCGAGAGTGTTCGTCGGAAGAGCGCGCCCGATTGAGGGTTAATTCTTATTGTTGATGCATATAAATGCATACTTTAATAGTGGATCGGTAATGCCGCCTGCCATACAATGGTACGCAGACTAAAGATGACTGCCGAAATCTGGCAACATGAGGAAAATAAGTGGGAGGTCTTGCGAGATGAACCATTACGAGTGAATTTCTAAAAGGACGCTTTTGAGATTATGAATGACCCGCTAATCGTACTGGTTTCAAATGAGATCGGTAGAAAATAGGGGTCACGAGCTATAATTTGTTTGCTTTCACGTCGCTGTAAGATTCCATTTGCCGGAGCTCCATTTCGACCAGGGGCGTGGTCTACCTCCTCCCCGACCACTCAGCCCAGATATTATAAGTAAGACCTGGACTTAGATGCAGTATCCCACTGTAATTTGTGTAGCCGCAGTACTCACACGTTAGTAGTGAACGATGTATTTCAGTGTATGAAGTCTTGTGTCGAGAAAGAAAAACACATCAGTGCGATGTAAAATATCGCGAAATAAGCCGTGTGGTACAAAATAATGTACAGTGGTGATGAATAGAAGTCTTATATCAACATTTAATCTTTTAAATATCAACGACATTCATTTGCGACTCATGATGCAATCATTAGTGAAAGGGCAAACGTATCAAGTTGTTTAAAAGTAGTGAGACAGATAATTACGTCCAGTAACTAATAGTGACCAATTTAAAGCATTTTAAGAGTGAGTGACGTTCAGTAAAATTAAACAACGATATTCCTGATAAAATTAGCGTTTGCATACTCCATGTACACTCGTGGTGATAGTTAGTTAGACTGTGTGATTAATGGGGAAATAAATAGGATTTACACAAACTTGCCACTATTTGTATTAATGTATTTAAAGTTATTAGTAGATTCTTTAAAAGCACATAAACAGTGTTTAGTAACTGATTTTCCCATTTTTGTCTGTATGTTCGTGGGTGATCATCGAACCCTGAGAACTGGAGCCTACGAGAAACGCGCCTAAGTGCCTGCAATAATTTTCTTCAGAGAACGTCTAGAGACTCCACTAAGAAGACTACAGTTCGAGACATGGATCGTGTCACGATGAAGAGGAACCAAGGACTATCAAAGAGAGGAGCAGTCATCATGATGGTGTAAAATCTCAAGTGTACCTCGAGATGACAGCAAACCATACGCGGCATTCGATGAGTACATTTAATTTGAATATATTAAACAACGAGATTTGCATGCCAGCAGCAATTTTTATTTCGTAAATATTAAAATGTTATCATTATTAAATGTAGGGAACACTATACGCGTGTGACTGAGAAAAGATTATTTATTATTTTAATTAGGGTTTCTTGGTGATTAAAGAATAATCATTGATATTTTAGTGGGCTTATTTGCATGAATTAATGTATAGATCCCATAAATTCTTAATGCATATGAAGCACATATTTTGAGAACAATAGCGCTTTAGCTAAATTTATAATTTCTTCGTAATGTTACTATTTGGTAAAGATTTCCATAGTAATTTAATATAGACAGTATGTTTGCTTCAAGGTGATTCAGATATTTATAAATTCCATATAATAATAAATGAACATTAAAGATGTTCAAAACGAGGTAATATGTGAATTATATACAGTAGATACGCGAGGAAAATTGAATTAGTTAAATAGCCTGTGGGAATGGAGTCTTCTCTGTAAATTAATAGAACGGATTTGAGATGCAGTGGTATGATGTGGGAAGATGAAGCTTTTGAAATGTTTGAGATGTTGGAATTATAAAGGATTATAATAATTATGGCTGTCCTGATATATTGAATTAGGCTGAATATATAGCCAGATAATAAATAATAAAAAGTAGTGACTCTCAAATGAATGCGTACTTGAGAACGATCCAAGATGACAGAAAGAAAAGAAAGAAAGAAAGAAAGAAAGAAAGAAAGAAAGAAAGAAAGAAAGAGAGAAAGAGAGAGAGAAAGAATATAATGTGTCTTTGTAGCTGCAGAGCTGGACACACAGCTATTGTCATAGAACGACGGATGTACGATGTGAGGATTTGCACGATCTGAAGGGAGATTGTGTTATTTCTAAGAGTCTTAACGTCTACCTGCAAGCCTTCTTTCATTTGCCAGTGCAGTGTCGATTCCATGTTAATGATACGTTATGAGTAACGTGGATAATTTTATGATTTTGCGAAGGATGGATTCCTCCCCATTTTTATGCATTAAATTAGCTCGTGATAGGAGTTTCAGATTTTTTACCACGGAATCTGAAGTATTTGGGTTCGACTCATGTTGGAACCATGGATTTAACCTGATACTATGGCTTGATTAAGCCATATCTTCAAGATGTATTGTGTGCTATATGTTTGATATCTTTCTATTTAATGTGTTTACGTGTTTTATTATTCCCAAAGTGTTTTATGGTGATGGGTTCGATACCAGCGTTGGTTGATTTTACTTTAAATATAATTTGTTATGTAAACCCAGGATACGCGTATGTGTTCAATGTAATACACTGACTGACAGAGCAAATGCAACACGAAGGAGGAGTGGTTCGAAAGGGATGAAAGTTGGGGAAAAAACAGAGTCGGCACGGAAGAATAATTGATGTTTATTTCAAACCGATATGCAGGTTACACAATGCGCACGGCATCGACAAAGTAGGATGTAGGACCACCGCGAGCGGCGATGCACGCAGAAACACGTCGAGGTACAGAGTCAATAAGAGTGCGGATGGTGTCCTGAGGGATGGTTCTCCATTCTCTGTCAACCATTTGCCACAGTTGGTCGTCCGTACGAGGCTGGGGCAGAGTTTGCAAACGGCGTCTAATGAGATCCCACACGTGTTCGATTGGTGAGAGATCCGGAGAGTACGCTGGCCACGGAAGCATCTGTACACCTCGTAGAGCCTGTTGGGAGATGCGAGCAGTGTGTGGGCGGGCATTATCCTGCTGAAACAGAGCATTGGGCAGCCCCTGAAGGTACGGGAGTGCCACCGGCCCCAGCACATGCCGCACGTAGCGGTGGGCATTTAACGTGCCTTGAATACGCACTAGAGGTGACGTGGAATCATACGCAATAGCACCCCAAACCATGATGCCGCGTTGTCTAGCGGTAGGGTGCTCCACAGTTACTGCCGGATTTGACCTTTCTCCACGCCGACGCCACACTCGTCTGCGGTGACTATCACTGACAGAACAGAAGCGTGACTCATCGGAGAACACGACGTTCCGCCATTCCCTCATCCAAGTCGCTCTAGCCCGGCACCATGCCAGGCGTGCACGTCTATGCTGTGGAGTCAATGGTAGTCTTCTGAGCGGACGCCGGGAGTGCAGGCCTCCTTCAACCAATCGACGGGAAATTGTTCTGGTCGATATTGGAACAGCCAGGGTGTCTTGCACATGCTGAAGAATGGCGGTTGACGTGGCGTGCGGGGCTGCCACCGCTTGGCGGCGGATGCGCCGATCCTCGCGTGCTGACGTCACTCGGGCTGCGCCTGGACCCCTCGCACGTGCCACATGTCCCTGCGCCAACCATCTTCGCCACAGGCGCTGCACCGTGGACACATCCCTATGGGTATCGGCTGCGATTTGACGAAGCGACCAACCTGCCTTTCTCAGCCCGATCACCATACCCCTCGTAAAGTCGTCTGTCTGCTGGAAATGCCTCCGTTGACGGCGGCCTGGCATTCTTAGCTACACACGTGTCCTGTGGCACACGACAACACGTTCTACAATGACTGTCGGCTGAGAAATCACGGTACGAAGTGGGCCATTCGCCAACGCCGTGTCCCATTTATCGTTCGCTACGTGCGCAGCACAGCGGCGCATTTCACATCATGAGCATACCTCAGTGACGTCAGTCTACCCTGCAATTGGCATAAAGTTCTGACCACTCCTTCTTGGTGTTGCATTTGCTCTGTCAGTCAGTGTATGTAATTGTTGTGGTCAAATAGGCCATGTGTTTGATATATGGCGATGCAATCTCGTGTGTAAATGATAATGTCCTAGTGGAATGCATACATTCCACAACCATGATAGTTCATAAACGATATGATTCAACAAGATGGTGCCATTTTTTGATCAGCCTGTTAAAATAATAGATGCCATTTAGCATCACTGTTGTAGATAAATAAATCCACGTATCAGTGCGTATTAATCAAATGATTTAAGGTATGCCAAGCAACAACTACAACTGTGAATGAATTAAAGGACGTTAAGGCATACTATATATAATTATTGCTTCAGTCTTGATTATTTCTTTGTTTATGTGTTGTAATATGGTATCATCTCGTGTACTCACCGAGTGATTTTATCAATAAAATAAAATGTTTAGCAAATATTTTCAACAAAGGTCTTCTCATTTAATAATAATTCCTCTCACATTATAGAGAACCCTATTTTCGTTATATTTTATGTAGTGCCTATATTTTTCTTACGAACAATCCATTGCCCACATGCTTCTGAGTTCTAGCCGTTGATGCAATGAAAGTAGGGAGGACGAGACTTCGAGCCCGGGAAGTGACTTCCGAAGGTTCTCATCCAACAATTCCATTTATACATGTGTTTGTGAAGCCGAATTATGTAATAATTGCCCAGATATGCCCGGGATGGGTACAATATGAAATAAATAATTGTCGGGCTGAGTGGCTCAGACGGTTGAGGCGCTGGTCTTCTGACTCCAACGTGGCAGGTTCGATCCTGGCTCAGTATGATGGTATTTGAAGGCGCTCAAATACGTCAGTCTCCTGTCGGCAGAATTACTGGCAAGTTAAAGAACTCCTGTGTGACTAAATTCCGGCCCCTCCGCGTCTCTGAGAACCGTAAAAGTAGTTAGTGGGACATAAAGCAAATTACATTGATTACTGATTGAAACAAGTAATTTATATCTTATTATTATTTTATTATTTCCTTAAACAGTTTTCAAACTCACTGAGAAGTAAATAATAAATATGCTGTGCTATGATTCATGCAGTGATACAGTGCTCATTTTCTGATATTTATATCATTGTAACCGTATTCTAAAAATTAAAGAGATGTCTTAATTTAAATGGTAGCTCCTTGTGTAGATCAGTGGTAAAATGTCGGTGCTAGGATGCCAGTGTCAATGGTTCAAACCCGGTAGAATGAGCTGGATTTCTGAAGGGCGAATAAAAGTCCATTTGACACTCCTTATCGTATGATGTCGGCATGTGAACGATATCTGTTGTCACATTTCGTGTTTACCGGGCAAAATAAGTTAAGACTCAGCCCTAGATCGCCCAAGAGAGATTCGGTTTATTCTGCAACCTGGCACAATAAAGCAGAACGTCGAAACTGGCGCACAGGCAGGTTAGTTGGTGTCAAATAAAAATGGCAGCACTTAGTAGCTCAGGCCATACAATAAAAGAAAATGAAATGGTTTAGTGTGATATTTTACAAGTTCAAAAATTTTCTTTCCTATCAATCATTTTCCAAATGAAAGGTAGACCTATCCACCAGGGGCGTACGCAGATGTTATTTTCGGGGGTAGGGGATATTAAATAGTAAAATTCTAGTTCTTCTATAAAATAACGTTTTGTGCATATTGTGCAATTAGAAACACCAAATTAAAACTTTCAAAATAACACAATTATTTAAGACACATTTGTATTCATGTTGATGATTACAATAGCAGACGTCTCCTGGGTTTTCTAGCCAGCTCATGGATTATATTGTGCACTATCTCATGTCTTCCTTTGTGTATATACAAAAGAGCTAACACATTCAATCTGTCATGTGCAGTCATATTGTGCGAATAACTTTCTAAATATTTCAGGAATGAAATAGAGCGTTCTGGTGTGTGCAGTGGTTACTAGTAAGAAAGAAAATAGTTTCATTACTCGATGTATTGTTTGGAAAATAGCACCGTCACAAAATGTTAAGTGCAGAAATGAAGTCCATTGGTTCGGGACGATTGTTTTTAAAAGAAAAACTTATATATATGTATGTATGTATGTATGTATGTATGTATGTATGTATGAATGTATGTATTTATATTTATTAATGGAAGCGTCAATACGTTGTTGACAAATACGTAGTTGAAATTAAAAGCAAAATAATTACCTACCTAAAATGATCATTTACATGGTTGCCACAATGAATCACAAGTTCTAAACTTAAAAATTACGGGGGTGGGGGGTGGGCGTGCTTTATCCCCCCAAAACCCCTCTGCTTACGCCCCATAATTTCACACTTCTAATGTAAAACTTTCCATCGACCATGGTATTCCATTAGCAGCTAATATTGTCCGTGCGAACAATATGTTGTATGACAGTTTCAACAATATTAACAACACTGTGCATTTCCGAATCTGAAATGGAAGAAGTGCTGCGTCAGCCGTACATCCGTGTAAAACAATACTAATACATACTGAAGGTTTACATCATTTCCGATAAATATATATCACACATAAGTAATGCGTTAGAATAACACCAAGAATGTTAAAGTTCAAAAGTGCTATCTTTTCAGTTTCTTTATAACAAGACATTGCTTCTGATATATGAACTAACTTCTGGAAATAACTATATGTACTTCGGAAAGTGTTTGGTAAGTTTTGAAATATGGTTGTGGAGAAGAATGGAAAAAGTGAGGTGGACAGGTGAAGTTCTAAGAAGAGTAGGAGAGAATAGACACTTGATGAAAACGATAAGGAAGAGGAAAATATCCTGGTTGGGTCACATACTACGTAGGAATTGTCTCCAACATAGGGTGATGGAGGGAGACGTAGATGCAAGGAGCTGTTACATTTTTAATTCGATGGTTAAGATAACAGCAGTCAGGTTAAGGTCTGAGAGGAAGAAGAAGGTTTGGAATGTTAACAGATGTCAAGCAAGGTAGAAAATGAAACAAGATGTTCAAGCCAGAAAAATCATGGAGGATGTCCAGTTGACACCTGACTCAAGATAGATTCAAAGAAGGAGAAAAAAGAAGACTTCGTTGAAAAACGATAATTTACGAGTTATATTCCACTATTTCTCACACGGAACTTGTGTCAGGAATGTTACTGTAACTATATAAATTTTCGTCCGAAGCAAATTCAGAATGACAACTTAACCCCAAGTATTATAATCATGGTAGAAGACCGGTTAGGGACTAGGAACACAAAGTCGTGTAATAGATGTGTACGCTCGGCAGCACCAGGCCGAAAGGAACCCATCTGCTGCTTCATTGTTAAGCGGGCTGTGCGCTCTACCGGATGTAACGAAGCGCTGGTCAAAGCGGTGAATTACTGGCTTTCCAACAACTGCGGCCCACGGTTCGACCAATGTCTTGGATATGAGTACAAGGCTTCTATGAAGTACCTCCCGCTCACTCTCTCAACTGTCATTGTGAAGGTCCAACCAGTAGAGTAAACTATCTCATTTCTCTGGCATGTAATCAAATGACGACATAGCATATTATGTGGACGTGCTTTGAGAACTAAGTCCAAACACGCGTACACACACACACACACAGAGAGAGAGAGAGAGAGAGAGAGACGCCAGCGCGATGCTGCATTTCTGTTGTCCATTTAATGCAATGTCAAATTTACTGGCTCACTTATTCGATTTATGTAGTTATAACGGTGTAGTCAAATTAGTAACACGTAGACACACTGGGAAATAGTTAATGAATAAGTGACTAAGTATTTTTCCGGCAGGTATTTAATAAGAATAGTCCACCTCTATGGCTGAATGATCATCATAGTACATTTATGTACACCTTAATGAGAACCGCCTTAACCGAAAAGTGATCCAACAACCACTGCGTAGGAACGCATCTCTTCTCTCCTGAAGAGTAAACGGGGTACTTTTTATAATAATTCTTATGATGAGAAGTTACAGGGTCTAGAATATATGTCGTAATCTTAAAATTAGCCAGTAACGTAAAATATGTTTAGGTAATTTTAACGCACTTGAATGTATTGTGGTTTCTTACACCAATTTTTCAGACAGTATCAGGCAGTATACCCGATACCTAGATACACCCTTTGTTGGTGAAAATTGACAAAGTTATGTAAACCATCTTGAGCAGAATCGTACGGAAAATTTAAACTAATGATCACTTTGTTTGAAGGAAGCGCCGTCTGTATCTGTATAATAATAATCATAATGTTTTATCATGATGATATGCACAGACAAACCAAACGCTTTGTTGGTTGTATTAATATATTGAAATCCCTTCAAATAATTTATATTATTTTTATTTAATAATTCACGAAATGTAGAACGACAGGTACTAAGTCAAATGTATACCTCAGCTGGATGCACTGACAACGCAGATAATTGAGTGTTATAAACAGCATCTTTTAAAACACTGTTCACATCTAACAAAACAGACGTAAATCGATGTCGTAGTGTAAGAGTTATATGCACAAAAATACATGGAGTCCATGCAATGGAAGACCATATAGGGGTCTAACCGAGAAACATTTGTGGTAGTTCTGGAAATTGCCTTACATTATGTTTCATGGGTCGCTGAAACCAAATTATTAACTTCCCATCAAAAATCCCCGCCCCCCCCCCCCCGGTAACTTCCAGAAATGTTGAGAAAACCCCCCAGAAATGTGGATTATTAAAAACCTTTTTCGTGTGTACTTTTAGGAAATAATACCTAGAAATAGGGAAAGTAGGTACAATTTGCTACAAGAATTCCTGTGACATTTTGACGTAGGCCGAACGAATGGCTGCGTATTGCTCTTCGGAAAATAGGCCTCTTTGCCGGGGGGCTGAATGCGCTGTTACGCAACTCCGCTTAACCATTTACATTGTTAACGTTTGCTCGCTCGTCACCAATCTCCACCTGTTATGATTAGAGTCCACCGGGCGAGTTGGCCGTGCGCGTAGAGGCGCGCGGCTGTGAGCTTGCATCTGGGAGATAGTAGGTTCGAATCCCACTATCGGCAGCCCTGAAGAAGGTTTTCCGTGGTGTCCCATTTTCACACCAGGCAAATGCCGGGGCTGTACCTTAATTAAGGCCACGGCCGTTTCCTTCCAACTCCTAGGCCTTTCCTATCCCATCGTCGCCATAAGATCTATCTGTGCGACGTAAAGCCCCTAGCAAAACAAAAGATAAGAGTCCCCGCCCCTACTCTGGAAGTCCCCGACCGCCTACCTTATCCTACAAAGGGCATAAGAAGGCGATGGGGCGCGAGTACTTTCCATTTTAAAACCTTGGATACAGGACGTTTCTCAGTCAAAGTAAATGGTTAAAAGTTCCAAACCAACAAAATGCATACATGCAATAATGTTACGAGGCAGTTGAAATATGATTTAATAGTACAGAGCCTATGTTTATTCTCAAGTCTATCCGAAAAGGAGAACAGAAATGCATTTGTTGTTTGCATTATTTATTCAGTTTGTACAGTATTTTCGTGCATACTGAAAGCTTTTTCTCCAAAAATTAGGAACATACAACCTTACGCGATGTGTTGGAAAAAATAAGCGTTCCTCTGCTAATGAAAAGTTTTTTAAGAAAAGTGAAAATTTATTACAAATTTGAATCTGTTTTTCGGGATAAGTTTAAATTTTTCTTCTCCGCTTGACTGCAGCCGAGGACCCAGGTCCATCTATGTCAGTCTTATTACTATCAGATCCGTCAAATGTTGCTCCATGGATTTCAGCCCAGTCTGGATCTGTCAAACGCAGGAAATATATTTTGCATATCCTTTTGCTGTGCCTATTTGTACTATTTCAGCTACTCATTGATAAATTTGTCAAGTTCATTGCAAGTTACGCCAGGTATTATATACGGTTCAAATGCCTTAAAAGTATACTACTGTATACTCAAATTTTATTAGAAAATATACAGAAAAATAATTAAAATTAACATCATCACAGGATAAACAAATCTTTAAAGTCGGCTATTTGTTCTTAAAATCTGTTTCTATCTGCACGATCCAAATCAAACGGTGTTGTTTCTATGTTATAAAAATCTTAGTTCATAAAACCTGTGACTTATCGCAAAGTACATCAAATCAAGACAGAATAATACTCACCATTGAATATAGACTATCACTTGTCATCTTTATATAAAAGTGTTAATTCCTCGGTTGCATTGTTGTACTAGTTAAGTTGAAATTGGAAGGAAGAAACCAACCAGGACTTTGCTCTCGGATGAAGCGGAAATGTTTTCAAGTCATTTCTGGCTTGTTATAACTTCTGAGTGCATAATTGAGCGAATGTAGCAACGACAAATGGAATGACTACCTCAGTGGACGATCAGCTAGTCTGATTAAAAAAACCCACACACACTCGGGACAAATTCCATTTGGTGATGGCCCAGATCATTCTCGTGTTATAAACAATAATGTACTAAACTATCAGATGAACGTTACATGTGCTGTGCGTATATGGTGCTGGTGATGAGTTAAGAAACTTTTTGTTAAACAATAATTCCATGTGGCTGTTGCCAGCTTGGTGGCGCCCCTGTAAGGCAGCCCCTTAGACCAGGGTGGGCGGTATCTCTATTTTGTGTTAGTGTTAGTGTGGTGATAGTGTCGTAAGTGGTGTGTAGTAGGGATGTTGGGGACGGCATACATTGCAAGATTCCGGGCGAAGGGAATTAACTCTATAATATTAAAATCCCTCGGCCCGGTCGATAATCGAACCTGAGGTCCCGAGAAACGAAGACCATGGCACTGACCACTCACCCAGGTAGCTGTACAATCCATAAGTTAATAGGTAACTAACGATGAAATCTGATGAATAGTAACGAATACGGTATGAATCAAATAATACAGCCACGAATCTTGAAGGATAAGGGAGTGGAGAATTGCACTAAAATAGATATGAACATTTGTGATTTCCATCCCTGTGGGTTGATTATCAAATTGTTTTCCGCCTTTAATCAGTCATTAACTTTTTTTGCTAGTTGCTTTACATCGCACCGACACACGTAGGTCTTATTGCGACGACGGGATAGGAAAGGGCTAGGAGTGGGAAGGAAGCGGCCGTGGCCTTAATTAAGGTACAGCCTTAGCATTTGCCTGGTGTGAAAATGGAAAACCACGGAAGAGCATCTTCAGGGCTGCCGACAGAGTGGTTCGAACCCACTATCTCCCGGATGCAAGCTCACAGCTGCGCGCTCCTAACCGCACGGCAAACTCACCGGTAGTCATTAATTGAATCACCACCTCGCTCATTATGGAAATATATTTTAAATGCCGTCTCCCGTCATTGTAACATTATAACACCTACATTAACCACGAGACCTGTCTCAACGTTCACGTTCTCTAAAATACGTACCGTTAGAGGACCAGGAAGCCAAAGCTTACTGGTTAGTTCTCAACACACGGTGACTTTGGCCGACTACTTTAAACTGGGGGTCTTCCATAAACAATTCTGATTATTCCTTCTCCCAATTGACAAGAAAATACATTTCCAGTCATAGGCGAAAATAGTTAAACAGATAACAACACCAATGCATGTTATCAGAGAGATCCCACACACTGACGGTCAAGTGGTTCTATCCATTATGTGAAACAGCAACAGCATGTAACTACTTACAGTGGATTATACTACATCTATCTGCAGTTTCACTAAGTGTATACTAGGAGGGAGTGAGTGTGTATGGCGAAGACACAGTGTTCGGCGATGGTAGTTGTGACATATAACGGCCGAAACATCTTCATCTATACGGTTTTGCATACAGTGAGATCATCAAATAGGAATTTCCTATGAGCACCTGTGGAGTGTAGGGACTGGCTGGCCGAGGCGGTAATGGCGTTTTCGGTTCACCCGGAATGACGTGGGTTCCATTCCCCGTCAGGAAGTCGAAAATTTAAGAAACGAGTTTTCCACTTCCGGAGGTACAACAAAAATAAGTACCAGGTTAATTCTTAGGGGCAATGGCGGCCGGTTGTAGAACTGACCACTCTACCACTCTACCTCTACCGAGGTTGTAGATAGTGGAAACCTTTACCTACTACCCGTCCAAGGGCCTGCACGGCCTGTACGGAGATGACTTTTTATTTGCTTTGCTACCTGTGGAGTGTACAGTTGCCTGTATGCTTTCGTTAATAGATGAAATAAAAGAACAGTATCTCTGTTCAGCATCTGTTGCATCTGGAGCGATTAGTTTCAGATAGTAACCTTGACGAAAAGAAAAATATGTTACCTCGATTCTTCCACTCCCCCGCCTATGTGAGAAGTAAGAGATCATACCACTAAGACCCTATTATTATTATTATTATTATTATTATTATTATTATTATTATTATTATTATTATTATTATTATTATTATTATTATTATTATTATTATTATTATTATTATTATTATTATTATTACTATTATTAACGGGTATAAAGCTGATTGTGGTTAAACTCATCGTTTACCGATTTGAAGATAACAGCTGTGGAGCTAAACCAGGAAATAGAGTTAGTTGTAAATATAGGATTGTGGATGACATAGTGAATCATCTGTCACCTATGCCACTCACCCAAATTCACATCCTTGACACAGTGAACATTATGCCATTTTAATCCATCAAGGGCCGCTTTGTGTTCTTGGCACAGTAAACAATGTGCCGTCTTCACTTTCTTACTCCAACAGGTATTCCTGGCACACAGAATATATGTCATCCTTATCCCTTGATACAGTGAACTAAGTATCACCTTGATCCCCTCAAACCTTCTTGTGTTCTTGTTACAGTGAACTACATCTCACCTTGATCCTCTCGCTCCTCCACGTGCTCTTGATACAGTGAACTATATCTCACCTTGATCCTCTCAATCCTTCTTGTGTTCTTGTTACAGTGAACTACATCTCACCTTGATCCTCTCGCTCCTCCACGTGCTCTTGATACAGTGAACTATATCTCACCTTGATCCTCTCAATCCTTCTTGTGTTCTTGTTAGAGTGAACTATGTCTCACCTTGATCTTCTCGCTCCTCCTTGTGTTCTTGTTAGAGTGAACTATGTCTCACCTTGATCCTCTCGCACCTCCTTGTGTTCTTGTTAGAGTGAACTATGTCTCACCTTGATCCTCTCGCTCCTCCTTGTGTTCTTGTTACAGTGTACTATGTCTCACCTTGATCCTCTCGCTCCTCCTTGTGTTCATCTTATAGTGAACTATGCTTGAACTTGATCCTTTTGTTCCTCCTCATGCTCTTGATACTGTGAACTATGTCTCACCTTGATCCTCTCGCTCCACTTTGTGTTCTTCTTACATTGAACTATGTCTCACCTTGATCCTCTCGCTCCACTTTGTGTTCTTGTTGTGGAGAACTCTGTCTCACCTTGAACCTCTTGTTCCTCCTCGTGCCCTTGATACAGTGAACTATGTATCACGTTGATCTTCTCGCTCCTCCTTGTGTTCTTGTTACAGTGAACAATGCCTCACATTGATCCTCTCGCTCCACTTTGTGTTCTTGTTACAGTGAACTAAGTCTCACCTTGATCCTCTCGATCCACTTTGTGCTCTTGTTACAGTGAACTATATCTCACTTTGATCCTCTCGCTCCACTTTGTGTTCTTGTTGTGGAGAACTATGTCTCACGTTGATCCTCTTGTTCCTCCTCGTGCTCTTGATACAGTGAATTATGTCTAACGTTGATCCTCTCGTTCCTCCTTGTGTTCTTATTACAGTGAACTATGTCTCACCTTCATCCTCTCGCTCCACTTTGTGTTCTTGTTACAGTGAACTATGTCTCCCCTTGATCCCCTCGCTTCACTTTGTGTTCTTGTTACAGTGAACTATGTCTCCCCGTGATCCCCTCGCTTCACTTTGTGTTCTTGTTACAGTGAACTATGTCTCCCCGTGATCCCCTCGCTTCACTTTGTGTTCTTGTTACAGTGAACTATGTCTCACCTAGATCCTCTCGCACCGAGCTCGATAGCTGCAGTCGCTTAAGTGCGGCCAGTATCCAGTATTCGGGAGATAGTAGGTTCGAACCCCACTGTCGGCAGCCCTGAAAATGGTTTTCCGTGGTTTCCCATTTTCACACCAGGCAAATGCTGGGGCTGTACCTTAATTAAGGCCACGGCCGCTTCCTTCCCACTCCTAGCCCTTCTCTGTCCCATCGTCGCCATAAGACCTATCTGAGTCGGTGCGACGTAAAGCAACTAGCAAAAAAAAAGATCCTCTCGCTCCACTTTGTGTTCTTGTTACAGTGAACTATGTCTCCCCTTGATCCTCCCGCTCCACTTTGTGTTCTTGTTACAGTGAACTATGTCTCCCCTTGATCCCCTCGCTTCACTTTGTGTTCATGTTACAGTGAACTATGTCTCCCCGTGATCCCCTCGCTTCACTTTGTGTTCTTGTTACAGTGAACTATGTCTCCCCTTGATCCCCTCGCTTCACTTTGTGTTCTTGTTACAGTGAACTATGTCTCACCTTCATCCTCTCACTCCTCTTTGTGTTCTTGTTACAGTGAACTATGTCTCCCCTTGATCCCCTCGCTTCACTTTGTGTTCTTGTTACAGTGAACTATGTCTCCCCTTGATCCCCTCGCTTCACTTTGTGTTCTTGTTACAGTGAACTATGTCTCCCCGTGATCCCCTCGCTTCACTTTGTGTTCTTGTTACAGTGAACTATGTCTCACCTTCATCCTCTCACTCCTCTTTGTGTTCTTGTTACAGTGAACTATGTCTCCCCTTATCCTCTCGCTTCACTTTGTGTTCTTGTTACAGTGAACTATGTCTCCCCTTGATCCCCTCGCTTCACTTTGTGTTCTTGTTACAGTGAACTATGTCTCCCCTTATCCTCTCGCTTCACTTTGTGTTCTTGTTACAGTGAACTATGTCTCCCCTTGATCCCCTCGCTTCACTTTGTGTTCTTGTTACAGTGAACTATGTCTCCCCTTGATCCCCTCGCTTCACTTTGTGTTCTTGTTACAGTGAACTATGTCTCCCCTTGATCCCCTCGCTTCACTTTGTGTTCTTGTTACAGTGAACTATGTCTCCCCTTGATCCCCTCGCTTCACTTTGTGTTCTTGTTACAGTGAACTATGTCTCACCTTCATCCTCTCGCTTCACTTTGTGTTCTTGTTACAGTGAACTATGTCTCCCCTTGATCCCCTCGCTTCACTTTGTGTTCTTGTTACAGTGAACTATGTCTCCCCTTGATCCCCTCGCTTCACTTTGTGTTCTTGTTACAGTGAACTATGTCTCCCCTTGATCCCCTCGCTTCACTTTGTGTTCTTGTTACAGTGAACTATGTCTCACCTTCATCCTCTCGCTCCTCTTTGTGTTCTTGTTACAGTGAACTATGTCTCACCTTCATCCTCTCACTCCTCTTTGTGTTCTTGTTACAGTGAACTATGTCTCACCTTCATCCTCTCACTCCTCTTTGTATTCTTGTTACAGTGAACTATGTCTCACCTTCATCCTCTCACTCCTCTTTGTGTTCTTGTTACAGTGAACTATGTCTCACCTTCATCCTCTCACTCCTCTTTGTGTTCTTGTTACAGTGAACTATGTCTCCCCTTGATCCCCTCGCTTCACTTTGTGTTCTTGTTACAGTGAACTATGTCTCACCTTCATCCTCTCACTCCTCTTTGTGTTCTTGTTACAGTGAACTATGTCTCCCCTTGATCCCCTCGCTTCACTTTGTGTTCTTGTTACAGTGAACTATGTCTTCCCTTATCCTCTCGCTTCACTTTGTGTTCTTGTTACAGTGAACTATGTCTCCCCTTGATCCCCTCGCTTCACTT
Organism: Anabrus simplex; assembly: GCF_040414725.1. Taxonomy (NCBI): domain Eukaryota; kingdom Metazoa; phylum Arthropoda; class Insecta; order Orthoptera; family Tettigoniidae; genus Anabrus; species Anabrus simplex. The sequence continues at coordinate 936,144,352 of NC_090266.1, forward strand.
TGTGTTCTTGTTACAGTGAACTATGTCTCCCCTTGATCCCCTCGCTTCACTTTGTGTTCTTGTTACAGTGAACTATGTCTCCCCTTGATCCCCTCGCTTCACTTTGTGTTCTTGTTACAGTGAACTATGTCTCCCCTTGATCATCTCGCTCCACTTTGTGTTCTTGCTATGGAGAACTATGTCTCCCCTTGATCCTCTCGCTTCACTTTGTGTTCTTGTTACAGTGAACTATGTCTCCCCTTGATCCCCTCGCTTCACTTTGTGTTCTTGTTACAGTGAACTATGTCTCCCCTTGATCCCCTCGCTTCACTTTGTGTTCTTGTTACAGTGAACTATGTCTCCCCTTGATCCCCTCGCTTCACTTTGTGTTCTTGTTACAGTGAACTATATCTCACCTTCATCCTCTCACTCCTCATTGTGTTCTTGTTACAGTGAACTATGTCTCACCTTCATCCTCTCACTCCTCTTTGTATTCTTGTTGCAGTGAACTATGTCTCACCTTCATCCTCTCACTCCTCTTTGTGTTCTTGTTACAGTGAACTATGTCTCCCCTTGATCCCCTCGCTTCACTTTGTGTTCTTGTTACAGTGAACTATGTCTCCCCTTGATCCCCTCGCTTCACTTTGTGTTCTTGTTACAGTGAACTATGTCTCCCCTTGGTCCCCTCGCTTCACTTTGTGTTCTTGTTACAGTGAACTATGTCTCCCCTTGATCCTCTCGCTTCACTTTCTGTTCTTGTTACAGTGAACTATGTCTCCCCTTGATCCCCTCGCTTCACTTTGTGTTCTTGTTACAGTGAACTATGTCTCCCCTTGATCCTCTCGCTTCACTTTGTGTTCTTGTTACAGTGAACTGTGTCTCCCCTTGATCCTCTCGCTCCACTTTGTGTTCTTGCTATGGAGAACTATGTCTCACCTTCATCCTCTCACTCCTCTTCGTGTTCTTGTTACAGTGAACTATGTCTCACCTTCATCCTCTCACTCCTCTTTGTGTTCTTGTTGCAGTGAACTATGTCTGCCCTTATCCTCTCGCTTCACTTTGTGTTCTTGTTACAGTGAACTATGTCTCCCCTTGATCCCCTCGCTTCACTTTGTGTTCTTGTTACAGTGAACTATGTCTCACCTTCATCCTCTCACTCCTCTTTGTGTTCTTGTTACAGTGAACTATGTCTCCCCTTGATCCTCTCGCTTCACTTTGTGTTCTTGTTACAGTGAACTATGTCTCCCCTTGATCCCCTCGCTTCACTTTGTGTTCTTGTTACAGTGAACTATCCAAACATCACACTGTCCTCCACCACAATAACACGCTGTTATCTACACATGGCAGATGCCGCCCACCCTCATCGGAGGGTCTGCCTTACAAGGGCTGCACTCGACTAGAAATAGCCACACGAATTTATTATATACAGTGAACTATGTCTGAGCTTGATCCTCTCGCTCCTCCTTGTGCTCTTGGTACAGTGAAATGTGTGTCACCTTGTTCCTCTTGCTCCCCTTGTGCTCATGATACAGTTCACTGTTTGTCACCTTGACCCTCTTGCTCCTCATTGCGTTCTTGATACGGTGAAATCTGTGTCACCATGACCTTATCGCTCCACTTTATGCTTTTGTTACAGTGAACTATGTGCCTCCTTGATCCTCTCGCTCCACTTTGTGCTCTAGATACAGAGACCCATGTGCCACCTTGATCCTCTCGCTCCACGTTGTGCTCTTGTTACAGTGAACTATGTGCCACCTTGATCCTCTTGCTCCTCTTTGGGCTTTTGCTAAAGTGAACTGTATGTCACCTTAATACACTCGTTGCTATTTGTGCTATTGATATAGTGAACTATATGCCGCTTTAATACACTCGTTACTGTTTGTGCTCTTGATACAGTGAACTATGTGTCACTTTTACACACTTGTTACTGTTTGTGCTCTTGATACAGTGAACTATGTGTCACCTTAATACACTCGTTACTGTTTGTGCTCTTGATACAGTGAACTATGTGTCACCTTTACACACTTGTTACTGTTTGTGCTCTTGATACAGTGAACTATGTGTCACCTTTACGCACTTGTTACTGTTTGTGCTCTTGATACAGTGAACTATGTGTCACCTTAATACATTCGTTACTGTTTGTGCTCTTGATACAGTGAACTATGTGTCACCTTAATACATTCGTTACTGTTTGTGCTCTTGATACAGTGAACTATGTGTCACCTTAATACACTCGTTACTGTTTGTGCTCTTGATACAGTGAACTATGTGTCACCTTTACACACTTGTTACTGTTTGTGCTCTTGATACAGTGAACTATGTGTCACCTTTACGCACTTGTTACTGTTTGTGCTCTTGATACAGTGAACTATGTGTCACCTTAATACACTCGTTACTGTTTGTGCTCTTGATACAGTGAACTATGTGTCACCTTTACACACTTGTTACTGTTTGTGCTCTTGATACAGTGAACTATGTGTCACCTTAATACATTCGTTACTGTTTGTGCTCTTGATACAGTGAACTATGTGTCACCTTTACGCACTTGTTACTGTTTGTGCTCTTGATACAGTGAACTATGTGTCACCTTAATACACTCGTTACTGTTTGTGCTCTTGATACAGTGAACTATGTGTCACCTTAATACATTCGTTACTGTTTGTGCTCTTGATACAGTGAACTATGTGTCACCTTAATACTCTCGTTACTGTTTGTGCTCTTGATACAGTGAACTATGTGTCACCTTAATACACCTGTTACTGTTTGTGCTCTTGATACAGTGAGATATATGCCACCTTTACACACTTGTTACTGTTTGTGCTCTTGATACAGTGAGATATATGCCACCTTTACACACGTGTTACTGTTTGTGCTCTTGATACAGTGAGATATATGCCACCTTTACACACTTGTTACTGTTTGTGCTCTTGATACAGTGAGATATATGCCACCTTTACACACGTGTTACTGTTTGTGCTCTTGATACAGTGAACTATGTGTCACCTTAATACATTCGTTACTGTTTGTGCTCTTGATACAGTGAACTATGTGTCACCTTAATACACCTGTTACTGTTTGTGCTCTTGATACAGTGAGATATATGCCACCTTTACACACTTGTTACTGTTTGTGCTCTTGATACAGTGAGATATATGCCACCTTTACACACGTGTTACTGTTTGTGCTCTTGATACAGTGAACTATGTGTCACCTTAATACATTCGTTACTGTTTGTGCTCTTGATACAGTGAACTATGTGTCACCTTAATACATTCGTTACTGTTTGTGCTCTTGATACAGTGAACTATCTGTCACCTTAATACTCTCGTTACTGTTTGTGCTCTTGATACAGTGAACTATGTGTCACCTTAATACTCTCGTTACTGTTTGTGCTCTTGATACAGTGAACTATGTGTCACCTTTACACACTTGTTACTGTTTGTGCTCTTGATACAGTGAACTATGTGTCACCTTAATACATTCGTTACTGTTTGTGCTCTTGATACCGTGAGATATATGCCACCTTTACACACTCGTTACTGTTTGTGCTCTTGATACGGTGAACTATGTGTCACCTTTACACACGTGTTACTGTTTGTGCTCTTGATACAGTGAACTATCTGTCACCTTAATACACTCGTTACTGTTTGTGCTCTTGATACAGTGAACTATGTGTCACCTTTACACACTCGTTACTGTTTGTGCTCTTGATACAGTGAACTATGTGTCACCTTTACACACTCGTTACTGTTTGTGCTCTTGATACAGTGAACTATGTGTCACCTTAATACACTCGTTACTGTTTGTGCTCTTGATACAGTGAACTATGTGTCACCTTAATACTCTCGTTACTGTTTGTGCTCTTGATACAGTGAACTATGTGTCACCTTTACACACTTGTTACTGTTTGTGCTCTTGATACAGTGAACTATGTGTCACCTTAATACACTCGTTACTGTTTGTGCTCTTGATACAGTGAACTATGTGTCACCTTAATACACTCGTTACTGTTTGTGCTCTTGATACAGTGAACTATGTGTCACCTTAATACACTCGTTACTGTTTGTGCTCTTGATACAGTGAACTATGTGTCACCTTAATACACTCGTTACTGTTTGTGCTCTTGATACAGTGAACTATGTGTCACCTTAATACTCTCGTTACTGTTTGTGCTCTTGATACAGTGAACTATGTGTCACCTTTACACACTCGTTACTGTTTGTGCTCTTGATACAGTGAACTATGTGTCACCTTTACACACTTGTTACTGTTTGTGCTCTTGATACAGTGAACTATGTGTCACCTTAATACATTCGTTACTGTTTGTGCTCTTGATACAGTGAACTATGTGTCACCTTAATACATTCGTTACTGTTTGTGCTCTTGATACAGTGAACTATGTGTCACCTTAATACACTCGTTACTGTTTGTGCTCTTGATACAGTGAACTATGTGTCACCTTAATACATTCGTTACTGTTTGTGCTCTTGATACAGTGAACTATGTGTCACCTTAATACATTCGTTACTGTTTGTGCTCTTGATACAGTGAACTATGTGTCACCTTAATACACTCGTTACTGTTTGTGCTCTTGATACAGTGAACTATGTGTCACCTTAATACATTCGTTACTGTTTGTGCTCTTGATACAGTGAACTATCTGTCACCTTAATACTCTCGTTACTGTTTGTGCTCTTGATACAGTGAACTATGTGTCACCTTAATACTCTCGTTACTGTTTGTGCTCTTGATACAGTGAACTATGTGTCACCTTTACACACTCGTTACTGTTTGTGCTCTTGATACGGTGAACTATGTGTCACCTTTACACACGTGTTACTGTTTGTGCTCTTGATACAGTGAACTATGTGTCACCTTAATACACTCGTTACTGTTTGTGCTCTTGATACAGTGAACTATGTGTCACCTTAATACATTCGTTACTGTTTGTGCTCTTGATACAGTGAACTATGTGTCACCTTTACACACTTGTTACTGTTTGTGCTCTTGATACAGTGAACTATGTGCCACCTTTACACACTCGTTACTGTTTGTGCTCTTGATACGGTGAACTATGTGTCACCTTTACACACGTGTTACTGTTTGTGCTCTTGATACAGTGAACTATCTGTCACCTTAATACTCTCGTTACTGTTTGTGCTCTTGATACAGTGAACTATGTGTCACCTTAATACTCTCGTTACTGTTTGTGCTCTTGATACAGTGAACTATGTGTCACCTTAATACACTCGTTACTGTTTGTGCTCTTGATACGGTGAACTATGTGTCACCTTAATACTTTCGTTACTGTTTGTGCTCTTGATACAGTGAACTATGTGTCACCTTAATACTCTCGTTACTGTTTGTGCTCTTGATACAGTGAACTATGTGTCACCTTTACACACTCGTTACTGTTTGTGCTCTTGATACAGTGAACTATGTGTCACCTTAATACTCTCGTTACTGTTTGTGCTCTTGATACAGTGAACTATGTGTCACCTTTACACACTTGTTACTGTTTGTGCTCTTGATACAGTGAACTATGTGTCACCTTAATACACTCGTTACTGTTTGTGCTCTTGATACAGTGAACTATGTGTCACCTTAATACACTCGTTACTGTTTGTGCTCTTGATACAGTGAACTATGTGTCACCTTAATACTCTCGTTACTGTTTGTGCTCTTGATACAGTGAACTATGTGTCACCTTTACACACTCGTTACTGTTTGTGCTCTTGATACAGTGAACTATGTGTCACCTTTACACACTTGTTACTGTTTGTGCTCTTGATACAGTGAACTATGTGTCACCTTAATACACTCGTTACTGTTTGTGCTCTTGATACAGTGAACTATGTGTCACCTTAATACTCTCGTTACTGTTTGTGCTCTTGATACAGTGAACTATGTGTCACCTTTACACACTTGTTACTGTTTGTGCTCTTGATACAGTGAACTATGTGTCACCTTAATACACTCGTTACTGTTTGTGCTCTTGATACAGTGAACTATGTGTCACCTTAATACACTCGTTACTGTTTGTGCTCTTGATACAGTGAACTATGTGTCACCTTAATACATTCGTTACTGTTTGTGCTCTTGATACAGTGAACTATGTGTCACCTTAATACACTCGTTACTGTTTGTGCTCTTGATACAGTGAACTATGTGTCACCTTAATACTCTCGTTACTGTTTGTGCTCTTGATACAGTGAACTATGTGTCACCTTTACACACTCGTTACTGTTTGTGCTCTTGATACAGTGAACTATGTGTCACCTTAATACACTCGTTACTGTTTGTGCTCTTGATACAGTGAACTATGTGTCACCTTAATACTCTCGTTACTGTTTGTGCTCTTGATACAGTGAACTATGTGTCACCTTAATACTCTCGTTACTGTTTGTGCTCTTGATACAGTGAACTATGTGTCACCTTAATACATTCGTTACTGTTTGTGCTCTTGATACAGTGAACTATGTGTCACCTTAATACTCTCGTTACTGTTTGTGCTCTTGATACAGTGAACTATGTGTCACCTTAATACATTCGTTACTGTTTGTGCTCTTGATACAGTGAACTATGTGTCACCTTAATACATTCGTTACTGTTTGTGCTCTTGATACAGTGAACTATGTGTCACCTTAATACATTCGTTACTGTTTGTGCTCTTGATACAGTGAACTATGTGTCACCTTAATACACTCGTTACTGTTTGTGCTCTTGATACAGTGAACTATGTGTCACCTTAATACTCTCGTTACTGTTTGTGCTCTTGATACAGTGAACTATGTGTCACCTTAATACTCTCGTTACTGTTTGTGCTCTTGATACAGTGAACTATGTGTCACCTTAATACATTCGTTACTGTTTGTGCTCTTGATACAGTGAACTATGTGTCACCTTAATACATTCGTTACTGTTTGTGCTCTTGATACAGTGAACTATGTGTCACCTTAATACATTCGTTACTGTTTGTGCTCTTGATACAGTGAACTATGTGTCACCTTAATACACTCGTTACTGTTTGTGCTCTTGATACAGTGAACTATGTGTCACCTTAATACTCTCGTTACTGTTTGTGCTCTTGATACAGTGAACTATGTGTCACCTTTACACACTCGTTACTGTTTGTGCTCTTGATACAGTGAACTATGTGTCACCTTAATACATTCGTTACTGTTTGTGCTCTTGATACAGTGAACTATGTGTCACCTTAATACACTCGTTACTGTTTGTGCTCTTGATACCGTGAGATATATGCCACCTTTACACACTCGTTACTGTTTGTGCTCTTGATACAGTGAACTATGTGTCACCTTAATACTCTCGTTACTGTTTGTGCTCTTGATACAGTGAACTATCTGTCACCTTAATACATTCGTTACTGTTTGTGCTCTTGATACAGTGAACTATGTGTCACCTTAATACATTCGTTACTGTTTGTGCTCTTGATACAGTGAACTATGTGTCACCTTAATACACTCGTTACTGTTTGTGCTCTTGATACCGTGAGATATATGCCACCTTTACACACTCGTTACTGTTTGTGCTCTTGATACAGTGAACTATGTGTCACATTAATACACTCGTTACTGTTTGTGCTCTTGATACCGTGAGATATATGCCACCTTTACACACTCGTTACTGTTTGTGCTCTTGGTTCAGTGAACTATGTGTCACATTAATACACTCGTTACTGTTTGTGCTCTTGATACAGTGAGATATATGCCACCTTTACACACTCGTTACTGTTTGTGCTCTTGATACGGTGAACTATGTGTCACCTTTATTTACGCGTCCCTCTTTGGGCGAAGACAACCCCGGAGCCTACTCGGACAGACTAATTCTACTCGCGAGAGGAACTACGAATGAACGATTGTTTCTACAGCAGGTTAGTGGATTTTGGGACTTTACAGCATTGATGACGAACTCTATAGGTCTCCTTCTAAATTCTCATTAGTAGCCTCTCAATTAACCATCATACAGTGGTGATGAACTTGAAGAATTTATACCTAAATTTATTTATAGAATTTGCAGCTTCCACAATATAAACTAGGGGTCGAATAAAGAACTACTCAGGTCGTGCTAACTTCCCACGTCAGTATATTTCTCAATATGTGAGATTTTAAATTACGTTCACGATGCTTACCATAATCTGTGGGTTAGTTTTACGGTTCATATCTGAGCTTCATTGATTTTATGTTAGCACGGTGATATATTTAAGATTATATCAGGAGGCGAGCTTCACACAGTACTAAAATACCTAGCCTCCTGAACCACATACGTTACCAACGTAACCTCAACTGATTTATGGGCATGTGGGGGTATATTTATCGTGAGGGATTTAACTCCCTGTTGAAGTGTAACCAAAGGTAGTTCATACTGTAATTTGTCTTCAGTGAGTTACGAAACTGGGGTAACAATCAGAGGGTATCTGAACATCATGTAGCACGGATGAATCGGCTAAGCTCACCATATCAATCCTCTCAGAATCACTCCTTCCGATAATATTTTGAGGAAAAATAATATGTAAGAGGAGAACACACCAAATCTTGGCTGTCTGCGTTGTACAGCTAGTTGTCCACAACCTGCCTTCGTGGTTGTGGGATCGAATCGTGCCACAGTTCATTAGCCGGTTATAGTAGTTAAAGGAAAGTTAAATTCATATTAATATTGTTATTAATGTAATGTTATCGATATCGAAACCATAGCAGCAAAGCCTGCAGGTTTTCGTGAAATTCGAAACACACGGACGTAACTTCTCATTTCAGAAATTCTTCATGCATTCGCCGAGTTTCGAACCGCACGCGCCTTTGTGAGAATTTAGATATTATACCACTTGGCAATCATGCCCCTGTTATTAACGGGTACCAAGCTGAAGTAGTTAAATTCACTGTTTAACAATTTCAGGATAAGAGTAGTGAAGATAAACTAGGTAGCATTTAGTTGTAAATAAAGAATTGTGGAGGCACTTAGATAATTCACAAAGGCTTGCAGACAATGTTGGAAGGCATAACAGTCAATGATGAAAATGTATGTTCGTGTGTACTTACGTATAGCCGGATGAGTGCATGTTATAATAATAATAATAATAATAATAATAATAATAATAATAATAATAATAATAATAATAATAATAATAATAATAATAAAAAGACCGTGCGAGTTGGCGGTGCGGTTGAAGGCACGCGGCTGTGAGCTTGCATCCGGGAGATAGTGGGTTCGAATTCCACTGTCCGCAGCCCTGAAGATGGTTTTCCGTGGTTTCCCATTTTCACACCAGAAAATGCTGGGGCTGTACTTTAATTAAGGCCACGGCCGCTTCCTTCCAACTCCTAGGCCTTTCCTTTCCCATCGTCGCCATAAGACCTATCTGTGTCGGTGCAACGTAAAGCAACTAGCAAAAACAAAATAATAATAATAATAATAATAATAATAATAATAATAATAATAATAATAATAATAATAATGTCCGCCACTGTGGTGTAGTGGTTAGTCTGATTAGCTGCCATCCCCGGAGGCCCGGGTTCGATTCCCGGCTCTGCCACGAAATTTGAAATGTGGTACGAGGGCTGGAACGGGGTACCCTCAGCCTCGGGAGGTCAACTGAATAGAGGTTGGTTCGATTCCCACCTCAGGCATCCTGGAAGTGGTTTTGCGTGGTTTCCCACTTCTCCTCCAGGCAAATGCCGGGTCGTTACCTAACTTAAGGCCACGGCCGCTTCCTTCCCTCTTCCTTGGCTATCCCTTCCTATCTTCCCATCACCCCGCAAGGCCCCTGTTCAGCATAGCAGGTGAGGCCGCCTGGGCGAGGTACTGGTCATCCTCCCCAGTTTTATTCCCCGACCCAGAGTCTGAAACTACAGGACACTGCCCTTGTGGCGGTAGAGGTGGGATCCCTCGCTGAGTCCGAGGGAAAAACCGACCCTGGAGGATAAACAGATAAATAATAATAATAATAATAATAATAATAATAATAATAATAATAATAATAATAATAATAATAATAATAATAATTTGGGGTGACTCGTAACCTATTTTACCGCATATGCACTGTTTAGTATTGGGGTTTATTTGCAAAATGCATGGTACTGGTCAAGTAGGCCTGCTTAGATTTCTTTTTTGTCTTGAAACATTAGTTACGAATCATCGGGTGAAGTCCTCCTCGGTGTCTCGTCTCGTTTTTGTTATTAGCTCCACTCTTATCATTCTTATCATAGCGAGACAGAAAAAGAACTGCGGCAGTAAACGGATGCTTTCCGTGTTGGAAAGAATGGTTATTATTATTATTATTGTCCGGCTCCATGGCTAAATGGTTAGCGTACTGGCCTTTGGTCACAGGGGTCCGGGGTTAGATTCCCGACAGGGTCGGGAATTTTAACCATCAATGGTTAATTTCCCTGGCACAGGGGCTGGATGTATGTGTCGTCTTCATCATCATTTCATCCTCATTACGACACGCAGGTCGCCTGCGGGAGTAAAATCGAAAGACCTGCACCTGGCGAGCCGAACGTGTCTTCGGACACTCCCGGCACTAAAAGTCATACACCATTTAATTTTATTATTATTATTATTATTATTATTATTATTATTATTATTATTATTATTATTATTATTATTATTATTATTATTATTATTATTATTATTATTATTATTATTATTATTATTATTATTTGCTTTTGATCAAGTATTTAAAGTATTTCAGACGCTAAAAAGTAGCTTAAGCTCCCTGAGAATACATCGGTGAACAGACTGTGTCTATGTTTTTTTTATTGATTATTGATGAGTGGTTCAATCTTTAATAATGTAAAATTTTTGACGTGTACTGTAGATATAGCGGTAGTCATTTTAAAAATTCACCCGCCTTTCCAATTCTTTTCAGCCCTTTAAGCAGATTTTCCAAATAGAAATAATACATGTTTTTTTAAGGAGTTTCAAAATACCAACTTTCACGTCTGTAACATCTTCAGTTTTTGAGATATAAGTATCCTCTTAAACAGAATTCAATTCCTTCTTTACTTATTTTCACATGCACCCTCAAGTCGATTTTACGAAAACAAAAAACAATACGTGTTTGTTTGTCTTTAAAGGAGATTCCAAATACTAATTTACACGTCTGTAACATCTTTAGCTTTCATACATATAAGTATCCGCATACAAATAATTCAACAAATTATTCAATTCCTTCACCCCCCTTAGTTGGATTTTTCGAAAACAAAAGAAGACGTGTTTCTTTAGTCTTGAAGGAGACTCTAAATAAAAGTTTTCACGTCTGTAACATCTTTAGTTTTTGAGATATAAGTATTCTCATACAAAGAATTCAACTAAATTTTCAATCATTCACCTTCCAATTAAGTGGATTGTTCGAAAACAAAAGAATACGTGTTTCTTTGCTTAGAAAGAAGATTCCAAATACAAATTTTCATGTCTGTAACATTTTCAGTTTTTGTGATATAAGTATCCTCATAAAAAGAATTCACCTCCTATTTCACCCATCCCCGTTCATCACCCCTCCACTCCGTCCGAATCGTTGGCTGAATGGTCAGCGTACTGGCCTTCGGTTCAGAAGGTCTCGGGTTCAATTCCCGGCCGGGTCGGGGATTTTAATCTTCATTGGTTAATTCCAATGGCCCGGGGGCTGGGTGTTTGTGCTGTTTCCAACATCCCTGAAACTCACACACCACACATAACACTATCCTCCACCACAATAACACGCAGTTACCTACACATGGCAGATGCCGCCCACCCTCATCGGAGGGTCTGCCTTACAAGGGCTGCACTCGGCTAGAAATAGCCACACGAAATTGAATTAACCCCCTCCCAAATGCGTGTCCCGTTATTTTTAAAGGAGATACCAGATACCAGTTTTCACGTCTGTAACCTTCGGTTTTTGAGATATAAGTATCCGCATAAAAATAATTCAACTTTTTCACTTCCTTTTATTTCAAGTGAATTTTACGAAAAAAGCTTCTTCCTTTATTTATAAAGGAGATTCAAAATGCCAACTTTCACGTCTGTAACGTCTTCAGTTTTTGAGATATAAGTATCCTCTTAAACCAAATTCAATTCTTCTTTACTTATTTTCATACATACCCCCCCTCCCCAAGTCGATTTTCTGAAAATCGAAAAAATACGTGTTTCTTTACTTATAAAGGATATTCCAAATACTAATTTATTTGCCTGTAACATCATTAGCTTTTATAGATGTAGGTATCCTCATACAAATAATTCAACTAATTTTTCAATTCTTTCACCCCCACTTAATCGTATTTTTTGAAAACAAAAGAGGACGTATTCCTTTATTCTTAAAGGAGATTCCAAATATCAATTTTCACGTCTATAACATCTTTATGTTTTGATATATACTGTAAGTATCCTCATACAAATAATTCAATTAAATTTTCAATTCATTCACCTTCCCCTTAAGTCGATTTTCCGAATACAAAAAATACGTATTGTATTAAAGGAGATTCCAAATACCAATTTCAACGTCCAGTCCTTATTACACCCCCCTCAAGTGTTTTTCCGGAAACAAATCAATACATGTTTCTTAATTTTTAACAGAGATTAGACCGAGCTCGATAGCTGCAGTCGATTAAGTGCGGCCAGTATACAGTATTCGGGAGATAGTGGGTTCGAGCCCCACTGTTGGCAGCTCTGAAGATGGTTTTCCGTAGTTTTGCCATTTTCATACCAGGCAAATGCTGGGGCTGTACCTTAATTACGGCCACGGCCGCTTCCTTCCCACTCCTAGCCCTTTCCTTTCCCATCGTCGCTATAAGACCTATCTGTGTCGGTGCGACGTAAAGCAACTAGCAAAGAAAAAGAGAGATTAGAAAAAAACATTTTTCACTTCTGTAACATGTTACGTTATTGAGATATACTGTAGATATAGTTTTCTAAAAAATCACCCCTTTGTCAGTGCTGTTCACCCCCCGTTTATTGGATTTTCGAAACACAAAAAATACGTATTTCTTTATTTTTAAAGGAAATTCCAAATACCAGTTTCCATGTCTGTAACATCTTCAGTTTTTGAGATATAAGTGACCTCATAAAAGTTATTCAACCACTTTTTACCTCTTTTCACCCCTCTTAATGGGATTTTCCGAAAACAAAAGAATACGTTTTTCCTCATTTTTAAAGGAGATTCCAAATACCAATTTATACGACCGTAAACCTTAAAGTTATTGAGATATAGATATGCTCAGTTAAACAATTCAACCTCCCTTTTCACCCCTTTCGCGACGTAATATCCAAAAGTTCTCCCTTAGTGACCACGTACATGCACTCTAATATACATGTATCCCCAAAATTTCATTTCTTTATGTCCAGTAGTTTTGGCTCGGCGATGATGAATCAGTCAGTCAGTCAGTCAGTCAGTCAGTCAGGACATGTTACTTTATATATATAGGTTAGGATAACGCAGAAAATTTTAACAGGTTTGTTTCAATATATACTTTTACTACCAGGATACTAACCATGATAGTATTAGGGGTTCATGCCATGTAAAGAGGTAAACATTAATGGAGAACTTGAACAGCAGGGATTTTCACCTGGATGAGGGCTGGTTCGACGTCCACTCAGCCTATATGATTACGAATGAGGAGCTACCTGACGGTCAGATGGCTGCCTCAATATAGAAATCCAAGAATAACTTTTGACGAGCTGGCACCTCGTAATCTGCAGACCTTCGGGTGAAACAGTTGCCACTTAGTAGGCTAAGGAGCATATCACAGATATTTTCATGTATTTAAGAAATTGCGTTACGAGAAACTTCTATTACGCTCTCTCACAAGACTCTTACAGACACTTGAAGTGCGCCTGCGCTGTGAGTCGAGTGTATTGTTTCTACATTGGTTGTTCCCCCTCCTGTCCCTTCCCCTTCCCTTCTCAAACGTAGTCTTGGCGGCTGGTTGTATCCAGCGTTAGATTCTCACTAATTATTTGTCGCTCTCTTGAGCAACTACTGGGAGGTTCCTTTCGAACCCAAGGCTTCTGGGCTGCGAACATCGGAGCGTAAGTCGTGAGTGAATGTTGTATGTGTGTGTATTGAGTGAGAGGTTAATGCTGGTGGCCACGAATGGGTGTGTAAGTGGATTTGAGTTGTGCTTCTGTGTGTGCTGTGCTGTTTGGGTGGGCCGGGTTCGTAGTCCAGGGGCCTATGGCCTGTTGAAGGCCGTTTCTTTTTCTTTAATGTTTACGTTTAATATTACTTTCTAGTACTACTTGTTTCCATTATATTTTCTGGGGATAATAGATCTTCTGTTCTCTCTTGTATGTAAGAGGCCAATAGTAGTTTATTGGTTTACTTTTGAAAGAGTGCTTCAGTTATAATGTTGTACATATGTTGTTGTCAGTGAATAAAAGACGGATGGATTTACAGATGGAAAGCTCCCTAACCTCGGTCCACCTAGCTTCCTCTCTGGGCATGTTCCTATTTTCCTAGGCCCTAATGCTAGCACCTTCTCAAGCATGAGGCCTGTTAGGCCTGGGGTTTGTTTGTATTTTTGTGGTTTAGTTCTGAGAAAGCAGACAAAGGTTTACGTGAAACATCAAGCACACTATATGTACTTTTAATTCAATTGTCATATATCATGCCAATAATTAGCCTGATGAACTTGTTGTTGGTTCGGTATCTTACGGATGTGTAAACATGAAATATCCTACTACAAGCTAAAATGGCGACATAAATTCCTACTCGGAATACAGTGGACAGATCCTCCGTGGCTCAGACGGCAGCACGCTGCGCCGGCCTCTCACCGCTGGGTCCGGTACTCAAATCCCGGTGACTTCATGTGAGTTTTGTGCTGGACAAAGCGGAGGCGGGACAGGTTTTCCTCCGGGCACTCCATTTCTCCCTGTCAACTTCCATTCCATCCACACTCTTCAATATCCTTTCATCTCATCTGTCAGTCATTAATCATTGCTCCAGAGAAGCGTGACAGGCTTCGGCAGCCGACACAATTTCTGTTCTAGTTGGGGGCTTCTTTAGTTACATTCCTGACCCGGTAAAATGACTGGAAACAGGCTGCGGATTTTCATTTTCAGTATAGTGAACTATAGTGTGCAATTTGCTGACTAACGAGAGTATTATTTAATCAATGGAGCAACAGTAAAGTGTTTTCCAAGTTCAAACAGTCATGGTTAGAACAGTTGCAGTCGTGGTCGGACGAATTTATCTTCTGAGGAAAGGTCTTCGGGAAACGTGAAGCATTCTCAAACTATATTTATTTTACACGTCATGAACCCAAACGTTTGTGCATATATACCGGCCGTGAATGCATCAGTCTAAATAAAATGGAGATGCAGTTTGGTGCGTTTTCAAGCGGCTTAATAAAATAAGGTAATACATGAGAATGGACACACTTTTTTAATTTTCGAAGGAGAAATACTTGTTCCTGATTACAAAGGCTATTCCTATTTCAGAGGAACTTTCTAATTTTTGAGCCTGCATAGGTATTTGGACTCGATTTTCCAGTACTGAACTGATCATCAGCATTTGACAGCCAGAATATCTTCTGTAACTCTCCTGACGAAATAAACTGGAACATGCAACATTATTCAAACTCTAATGGCGCTTTTTAGAGCCCCTTGACAAGAAGGCTAGGACACAGACTAAAAAGCTGTCAACTATACATCGAAGGCATCAGTCGGTCAAAAAGTAACCCTCTGTCAAGAGTTCTCCATGAGAACAATGTTGACTTGGCACTCATCCAGGAAAGTCAAACCTCCAGTGAGTGAGAATTCCAGAGAAGAGGAAAGATTCATGGTTACTTTATGATTGGAACTGCGTATTATAGCGTTTATTGGGTAGTAATAAATGCCCGGAACAATCTACGGTAGAACATGTTCATCATATCACTTCGAGCACAGACAACAATATCCATATAGTAGTCGTGACTTTACAGGATATAACTATAACTAATGTATGCAAACCACCAACAGTCCCATTGCCTAGTTTTGTGCTTCCAGCTTTAAATACTCCAGGCATTTTTGAAGACGATTTCAATAGCCACCATGAAAATTGGAATGATAACTGTTGTACTGCTCTCGTGGAATGGACTGAAAAACACAACTTATACCTTGTCTTTGATTTCAAGGACAGAGGATCATTCAGATCAGCAGTCTGGCAACGTAAATATGATACGAATCTGTGTTCTGTGACTTGTGATATCAATAGTCAATCTATTCCTGGGGTCAGACGCATATTTGGTGATTTTCCTCGCAGTAAGCACCGATTACTACTTGTAGAAGTAGGGTTGTCTATCCCCCTCATAACATCATTCCCTCGCCCTCGATCGAACTTCAAGAGAACTAACCTGACAAAATTCACCAGTGAACTAGACAAATGCATTAAATGGATTCCTGCGAGAAACATATGCTACAACAAGTTTGCCTTTGTTTATTAATATCAGGAGCCAAGAACGGCATCCCAAAAGGATACAGAAAGGAATATGTTCCGGGTTGAAATGAACAGAGTGATGCTCTTTGTAACGAATATATGGACGCAGGTAATCCTGAAGTGGCAGAAGAGCTCTTACGAAGTTTAGATGCATCATGCAAGCAAAAATTGACGGGGACTGTTGAGAAGTAGAATTTTTAATACTCAAATAGGAAAGCCTGAAGTCTCCTATGTAAGCTTGGTTGATGTTCTTTAGAACCCAAACGTTATAGGAGTATAGCATTGTTGAGCTGCTGCTACAAACTTCTTGAAAGGATAATTTACAAGATCAATCCGACTATCATAGAACACATTCCTGTGGAACGTGCCTTTACATCTAATCGCATTTGTTGTGATCAAGTAATAACGTATAATATACATAACATATCCGGTCTGGTTTTAAACGCCATCCGAAAACGTCTGTAGTGTTTCTAGATCTCTCTTCCGCTTATGATATAGTGTTGAGGGAGGTGCTACTTTACAAAGTGTCACAAGTAATATCTTGCAGAACGACCACTTAATCTACTGGTGACATGTTTAGTAACAGACTTTTCCAAATCGTTCTAGGAAAAAGAATAAGCAAAAACAAACGAAGATGAAAGTCGGGCTTCCAAAAGGTTCAGTATGGGCTCACCCGCTCTTCAGTATGTATCTCTCAGACCTAAAAAAATCACAGTCCAGGAAGTTCTGTTACGCTGGAGATATAGCTCTGGATACAAGGCACAAGGTCATCAGTGATATCAGTGCCATGGAGAGTGCCCTCAACGATGACTTAGCAAAGCTTGAAAGATATTTCCAACAATGGAGGCTCCAACCAGGTGCAACAAAAAAGGCACCATATTTCCACTTAAACAACAGAATAGCTGATAGTGCAGTATATATATCGTTTCAAGGTTCATTGCTGAGATAAAATAAACAGCCTAAATACTTCGATGTCACTCTGGACTGAACAATTTCTTTCATGAAACAACTTGACAATACAGCTGACGAACTTTGAAGCCGGATTAATATCCTGCAGAGGCTTTGTATTACTAGTTGGGGTGCTTCTGCAATAACTCTGAGGTGTCCTTCATTAGGGTTTTGCCTTCTCTGCATGCGCTCTAGTATGGTTGAACATTATCCATGTAAAGATAACTGATAGCCAACTCAGTAACACCATGAAACTAATCAGTGGACGTATTATACCTACGCCTACTTCACTGTGAACGTAAACTCAACACACGTTGTGCACTAGTAAGTATATCGTCATTTCACCTGCGAAAACTGCTATGTGATGTATTTCAGCTTAGAATGTTGGTCGGTAAGGTTTTACCACCTAAGGTTCAATACTTTGCAAGTATATTTCATTTTACGTTTAGTTAACGAATTTTTTATTTTCTTTACTCTTAGGAGTTAGGAGTCTTCCGGTACTAATTTTGAGTAATATATTTATTAACTAGCTGAAAATGAAAACATACGGTAACAGTACTGTTACGGGGTTGCCCGTGGACCAGCAGAGGTGAAGGAAGGTGCCGGGGTGAATGGGTCTAACTACAATGTCACGAATTGATTTAAAACTTTAACAAAGGTTATATTTCTTTAGAATTTCAAAAATCAACAAATAACAATGTAGCAGGTACCAGTAGCAATAAACAAGTCTCGGAAAGACAAGATTGGTGGTATAAACAGATCTTGGGCTTCAAACCCTCACTTTACAGTTCCTGA
Organism: Anabrus simplex; assembly: GCF_040414725.1. Classification (NCBI taxonomy): domain Eukaryota; kingdom Metazoa; phylum Arthropoda; class Insecta; order Orthoptera; family Tettigoniidae; genus Anabrus; species Anabrus simplex. The sequence goes on from NC_090266.1 coordinate 936,162,479, forward strand.
CCTCCCAGCTCAAATTTACAAAAGACACACATTTACACATGGGCAGAAATCCCTCAAATCCCAACATACAATATCCAGCCTTCAAAAGGAATTCAGCAATCTTACTTTGAAAAAGAACTAACAGGCTCTCAGTTTTCAAGCCTACTCAAGGCAACACCAAAAATACCTTACATCTTTTGGCCTTCCATGGCTCAGCTTACAAATTGAAACAGGGGTATCTCGTACCCAACCTATAGGGCCTTCGTGTAAAAAGAAATAGCAGTTAGATAAATGGCCCGAACACAAAATGAAAGGAGGCGAATGCTTGCACTCCTAGATATGAATTCTTGAAACCTAAAGGGCACTAGGCCGATGAAACAGGGGCTATTCCCAAACTATGGAGGTGACTCGTATAAGAATAAATTAAGACTTTACGGAAAGGAAAAAAAACAGTTAAAAAACGTAGTCACCTCAAACCAATATGAAGGGGAGCTCGAGAGGGTACATCACTCTCTATCCCCGATTCACAGATAAAGATTTTATGAAGTTATTACATAAGCCGGCAGAAGTTACATTTTCAGAAAAGTAGGTTATATAGTTAAAGTTCCGGACCTCTCCCTCGGGTTAAACTGCAGAGCTAGCAAGAAATAAAAATGTTAATTGGCCATTACCTTGTCGCTGTACTGCTTCCTGATGAAAGAGACGTCTCCCACCTCTTGCTTGACACACACACTAGTTCAGATGACGATCAATTGGCGAAGAGACGTGAATATCCTCAGTTTATAAACCCTCGGGGAAAGTTCGAGACCTTTCACGAATAATCAAGATACACTCACAGGATGTTATTGGTTAACTTCAAAAGTGACACTCAGAATCGGGAAAGAAGCCTGTGATAGGCGGAAAATTAATTACAGAAATTCGTGATTGGCTAAATTCAAAACTGGCAGAAAGAAAAGATAAATATTGCCAACCCAAAAATGACTGAACATAATTTAGTAAACAAAAACTTATGAATACGAAACTTCTTCAAATCAAAGGTTCTTTCACTTCGCACCAGGGTGCATGATCATAGTTTTTCAGCAGTGACATCTATGGAAGAATGTCCAAACTTCTTGATGAAGGGTAAACAAAGCAAGTAGAAATTCACACAGTACATGAGACTTCACAATAATAAAATTACGACAAATTACAGTAGTGACATCTTCTAAGTAAATTTATAAGTAGGTCCAGTTTCAATTTAACGGTTTCTCCAGTAGAGGAGTTCTTTTTGGCGCAAGATTTAAATGCGCGGCGTTGGGGTGTACCTCCCGGTACAAGTACTATTCTTGAAAAAAAAAAGAAGCAGCCTAATTAAAGTATAAAGTATAATACTGTTACCATGTGTATTTCTTTGTCAGATTGTTTACAAATGTATTACTCAAATTTAATTTCGGGTATTTCTTTGTCAGATTGTTTACAAATGTATTACTCAAATTTAGTTTCGGCAGAATGAAGAACCTAACAATTATAAATTAACTGAGTCGAAACTGAAAAGAGATGGATTGAGATATTCCAAACGAAAGTTAGCGGAATACATAAACTCTGGCATTTTCATAATTGTTGAGATTATTCGTTTGTGTGTGTTGCTATTCATTTATGAATGGATTTTAAGAAACGTTACGTAGCTAGACACGTTTCCATACGAGCGTTTTAGTTTTATCATCTTCCTATGCCTTATAGTTGGGTTCCCTTCCCACTGTTCGAAAACAAAGACACGGTTAACTTTATTTCAATTAGTCTAGAATAGTGTTAGTATGATTTGTTGCCAATCAATTGTTCTGCTTTCTATTATGCTGTAAGAGCATTTGAACTAAGAATAGCTGCTCATGTTTTTCTTATCGGAAAGCACAACAGTCGTTGCCGTGTGTCGTTAAGTTCAACTGTGGTGATGCAAGCATACAACAGTATCATGAGCTATGTCAAGAAGTTTGCTACGTACCAATATTACGAAAGGGGATGCTGATAATAATAATAATAATAATAATAATAATAATAATAATAATAATAATAATAATAATAATAATATAGTATTATAGTATAGTATAGTAGTATAGTATAGTAGTAAAGTAGTATAGTATAGTATTATTATTATTATTATTATTATTATTATTATTATTATTATTATTATTATTATTATTATTATTATTATTCTAGTTCAAATATTTCTGGCACCTCTTTAAGAAAGTATACATCACTTGCTGTAGTCTACGTTGCGTAATATTTTCAATTTCCTGTTGGATATTTCTTCGGCCAGAACTCTACGCTATCCATTTGGTTTCTTAGGTTGGACAGTTCCTGCAGCCTGAACTATATTATGAGGAGCGTGAAGTATAGCACGACCTGGAACTTAATTCTCGCTCTTGTGCCGCGGGTCGGTATTTCTGTCACCATGTTATCGCATAGCGGCTTTTCCAGGCGCAACGACGATATGCCATAATGAGACATAACACATTTCGGGATTCAATATACACAGCAGAACAGCACACAACTAATTGGATTACATTCAAGGCACACCCCCCCCCTGCATTAAAATCGAAAGACGGCTGTCGTGTCACCGATAGGAAGAACACGATGCGGTTGGTTCTTAGTTCATCATTGCTATCTGTTATAAGTAGTACAGGATACACATTTTAACTTCTAGTATAGTTTCATAATGTTTGTTTGAATTTGAATAGAACCTTCTACGATGGAGGGGATATTTAGATAGTGTATATTATATTTCTGTAATTTTGTAGCATACCTATGCTATTATCTAGTATTTACTCCAATTTAAGTTTACATATCTTCCTGAACAATCACTGATCTTCTCAGTCAGTGTTATGTACATTTAGGTTACCATTATAACGTAGCAGACGAATGTTGTGTTTCACGTATTTAGACTGTTTCATTGTAGATAAGAGAATGTCTGATAAGTTACGATTCCTCCTCAATAATAATCCCGAACGGTAAGTAGCAGTCAATCTATATATCGATGGCTTTCTTTTAAAACCTCGTATGTCCAAATGTTCTTCCTACCCATTATATTCCTTAAGACTGGTCACGCCTCCCGGTCATATATTTGTATGCAGTCCATCAGAATAATTTTCGCTGTGTTCATTTTCCTTTGCTAATGTCTAAAGGAAAATGGACCTTACCGTACCGTATTGTAGGGATGTTGATTGCATGGCAAATTCACACACTCCTACAGTATAATGTACTTAAGGTTCATTTTCCTTTACAAATTGGCAGAGGAAAATGACCATAACGAAAATTATTCTTTTGGACTGCACATAAATATGGGACTGGGAGGCGTGACCAGTCTTAAGAAATATAATGGATAGGAATAGTATACGGACTTACGAGGTTTTTAAAGAAAGCCATCGATATGTTATAAGTATTTCTTATAGATGAATTTTTATACCGATGATGACACGATTACTCAATGTTACATTCTTGTGTATAATGTTTATTTAACTACTACAAGTTTCAAGGTGTGAACAATTTATATTAACGAAATGCTATAATTATTATTTTTCCACACACGGAGGTATAACAGCCCTATAATTTCATTAAATTTATTCCAAGAATGTACAGTCCCATTTCAAGACTGTAAAGAAACTTAACGCCACATTTGGACTTTAAAAAACTACGATTAATCTACCACAAGTTACATTCTTCTTTTCTAAAACTACGGGTTATTATTTACACATAATTAATATGATTTTTGGTAGAATTCACAACAACACGAAATGTATTTGTCTGTTTACATATCTAAATACACTGTTTAGGTCCAGTAGGTCTTACTTGCAGCCCTTCCCCAAGGTTAGATTCAAGAGTAACTACTCGCATTTCTGTGGAGTAAGCATTGGATGCTTGGATGCTTTTAATCACTTTTTAATGATGTTTTATATTATTTGGAAATGGTAAAATGCATTCCTTCACTTCTTAATGAGTGAGATTCATGTTGTTGCTAAAGATGCTGCGATGATAAAGGGCCAACTCAGCACGTGAAAAAATCTTATTTCAGTTTTTGAGTTATGAACCATGGAAAACAGTAAAATTAGTCAAACTTATTGAATTCATACTTCTTTGCTTTGATAATAAGCGTTGAAGTACACCGACCAATTAATTTGGGCGATGTAGCTGCGAATACGAAGTGTGAACTGAACAGCGTTGACGTCCAAATGCAGGTAAAATGACAATAAGAGATTGACAGCAGTGACGACATGATCGACTACGGATAACTGTCGAATACGATTGTTTATAATAGAAAAATATATTGTTTCAGAAATCTTGTACTGTTGCTTCCTAGTTTGTACATTAGAGAGATATTCAGTGTTTGAAAATATTTAAAAGAGTAGAATTCAGGAAGTGAAAAATGATTCAGTTGTACGTTCTATGAATTAAAAAAATGTGCAAAATGAACATAACTTTTGTAACTCCCTTTTGAATGAATTCACCAGAATAAAATAATTTAAAATGTTTCCTTGTTCAAAACGTGCAATTGTTTATTTCACCCTTTGTATTCGAAATGTCATATATAAGCAACTGCGTACATCAGAAACAAAGATTGGTATTCAGCAAAACGTCTCTGAATGACCACCCCTCACAGCGATCGATTTGTTAAAGAATCGAATTATAACTGTATGAAAACAATGTTATTTTACTCCTATTTATGGACCACCCTTTTCACAGACCACCAATCACCCTTCAACCGCCATTTTCTTATTAGTTTTACTGCTTTTAATATACCAAATTTATAAATGAATTAAAAGTTACTGTTTACGGAATGGATGGCAAACCTTTACCGACTAGCGTGTCAATTAATATCTTGTTTATTACTTTTCGCTGTCTAGTGTGCAATCGGTTATTTTCCTTTAAAATAATATGGAAACCCATCATCTCACTTCATTTAGGTATTAGTTCGCTTTACACATAAATACATTCGACTGAATGTTTCTTGGTTTTATTTCCCAAAGTTGACTGAAAAAATACATTTTAAAAACAGGTATATTTTAAGAATAAGGTATATTTTTGATTTAATCTAATAAAATTACTAAAAAATATGGCTATAGATTAATTAAGACACACTTCTTTATTAAAGCGTAATATTAAAATGTCCCATGTTGCTAGGTTTCCGACCTATGGGTTACATGTTAAATAGATTCAAATACGTTATTATGTTGTCTGACGTGCCATAGACGTCGTGTTCGCATGTCACCTAGTGACAAGCGTGTCATAGGCTCGCCATCTCTGGTATACGGTATCTATTGACCCTCTGATTAAATCTGGCAATTTTTTTAAGTGTTCGTATTACGCGTACTGTCCACAATCCCGAAGGCGTGCTGAGTAGCTCAGACGGCAGAGCGCTGGCTTTCTGAGCCCAACTTCGCAGGATCAATCTTGGCTCAGTCCGGTGGTATTTGGAGGTGCTCAAATTGTCAGTCTCGTGTCGGTAGATTTGTTGGCACGTTAGAGAACTTCTACAGGATAAACTTCCGGCATCTCGGGGTCTCCGTAAAAAGTATTTAGTGAGACGTAAAAACAATACAAATAACATAAATTATTAACTAAACCTGTAGCAATATGGCTGAGGAAATTTTGAGGAGAGATGAGGCAGCAGGCATCAAGTCTAACAAAAGAAGAAAGGGTGATGGTGTGGCGTGATAGACCTTGACCACTGCGAAGGGATCCAGTGTTAAATAGCTTAACATTTCCTAGCATAGTGTAAGGTTGTGAAACGTGTCCAAAAACATGTGAAGTGTGTTGTCTTTAGAGGAGGGGTGAAAGTCATTCGCGAACGTGAGAGTGCACCATCGGATCAAACATTAGCAGAAGAATTCAAGTGTAGAAAATATCATATTAATTCAATTTGAAAATCGAAGGATAATATGTTAAATGATTGGAATTCAAAATTAAATTGTACCATGAAGAGGGAGAGGCAGGAAAGGTTTTGTGATGTTAACACGTTATTTTTAGAATGGTGTAGAAACGCTAGGCCAAGGAACATTAATATTAGTGAGCCTCTAACGAAAGAAAAGGCTTTATAAGTAGCTGAAAAACTGGGTTTTTAGATTTCACTGCCATTAGCAGTTGGCTCGAAAGATTCAATCTGCACCACAGTATTGTTTTCTGGTCAACAAGTGAGTATAGGCAAGCGATGTAAATGATATGACTTGTGAAGTTTGGAGAGATCGCCTCCCCTCGGTTATTGAAGGATATGATTTCAAAGATATTTACAGTATGGGTGAAACCGGATTACTTTTTCGAGTTTTACCACCTAAGTTATTGAAGATAAAGCCGATAGAGTTTATATGCGGGAAAAATCAAAATAACGCTTAACTATGTCCTTCTCCATAAATTGGGCAGGTAAAAGGGAGCCCCCTGTAGTAATATGTAAATCCCTTCATCCCAGATTTTTCAAAATGTGGTCTTTAGACAGATGGGTGGGGTTACATGGCAAGTGAACAAGAAAGCTTGGAAGACGGGCAAATTTCTGAAGACTGGGCGTTAGTTTTCGACAACATTTTAACGGAAAAACAGAAAGGTTTATTAATATTATTAGATAGGCCTAATGTTCCTTGCTATGCCAATGAATTGAATTTATGAATGTGAAACTCTCGCTCCTGCCACGTAACACAACTGAAAAATTACAACCACTTGATTAAGGAAATATCCGAACTTTTTAATTAGAGTACTGGAAGAGTGTTCTTCGTTATGTGATTGCGCGCGTAGATGAAGCTACCCATGAATCAGATTTTGTGAAAACATAACAGTTATTGATGCCATTTCTTGAACCACTACATATTGGGAATAAGTTCGCGCCATAACAATCAGGAGGTGCTTCCAGTCCTGCGGATTTCCTGGAGATTAGGATCCTGTGTGAGTACCGCACCCAAGAAGATTTGAGCGTTATTGCTGAAGTGGCTAGAATATCCGACTTTGATTCAGCATCTGTATATATGAATAAAAATTTAGCATGTTACAATGACATGAGGGATGAGAGGACTGTGCAGGAATTCTTAAAAGATAAGGTTTCTTTTGATTAATGATATACCTCGTAATTTATGTTGCTTGGCAAGTTCAAAAACATGATTTCAATGTTGATAATAAAATCCAATGACCAATCTGTCGATGGTGGTGGTGAGGTTGATGACGATGTTGAAGATTCTGTAGATGAAATGATGTCATTTCAAGATGTTTTGCTTAACATTGACAGAATTCAACCATTGATAGACTGTGCAACTGGACAACACAGGAATTAACGTTTTAACATATCAATGGATAATTAATTAAATTAAATCAAGAAGAAAATCTTGAACTTAAACGAAACAAATTTCTGTTTATAATTTTCTACAGCTGAAGTAATGATAGTAAAAGACAATTAAATTTTCAAGTTTGCATATAATACTGTAATTATATTTAATAAGTCATTCTGGAACTTTTATATTCCATTATTTTACAGCAGCATAATACAAAGTATATTAGTGTAAAAAGTTACCAACTCTTTTAAGCAACCACCACTCTTAATTTCCACTTGTGTTGGAACCAGCCTTTTAATTCAGGCTTTACTGCATACGAGTAAGACGTTATGTGTTGCAGTGAGGAAGCCTCTATTTCTGTAAGAAGTTACCATATGCAGAAAAATATATTTTAGTTAAATCCAACCTGAATTTCTTCCCGACTGCTCCTTTAAGTTTGACATTCCATTTTCACACCTTGGTGAAGTAAGTGCTGTCAGTCAATGGTTTGGAAAGTGGAAGAAGTGGAGGAGGTGATAATCGAATCTGGATCAACCGAGCCGGGAGTTACTATGTTTACATCTAGATCACGGCATAGGCGCACTTCAGATCGCTTTCCGTAAGCCAATTGCAAATTCGTACTATGTGTAGGATATATGAATGGGAATTAATAGTTCTTAAGCCATGGCATCAAATCCTCTGACATTCAAAAGTTAGTCGAGTAGCTCAGGCAGTAACGCGCTAGGGTTCTGGGACAAATTTGGCGAGTTCAACTACGGCTAAGTCCCGTAGTATTTCGAGGTAGTCAAATACGGAACCCTCTTGGCACTAGATTAATCGACACGTGAAAAGTAACATTTGCGGACAACACTCCAGCACTTCTCTGTCTTTGAAAGCAATGAAAGGAGATTTTAAGAAGATAATAATAATAATAATAATAATAATAATAATAATAATAATAATAATAATAATAATAATAATAATATTAATATTATTATATATTAATTATATATTAATAATATTATTAATATTATTATATATTATAATATATAATTATAAATTATTATTATTATTATTATTATTATTATTATTATTATTATTATTATTATTATTATTATTATTATTATTGTTAGTTTGGTCATCAATACCCAAGCTTGTTTTATGTAGCTCTCAATGCCAACTCGATTTAGTATTTCTAATCCAATAGACACATCTCACCTTCAGCATTTTTCTGTAGCACCGCAATTCCAAAGCTTATATTCTCCTTCTTTCTGTCCGTGTTATTGTCCATATTCCACTGGCATATAATGCCAAGCTTCACACTGAAATGTAAAATACTTTCTAATTTGCAAATCTATGCTTTATTAAGAGAGTTATTATTATTAATGGTACTGGCAACGTGCAATTTCACTAAATCGCTGTCAAACCGATGTAATTGTTTAGGTCTTACTTTGTAGATGTTAATTTTCACATTATTCTTTCCTACCTCTCTCTTGACGTCACGCTGACACTTAGAAGGTCTTCGGTGACCCAAGGATGAGGAAGTGCTGATTGGGAAGGTAGCGGATATGGACTGAATTAAGGAAGAGCACCAGCATTCGTATGGCAAGAAAATGAGAAACCACGGAAGACGTTCAGAGCTGCTGATGGTGGGGTTCGATGCCATCATCTCCCGAATGCTGACTCGAACCGCAAAATCAACTTGGTCGGTACCTCGCTATGAACAGCGTCGTATATTTTACAACTCCAGATTATAATCTATCTGATTACGTTGTTATAGGCTTATATGTTACCACCTCTCAGCTAAACTGGTATTTATAACAGTCACCCTATAAGCATGTCAGCGTACTTAAGTAGTATTGTATTTCCCGAAGTTAATGCCTCTGTATGAACTTTGGCAAAGGAGAGGTTGTTTGTAAAAAAAAGGTGAAGCATAGTTACAGAGGTATTACAATACAGTGAAGAAGTCGCAGGAGCGTTCTCCAGAAGTAAGAAAAGTAAAGAAACGTGGGAATGCACCTTAAATTTTGTTCTCGTGAGAATGTGTACAAAAATCTCACTTCGAATAGGTTACACAAAGTGGCCTTACGTGATGTCGGTCGACGGTACCGATTTTATTCGTATATCGTGACTTCCTTTTCCCCTGCTGACGTCATCGCCGAAAGGCGAAACGGGGGATGTTGAGTTGGACCCATGTTCAGCTCGGAGTGAGTGCCGAATTGCTTCCAGCAGTCACAAAGCTTGGAAATATGTTAAAATATACAGTTAAAATTACGTTTGTAAATCAGTTAAAATGGAGAAACCTACCCCACTGATCAGGGACACAACTAGACCTCAACCCTTCGAGGATCGACGGTTATCTGCAAGGGAATGTTTTGACCGCTGTCCCAACTCGAATGTGTCCAGGCTGTTCTTGTTTAGTAGTTGTAAGCTGTTAAATATTATTTTCCTTGATACTCAAATAGCTGCATATATAATGTAGTACATCTCTTCATATCACATCCGGCTCCATGGCTAAATGGTTAGCGTGCTGGCCTTTTGTCACAGGGGTCCCGGGTTCGATTCCCGCCAGAGTAGGGAATTTTAGCCATCACTGTTTAATTTCACTGACACGGATGCTGGGGTATGTGTCGTCTTCATCAACATTTCATCGTCATCAAGACGCGCAGGTCGCCTACGAGCGTCAAATCAAAAGACCTGCACCTGGCGAGCCGAACATATCCTCAGACACTCCCAGCACTAAAAGCCATACGCCATTCCATTTTTTTCTTCATATCAGAGGAAATAGGGTGATCAGTTTTGACGTACATTATCTTCTTACGTTTATCATGAGCGTCAAACGTATTTGTATTTCTGATGTTCATCTCCTCCATAGACCTAGTTTTTATGATCACATTAGCCAGGTTTGTCTGTAAATTGTCATCTTTCACGCTGAGCGTTTCAACATCGAACATGAACAAAGACTGTTTGATGAGCTGTCTTTACAGCAGACGTCACTGTTCATACGCTTCTACACTTGACTTGTTTTTCTCCCAGGCTACCACGTGTAATCTTCTTGAGTGATTCAACAAATACTATTAAGTGTCCTTTACTTGACATCTTTTACCATAGATGGTTTGTTGTATGTGTCGGTGTACAATTCTTCTACAGTAAAACATGGAGTTCACATTATTACGACTATGTTTTACTTAAGTGGATTTAAATGGCGGTCTCGTACTGCCCAAACGTTTTACAGTTTATTTCAACACGAATGTCAGGATGAATCTAACACATAATTCAAGAGACTGTTCTTTTCTTAATTTCAGTTGTCATACAACTTACACACATTACTGCAGTCGCCACACCCACACACGTTATAACAGCAATTTACATGCATTTAGTAACTTAAATTGGGTGGTTGACCACATAAAGCGATGACGACAACAGAAACTACAACAATGACAATAATTGTGTATTTCTCTATCTTCATGACATTGCTACCCACCCAGTTAGGGAATCTGAGAATATCACTGGGCATTCCTATAGTACTGAACGTTGCTGTTGAATTTTGAAGATATATTCTTGTTTAAAACCGTAGCACTTCAACAAAATGGTACTTTGATATTTTTGAACAATAACGTCATCACTCAATCGTAAAATGAAAATAGCAATCGGAATTATCATTCCTGCACTGTAATTGGAAATATGATACTTGAAAAGTTTCGAAACTATACTTCTCAAAGTTGCGTTATTTTTGTCTCAAGTACAGATGAGCTCTTCAGAGAGCATTTATAGGTTCATGAGAACAGTTCTCTGTCACGTAAGCAACATGCATGGGATTTACAGCCAAGGATGCGTTAACACTATTTATTAGATTTTGTAATAGGTAATTATGGCGTGTGGCCTCCGAAGAGACCTGGTGCAGGTCTGTCGAGTTGACGCCGTACCGGTGACGTGCGCGTCTGTGAGGATGGGGCCTTACATGTGATGAATTCTAATGGTGAAGACGGCACACACACACACCCAGCCCTCGGGCCATTGAAATTAACCAATGAAGGTTAACATCCCCGACCCAGCCGGGAATCGAACCCGATACTCTCTGGACCTAATACCAGCACACTAACCATTTTGCCATGGAGAATTGGTATTATGGACGCGGAAATTTTATAATAAAGTTGGAGTATTTATCGTATAGGCAAAATAGGGACGGTAGGAGGGAGAGTATTCATAATGGTAAAAGAAGAATTTTTAAGCTACTAAAAAGTTAAAAATGAGAAACATGAAATTCCATCTATAAGTCTCATCTCTAAAATTAATTGCTACTTGATGTTTGTTTTTGGTGTACAGACCTGGAAAGGGTGACGCCGATGCAGACTTATTTGATAAGATAATCAGATATGTGGGCAAGGACACCGAAAAGAACATGATTTCAAATTACAAAATATTAACTGGAAAGGTAATGCGAATGACAGAATGCATGAACAACAAAAGGTAAATAAGTTAGCCTGGGAAGGGCAACTGAATGAGAACGAGATGAGGGAAAAGTTATAATTTAGACGTGGTACTAATAAAATAATAAAATCAGATGAGCTCCATAGAGAAACTGAAGTGATAGACTGAATAAGTGATTACAAAGCTGTTTTATTGTATAGTACCGGTGTTTAAAATAAACGTAAGAGAAAGAGAGGTTGTAAAAGTATGTCTACCGGGCAAGTTGGCCGTGCGGTTAGGGGCCCGCAGCTGTGAGCTTGTATCCGGGAGATAGTGGGTTTGAGCCCCGCTGTCGGCAGCCCTGAAGATGGTTTTCCGTGGTTTCCCATTTTCACACCAGGACAATGCTGGGGCTGTACCGTAATTAAGGCCACGGCCGCTTCCTTCCCACTCCTTGCCCTTTTCTATCCCACCGTCGCTATAAGACCTATCTGTGTCGGTGCGACGTAAAGCAACTAGCCAAAAAATAGGGCTATTAGACATACCATATGGTTGTTCAGGTAGGTGTGGGGGAATTTTTTTTTTGCTAGTTGTTTTACGTCGCACCGACACAGATAGGTCTTACGGCGACGATGGGACAGGAAGCGGCCGTGGCCTTAATTAAGGTACAGCCCCAGCATTTGCCTGGTGTGAAAATGGGAAACCACGGAAAACCATTTTCAGGGCTGCCGACAGTGGGGTTCGAACCTACTATCACCCGAATACTGGATACTGGCCGCACTTAAGCGACTGCAGCTATCGAGCTCGGTCGGGGGGGGGGGATTTTAGAAAGCAATTATGATCAGTGGAAAATGGTAATAATAAGTGTAAACCGCCTATGGAATGGGTTTAAGGTAATTGTTGAGGAGTATGAAAACAGGTATGTACTTTTAAATGTTGTAAGGTACGGCAAAGGCCCATTATATTACAACAGAGAAATAAAGAGATTGACAATGAGGTGCAGAATAGAAATGCATAGTTAGGAATAGTTGTGGAAGTAAGAAGACATTGAAGGAACTCACTAGGAAATTAAATTTAGCAAAACGTTTGCTAAGAGTAACATGGAGGCAAACATGTTTGACAGTCATATGGATTTTAGGGACAAATGGAAGGATGTATACAGGTGTTTTAAGGCAGAAACAGGTTCCAGGCATTCCTTGGACAAGAGGCGTGTATACGTGAGGACTTACAGAGAGCAGAATTATTCAGTCAGCAATATTTAAAGGTAGTTGGATGTAAGTATAAAGTCCAGATTGAGGAGATGGTTAATATTGGCAAACTACTGAAATATACCTATGGCAATAAAGACATTCACAAAAAAGACAAAAAAGCTGAAGGATAGAAAAAGAGATGGGATTGATAACATTTCTGGTGATACACTAAAATCCACATATATATAGAATATAGTGCCATATCTGAAATACTCATTAGATTACTTTTCGCATGAAGGAGGTGTACCAGATTAATGGAGAGTTGCAATAGTAGCCCCAGTATACAATGGAAAGGGTGATGAACATAAAGTCGATAATTACAGGCCATTCAGCTTGACGTTTGTTGATTGTAATCCTTGGGAAAGCATTTTTACGATAATATTAGACACGTTTGCGAAATTAATAACTGGTTTGGTAGAAGGCAGTTCGGGTTTAGGAAAGGTTATTCCAGTCATGACCAACTTGTACGATTCCAGAAAGATATGACATATATTATTAATTCAGGAGGATTTATGGAATTGGCTTTGCGGTTAGGACTGCGGTGCTACGAGCTTGCACTCTGGAGATAGTGGGTTCGAACCCCACTGTTGGCAGTTCTGAAGATGGTTTTCCGTGGTTTCCCATTTCCCATCAGGTAAATTCTGGGGCTGTACCTTAATTAAGGCCACGGCTGCATCGTTCCTACACCTAGCACTTTTCTATCACATCGTCGCCATAAACCCATCCATGACGACGCGACGTAACGCAAATTTTAAAACAGAAAAAATAGGAAATTCAGGTGGTCAAATGTACTGTGCCGCTATTGACATATCCAGGGCTTTTGATTGGGTAGGACAAGGGATACTACGGACGAAAATATAGGCTACTGGTATAGAAAAGGTGTGGTTGATAGGGGGCAACATTTCTAGAAAATAAAACTCAAATTAGAGTAGTTGAAGCATTATTTGTTCCTATAATGATTAAGAGGCGGTCTCTCAAGACAGTATTATAGGATCCTCATGTTTTCTTATGTATATAATATAATGATTATACTGATTATACAGCATGGGTGCCCGGAGGATCTTTTCCAGGGGGGGGGGCACATTAGCAATTTTTATGAATATAGAAACCAACATAACGTCAGCAACATTAAATTGTTTACAGAAATTTCCGGTTATAACAGATGCTAGATGACTGTCAGTAAGTTCAGTTTATGAAATAATCTGGTATGATATAAAACCATTGAACATCAACCATTATAGAATTCGAGGGAGGGGGCAAGCGCTCCCCCCCCCCACTTGCCCCACCCCGTTGCGGGCGCCCCTGGTATACAGTAATAAATAGGTTACAGGATTGTGAGTGACTACATAAAAAAACCTACGATGTTGTGAAATGGACAGCAGACAGTCATTGTTTAAGTAGCCTTTCTCGTGGACAGTGGAGATTTTCTTCTGATGACGCAGAGGACAGTTCTCTCCGAAACGTAAAGAATTTCACCTTATTTTCTTGTTACGGCATAAGCCCAAAAGCCTATATAGCATCATATCAATAATAATACTGTCATTTACTTTGCATCCCCCTATCTACTTTTAAGGTTTTCGGAGCCGCCGAGGTGCCGGAATTGTATTCCGCAGGAGTTCTTTTAAATGTCAGTAAATGTACCGACACGAGACTGACGTATTTTTAGCACCTTCAAATACTACCAGACTGAGCCAGGATCGAACCTGTCAAGCTGGAGTCAAAAAGCAAGCGCCTCAACCGTCTGAGTCACTCGGCCTGGCTATTAGGAAAAGTCGTCATTATATATTCACACTGACGAGGTTTTAAGTAAAGATTACTTATCTCTTGACATATTTAGGATGAGTTGTAGTAAGGTTGTACGCTTTTGCTGGCGAGATGTAGTGTTTACATTGCGCGGTGTCATCTGGTATGGGCTGGAATAAATTTGTTACTTTCATTGACCTGTCTCAGTCTTATCCTTGGCTTGGAGAATATTAAAGTGATCGGGGTATGAGTGATACTAGTAATCCCATTCCTTATACAAGCCAGTCCATGTTATGAATGGAGTGAAAACATCGCTCATAGGATCGGTTGGTGCATGCATTTCAGTGGGCTTGGCAGACTGATATGTAATAGCAACTTCTGGCTCGTTGAGGAAAGCAACGGGAAACTACCTCATTCCTTATTTCCCTAGTATGCCTCTTCAGTGATGCCCAGGCTATCTATGACACCTGTTGGCGCAGCTGTGAAGGACAAAACCAATCTTCAGGCTGAATACCCAACATAGAGTAAGGGCGTATAAGTATTTGGTAAGGCTCCTATTAGAGTACGGTTCCAGTGTATGGGACACACACAAGTATTACTTAATATGACAACAAGAAAACATCCAAGGGAGAGAAGGTTTGGGCGATTTCCGACAAAATTGTAGTCTTGCAAAAATTTTGCAAAATTTTGACGGGGAGACTTGGGAGTTAGTCGAGCTGCTCGACTATGTGGTGTGGAGAGATAGCGTGGAATTACATTAGTAGACGAATATGCTTGAGTGGAGATTTTATTCGTAGCTAGTTGCTTTTACGTCGCACCGACACAGATAGGTCTTATGGCGACGATGGGACAGGAAGCGGCCGTGGCCTTAATTAAGGTACAGCTCCAGCATTCGCCTGGTGTGAAAATGGGAAACCACGGAAAACCATCTTCAGGGCTGCCGATAGTGGGGTTCGAACCTACTATCTCCCGAATACTGGATACTGGCCGTACTTAAGCGACTGCAGCTATCGAGCTCGGTTTTATTCGTAGGTAAGATCGTAATATGTAATTAAAATTGGAATTGAAGTAGACAAATTGGGGCTTATATTCTTTTATAGGAAGAGTAATTAAGGTCTGAAATAATTTATCAAGGGGAATCTTCGGAAAATTTCCAACTACGTTGAAATAATTCTAGAAAAAAAACTAGCTATAAAACGGAGAGGCTATCTGCCGCCTGCTGACAGCCATATTTGAAGATTAATGATAGTGATTGAACCCTAAATTAGAGCTAACAATAACCACAACGAAAGATAACAGTACTCTTTAGATGTCTGCTGTCTATCATTAAGGCATCCCATGTCATTTATGCTAGTCCCGTGGCGAAGGAATAGCGTCTTTATATATTCCACGAAGGTCGTGGGTTTGTTTCCTAACTCCTTTAGGGATTTAGTCTTAGGGTTGGAAAATGGCACACTCTGTTGCATTAGTGCAATCGAGAAGATACCAGATACCAGATTCGGTAAAAAAAATGGTTCAAGCAGACCAATACCACCGATGGAGCCATCGTACAGGATAAGTGACACCCTAATAATTGCAGGCATTTGGCTGGACATTAGTCGTCTTGGCAAACCATAGGCTGAGCACGCTAATAGCTTTATATATCCGAATCTATCAGCTGCGTAACTATTAAATGTTCAATTTCCGATCACTGTATGGTAAGAATTATATAAGTGATTGCAATGTATGCATTTTTTATTTTTGACAAGGAAGGTGTAAATATCGTCCAATCTGCGTTATTTTGAATGTGTCTGTATTTCTTCTTCTAATCTCTGGGGGTTGAAGGATAGTCTGGCGTCCCAGTCGGAATGACATCTCATTAGTAAGTGGGCGATACGCTTGTTTATTTACATGAGGAACTGCTCTACCACTGGGCAGCCGTGTGGTGTTCCTGATTCACAGTAGATACATTCTCTTAAACTGGAAGACTTCCTCTATGTTATTGATGTTGTTGTGCTGTCTGATGCTGTTCATTCCTCTCGCTAGTATAGGCGACGGCGCTACTCGCATTTCTTTACTCTGATTTTGGCACTTACTCGTATTTTATATGCATACTTTGACAAAGAATCAGTGAATATGATAAACCACGTTGCTGAATATGCTTGTCTGCACTTCTACGATAGGTATTTAATTGCCCGAAGACATTACTTATGTTACGGCATTTAGTGTATAATGACAACTGTAGATTTGAGCCATATTAACTGAGACGCTATTGATATATAATTCATTCTGGAGACCTCTGTTGTAGAACACGCTGTGCTCACAGAACAATTTAGTGTGATAAGAGCATTTCACGAGTACTGCTCTGTTAGCTATATATGCTGGTTGAAGACTTCGTCGTGGTGAGTTTATGTATTGAGTGAAGTATGTGAGGACAATTTCCCCCGATGTCTCACAATGTAAGTTCACAATTCCTTCAATGCTGTGCATGGTGAACCTAATATTTCTTCATATGATATTGGTATACTGTAAGAACTTGAGAAGTGTATTGGCTAGAGGACAAATACCTTTTGCATCAAATGGAATCAATTTGTTGGTCCGGGTTCGATTGTCTTGAGTTCTCTAACCTTGATTACAGCATTCTTAAACAACAGGAAACAGCTTGATCGCATTTTTATTTCATTTCATTTTTTCTCCAAAGTAGACTGTGCTAAAAAATAAGCGATAGTAATATAATTTTGGGTTGTATGAAGCTTAAGTGATTTAATTCACAAATTCAAACAATGCCTGACTTTGGATTTTTATAAGCCTGAATAAGATATGTTGTTACTTTGTTTGGAAACGTATCTTCCCTGTTAATGTTGCTATGATTGTGTAGATTACATAAGAGCACGCCCTTGCCTCATAATTGATCATTTGAGGTTTAAACAGGATGATTGGATTGTGCGTGAAGTATATATACGGCGAAACATGGGCAGTATATACGTTCCTCTGGAGATAATATACCGACTGCTAACAGTAATACCTGAATGGTTTGTTCAGACGACATAGCTAATCCTCTCTGGGTTACTTTGAAAGGTAAGGTGTAAAGAATGAATGTACGCACTTTACATGAACTGGAGATCAATATGCGTTAAGGTATGAACTGAGTTTCTGAATGGGTATGTTGTGTGTGTCCTCCGCGCTCAAGCGCCGCGCCTACAAGCTCCGCAACCCGCCGCATCACCGATGTTTCCAGAGCCTACGAGAGGACTGCACTGCGCCTGGCATGCTCATCGGTGACGTCAGCCAGCGCTATATAAGGAGCGACGTTCCTCGCCTTACCGAGGACTACCCCAGTGTCCAACGACCAGACCACACCGCAAGTCAAACACTGAGGCATTCCTCTTAAAAACGTGTCTTGAACAGGTGGGCAGATTGCTGGTTGTGAGGTCTCACCTCCGGACATTGCCTCATCTTCCCTGATTCCCGTAGCCACGTCGAGCCCCGAGTCAAGCATTCTGCTACACTCCCAAGTCCTCACCAGTGCTCCGACGACTGTCTTGGCATTCTGCGAATTAAGGTATTGATGCAAGTTCCTTGCAAGCCTAAGTCCAATACTAGCATTATACTAACGCGACTCTCCCTACAAGTTACGCTTGTTATCGCACAACAGATAGTTTTCGACTATCCAAAGACATTTCCCAGTGGAATAGACTATCTCCTCAAGATAGGTGTGAATGTGTATATAGGACTCCCTCTTTGGAAATATATGTTGGTGCCACAGATTTTCAGTCTATCATTTAATAACAGCATTAACTGCGTGCAATTAATCGAGCTTCAAGACAAGTTTCATTATATGTCTTGTAAATACTGTATAAAACTATTGAAGCAATAAACTTTATGTTGTGTTACTGTATACCAAGTTCCTTGTATACAACAGGGTAAGGTTAATTTGTTATCAGGTGAAAGAGAGGTGCAGAAAATGAAGAGAGGCAGTTTCAGTGCCTCCTTGAATGACATGTTCATGATTGTGTTTGTCAACTTGAATCACATTCGTACCGTAAGTTTAACCCCAAATCCATTATACATTTTCCTTTTGCGAGTTGCTTTACAGAGAGGTCTTATGGCTAAATGATTCTAGTTAACTCGGGGTCACATTTCGCAGTACGTGAAGTTTGCGCAGAAAGAAACGAACCTCTTCTCAGCAGTGAATCTTGCTTACCGCCTACACTCAGGAGCAATTCACTTTCCTGGAGCACCTCAAGGTTATGTGATGAATCAGAAAAGACAGGGTTACACTTTCAGGTAGGGGGATGGGGGAGCTTACATTATGGATTATTTAGGAAGAAGAATCAATTTTCTACTTATGATAACCGTTTAGATTCGAATCCTGAATGCATGCTTTTAGAAATTGAAACCTGCCAGAAGCGTTTGGTTTCTGTAATCTACCGCCCACCTAAAGTATATTTTCTTACTAAATCAGAAAACCTTCTTCGTGATCGCGTAATCGAGTTTGCACACGTGATTTAGATGGGCGACTTCAATTGCGATATTCTTCCAAACGGGCCGATGACCTAGATGTTAGGCCCATTTAAACACCAAGCATCATCATCTTCTTCCATACACCAGGGAGAGACAACTACTTTGAGACATGCTTCAGTATTCAAATTTACATATTCTACGCTTGAAAAGCTATCCACTTCACTCTTAATTCACAGTCCTTATTGGATTTAAAGATTGCAGACTTAAAGGTCCTACAGCATGGATAGCTCTCATTAGAAGCAAGAATTCATATTAATAACATATTCTCCACATCCCCCTAACAATAATCCTAAATTAATTTATTTTAGAGAACAAAAGAGCATTTCCAGTGAAGCACTTAAATTTGACGTCATGAGTATTCCGTGCCAACGTGTTTACTAATTAAATCCAACAGAAGACAATGTCGAGTTACCAAATTCTCTCATATTAGGAATTTATAACGGGCATGCTCCAGCGTGGTGGTTCGTGTGAAACATAAACGATCTGACTGGTTAAGTGCAGAAATCAAAGACATAATGGCCCAACGTGATTGTGCTTGCGGGTACTTTTAAAAACAAAAAACTGACCAGTCTTCCAAAATGTATATAATTATAGGAAATATAGCTGTTTAGTTAAATATGCCATGTACACAATCTACTGAGCACCGGCAACTCGTGAAAATTGTAAACAAAACTTGCGGAACCTAGGTATAAGTGGAAGAAGATGTAGTTGTAGTATTGACGCAACTTTATCTCTAGACTCTCTGAATATAAGTTCATTACACCCTCCATTCAGATAAACCCGGAGACTAAAAACACTATAAATTCCAAACACTGTATACAGAAGCCTAACTGGAGGAATTTGTAATGAATAGAGTTTCCAAGAATATAGAGAAACTGGCGTTGCGCAAAATAAGAAAAATGTAAAAGTCAGGATGGTATCAGTTCTGAAATCCTTTGTCTACTCTTAGACGAAATTTTCCCCGTAATAACGCAAATCTACAATTACTCGTTGACAACTCACACTTTCCCATCGCAATGGAAGTGTGCAAATATCCATCGTATCCATAGAGTCACTACTTCCATCACGTTCTCAGATCGTCGACCCATTAATATCATATCATCTCTCTCCAATGATCATGAATGAATTAGACCCTCCTCTTTTTTTCTACAATTTGCTTTACGTCTCACCGACACAGATAGGTTTTATGGTGCCGATAGCATAGGAAAGGGCTAGGAGATGGAAGTATGCGGCCGTGGCCTTAATTGAGGTACGGCTCCAGTATTTGCCTGGTGTGAAAATGGGAAACCACGGAAAAATCATCGTCAGGCTGCCGACAGTGGGTTTCGAACCCACTACCTCCTGGATGCATGCTCACAGCTGCGCGCTCCTAAACGCGCGGCCAACTCGCTCGGTATATTATTAGACCCTCTCCAATTGGGTTTTAGATCGAAACACGGCATATGTACGGCATTTAATAAGTGAGAGAATACATTAGAATTGTTACAGGGAAGAGGAAAACAATTCTAATGTCCTAGTCGATTTTAGTCGTGCATTTGACAGCATAAATCACTATATTCTTATTGCAAAGATCAGGAACCATAACATGGACAATATCCCGGTGCAGTGATTCAATTCTTACCTCAGGAGCAATTCACTTTCCTGGAGTGTACTAACCAGCGGAGCTCATCATGGTTCTGTAATGGATCACTTGTTATCAGCATTATTTCCATTTCATTGACAACATTTAGTTAACATATTCATGCCGATGATCTTCAGGTGTACAAACATATTCATTGTAACACCTCGGAAAAAAATACTAGAACTAAGTTCTGCATATTGGCGGCCTGAGTGGCTCAGACGGTTGAGTCGCTGGCCTTCTGACCCCACCTTGGCAGGTTCGATTCTGGTTCTGTCCGGTGGTAATTGAAGGTGCTCAAATACGTCAGCCTCGTATCGGTAGATTTACTGGCACGTAAAAGAACTCCTGCGGGACTGAATTCCGGAACCACGGCGTCTCCGAAAACCGTAAAAGTAGTTAGTGGGACGTAAAGCAAATAACATTATTAAATTCTGAATTGTCATACCTTTTTTAAAATTGGGCTATACAACATGGAATCAGAATCAGTCTGGATAAGACCCATACTTTAACAAAGGCCTCTCACTGGCAGAACATGTAAAAAATACCTGTTCGAGAGTGTATCGGTCTCTCTACTCATTGCAAAGAGCCAAAAAAAGACTACCCCTAGCAACAAAAACGAACTTGATCAACACTCCAATGATGCCCATTTTGACTATTGTGATATTCTGTATAACGACATAAACTCACAGTTAGCTAGTAGACTACAAACAGGTCAACATTCCAGCGTTTGTTTTTCCTTCAGGATGGGACTGAGTAACATATTTCTCCGTATCTTAAAAAAAACCTGTCTGTGCTAAATTGGAAATGAGACGGAGAATTCATGCCCCGCGTCTGCTTCACAATACTGTATGTACGACTGCACCTCAGCAACTAGCATCCAGATTTATCGAGCTCTCAGAGACTCATCAGTATAACAGCCGCTCTTACAACAGTTACATTCTGACCATCCCAAGACACCACCAAACTGTACATCCACTCCTTCAAGGCGAGACTGAAACTCCATACCAGACTAATTACGGAGCCTGATGTCAGTCCCCTATAACAACTATATATCTGTTTATCCTGGAGTGTTGTTACCGTTAAAATTATTATTATTATTATTATTATTATTATTATTATTATTATTATTATTATTATTATCAGATTCCTAATACAGTTGTAATTATTTTATAGGTTAATTTTTTATTATTTCCCACTTACTGAAAAATTGAATTGCTTTCATGTATGTCTTAATATTCTGCCTGTTGCTCACGGTAACATTTTCTGTCAAATTTATTGTACAATAATTTAATTTTATAAAATTTCTGTTGCTCACGGTCAAGCTTTGATAAAGCTTTTCATAAAATAGGACATGTTCCATTCCGTAAAATTAATTTTACGGAACGAACCAATCAGTGAATCTGACATCACGATGATGCTGGCGTAACGTCGTGAGAAGGTTGTGAAGCTCAATTGTAAACAAACACTTCTTTCTAAAATGGCAAGATCCGGGTGAAATAAGGAAGCTGTTAGTTTTTTACTGGACGAATACCAGAAATATCCTGGTTTGTACGAAGTTGAAACGCCACTTTACCACAACAGAAATGCAAGAAGAGAGGCAGAAAACACAATCGCCGAATTCCTATAAGAATGCTGGTCTTCTAACCTCAACTAATTTTCAACCAAGGACAGCAATCCTCTACCTTCTTCTCTTCTTTTGATCCACTCCAGAGTCCAGCATTTCTTAGCATTTCTTTTCTTTCTTTTTACCACTGTACAACACATAATTGCAGCTAAAGCACCAAGTTTTGCTTAGTTTGTTGGAGCCATACTCTCAAACACACTGTAAGTTGAACAGCTGATTCTTGGTTTAAAAGTTTATCGATAGATGGCAGAACATACACATCTTAGTTCCCATCCTGATGCTTCCACAGATTTTATAAAATAATTTCACCGTGGGAAACACAATTTGTTTTCACCAAATTTTTATAAAATTAATTGTACAACAAATTTTACGAAATATTTTACCGTGAGCAATAGGCATTAGTTTAGTGTGAGTGAAGGAATCGCGGCGCATTCTCATCCACGCCAAGAAAGCAAGGCAGATAAATAAATAAATAAATAAATAAATAAATAAATAAATAAATAAATAAATACCTCTTAGTCCCGTTTCTAGATACATGGTTGGGGATGAAATGAAATGTCGTATGGCTTTTAGTGCCGAGATATCCCAGGACGGGTTCGGCTCGCCAGGTGCAGGTCTTTCTATTTGACACCCTTAGGCGACCTGCGCGTCGCAATGAGGTTGAAATGATGATGAAGACAACACATACACCCAGACCCCGTGCCGTAGGAATTAACCAATTAAGGTTAAAATCCCCGACCCAGCCGGGAATCGAACCCGGGACCCTCTGAACCGAAGGCCAGTACGCTGACCGTTCAGCCAATGATCCGGACATTGGGGATAAGGTGATATGAAATCACATGGCGTGATTTTAACGATCAGATTCACTTCCATTCGCCAATCTCAGTTGAAGAGCTAATGAAAATGAAGCGAATGTTAGTGAATGAAATTAGGTAAGGAGGAGGAAGCCATCGACTTTGGACTATGAATAGGAACTGTCCGGGCATTTGCCTGGAAGTGAAAATGGGAAACAACAGAAAACCATTCTCAGGACAGCCGACGGTGGGGTTCGAATCAGGTGTGTGTATTTTCCCTTTACTCCTGTCACTTGACAGCTAGCAGTCACCTTCATTCCTGCTTGGGGGGAGGCAATAATACCCCCAGTAATACCCATCGCTGCAACTACCTCGACCACGGTTCAAGCAGGTCAGTACACACAAGTCGTGGTAGTCCTGCTCTTAACTGCTCGGGTGAAATAGAAGGAAGTTTTACTTTTTAAGTGGAAAACACACACACATTAAATCAGAATTTTGGGGGTTGAGAATTTGTACAGAAGACAGGAAGTAAGGAAGTAAGAAAAAGATTGGAATCGGTAGAAGTTATTGTAGTCAAGCGACATCAATATTGGCACCGAAATTAGTTAAGCAAGGGATAAATTTTCTTGTATTATTATTGATACTATTATTTAAAAACTATTGAATATGCTCAGTGCTATACTTGTGGGAGGATAATGATTAGTACATGGACCACTACTGGTTTACTTCATCATGTGTGCCGAAGAAAAGAAGAAAGAAATAAATATCGTATGGCTTTTAGTGCCGGTATATCCCAGGACGGGCTCGGCTCGCCAGGTGCAGGTGTTTCTATTCGACACCCTTAGGCGACCTGCGCGTCGTGATGAGGATGAAATGATGATGAAGACAACACATACATCCAGCCCCCGTGCCATTGGAATTAACCAATTAAGGTTAAAATCACAGACCCGGCCGGAAATCGAACCCGGGACCCTCTGAACCGAAGGCTAGGACACTGACCGTTAAGCCATCGAGGGAACGGAAACACTATCATCTATCCAACTACAGTGCCAAGGTAAAACAGACGACTTGAGGACTGGGCAGGAGATCTACTAGATCATAAGGAACTCGATCGATATATAAATGTAGATCCACAGGTTGACGAAGATAATTTGCTTCAGTGGTGGAGAAACAGCAGAGACGCATTTCCACGTTTAGCAATCACAGCAAAGCAAGTGCTGTATATTCCAGGGACAAGTGTCCAAAGTGAGGGAGTTTTCAACTATTCAGGGCTCTTATTAGGAGATAAACCGTCTAACCTAGATTCAGAGAGGATTAATGACCATGTTGTCATCCATGAAAACGAATAGAACCTGGCTGGAAACTGGCATTATTTACACTGACTGACAGAGCAAATGCAACACCAAGAAGGAGTGGTCAGAACTTTATGCCAATTGCAGGGTAAACTGACGTCACTGAGGTATGCTCATGATGTGAAATGCGCCGCTGTGCTGCGCACGTATCGTACGATAAATGGAACACGGCGTTGGCGAATGGCCCACTTCGTACCGTGATTGCTCAGCCGACAGTCATTGTAGAACGTGTTGTCGTGTGCCACAGGACACGTGTATAGCTAAGAATGCCAGGCCGCCGTCAACGGAGGCATTTCCAGCAGACAGACGACTTTACGAGGGGTATGATAATCGGACTGAGAAGGGCAGGTTGGTCGCTTCGTCAAATCGCAGCCGATACCCATAGGGATGTGTCCACGGTGCAGCGCCTGTGGCGAAGATGGTTGGCGCAGGGACATGTGGCACGTGCGAGGGGTTCAGGCGCAGCCCGAGTGACGTCAGCACGCGAGGATCGGCGCATCCGCCGCCAAGCGGTGGCAGCCCCGCACGCCACGTCAACCGCCATTCTTCAGCATGTGCAAGACACCCTGGCTGTTCCAATATCGACCAGAACAATTTCCCGTCGATTGGTTGAAGGAGGCCAAGGAGGCCTGCACTCCCGGCGTCCGCTCAGAAGACTACCATTGACTCCACAGCATAGACGTGCACGCCTGGCATGGTGCCGGGCTAGAGCGACTTGGATGAGGGAATGGCGGAACGTCGTGTTCTCCGATGAGTCACGCTTCTGTTCTGTCAGTGATAGTCACCGCAGACGAGTGTGGCGTCGGCGTGGAGAAAGGTCAAATTCGGCAGTAACTGTGGAGCGCCCTACCGCTAGACAACGCGGCATCATGGTTTGGGGCGCTATTGCGTATGATTCCACGTCACCTCTAGTGCGTATTCAAGGCACGTTAAATGCCCACCGCTACGTGCAGCATGTGCTGCGGCCGGTGGCACTCCCGTACCTTCAGGGGCTGCCCAATGCTCTGTTTCAGCTCGCATCTCCCAACAGGCTCTACGAGGTGTACAGATGCTTCCGTGGCCAGCGTACTCTCCGGATCTCTCACCAATCGAACACGTGTGGGATCTCATTGGACGCCGTTTGCAAACTCTGCCCCAGCCTCGTACGGACGACCAACTGTGGCAAATGGTTGACAGAGAATGGAGAACCATCCCTCAGGACACCATCCGCACTCTTATTGACTCTGTACCTCGACGTGTTTCTGCGTGCATCGCCGCTCGCGGTGGTCCTACATCCTACTGAGTCGATGCCGTGCGCATTGTGTAACCTGCATATCGGTTTGAAATAAACATCAATTATTCGTCCGTGCCGTCTCTGTTTTTTCCCCAACTTTCATCCTTTTCGAACCACTCCTCCTTGGTGTTGCATTTGCTCTGCCAGTCAGTGTATATTTTTTACTTTTGCATAAGTCATAAATTTACTTTGAATATATATTTTATTTATTTGTTTGTTTGTTTAAAGAAGTAATATATATTATAATTACTTCACTTATATAGGCCTATTATTGTTTGTACACTACCCGCCCCCAACCCCCAAATGGCACAACATACCTGGCGGGCCTTGGCCTGCCAACCGACCGCTGTTCAGCACGAAAACCTGCACATTATGTCGTGAAGTGTGGTCAACGCGACGAATGTGGATCTCGCACCACCTTCAGATCCAGGTATTAATCCCTGAACTGGCCAGTAATTGAACCAGGGGCCTGTAGGTAAAGGGCAGGCACGCTACACCTACACCACAGGAACCCTTAGGCGACTTTGATGTATTAATATTATATATAGATGTGCTGGTTTGTACATGAAGAACGATGTTTTTTGTTAAAATCCTTTAAAACATTGACATAAAAAATAACTGTTAGGAGATCTCTTCGCTTACTTTATACAGTGTACATACTTCCATCGTCGTAATGTTTCAATGTAATTTAATATATTTTTGCTTCATTATAATACATTGATACATATTCGGTTATTCATATAGTTAAATTTATCTCTTTACTTATTTATTTATTTATTTAGAGAAAAAGTATAAATGAGTCGTGATTAATTTTTCTTTCTTTCATAATCTGTTAACCCTCCAGGGTCGGTTTTCCCTCAGACTCAGTGAGGGATTCCACCTCTGCCGCCTCAAGGGCAGTGTCCTGGAGTATGAGACGTTGGGTTGGGGGATAGAACTTCGGAGGAGGACCAGTACCTTGCCCAGGTGGCCTCATCTGCTATGCTGAACAGGGGACTTGTGGAGGGATGGGAAGATTGGAAGGGACAGGCAAGGAAGAGGGAAGGAAGCGGTCGTGGCCTTAAGTTAGGTACCATCCCGGCATTTGCCTGGAGGATGGCTGAGGTGGGAATCGAATCCACCTCTACTCAGTTATTAATTTTTCTATGGGAGAATATAGTAGTAGTGAATATGACAATATATCATGGACGAAAATAATAAAGGTTATGCTCAGTTTCGATTATTTAAAAAAACTGATATATTAATCTCGCAGTTATGAGATCTCTTCAGTTACTTTGTATAGATATTTGTATCGCAATCATCACATCGGAATGTATTTTAATATAAGAATTGGTATTTAAAATAAATGGGAACGACGTTTTTATGTTACTTCCAAGAACGCGAGCACAATTGCTCGGCTACAAGTTCCGTCGTATCAACTACAGTGTTAAGTAGAGCTGGGAGCGGAGCGAGTAGTACCGATGAGTATTCCGGTTGTAGTGGTAGAGCGTACCACCGATCCCCGCCGCTTACAGCTGCAAGTACCCGCGAAGAACCAGAGCACAGTGTAGCGCAAGACACATGTTTAACAAGGGGAGACCACGACGTTCGGATCACGGATTATCTTCAAACTTTGCACACTTTTAGTAGTCCATTAGGACAACATAATGTGCAAGTTGTAAGGCGTATTACTTAGGCGTTTTCAAGAAAATCGCAAACCGGGCGAGTTGCTCGTGTGCTTAGGAGTGCGCGGCTGTGAGCTTGCATCCGGGAGATAGTGGGTTCGAACCCCACGGTCGGCAGCCCTGAAAATGGTTTACCGTGTTTTCCAATTTACACACCAGGCAAATGATGGGGCTGTACCTTAATTAAGTCCAAGGCCGCTTCCTTCCCATCCTAGGCCTTTCCTATCCCTTCGTCGCCATAAGACCTATCTGTGTCGGTGCGACGTAAAACAAATGGCAAGCAGAAAATCGCAAGAGAATTTCCGCGTCGAAACGGTGACGGTTGAGTGATTAGCGTTCAAGCTCCGTAATTGCTGGATTGAGAACCGCTCATCGATTTTCTGTTTTCCAACAGTGGTCATAATCTTTCATATATATTTCAGGTCAAAGCGTCCAGGTGCAAAACAATTCCGGGTACCTTAACCGATTTCACTGTAAGGTACGACGGATTTCGCTAATCACGACAGGCACACATTTTCAGGAAAACTTTATGCATTTGGTCGTTTACTTGTTGATAATTATAAATAATATACTTTTTGTAGTCCGCTTCTGTGGTGGAGTGGTTAGTGTGATTAGCTGCCACGCTCGGAGACCAAGGTTTGATTCCCGGCTCTGCCACGAAATTTAAAAAAGTGGTACGGGGGCTGGAACGGGGTCCACTCAGCCTCAAGAGGTCAACTGAGTACAGGAGGGCTCGATTCCCTTCTCAGCCATCCTCGTAGTGGTTTTGCGTGGTTTCTCACTTCTCCTCCAGGCAAATGCCGGGATGGTACGTAACTTAATGCCATGGCTGCTTCCTCCCCCCTTTCTTACCTATTCCTTCCTATCTTTCCATCCCTCGACAAGGCCCCTGTACAGCATAGCAGGTGAGGTCGCCTGGGCGATGTACAAGACCTTCTCTCCAGTTGTATACCCCGATCCAAAGTCTCACGCTCCAGGACACTGCCCTTGAGGTGGTAGAGGTGGGATCTCGCGCTTGAGTCCGAGGGAAAAACTGAGCGACGAATCACCGTCCATAGCGACCTACGCCCTCACTCCACATGAACACTGCGAGAGGTTTGGAATTCAATACAGGCTTTTCACATGCAATCTAGTGATTAGGAAATGTGTACCACCATTTCTCCTACCCAGCCAACAAACATTCTGATGGTGAATTTTTCGAACAACGAGACTCGAACTCTCTAACCACGGTGCCAGATCATATGGACTTGACGTCTGAACGATCATGGTCACCAGGCAGTAAATAAATAAATAAATAAATAAATAAATAAATAAATAAATAAATAAATAAATAAATAAATAAATAAATAAATAAATAAATAAATAAATAAATAAATATGTATGTATGCATGTATGTATGTATGTATGTATGTATGTATGTTGTGTATCAGCCCGAAGGCTGGTTGGATCCTCAACAGGTTCACCCTTAGCTGTCATAGATGGCCTAGGTGTCACTGAAGAGGCGTACTAGGTAAATGAGGCGTGAGGTAGTTTCCCGTTGCTTTCCTCACTGAGCCAGAAGTTGCTATTGGACATCAGTCTTCCAAGCCCACTGAAATGCGTGCACCAACTGACCCTATGAGCGACATTTTCACACCATTCATAGTAGGGACTGGCTGCATAAGGAATGGGATTACTAGCGTCACTCATACCTCAGCCACTTTCATATTGTCAAAGCCAAGAATAAGACAGAGACAGGTCAATGAAAGTAACAGTTTTATTCTATCCCATACCAGAAGACATAGCGCACTGTAAACACTACGTCTTGTCAGCAAAGGCATATAAATAAATAAATAAATAAATAAATAAATAAATAAATAAATAAATAAATAAATAAATAAATAAATAAATAAATCAATAAATAAATAAATAAATAAAGTACTCATTCGTAAACAACACCTTGCCTGAGCAGTCGTGCCTATCTGTACGGTGTATCGTGGTGCGAGGTAGTCGTCATCATGTTCAGTGAGAATGGAGACTGCTGTCATGCAACCTGTTTCTGACAGGTTGAAAGTTGAAAGAGCTAAGGGTGAATGAAAAGGTCGTAGCTGAGACAATGAAGCGTTACGCAATACAGATAGTGTTAAAGGCTTGCTGCATATACATAGTCCAATCGATGGCTGCTATCTGCTGTCCAGTTCACTCTTATACGTCTGACACCTTCACCGACTGATAGTCCTTCCTGACATTAGGTCATTGTGTTGAGTTGACCAAATGTCGACAACTGTCATCACTTTAAGGTGAAAACGTTTCTTTCCTAGCAGTATAACATCAATTGATATGCTTCCTGGCCTTTGAATTTCTTTTCTTTCTTCTTTTTTTTTTACGAAAGATTGAGCAATCAGTAAGTTCGTCTACTTTTGCTGCCAATTTATGGAACCATTACCATAATCTTCTTCTTCTTTCCTATCGCTGTTCCCACACGAGGGGAGATGTCGTGGGTGCGAACTGCGTCGCACATGTCGTTTTGGCCCTGTCTTACGGCCGGATGCCCTTGCTTCCACCAACCCCATATGGAGGGATGTAATCACTATTGCGTGTTTCTGTAGTGGTTGGTAGTGTAGTGTGTTGTGTGAATGTGAAGAGGAGAGTTTTAGGACGGACACAAACACCCAGTCCCCGAGCCAGAAGAATGAATGAGAAGCGATTAAAATCCCCGACCTGGCCGGGAATTGAACACGGGACCCTCTGAACCGAAGGCCAGTACGTTGACCATTCACCCAACGAGTCGGACTTATGGAACCATTGGCATGACATATTCTAAAATTGAAAATTAGTCACAAGATTGACAAAGGTGGTTCAGAGATATAATTTTTAATACAGGGTGGTCGTAAAGAACGTGAACCGGGTAAAGAGGGCTGGTCTTGCTGATAAACAATTTGAAAGAAGTCATTCGATATCTGGCACTGTTGTCTTTTTATCAGCTGCTGAATGTAACCAATCAGATCACATTACGGGCGAATTCAGATGGGCTTTGCGCGGTGGTGTTGCTAAATCTGGACCGGCATGAGAGCACCACTCGAAGAATAAAACTTCGGCGGGGGAGGGGTGTGAATACAGACCTCTGAGCTGACAGAAAGCAAGTACGGTACTGTGACACCCGCTGAAACCAACGGTATGTTTGTGTTTGATGCTGGTTTCTGAACATGGCTCTCAAGCCTTTCTTAAGTCACTTGCAGATTTAGCAACACCGCTGTACAAAGCCCGCGAAGGGATCTGATTGGCTAATTTGAGCAACGGTGCGAGATATTGAGTTATTTACTTCATATTATTTATCAGCATGAAGTGTCCGGCTCCATGGCTAAATGGTTGGCGTGCTGGCCTTTGGTCTAGAGAGTCCCGGGTTCGATTCAGGCCGGGTCGGGGATTTTAAACTTAATTGGTTAATTCCAGCATTAGAAACCGTCCTAGTTAGGTCCCTCATCTTCACAGACATGCTGGTCGCCTAATAGGCCGTCTACGAGAAAAAGACCCGCACCAGGCCTCTCCGGAGGCCATACGCCATTATTATCAGCATGAACAACCCTCTAACGCTTGTTCACGTTGTTTCCGACCACCCTGTATGTATAGGTTATTACCAAAGTTATTATGTCATCGCACTTTGCAATTTTGCTATTTGGAATGAACAAAATTAATTCTAAATTCGTTGCAAAATCTGTAATACTACCAGTGATAAAAGCTGTGGAGTGGAAAGAATTGTCATGTACAACAAATATTGTGCGCAGCTCAGTAAGAGGTGTTGTCAGCGGTGAATACTCTTTTAAGGGACATTGCATTATGATGACCAGCTCCTATATAATGCAGATTTGAAAAGAAAGGGAAAATATTGAATATTTCGGGGAATGAAGGTATCGTCAAAAGAAAGGAACGAGCCTTGAAGTGCGTGAAATTGAAAGACTCCCTAGGCACTTCAAATCGAATACCATTGTTTTCTAAAGGAACGAGCGCTGTTCAAGGAAGGGCTGATGGAAGAGCTAAAAGTGAGAAGCCTAGGACAAGTGGAAACATTCGAGACTCAGCCTGAAGTCCCATGGTTCTTATCCCTCGTTTTGAAGAGCAGGAAAAACGAGTTTATTTGCCACCCTGACCTAAATAGTTACTTTTGCTCTAATGTCTGCCTGTAAATGTATTTATCATGTTGCTCAGGTTGAATATATTTCTACAAAATAACATGATTAATGACTTCTTTTACATAGGTGTACTATAGGCCAGCGCAATTGTAATGTGGTAGCATACTTGCCTCTTATTCGGAGGGCCTGGGTTAGATTCTTACCTCATGCAAGTATTCAAATTCTGGATGAAGGGCTTGAGTGGAGTTTACTCAGCTCCGTGTGGTCAACTGAGAAGCTATCTGAATAAGATGCAGCAGACTTGGTCAAGTATGCCAGGCAGAAAATTATAGAATACTCTTGCTTATCGAAGATTTAAACATGTGTTATTGTTGAAGCACTGAGTAATGCTAGATTAACATGAGAGTCAAAGTCAAAGAGACAAATAACAGAGAGAATATTTGGTTAAAGCGCTCAGTAGCTGACATCTTAGCTATAACTAATTGGACTTTGAAGCATTAAACGACAGAGTGGGAAACATACTGCTACTCAGTAATAAATTGG
Source organism: Anabrus simplex (assembly GCF_040414725.1). Classification (NCBI taxonomy): domain Eukaryota; kingdom Metazoa; phylum Arthropoda; class Insecta; order Orthoptera; family Tettigoniidae; genus Anabrus; species Anabrus simplex. The sequence continues at coordinate 936,194,603 of NC_090266.1, forward strand.
CACCAAGATTTTGAATTGCGCCTCAGAACTTACTGTAATATAAAGTAGTCGCTTGTATGCGAGTGAATATTATCGAGGAAAGTCTGCATACAGGCACAGTGGCCAAAATCGAACCCTGGAACTTCGGCTTCCTAGTTCTTTTGGCATACGTGTCTTGGAGTACAGAGCTTTGCTGAAGACTTGCTTGTTACGTTGCCTTCCATTTTATATTTACTACCTATAAGGGACCATATGAGACATCTACGTTGAGACATTTTAGGGCCGTAGACGGATCGTGCCCCACCATTTGAGAACTAATTTTGGCTGTAGCAAGCTGTATAGAGAGACGTAGAGGGCCGGATCGATGGACCGCATGGGCAGGCCGTACTCCTTGGTTGTCGGCCATGTCCGGCAATTTTCGGTTTAAGTCGGGCTGCGCCCAGCATCCTGGACCGGGCCGTTTGCTTGTCAGTCGGGGCACCGCGCGCGCCCGCTTTGCACCAGTGCGTGACGGTACCGGCCGGCGTGACGTGACTAGACGTCTCGGGACGTGTTCAGTTGAGTTGTGTTGTGTTGTTTGGTTTGGTATGTGCCGCGCTAGATGACGGAGGGGCGCCATGACGGCTAGCCTTCCGCACTTACACTGAGGTAAGTTTACAAACTTTCCTCAACTTTTCCCCCAAATTCCTTAGAACAGTTCCTTAGAAACCAAGAGGTCAATTGCTTTTCCTTGGGCCAACAAAGAAGGGATGTTATTTGTGTTTGGTTACGATATTTTAATCTCTTGTTACCAATAGTTAGTAGAGTTAAGAAAGAATTAAGAACTAACTGTTGTGGCAATCTTTTCTAATTTTGAGATGAGTCTATAATGAAGACAAGCATCCTATATGAGTCAAAACGATCAAATGAAGACAGTTCCAAACCACAAGAAAAAATAACCTGTAAGAAGTGAATTGTAGTTTTGCATTAATTTCGGTTTTATATTATTCGCCATCTTAAGTATCACGCATTAGGTCATTGACCTTGATCTGAGACAAAAAGGAGAGTACCAACATCCCTCGTTTTGTCCGAATGGCCCTTGACCTGGTTCATGTTTCATTCAATACTGTTTTACATATCACCGCATTGCACTACTACAAAGCTCTGTTTCCTCGTCTTCTGTTGTTGCCGCAAAGAACGTGATGAACAAGCAGATAACTTATACTTTTAAAGATTTTAAGAACAGAATCCGAAAACCACTAGTAAGCAACTGAGTCTCATTCAAGTTAAAGAGGTGTTAAACCTTATACACATATATTAATTCTACCGTAGATGTTGAAGCCCTAAAATGTGGAAGATGAACTATTCTCGGCTGACATTCCCTTATTAAATACTGAACACAGGACCAAAAACGGTAGGTATCCAACACGATTAATAGTTCTGTTGTCAGAAAGTCAAACAAAATGATACAGGAATAATTGTTGTATTTGATTATTTTTCTAATAATGTAAAATTTTAGGTGATATAGAAAGTATTGTGCGTACCGGGAATTAGTAGGAAATGCACCTCTTCATCTGCAGCGTTCTGAAGTGTTCGACATCGTAATTTGATAGGGACAGAAAAACTGTTTTTCGCTATAAAATTGCCATTTCTACTGGCATCCATAAGAAATAGAATGCTTTATATACCTCATATTCATATCAGTTCTTCTCACACCTATGATCAACTTCATACACACACAACCACCACGCCCCTCCCCTCCCTCTAGTTGTCATGTCTCTCCCATTGCCCTCGTTTAACCTACATGTTATGATACTCACGTAGAGACCTCTCCCGCTGTACTTGTCGTAAATGGCAATCTGTAGCAAGGTAACTCCTTCACTTATTCTCCCTCACGTGATGTGAGAGATAATGTTATTTTTCGATATTGATAGATTTACACAGTTAATTATTACACACAACAAAATGCATTGACATTTGCTTACGTTAATACTACTCACTCTTACTCTCCTCACGCTAGAGGCCATGAATGGTCCTGGCCTTTCTAGTAGTACTTGTCCACATTTTCGCTTCAGCCCCGGAACCCTCATACTTTCACATCTCTCGAGACGTTGTCCAGCCATCTTGTGCTTGGTCTTCCCCGTCTTCGTTGGCCACCAGGATGTTGGTCGAGGATCTTCTTTGTTGCTTGGTCCTGATCGACGTGCCCGAGGTTCCGAAGTCTCCTTCTTTTGGCCTCTGCGACAATCTCGTGTTCACCGTACTGGGCGTAGACTTCTTTGTTGCTCCTGATGCACCACTCTCCTCGATCGTGAACCACGCCGAAGATCTTCCTCAGGATCTTTCACTCTCACACCCGTAGAAAATACTCGTTGCGCTCGTTTAGGATACAGGTCTCGCACGCATACAGCACCACTGGAAGGATTATAACCCTAAACTTTGGTAATGCCTACCAAAGTTAAAAGAATACTTTCGTTGGGTTTGTTGGGAGAACAAATCTGACGTTAATACTTTAGAAATTCGTCAGATTAATGCAAATTTCTCCATTTCAGATCAGCTCAGATCACTATAATACTGTTTCCGATTTCTTGTATAACTATTGAATGTGGTTTCATAATGCACTTAACATCCTGTTTCTCTAGAATTTTGATTCACGCCAGGTGATACCACTTACCCCTTAATATGGAAAGGCATACGGTTTTGCTTGAGAGATTTTACAGTGTACTTGCAGTGATTCCAATTATGTTGGATATCAAGTACAGCTACAAACAGAGTATTTTAAATAACACAAGTGTCCTTAACTTATATTTATTTATGCATATTTAATATTTTCGAGTATATTTTCTCTCTCACAGCATTTTCTTGACCGAGGATGGACGAATAACTGCGATATCTCAAATATGAAGTTGGAGTATAGATAGCCAATATGTTGGTGATAGTTTCAGAGAACTAGACATTAAATAATTCTCCTCAGTTTCCCTTGGACTTGGTCGAAACGCGTGCCATAGGAGGCTGAGAGGCCATCATCCGGGATCGAATATTTTCCGCGACTCTTCTCTTTGGTACATATACACTTCTCCAGGTAAATTCTGACACTACAGTTTAATTTTCTGGAAATACACCTCAATGAATCGATAAATAGTAATATTTAAGACGTAAAACTCTAAATATCACAATAATACAGGTTATTAAATTGCATTGGCAATTAGGTCTTTCCTCGCGCAAACTCTTTCCCTTAAATGAAGCAAATAGTAAACATTATGGACCTTCTGATAATTCATTGCCAGAAATTCGTAATCTAGAGGTAATAATTGAACAACATCTATTTATTCGAAACTTGTCTCGTACCTTAAATTCTAAGGAATGAGATTTTTGAGTTCTGGAAAGTATTCAATAGACACTAGGCAATTAATTACAATTATATTGCATTTCTGTATCTCGTATGTGAATATTAACGAAACTACTTTTACACTGAGACAAAATACATAATCCCAAATACCATACGGTAATGGGACAACGCAAAAGTCTTATGTTGACTGACAGGTCCACGGCAAAGTGAATACATTTCTAGTCCCTACGAAAGGAGAAAGTTTTCTGTTCTTTATCCATTTATAACCTCAGTTAAACATTATTTAGCATAATCAAATGAACCAAGTGCGCAAACTTGTCTGCTTAGCTGGTGTTGATGGTATAGTATGCTATTAAAAAAAGTGATCTCGTACTGAAAGGCAAATTCGAAATCCGCCGTAGGAACATGCATGTGTGTAGTGTATTGTGAATAGTCTATGATCTGCGATAGATATCACGAACAGAATGTATCCTATTGCATCCGTTTGTAAGAGTCGTATTCAATGATTTTCCAGCCGCTGTGGAGCATGCTCTGCCTAGCACGCTCAACTTCATCAGTTTACTCCGTTGAAAGTAATATCTTACCTGCATAACAGAATAACAGGGTTGGCCTGCATTATAATGACATAACATATGAAGATGCAATTATATAATCACGATTTTACTTCTTAAGATAATGGTGTGTTTAGAAGTAGGTAAACGTAAAAATATATAGGTCTTTTCTATAAGATCGATAAAATACTGAACAAATCGTCAGTCCGTTCTCCTTGCCAGCTTATAAATATTTTACACAACTGAAATTGTAAGCGTTAGTGAAATCATGGCTCATCGTTCTTTCCCTCACGCTAGACCACAATCAGCGGTTTGTATGATGTGTTCCTTGATAAAACGAATCAGTATTCTCGTCAAATAGTAAATTTCATTCTACGTGATTGTCAGTGGCCGCACATCCTCATGAATATTTAATATCAAACAATCTAGTTGCAGACACAATATTCATTGTCATAGTGTGTTAAGTTTCCTGATTTAGTTTTGCCCCGTGTTAATCTACTTATAGAACATAGGAGGAAAATAAAGGCAAGGACCTCCATAGGTTTGTTTACATTGGATCATAGGTACTTGACTGATGAAGGCTGCTAAAAGAAGTTTACCAAGACCCTCTTGGGTGAAAAAAGTCATTTTCAGTGTCAAAGTATAAGAATTAAACAAAACAATGAAATCTGTTGTAATTTTAAGTCCGTAATGATAGAGAAATTAAGCGAAAGGGCCTCTATCATTGTATCGGTACCAAATATAAAACCCTCATGTCCACAACCATCGTTTATGAAAGCAAAATTATGTAAAAATATCATAAAATTTCTGTAGAGAACAGCCTTCTTACACACGTACACAGATTTTTTTCATTCAGAGAAATTCCAAAGCGTTGTAACATAGAGAGAAATACTGAAAACGTATGTGAGTGTTCTTGACTCCGCAACCGTCTAATTACAATAAACGGAATGAGTAGGACGGAACAAAACATCAAGTTAAAAATATTAATTTTGTTTCGCCATGAATTTATGTCAGAAATTATGATACACAATTGTATTTTTAGGTAACCACGATCTCATTTAATGGTTGATTTACAAACACACATTTCCATTGAAATAATAGTATGATTCGTTTGGTAAGATTTTTTAAAGTGATAAATGTGACAACAGATTTATCCTGACCGAGCTCGATAGCTGCAGTCGCTTAAGTGCGGCCAGTATCCAGTATTCGGGAGATAGTACGTTCGAACCCCATTCTCGGCAGCCCTGAAGGTGGTTTTCTGTGGTTTCCCATTTTCACACCAGGCAAATGCTGGGGCTGTGCCTTAATTAAGGCCACAGCCACTTCCTTCCAACTACTAGGCCTTTCCTATCCCATCGTCGCTGTACGACCTATCTGTGTAGGTGCGAAGTAAAGCAACTAGCAAGAAAAGATTTATCCTGATGAAATTACTAATACAATAAAGATGTATCATTTTCGAGAGAACAAATGAGCACAGAAAGTGTTTGGATAGCAGGAACTAAGGTGTAGATGCTTTGTTAAGTTATTGAAAGTGAAGGGACTAAAATGACGCTCTTTCTCTAGTGGGCTACGTGAAGCAAGGAACTTGAGGTCAGTTTATTTAGATATAGGTGCAATGATCCAGAACACTCTGTATGTCTATATTGGAATGGAATAGAGTAGTTTTCTCTCCCGATCGCGGATGACCGGGAAAAAGAGAAGGGAAGGTCCATAAACTCTTAGTTTTACTGATAAACTCAATTCGTTACTTAACATTTAAAATCCAAAATATATAACAGTCAGAACATAAATGTTATAACAGTTACGTTATATCCCATGATTTTTCCTAGAAATATCTTGTAATAATTAATCACTCATAGAATTCATGAAGTTGGCCCTAGACTTCCAGTCAAGTTTCAGTGTCTAGGATACCTCCTCATGAATGTACTCTCTCGTCACTTTCCTTAATATTCCCCATGTTTCTCTGATGATGTTTTTCTAATCAGTCAGCAGAAAATTAATCCACTTTGATGCTTGCTAGCAGCAATTTTGAACACGTATTATAAATTATTGTTAGATAAACACATGCATTTGATATATAATATGAGTTTTATTGTCTTTTGATTAGCCTCAAATATGTTTCTAATGGGAGTTTTGAGGCAGGTGTATACCGATGTATGAAGCGCTATAATGGCGTGTGGCCTTCGAAGAGGCCGAGTGCAGGTCTCTCGAGTTGACGCCGCAGAAAACTAAATTCGTGTCCTCACCTCGAGGTGGTGCAGCTCTTTTCAGGTACACCCCTAATGGAGGTGAGCTGCATGTACCATTTCAACCACATACCAGCCCTCCTGCCATTCTTAAATTTCTGGCAGTACCGGGAATCGAACCCAGGCCTCCGAGGACGGCAGTTAATAGTGCTTACCGTTACGTTGCGGAGGTGAACAATGAAGCGCTGTAGCGAAGTACGAGTAACTAAAATCTTCGTCCCTAAGCTTTAAGTATGTTGTTTGGTTGATTCACTTAATCCTCAAACGTATCTGTACGTCATTTACCCGCACTATACAAAAATAACCAGTCATTTCCATACAGGCCATGAAGGTCCTCGTCGGAGTTGACGGGGTAAAGACATTCATTAAGCATAAGCTCGACACTAAGTTGAACAGAGCGGTTAACTCTTTGTCCAGCAACACTTTCCACCATGACTAACCTGGTGCCGATTTTCCTTGTAGGATGAGAGATTCTCGAGACAATGAGCCTCTCCAGAGGTTACAGATTCATCTCCAAATTCCTCAACCTCTTGACGGAAATTAGAACCACCTCCTATCAGGTGATCCAGACACGTTTATGCAGATTCAGCTACGAATTTCTTCTCCAAACCATATATAATACTATCATCAGAAGGGAGTAAACTCATTTTCCCGAGTAGATGAAATATTCTCCTACTAAACAAACTTCAGTCCCATTTTTGTTTTGTTCTTGTGCTGGTGGCTATTGAAGGATTGGAAAGGTAGCGGACGTGGCCTCAATTAAGGCAAAAACCAAGCACTTGCGTGGTTTGAAAATGGGAATCAACGGAAAAACAGTTTCAGGGCTGTCAACGTAGGGACTTGAACCCATCATCTTCCGAATGGAAGCTCACACCTAGGCGACTCTAACCGCACGGCGAACTCGCTCGGTGCTCCAGTTAATGAAGATACGCAAACGAACTTAAGGTGAAATCTGTATTATAGTTTACTGTACACTCTGGACGAAGTCTGTGACACTTCCCGTCCTTACCTTCTTGTGGAGAATTGCAAGAGAATATGTTTGCGAATTTTTGGGCAAAATGTCAACATCAAAGATGTTCATCCGTTCACAAATACATGCACGCATTCGGGATTCACTGAGACGTTGGGTGAACGCATATATTAGTACTTACGGAGTACAACTGAGACATTTCGTGTAAGTAAGGGTTTCAGGTCATGTGGCATTTTGGTACGTTCTATTCCTGTGTGTTTCCCTAGATTAATGTACTACGTAGACTTGCAGAAAATGAGTTCCAACGTGGAAATAAAGCATTTCTGAACCCATGTCCATATGACATATCGTCGTTGCCGGCACAAAACCTCCTATGTGATAATATTTTTGGAGATATACTGACACGCAGCACATACATTATGAAGAGCGAGAATGCCTTGACAATATTGCACCTTAGATTACAGAACCTTACCGGCCAAATTTCTAAGGTAAAACATTTCACATAGGAAGTTTCGTCCCGGCAGAGACTATAATTTTCTCCTTCTACGTGTGAGGAATGTGTTCTGAATCTTTGGCCTTATTTTATTGTTATAGCCTGTATATATTGTTGTTGAGTATTGCCAGTACTTGCCATGAACTACATTAATTCATTAATCATTCATTAAGCTTTACAATTCCCTGCATTTTCTGCCATTTTATAAAGTATCCTACATCCCTACAGTTCCCAAAGAAGAAAAAATGTCCCTACTGTCGGCAATACTCGATCAGACGCTGCATCGCCACAGTAGTCGTCGTCAATTTGGCACTTCTTCATATCAGACTTTACAACGTCTCTGCTGCCCATCTAGATTGCGTTGACCATCGTTCTATTGAGAATACATCACTTGCTTTGAAAGGCGTGTATTAGGCACGTGGATAACATTGCTAGCCTATCGAAGTTGATATTTAATAATCCTTGCCATGATGGTCATGGTATTGGCCTCATGATGTTCGTCCGACGGTCCTGTCATTTCACTCTAAGTATTTGGCAGATAGATGATTAACTGTTGAATTTAAATAAAAGAAATACATTGGAAGAATGCTTGATTGTATATCTTTGTATAGTTTGAAATGTACGACGAAACAATTAATGGAAAGAAAAACGGTCGAATTTCATGCGAAGACGCACTTGGGAACCATTTTTTCTTCACCTACTTTCTGGATATTTTCCTAACAATTTGGGGTCGGCACTTAATAGAAATTTAGCCCATTTTAACGCTCGGATGCCCTTCAAAACGCTAAATCGCATGTTGAGGGACATACTCACCAATACGTGTTTCTGAGGTGTTTGTTAGATTGGTGTATTGATGAACGTAAGTGTAGTCAAACACATTCACTCCCCGAGGTAGAAAGAATAACCATATGGATTTACAATCCCCAGCTCGGCCGGAAATTGAACGAATATGAACCAAAGGTCAGTACGCTGACTCTTCAGCCAATGATGCGGACTATCGTATTAGGAAAACGATGGATTAGTGTAGTTTCTTTCAGTCCAGAATCGTCGATCATTCTCCTTTCCCAATTACTGAAGGATGCCTGGAAGTTGCACCGATTTTATTTAGGGGGAATCATACACCTAAAAATATGGCCACAACATAGATGATATTTCCTGTGGCTAATGGAGCTAAATCAATAACTCTGTGATATTAAAGGAAGCTCTAAAAAGAAAAAACAACATGGTTGTTGATTATCAATAATTTATTGTATTATATGGTTGACTGAAGTTTTCATTGATGAACTTCACTTTTGAGAATGAAGTGGATATTCTGATCATGGACTGGCGTGACGAACAACGATCGAAAATGATGATGATAATGATTCTTTTTGTTTAAAGGGGCCTAACAGCTCGGTCATTGGCCCCTAATATGACGAGATGGAACAAAACGGCATGATAAATGGTGTTGAAAAATTGTTATGAGATTAAAACAATAAGTGAATCTAATTCGCTCTGCCTTATTTTCTAATAAAATTATAACGATTGACAACGGAATAAAGGTCTAGGTTATGGACCATCGTGACGTACATCGATTGAAAATGAAGTGGAGATCTGGGTCATCGGTCATCGTAACGAACAACAATTGGGATTGAAGTGGTGATACCGATCATGTTTCAAAATCAAATCAAAATCTCTTTATTTGCAAATGAGGTGTCTACCTCGGTGACAAATGGTACACTAAAATACATTATTGTCAAGCACTAAATTTTAAATTAAGAAGAGAAGAAAATGTTTCTAGAATACAATAATATACAACTTACGCTAACAATTTTTCTATTAAACAAACAGATCATCCTTAATAAATTTATATTGTTTACAAAATTATACTTATAATATCTCCTATACTTACAAAAATAGTCAACTCATATATAGTATGTGAAATTACTTAAAATAATACTATGCAACTGGTACAAGATTAAAATTTACATTGCATTTATTTACTTATTATTTTTAATACCCATTTTGGAACCTAAGTAGCATAACGACCTGCTGCGTCTTAACCAGAGCCCCTTTTGAAACCACTTTTCAGAGTTCCTGAAGGGCCTTCACAGCTACCGTAGCGGTGCCAGGGCCCTCGAAGTCCCCACTGTACTTCATACCTACAGACAGGCCCCTACTTTGGCTGTCCTAACTCCATGAACCAGGGGATGGAATTAATTTTTTCACACACATTTTTTATTTACAATAGCCTGCACTGGTCGAATGCCCTCTAACATTTCATTAATTTTCCCTGTTGCTGTTTATTCTCTTCTTGAATATCTGTACAGATTTTTGAAAAGGATCAAACACTACCCCTGGTAAACTGTTCCACTCCTTCACGCCCTTACCAATGAATGAAAATTTACCCCAATCGCTTCTTCTAAAATTCCTTCTAATTTTATACTTTTGGTCAGTTCTGCCGATATAATTATTTTCCAACTGAATCCTCTCACGGATTTCTTCCCATGCTTCTTCTCCTGTATAGGCTCTATATAATCCTATAAGTCTAGTTTTCTCCTACTCTTACTTAAAGTTTCCCACCCAAGTTCCTCTAACATTTCTGATGCACTACTGTTTCTCGTTTTCTTTTATGGGTAAAGGTCTGGAATTTTAATTTAGTCGTAAACATTAATTATTCTATCTCAAATACTTTACGAATTTATAGGGAGGAGAAAGGAGCTCTCGACGATATACTGTATTATCGTATTGATGTAATCTCTAGTACAGCCTCACGCTGACACTTTGGCTAATGACGCTGGATATTTTCCATTCTATTTACTTGATGTAACAAAATCTACCTATAGTTATGGATTCCCTCTACATTTATATCAAGAATGTATACTGTCCTCAGCTGGGATTAAATTTGCTCTTCCTAGGAGAGAGTGAAAGATGAATGGAGACTTAGCACGCTTCATATTTATCGTGGCAGGCACATTGAAATGGAAAAATATTACTCTTGAAAGTAAGAAGAACATTTAAAACATTTTGGATCTCTGCCGTTAGTTCCAGGTGAGACGTCCACAAATCTTCCTCACCATGTTCTAAAATTTTGTGTTAACTTTTTGTGGACAATACGAAGGGAGGGAAATGATGACTACGGTATATTTGAAAACGTGCATTCTGCAATATGGCTCAGTCCGATGCTGATTTCAAGGGACAAGCTTTAAGTACGAAGGGCGAGATACTAATCCATGTTCTTAGCTGTCATTGAATAGGAAATACAGGCGTAGCAAATCCTTCTTTGCAGTCGTCTTCAGAAAAGTGTCGCTTGTCTGACAGAGGTTTGTAATCGAGCTGATCCCATAAGAAGATACCAGCACAATATCTTGAATCACATACTCACTAGACATCTCTGAAACAAGCAGTCTTGGACGACTGAACTTCCAACAGGCCTTCTAGTATACTCGCTCGAAATCTCATCCTTTCTGCGTATGTCAGGGAAGATGTAAATTACTTTGGAAGTCACAGAATTTAACTATGACAAGTGTTACAATATATGAAAGACATGGTGTTTCATGAGGAAATGGTACATTTTAAACTCTTGTCAGTCCTTTTCTGTACGCTGTCCTAGTCCAGAGTCATCATATCCTTTTGCCCGATTGGTTCATGTTCACTTACCGTTTCTGCCAAGAATTCAATACTGGTTTTGAGTTGCTGGAAAGGAGAGAACTCAGTCTCATGTAGCACAATTGAGGAGCGGTGGTATCGCTACTGTATCTCCATATAAATGTTAGGATGGTCTCTGGTATTTCGGCCATTTCCACCACCATCCCAATCCTAGTTCCAGTAACTTAAAAAACTACACATCAGTACACGGCTGATGAAACATTTTACGAGAGCGTGATAGCTGAGTAATACGATCACTGGATTCTCATCATGGTGACTGCCGACAGAACCCTGGATAATTCAAGTCGGAATGTTGAAATGAATAGTCACGTCCTTTGGCTCGGATCAACGTTAATCTGGAGATCCCATGGCTCTGATCACTACAAGCTTGATTTTTACACTAAATTCACGGAGCAGTTGACCAAGAATCTGAAGTTGCTTATATAAAGCCACAGTATCTGATCTGTTCTACTTTCGTTGATAATCAAGCTTCTGCTAAAAAAACAACAGAGTTGTAAGTATAACGTATTCAGAGGATTGATTACTACTTACAACAGTGATCTACACCACTGCTACCTACAAGACGCATGAGGTTGTGTAGGCCTACTTGTGACGACGGAGAACAGGATAAAGCTCTTCCAAATATTAGCGTAGAAGCAGGCAGGCAGGCAGCAGCACGTGTGTAGGATAGATGATAGTAAATTATGTAATGTATTTAATTTCAAATTCTGTTTGTAGGAGAACAGTAAGTAAACGAAATTAGTGAATGATGAAATCCATATGTCAGCTCTGAAAACTTTTAGGCAACTTAGTTCTTGCTACGAACGTCTGTTGGTAGTTATCCTTCTGATTACCGAGCGGACGAAACTCCGATAACTCGTTTTCTCATAAAATCTATAGCAATTGCACACTACGTCCTCAGACGTTCTTAGTTCAAATCAAATCAAATCAAATCAAATCAAATCAAATCAAATCAAATCAAATCAAATCAAATCAAATCAAATCAAATCAAATCAAATCAAATCAAATCAAATCAAATCAAATCAAATCAAATCAAATCAAATCAAATCAAATCAAATCAAATCAAATCAAATCAAATCAAATCAAATCAAATCAAATCAAATCAAATCAAATCAAATCAAATCAAATCAAATCAAATCAAATCAAATCAAATCAAATCAAATCAAATCAAATCAAATCAAATCAAATCAAATCAAATCAAATCAAATCAAATCAAATCAAATCAAATCAAATCAAATCAAATCAAATCAAATCAAATCAAATCAAATCAAATCAAATCAAATCAAATCAAATCAAATCAAATCAAATCAAATCAAATCACATCACATCACATCACATCACATCACATCACATCACATCACATCACATCACATCACATCACATCACATCACATCACATCACATCAAGTGACACGTCAAATCCTGTTTTTTAACAATATCGGAGGTATGGACCTTGGAATTATGGTTCCAGTAATTAGTACAGGATATTTTCAGGACACATTCCAAATACGTAGAAGAAGTTATGTTATATAGACATGGGTCCGGAAACGCTTTCTACAACAGTACAGTAATAATGGGAAATACATAGGAACAGAACATACCAGTAAACCAAATGAAACTCTTTGCTATATGAAATGTTCAAAATGCATTGATACATGCATACGCACTACTCCAGGGATACGTAAGCGCATCTGGGATTCAGCGCGACGGCGGTAGAAAACGAGTTCTAACATGGAAATAAAGCGTTTCCGGATCCATGTTCTTCTTCAACGTGGAAGGAATGTGTCCTGGAAGATTGGCCATACCTTATTGTTACACTCTGTATGTCTTGTCTACTCACTTCAAAAAGATTTTGGGGTACATTTTGGAGTAGTGCATCACAATGAGGCCTTTTAGGACGTTGGCTCTAACGTCGCACCGAAACAGAAAGATATTATGCCGATGATGGGATAGGAAAGGGATACAGCGCCAGCATTTGCCTGTTGTGAAAATGGGAAACCACGGAAAACCATCTTCAGGGCTGCCGACAATAGGGTTGGAAGCCACTATCTCCCGAATGCAAGCTCACAGCTGCGCGCCCCTAAACGCTTGGCACCAATAACACAAACTAGAAAGTACACCACGAAAATGCAGACAATATCGCTCGCAGAAAGTACACGGAGGATATCCACAATGTCTGTTGGTCGTAATATAAACTGTAGTCACGATGTTTAGTAACAGAGACGAGAAATAAAATTGTTATTTCTTCTCCGCAGAACTTTTCTTTCGTAAGTATTACAACTCTTGAAGGAATTCTAGGTACAATCATTAGTTAACCAGAGTGTTAATGCAAAGGAAGTACTTTATCCCAGTTTTAAAATTATGACAAATTATGTTAACTGACACGTGAAGGGGCTATTTGTCATGACGCTTATTTGTTCGTCAGGAATGAGTGCATTGTTCATAATTAATTCTTCGTCAACTCAACAAAACGTTGGCGTCTGTACAATATCCTGTTATACCTTCCACCAATTCAGGAGCGGAATTTCAGTTCTTTTGTTTTTATTCACTGCAAATTTTCCCTTTTAAGTATCCTAAAACACTTTTATTAAAACATTTTGTGCTTCCAATCATGAAGTTACTTTTCTCAAAATTGATATTCTATTATTGATAAAAACGGATCTCTACTTCGTATATTATATAAAATGCACATTACTCCCTGTTAAGCTCTAAAGGCTTTTTCGAGGATAGCCCATATCATCTGAAATGAATACCTTATTTAGTGTCCGGATCCATGGCTAAATGGTTGGCTTGGTGGTCTTTGGTCACAGGGGTCCCGGGTTCGATTCTCGGCAGGGTCAGGAATTTTAACCATCATTGGTTAATTTCTCTGGCACGAGGACTGGGTGTATGTGTCGTCTTCATCATCATTTCATCCTCATCATGACGCGCAGGTCGCCCAAGGGATTCAAATAGAAAGACCTGCACCTGGTGAGCCGAACATGTCCTCGGACACTTCCGGCACTAAAAGCCATACGCCATTTCACTTCACCTTATTTAGTAAAATAATATCAAAGGAAATCGAAGTCGAGTGATTCGACACTGGATCGTCGATACCTTTTGTTCCTACCCACAGTTTTTTATTTTCCCTATTACTTACACCGTCACTGAGTAGAACGGGTTATGGGTTAGTACGTCAAATACCAAATCTAGGTAAACATACAACTCAGCTTTGCCGACACAACTATAACGGAAATATTTTACTCTGAATTAAATTGGTTTATAAACAAAAATATGTCCAAACGTTCGTAACAAGAATTAAAATAACAGTTCAGCAACTTGCATGTTAAGAAAAAACTCTCAGATATAATTTCTAGTGTGCTGAGATGCGAGGAAGGACGATCAGGAAACACTTGAGAACAAGCTCAGTTCTAACTTGATCCACAAATGAATGCCGACTCATTCTCGTGAAAGCATACCATACAACCGCGGTATGCGTTTAATGATCATTAGCATTTCATCCCTGCTGTTAATTAAATTTCTCTTCGTCTGTATACGTGCGCAAGTGGAACATATATTAATGGACTCATCCCTCTGATAAATAAATGAATGGCTTAACTAATACTGGTACACGATAGCCAGTATGTAAAAAGGTGATCATGAGGAGAATACATTTTCCCAAATACTAATATAGTGCTGTCAACTCTTTGTTATACTGTAGTTGTACATATAATTTTATTAAACACATTGTGTACAAGGTATTAATTAATTAAACGAAATTAGCATCATTAGCATAGTGTGACAAAGTCAATGTCCTGTCTTTGCATCAATGATATACGTGTTGCATGGTCCTTCACATATGATGCACTGACATCTGTCGGTGGGGCTGTGGTATCCCTTGGTTGAACATATTCGGTGATGTAGTCCGTGGGCTGCCACTCTCGTGTATAAATGGCGCAGTTGGTAGTTGGCCTTTTTCCATTCGTTGCTTGTCATCGCTGGGGTGGTGAGGAGTTCGGGATTGATGTCCCTCGCTTTCTGTCGCCTGTCTTCTAGGAATCTGGTGCTTTGTGGTGTTGGTATCAGATTATGGACTTTCATCAGGTCTTCTATAAAGAAGGTTGTGTCTGCCGGGATATACGTTATTCTGTTTTGCGTGTATTTTGAGACACAGAGCTTTCTTTTCAGGTAGGCTGTTTTAATTCCCTATAATCGCTTCAGATTCGAGTATGTGAGGTGGTTCCATATAAGCTGTATGCCGTATGAGGCAATGGGAGCAATCTTTATGTCGAATAGTCTCAGGGCTGTTGTGACGGATAGTAGATTCAGTTCCTTTATCTCGAAAGTCGCCTTTATTGCTCTTACAGCTGTGTCTTCAATGTGCTATAATTAAAGCTCAGAGCCATCTCAGCCCAACATAGTACTCTGCCATCCAATAAGAGAGGCTGACTACAGTAGCTGAGGCGAAAGTGGCGCGCTCTGTTCACCGGGAAGGACGTGGGTTCGGTTCCTCTTCAGGAAGTGGAAAAATTAAGAAAAGTTCGTTTCCACTTCGGGAGAGCTACATGGCCATGTGCTTCACACCATGAGGACGAAATTATGAGTACCATGTTGAACCTCTTTTAAAAATTTGTTTTACGTGGCACCGGCACATGGCAACGATGGGATAGGAAAAGCTAGATGTGAGAAGAAAGCGGCTATGGCCTTAATTAAGATACAGCCCCAGCATTTTCCTGGTGTGAAAATGAGAAAAGACGGCAAACCATCCTCAGCGCTGCCGACAGTGGGGCACGAACCCACTATCTTTCGGATGCAAGCTCACAGATGCGCGCACCTAACCGCACGGCCAACTTGCCCGGTCAGGTTAATCCTGGGGAAAAAGGCGGCCGAGTATGCAACCAACAACTAGTAACCGCTCTGCCTCGTTAAATGCTATGGTTAGGAATAGTGGAAGGCTTTACCTTGCACTCTTCCAATGTGCAGGTATAGCTACCGAGAGAGTTGGCTACGTGGTTTGGTTTGAAATAATGTAAAACCAAAGGATGATAAGTGGGACGTTATATACATAGATTTAATAAGCGTAATAATAATTATGTCCACCTTTGTGGTGTAGTGGATAGCGTGATAAGCTGCCACCTCCGGAGGGCCGGGTTCGATTCCCGGCTCTGCCACAAAATTTGAAAAGAGGTGCGAGGGCTTGAGCGGGGTCCAATCAGCCTCTGGAGGTCAACTGAGTAGAGGGGGTTTGATTCTCTCCTCAGCTATCCTCGAAGTGGATTTCCGTGGTTTACCAATTCTCCTCCAGGCAAATGCCGGGATGGTACCTAACTTAAGGCCACGGCCGCTTCATTCCCTCTTCCTAGTCTATCCCTCCCAATCTTCCCAACCTCCCACAAGACCCCTGTTCAGCATAGCAGGTGAGGCCATCATGGGCGAGGTACTGGTCCTCTTTCCCAGTTATATCCCAACCCAAAGTCCCACGCTCCAGGATACTCTCCGTGAGGCGGTAGAGGTGGGATTCCTTGCTGAGTCTGAGAGAAAAACCAACCCTGCAGGGCAAACGGATTAAGAAAGAAACAAAGAAATAATAATAATAATAATAATAATAATAATAATAATAATAATAATAATAATAATAATAATAATAATAATAATAATAATAATAATGACAACAAGTGTTGTAAACTAATTTATTCACAGAACCAGTAGTAAGAAACTTCTTGCAAAGGTTTCTAGAGGAGGTATGGATTGAAATTTTCTTCCCAGTTGTGTAAGTGTTGATCTCTGTGGTAAACATATCTGCATTTGAAAGAATTCTAGAGTGATCATCACAGCGATAATATTGTTGTGCGTTTATTAATTTTGAAAAGTAAGAGGAGAACTCGGAAAACCCATAGGGTAATGGACTCTAGAGGAACAGAAAGAAAATGTCCATAGGTAGATTTTCATTAAGATATATTTGAAATAAAATAGCATGTCTTTGACCAGTGGAGAAAACAAGAGTGCACTTCACTCAAGGTGTCTACGGGCTGAATCCTGAAAGAAAACCAAACCAAATCAAACCCCATGGTGCAACAGCCCCGCAGGACGGTGGCCTACTAAGCGACCGCTGTTCATCTCGAAAGCCTGTAGATTACGAGGTGTCGTGTGGTCGTCACGACGCATCCTCGCGGCTTTTATTCTTGGCTTTCTAAACCGCACCCGCTATCTCACCGACAGATAGCTCCTCAATTTTAAACTCGTAGGCTGAATGGACCTCGAACCAGCCCTCAGATCCCCTGGCTGGGGATCGAACCCAGGGCCTCAGGGCAAGAGGCAGGCACGCTACCCCTGCCCCGCGGGGCTGGCTCTGGTAGAAAATAATTTAGTCAATTTGCCTACTCCTTTAATTGAATTACTTTCTCAGTGATCTAGGTGCTATGTTGAACGATAAACGAGACTCACGCTAGCTCTGACGAACGACGTGGGATTTATAGACCACATGCGGTGAGCAACACAACAGCAGCCAGTTAGTTGGATGGTAGATCGTCAGTAGAAGGTGTAAGTAAAGCATTGCAAGGCGAAACAGTTCACTTCCTGACACACAAAAAAGAAACGGCTAAACGTTTTACGTCAGCTAATAGAAGCACGACCGAATGAATGACAGGAGCAGGCTACATTATAGTAGGGATTCCTTTGCTGTATAACACAAGGAGATTTATCGGCTCTTTACCAATGGTGAGATGCACTTGATGCTTTCAGAACGGGTTCAAATGACATCTGGACCGAGCAGAGCAAGCTTCTGCTCATCAGTGGCGACGGATTTAACGTAGCTATACAGATCTGTATTCGGGTACCGTCAGCTGTCCTGAGAATAGTTTTCGTGGTTTTCCATTCTTCTCACTGAGGCAAACGCCGGGGCAGTTCCTGTTATAGGCTGCGGCCGCTCCCACTTCACCCTTCCCTACACCTCAAATCAGCGCTCTAAATTTCCTTGGTCTGAAGTATGGCGTCATCCTCTAGGAGGCCCGCCGTACGCCTTCAGGGTACGCAATGAAGGCTAAATAAAAAAAGGATAATCTACACTACAAATTGTCCTACACGCTGTTTGTCACCTCTGGAGATACATTTGCTGTTTACCCGACGAAGATATTCAAATTCAGCGAAAATTATCCAGCAGAGATCAGTTTCTCTGGCATCTGTTAGAGTAAAATGGAACGTCGAAATTGAGGTGCAGGCACAACAAAATGCTCGTACGCAGTAGTTGAGGCCATAAGATTATTATTATTGCTAATGTTATTATTAATTGTTAATAATAAAATTTAATTAATTAAAGCTCAGAGCATCTCACTTCCGTCTAAGTGTTCAGAGTACACTATGACTTATCATAAGGCATATTTAGAGTACTCTGGCATCCAGTAATAATAATAATAATAATAATAATAATAATAATAATAATAATAATAATAATAATAATAATAATAATCTAATAGAACTACACAAGTTTATTCTTGGACATATACATTCTGAAGATGAATGTACCAAGTTTCATGCTGATTCTTCCACAGCCTACACAAGTCTTCTCAGAGTTGTGTCAAGAAATATGCCAGACATGAAGGTTCTTCTAGGCGAAGAAGGTAATGAGTAACACTGCTCCTATAAAATCTCGGCGCTAAGTGGTGTATAGTGGTTAGCCCCCTGCCATCATCTTTACCCCTATAAATAATCGGAAACTCATTTCTGTTGTACGACGTGTGACCTCAGGCACGTGTGCCTCTCTGGAGACGACAATTCCATTTCTAAATTCCTTGCTTTCCCCTTGGGGAACCAACCACACGTCCTTCCGGTTGAACCAAGCACGCTTTTACCACCTCGGCTAAGCAGGCCACTAGTAGAGGTTTAATATGTCCACAGAGGTGTAAGATCAAGCTTGTAGTGTAACGTGATTGTCCATATTGTGATCCTAGCTATGGGATCTCTTGTGTTACATGGAATCAAAACCACACGCACGTGAGCATTCATTTCGAAGTTTCCTCATGCTCAGCTGTAGGAGTGTGACTGTTTCCATAAATCAATCTGTACAGTGAAATTGGAACAATGCTAATTCATTCAGGCAGTGTAATTCACAGCCTTCTAACAACACCGCGGGTGAAAACGACCAGGAACTTGTCTTAGATAAATCGCTTTTTTTTTATACAATTGGTTTTACGTCGCACCGACACAAGTAGGTTTTATGGCGACGATGGGACTGGAAAGGGTTAGGAGTGGGAAGGAAGCGGCCGTGGCCTTAATTATGGTACAGCTCCAGCATTTGCATGGTGTGAAAATGGGAAACTATAGAAAACCGTCTCCAGGGTTGCCGACAGTGCGGTTCTAACCCACTATCTCCCGGATCCAAGCTCATAGTTGCGCGCCCCAACCACACAGCCAAATCGCTCGGTCTTAGAAAAATCTTTTCCAGCCAAAATGAGCTGCAGGTATGGTAGAGTATATTTTACATGCAAAATAATTAAATAAAATCTGCTTTCTGAACTAGAAATTACCAATAAGCTCTCTTTTATAGAGCTGTATATGCTAAATAATTAAGGGCACCTTATGGTACCTTAGGCCAAATACAATACAATTCTGTGAATTAGCAATATAATTTTAACATTCACTTAACTGCTGTGAAAAAGATGTGACTTGAAAAAAAAAAGGAAATTATGTACGTTGTAATAACTTTCTTTCTAATTTTTGTCTTTCTTTAGTCTGTCCGGCTCCATGGCTAAATGGTTAGAGTGCTGGCATTTGGTCCAAGGGATCACCGGGTTCGATTTCCGGCAGGATCGGGGGTTTTAACTTTAAGTTGTTGATTTATCTTGCTCAGGGACAAGGTATGTTTGCCGTCTTCAGCATTATAATTCGTCATTGGTAGAGCGCCATCCTCACGAACGCACAGATAACATATAGGAGTCTGTTCGCAAGAACTGCATCATGTCTCTCCGGAGGCCATATGTGTTTTTGTTCAATTTCTCTCAATTTCCTGTACGTCGCGCCGACATAGATAGGTCTTGTGGCGACGATGGGATAGTAAAGGCCTAGGAGTGGGAAGGAAGCGTCCGTGGCCTTAATTAACGTACAGTCCCAGCATTTACCTGGTGTGAAAATGCGAAACCACGAGAAACCGTCTTCAGAGTTTCCGACAGTCGGGAACGACCCCACTATTTCCCGAATGTAAGCTCACAACTGTGTGGCCCTAACCGTGGGGGCAAATCGGTCTGTATATTATTATTATTATTATTATTATTATTATTATTATTATTATTATTATTATTATTATTATTATTATTATTGTAGAAGTGACAAAATTGAAATGGTGTACGGAACAGTTGTTATTAAAGCAAAGATGACAGATATAGGGACTGAGGAGGAAATAGTGTTCTGTATGATCAGTGTACAGCTGCACATACACCCGGGTCCACTACGTAAGAAGTGAATCACTCCAACCCTCAATAGCACAGTAGAGGCTCTGATAATGAAGTTGTCGTTGAAAGGAAATCTTGTTGAATTGCGTGAATTTATTTATGCGTTTGAGTCAACAGTTCAAAAAACGTTTAATTCTTCAAGATGCTCTATTATGAAGTCTGCGGCAACTGGAAGATTCTCGAGTGATAATTCTTGACTGTGATTGGAGCCTATGGCCTCAGTGCTTGGCTCCTTAAAATACCAATCATCATCATCATCATCATCATCATCATATCATCATTATCATCGTCATCATATCATCACGGCTATGACAAGGAAAATGAAACAAAAGCAATAACGTTTTGAACATAAACTTTTAGAAAACTTAATGAGTGTGTCAGGCGAAACAAACGCATTCTACAGTGCTATACACTGCTATATCGTGATTTTCCTACAGAAGAGTCGTGAGAATTGTCTCATTTCACAAACGTTTAGATTTCAAAGGGTTCATAGAAATTCAATTACCGCAGAGAAACAACCCAATTAATGTTAACGAACACACACACAGACACCTGAAGGATTTTTTTCCTGTTCTTATTGTTATATTGAAAGAAGTACGTTAACAGAGTTTATTTTGGTCTCTGGAAGAACAATGAGCATATACTTTCCATAGAAAGCTTTTGAAATCCAAGTCATAGTTGCTATTCTATCTACCTTGGGTTAGTTCTCTTTAATTTATTGAGCAGTGTGTATAGCCAACAGGCGAAGTGGAATTGAGAGGTCTCCCAGGATGAATGGATTACGCCGTAAGTTGTCTCAGGCAGGGCACAAATCTTAAAATATTTAACATCACACACTGGTTTTCAAAGTGACTGGCTTATCGCTCTACATCACTTAACCTAGAACGCAAGGCTTGAGTTCTTTACTCCACATGCATAAATAAGTTCATAAAAGAAGCAGTACATAGCGTTGTGGATTTTCCAAATAAGCTGGAAGGACAGGTGACAGACTCATGTATTTGGTACGTGCCAGTTCCATGCCAATGGGTGAAAGCGAGTAGGGGACTCAGTTCAACTCTTTTGTCCCAAACTCATCTACGAGACCTAAATATTTTACTTTTCTAGCTCAACATCATCATCAACAACAACAACAAAAACAACAACAACAACAATATACTCCACAGCAATAAATTAATGAAATATTGAAATATTTAATAACTGAACGGATCCTTCCAACAACATTGTACGTGACAGTTTTTTCGGATCACATGTTTTAACAAAACAACGTTGTGCACAATCCCTTCTGCTGTGGGAATGTTTAGTAATGACAAAGTTTCATGTTGGTTGGCGTGTGACTGTGATGTAAGTCTCAGTATTTCCCAGCAGTTCGAAGGAACAACGTTACAATCGCCCGAAACAAAGATAATACACGCGTTAGTAAACATTCATTGGGAGACGAAAGCATGAATAAATGAAGGAAGAAAGGAAGAAAGGGGCATGTAACGTTTCCAAACGGCAACATAAATAAAAAATCCTACGAAGTATAATCTTCAAGAAACGTCTCTAAATTAGGGAACTCAGGCCAACATGGTAAATACAAAGTTGTAAGCACCACTTTGATTATCTATACAGCTGAAGTATATTTACTTCCAAGGAACAGGTAGTTACAAGTTCGATTAAAAACGTATTGCTAGTTTCCAACATTACATAGTTTTCACTTTGTACAGATAATGCAATACATGGGTACCTACATACTATTATTGTAAATACAGTTACGTATCAACAGTTCTTGTAAGTCAGATATGTGAGGTAAACACGCTTTCTCTTTTTGTTTTCCAGATCAGGAACGGACATGCCGATGCCAGTACGAATGTGGAAACGTACAACATGATTAAAATATGGGGTACTATTAGACGTTTTACAGACTCAGCTCAAAATGACCAGACGAAGATTCTGACCCTGCATTGTTTGAAAAACAACGATATCAACTATCGACGAATGTGGAGTCCATCTCACGTACGATGTGTTCTGTGAAATATTTCATTTCCAGAAACAGTATCAAAACACATATTTGTAAAAAAAGTGATTCCTTGTGGCATGTTTAAAATCACACTACGCAAACTTCAGATGCTTCAAGATAAAATGAAGTTCGGAAATCTTTGGAAGACGGACATAGAACTCACTGTAACAGGTCTAATAAGTTATCAGACGAAACTAGAGAAATTAAATTATTTACACAACTGAACAAAAGGCCTTCGACTAAATTATTACAGTCGAACGTTGTTAAGAATTGCTTTTACCAATAATTTTTTAATCACAACACACAAACAACGTTGTTTCTCTATAACACGTATGTCCATTCATAGTGTTCAGATAAGCCATCTGACATTCTTGAAAATCTTAGTGATGGTGCTTAATGTCGATGAGTTTTATTTTTTTTATATTTACTTCTGCAGTATTGCACACAGAAAAACGTGTTTCCTTTAATTACTATATCTTGTATATAAAATTGGATGTTGGTATATTTCGCTGAAATTTTCACAGCTTGTTCTTATAACATCTGAATGGGAATATGAAGTGGTTTGAACGAAATCTGATTTGTAGTTCGGCACTGAGGATGAGAAGGGGTGAAAAAGAAAATAGGGGAAGATAAGCAAAGCGCAAGACAAGTCTGATCAGCTAGTTGCCTACCCAACAGTATGTGAAGATTATGATGTGTTTCTTTAAACTTATTTCCGCTTTTATCTTCTCTACAATTATATAAAAATGAAAAGTCCAAGTTCTGACCCCATGGAACAGGGGGTGAGAAGGTGAGAAAATGTCGCAAATTACATATATTACGGGTGAATGTGTGTATGTTCACGCATAGCTCTCAACCAAATTTGATACTTATATAACTTACTATCTGCAAAAATTACTGCAGGGACAAGAAACACTAGCACCCCTAAAGGAAGGGAGTGAAACTTAAAAATCCGAAAATGACGATATTAGTGACGAATTCATAGTGTTTGGGGTAGCTGAAATGAACTGTGGCACTCTGAATGCCGTTTAAGTCAAAGTTCGTTTCCAATCAGTATGGTAAACATATTATGACTTACTCTTTGGGAAAGAGAACTGTAGGATAAGACACACATACGGGCGGGATCGTACAATATATAAAATGACTGCCATGACTGACTGACTGACAGAGTGACTGATTCATCATCGCCGAGCCAAAACTACTGGACATAAAGAAATTATATTTTGGGTGTTAAATTTATATTACGATGCAGGTGCACGCTAACGGAGGATTTTTGGATATTCCGCCGCTAAGGGGGTGAACATGGGGGCGAATTTTTAGAATGAGTATCTATATCTCAAAAACCTAACAGTTTAAAGACATGAATATTAGTATTTGGATTCCCCTTTAAAAATAATGGAACACGTATATTTTTGTTTCCGGAAATTCCTTTTAAGGGGGGTGCAGTGAAAAGAGGTTAAAATAGGTTGAATACTTTTTACGAGGATATTTATATCTCAAAAACTGAAGATGTTACAGACGTGCAAATTGGTATTTGGAATCTTCTTTAAAAAAGAACACATTTTTTATGTTTGGAAAATCCAGTTTAATAGGGGTGAACAACATTGACAAAGGGGGCGAGTTTTTGAAAATACTATATATATCTACAGTATTTCTCAGAAAGGTAACATTTTACACACGTGAAAATTGGTATTTGGAACGTCCTGTGGAAGTAAAGAAACACAGGTTATTTGTTTTCGGAAAGTCCGCTTAAGGGGAACTGAAAAAGGGGATTAATTTTTTAAAATGAGCGTATCGACAGCACATCTCAAAAACTTAGCATATTACAGACGTGAAAATTGGTATTTTTAATCACATTTAAAAATAAAGAACCACATATTTTAAACACTTAAGAGAATGGGGTAAACAGGGCTGAAAATGGGCGTGGAATTCGTTTTATTAGGATGTTGATATCTCAAAAATTGAAGATTTTACAGACGTGAAAATTGGTATTTGGAGTCTCATTTCAAACTAAAGAAATACTTATTTTTTTGTCTTCCGAAAACCCACTTAATGGGGTGAAAGAATTGAAAACTTAGTTGAATTCTTTGTATGAGGATAGTTATATTTCAAAAAATTAAAGGTGTTGCAGACGTGAAATTTTGTATTTGGAATCTCCTTTAAAAATAAAGAAACACGATTCTTTTGTTTTCGGAAAATCCACATAGTGGGCAATAATTGAGACATTAGTTGAATTACTTTTTACGAGGATACTTGTATCTCAAAAACTGAAGGTGTTATAAACGTGAAAATTGGTATTTGTAATCTCCTTTAAAAATAAGGAAAGACATATTTTTTGGTTTTCGTAAAATTTACTTTGGTGGATTTGGGGTGGGAAGATGTTACTGAAATAGGTGGAAATAGGTATTTGGAATATCTTTTAAAAATAAACATTTTTTTTTCGACTTGAGAGAAGACTATTTCTCTCACCTACAGTTTTAAGTCGCATCTTAGTCCAAAAGGCAATAGAACAAATGTGGTGTACAGAGACTTTCTGGGGTAAATGAAACTCAGTTCTTCGGTGAGTTTTTATACTTCAGGGATTTTCAGATATTGTCTTAGTACAGTACCGAGGAACGGTTACTTTTATCAGATGACGAAATCCACGCGAGCGAAGCCACGGGTATCTGCTAGTTACTATATACCTATTTTATTTTGCCGCTAATAACGTTGCTGGAGGAACCCACTCAATTATAAAACATAATAGTATTTTGATAAATTCACTGATACATACTCCTCCATAGTTTAACTATACAAATAAATAAATTGATTGTTTTCTCTCGTGGTTGAATTGTTTCTCTATGGTGTCCTGACATTGCTCGGTTAATCGTGTTAATTAACTTTCCTATATTTACTGGCATTGTGTTTCTCATTATCATAATATTAATCTTTTGAAGTCTCCCATACACGTGTTTATCATCATTAGCTTCGTATCTACAAAAAGCCATTAAAATAAATAGATATAGAAATAAATAAGTGCTGAGCTGAGTGGCTCAGACGGTTGAGGCGCTGGCCTTCTGACTCCAACTTGGCAGCTTCGATCCTGGCTCAGTCCGGTGGTATTTGAAAGTGCTCAAATACTTCTGCCTCGTGTCGGTATATATCCTGGCACGTATAAGAACTCCTGATGGACTGAATTCCCGGTTCTCTGCGTCTCCGAAAACTAAAAAAAATGTAGTTAGTGGGACATAAGGCCATTATTATTATTATTATTATTATTGAAATAAATAAGTAAATAAACTAATTTTGATTGTGATTCGAGGAATCCGAGCGTGGATTGCACGGCCAAACATGCCCTCTGTATATTTCAACTCAATATCTGAACTTTTATGGGCTGTGTTCTAAAGACTGGAAAACCTATTTACATTCAAACTCTTAACAAGTCCATACCGAAAATCATGGGTTCTAACTAATCAGAACGTTTCACTGGCGTCATAGAAGCGGCCCGTTTTGACGGCGTTAACAGATAATATACTCAAGACGCATGCTGAGTAATGACTCGGATTAAACCCATCACTGTCAGTATGTCCTTTGGTCTCCCTTATTATGTTTGAATTGATAATACCTTAAGCATCGTATAACCTTCAAAGGAGACGTCTAATATTTTCCAGCCTCATTAAACGTACAAACAAACCCTGCTCTAGTAGCAATGCTGACAGTATATTTACATGTGAAAGCGCAAAGGCGCGACACTGTCAACTAAGGGAATGTTACACCATTAGCAGCTTAAATGAGAGAACAGTTATGTTAGATTTGTTTGTGTGGTTTTAGATGGTTTGCTACCGAAAATACAATCCTTAATCGCCGTTGGGAGCTTGAGGTTTTGGCACATGGCCATTAGTTAACTAATGAAGTTATTTTAAATGTAACAACATTATAATGTATTGAACAGGTAGATTCATAATAAAACTTTATTATTGTATATCAACAGATTTCAATACGGATTAAAACATGAGATTAGTCACTTGCAGTGTAGTGTGTTGTCTGAATATGAAGAGTAAATTGTTGGGAAAAACACAAACACTCAGTACCCGACCAAGAAGTATTAACCAGACGCGATTAAATTCCCCTACTCGACTGGGAATCGAACCCGGAATCCTCTGAACCGAAGGCATCAACGCTGACAATTCAGCCAATGAGTCGGACACACTAATAAATAAATTTATTTGTCATCATTTTATTGGAAAAATACCTACTTCCCCAAGTGCTCGTACATTGAGGTCCCACTGGCAGAGGAACGCACACTATGGCGTGAATGTCTACTACATCGATGATAAACAACACGCTCCCACGTGGAAAGAAAACAATTTAGCTCGTTAAGTGTTGTGTGCGGTATTACGTCTTACCATGTATGGGCTTGTTTGTGATCATGATCAGCTCATGGTCAGTATACGATATGCCATCGGTGTGGAGTGAAGTGGAGTTATGATGAAATTTCTCATATCAGATAATGAACGATGTCGGAGATAACCGTATTTCATATTGAGTCTGCTATTTCACTTAGATTTTCGGTGAAAATTAAAAACCTTTAATTAATGTATTGCCTTGCGGGAAAAGTTGCGTGGTAAGTTTTAATAATAATATACGTCAATTTTAGGGTCCGGCTCCATGGCCAATTGTTAGCATGCTGGCCTTTGGTCACAGGGGTCCCGGGTTCGATTCCCGGCAGGGTCGGAAATTTTAACCATCATTGGTTAATTTCGCTGGCACGGGGGCTGGGTGTATCTGTCGTCTTCATCATCATTTTATTCTCATTACGACGCGCAGGTCGCCTACGGGAGTCAAATCAAAAGACCTGCATCTGGCGAGCCGAACATGTCCTCGGACACTCACAGCACTAAAAGCCATACGCCATTTCTTTTGTTTCATCAGTTTTAGGTGGTAAAACGGACAGGAATAGCTTCATACTGTGTACGAGAAGTTTCGTACCGAGCGAGCTGGCTACGCGGTTCGCGTCACGTAACTGTGAGCATGCATCATTTTCTGTGTAATATACTTTTTTCACGAAACGTAAAGAAATTGCAGCCCCAAAATATTGTACTTTAGAGGAAGGAAAGAGTTCTACACATGTACGGAAGGTCTTCGACTCGAAACCAACATTGGACATGGAGTATTGAGTCAGTTTGATATCAGGCCCGGGCTCCGCCTACGCACCCAATGACCCAATGAGCCATCTGGACCTCCTGCAAAATCTGTCCAACGTCATCGTCCTCAGTGCCATACAACCCCAACCTTCTTCTGACGTAGCTCTGATGGTTCGGAAGTCCACCGTACCAGGTTGCCCCTCAACTTTCTCATGCTTCTCAAAGGTATTCGGACCGGGTTAGGGGCGCGCAGCTGTCAGCTTGCAACCGGGAGATAGTGGGTTCAAGACCCCCCGCTTCCTTCCCATTCCTAGCTCGTCGCCAGAAGACCTGTATGAGTCGATGCGATGTAAAACAAGCATTAAGAAATGACGTCTAGCGAAAAGATAATGAAGCTAAAAATATGACAGTTGTTCCTTCGATTATAATGCTTTTCACACACTCACACTACAAAAGTACTTGCTTTTCTTGTCCTCAAATAACGCTTGAGAGTACGTTATACCAAGACTCATTGCAATAGCTCTATGCCCAGGTTCCAAGTAATTATTTACAGATACAATCATCAGTATCAAAACTGCAATAACACAGATTATTTATACATTTTACACACACAAGATATACGTGGGGCTCATGTGAACTTAAAATATAACAATGGAAACCGTGTTTTTAGCATTTGTTTTGGCTTTAAATAAAAATTTAAAAAATGAACAATCTCATATTCATTCTGCGTTAATGGTAATGTAGTTAACAGTACTATCCGAATATCTTTTTTAATTTTTATTTGCTCTAAGTCACATCGACATGTACAGGTCTTACGGCGACGATGGGACAACAAAGGCGTAGAAAGTGGAAGGAAGCGGCTGTAGCCTTAATTAAGGTAGAGCCCCAACATTTCCCTGGCGTGAAAATGGGAAACCACAGAAAAACATCTTCAGGGCTACCGACAGGGGGTCTTGAACCCACTATCTCCCGGTTGCAAGCTGACAGCTGCGCGCCCCTAACCCGGTCCGGATACCTTTGAGAAGCATGAGAAAGTTGAGGGGCAACCTGGTACGGTGGACTTCCGAACCATCAGAGCTACGTCAGAAGAAGGTTGGGGTTGTATGGCACTGAGGACGATGACGTTGGACAGATTTTGCAGGAGGTCCAGATGGCTCATTGGGTCATTGGGTGAGTAGGCGGAGCCCGGGCCTGATATCATACTGACTCAATACTCCATGTCCAATGTTGGTTTCGAGCCGAAGACCTTCCGTACATGTGTAGAACTCTTTCCTTCCTCTAAAGTACAATATTTTGGGGCTGCAATTTCTTTACGTTTCGTGAAAAAAAGTGTATTGCACTGATAATGATCGAATTGCTCATATGAAGCAAGTGACCGTAAATGAACGCTAATTTGTTCCGTGGCAGGAAGAAAGTAATTAATTCAGCTAGCCCTATTTACAGGCCATGAAATCATAACCGAGGTAATAAAATCCGATGTTTTTTGCGCTCATACCCGAACAATTCGCCCATAATTCTCTCTGCAGATTATATACAATAGAAACAGTGGTGTGGCATGGAAAGTTATGGTCATTTTATATAGCAGTTCAATTGTCATTGCGGTTAGAATGAGAACTCATTAGCTCATATCAGAGTCAATTTGCCGGCCCCGGGGTGTAGGGGTAGCGTGCCTGCATTTTTACGAGGAGGCCCCGGGTTCGATTTCCGGCTAGGTCAGGGACCTTTACCTGGATCTGAGGGCTGGTTCGAGGTCCACTCAGGCTACGTGATTTGAACTGAGGATCTCTTTGACGGTGAGATAGCGGCCCCGGTCTAGCAAGCCAAAAATAACGGCCGAGAGAATTCGTCGTACTGACCACCCGACACCTTGTAATCTGCAGGAATTCCGGCTGAGCAGTGGTGGCTTGGTAGGCCAAGGCCCTTCAGGGCTCTATTGCCATGGGATTAGGTTGAGTCACTTATACGATTTAATATCCAATCTCTAATCATATAGATTTACGCTAATAATCTTGAAGGAAGATTGGAGAACAGATATTAATGTACGTTCAGAGGGCGTTGGAGAAAGGCAAATTATGAGTAAAGTTACTATAATTAAGAATGAAGTAGAACAATACGTAAAAGCGTTTGATACAAAGTATTTATGAATCATATTGCAGCGTAGTATATGCACATTTTCTTTTCGTAAATCAGGGGCATTGCGTGCTCGTAGTACACCACCATTCACTGGAGGTTGTAAGATACTTCTAGAGATTGGTACAACATTATAATATTTAATTACTGAATTCCGTATCATCAGCTGAGTGTTACTCTCATCATAGGGTAAGACACTGGAGTATTCCTGTTGTCTTAAGGATCAGTAAACTATAATTATGTACTGTATGGTTTTATAAGAATTAGTGGGGAAATTGTATGAAATTTGAAAATCAAAATGAGACTTAGAATCTGCGTTCAATAATTACACTTGGAAAAATTTGATAGCTTTTGTACTGAAATTTGAATAAGTTCGAAAATATTAAATTTCCTCTTTTTTATAATCTAAAGTACATTTTCTTCACTTTAGTATTCCCCCATCTGCATTCTGCACTGTGAATCAAATGGAAAAATATTGTAAATTTGTCTTGGAAGAATTTCACCAATTAAATTCTTTTAAAATATAATCAGGCCATTCTTATGATTAAAAATCCCATGTCTTCTTTCCTTTTATAGGTTTAAAATAGCAGACTCATCATTACGCTCTGGATCGTCTGAGGTCGTACACACGTACACGATGTAGTTAGCCAAAATGTCTCTGGACTCTTAGAGACGTATTTATCTAATTCTACATTAAACGGATATCTTCAGAAATTCTTTGTTACGTTATAAGCGGTTTTCCCTCCACACACAGAGATTCAGAAACCCGTAAGGATCCTACAATCACTTTTAAGAATTAATCAGATTTTATATCGCTGCTGTTTGCCAGGCATTCCAACTTGTCCCTTTAAAGAAATCAAGATATTCCGCACAAAAACGTAGAGGAAATGTAGGTGGAACAATCATGAAGGACAAAACACGAACGTGTGTTCTCTAAAGTTTGAGGCGGAATTACGTCCACTGCAGTTTTTTTTATCAAATGAACAATTACCACCCAATTTTCTTTCAGTATAAGAAACATTCTTACGTAGTATTCATTCTGGTTTTGCTGTTTATCGTGCAAAATTTTGGAACCATATTGTAAAGGATCGTTATTAACAGAAGGTTGGAATATCTAAAATCAGATTACAAGCCAAGTAAATGGTGTGGTTACCCAAAATATCCCTGGACACTTACATGGAAGAAGAACATAATATTAAAATAAGTAATACATCGATCAGAATGGTAGAGAACATAGAAGGAAGGTGTAAAATTTATAATAAATGAGAGTTTCACATTGTCTAAGGATAGACATATTTGAATTTTCACAAGCTGAAAACTAAGCGAAGCTTGAACAATATTGTCATTTACCTCAGTTTGCATCAGGATGTTTTTGAATAGACTGCATTTTATTATCTGTGAAGAAAATGTGCGAAGGTAGGCTATGGCCAGCTCCTCTCCATTTCTCTCTCTCTCTCGCCCACATGCGCCTTTATTGCTACATAATTCGTATATTATTTCTTGCTTAACTACTTTACATTTCCTCAGAACTCCTTTGTCCAAGAATTAATTTATGTTTTCTTCAAATTAAGGAAAATATTTTCGCATTACTACATTTTTCAGACACTATCATACCGATACGTGCTGTGACAGGTAGTGTTAATTATCCTCAAAGAACATTCCAATTTAGTACTTAGCATACTTTCATTTTACAATGTGTTTTACCCTCCAGTCTGCAAGCTTTTATGAGTAGCTAAGAACAGTCACTGTGTCGTGACCTACCTGTCCAGTAGGACGTTCTTGTGGCTGGTCATCAACCGATAAAGTTGATGTATTGTCCCTCCCACCGAGCGGTCCTGTAGAGAGATAATTTGGTAGGTACGTGACCACGGAACTCCCGAAATAAGAACATGAAGTCCAAAACTACTGTCCTTTATTAAGTAGGACGATGACAACTAGACTATATACGTAGGTGGATCAAAAGGTTAGTTGCACTAACGCGCCGCAGCAGCGCGCTGTCTCGCAAACGTGGGCACAACAGAGAAAGGGACAGACACTGCCCACACGTCTGTTAGGCAGGTTGCTGTGGTGTCTCGTCCAGTATTGTGTGAATAGCGGCCAAATGCAATGGCGCGTCAACTGGACGTTCAATCCAAATATGAGGTGCGTGCGACAATCCAATTCCTATGGGCCAACGGGAAGAATTGCACGGAAATTCATCGTTAAATTAGTGCTATGTATGGGGAGCGGGCGATTTCCCGGCACGGTATCGTAAACTGGTGTCAGCAATTCGAAGCTGGACGCACGGATATCACGGAGAACCATCGTGAAGGCAGGCCCGCAACGTCCAGGACCCGTGCAAAGGTCAACAGTGTGAACGCGATCATTAGGCAGAACCGGCGCATTGAAATTAAAGAAATCGCGACGCAGTTGAACATGTCGTATGGCAGTGTGTTCGCCATTGTTCACGAGGACCTTGGATATCGTAAGCTGTGTCAAGGATGGGTACCACGTCTTCTCACCGACGAGCACAAGGGACAACGTTTCCAATCGTCCCTGGCATTTTTGCAACGCTATGCCGCAGACGGCAACGGGTTTCCGCGGCGAATCGTCACAGGCGAAAATAAATTCAAATACCTTGGAGAAATCATTCAACCTCCTGGATTAAGCCGTGAAGTAAATAAGGAGAGAATTACTAAATTACAGAAAGCATATCGAATCACTTAGAACACATACTGCATAACTAAAATCATTATCTTGGAAAACAAAACTAAAATATTATAATACAGCAGTAAACCCTGAAGCATTATACGCATCGGAAACCTTAATCATTGGCGGTAGATCACTGATAAAAGATATAAAAAAGCAAGAAAGAAAAATTTTACGGAAAATTTTTAGCCCAGTCTCCACAGAGGGAGCATGGATGAAAAGAAAACCTCATAAAATGTATTGCCATACTGAAAGAATCTCAGACACTATCAGGAATAGGAGGTTGAAATTATATGGTAACTTTCTCAGAATGAACAATGATAGACTGACCGAAAACATTCTAAATATTGCCCTCACACTGAAAGTCAAGAAAAACTGAAATAGAAATGAGAACTGAAATGAAATAGAATTAGATTTTCAGGAAATCAACATCAACCAGGAAACTGTGAAGAACCGATCTGCTTCGAGAACACTGATAAATAACCATTGTTTCCCGGAGCCAAGCCAACGGCCGTAGCCGTGTTGAAACACCGGATCCCGTGAGATCTCCGAAGTTAAGCAACATTGGGCGTGGTCAGGAGTTGGATGGGTTGCCACGCACTGTTGGTTGGGGGGTAAGGGAATGGAGGAGCGGAAAGGAACTGGCCACCCTACCGCACGTAATCTCCGGCTCAGGAACACCTCTGCGGAGTTTCGGACCTGACTTCGGGCAGAATAACCCTTACTTACCCGGAGCCAAAAGCTAGAACTAATTAAACCTGGACAGAAGAACGTAAGAAGAATTTCAGTAGGAGGACGAAGAGATTTTGGGAAGAGAAGAAAGCAAAATCATCACCTAAATAAGTTCAAGCGTGCTCTTCGGTTGGGCATAACGATGTGATAATAATAATATGTATATATAAATTACTTTTCTACTTCTACCGCTTTTGCTACATCTGTGGCGTCGCGGGTGCGAACTGAGTCACACACACTCTCTCACACACACACACGCGCGCGCGCGCGCGCGCGCGCGCGGATTTAACCCTGTTTTACTGCCGGATGCCCTTCCTGACGCTAACCCTATATGGAGGGATGTAATAACTATTGCGTGTTACTCTGGTGATCGGTAGCTTCGTGTGTTGTCTGAATATGAAGAGGAATTTTTTGGGAAAAATAAAAGTCCCCAGTCTCCGAGCAAGAAGAATTAATCAGACGCGATTAAAATTCCCGACCCGATCGGGAATCGAACCCGGGACCCTCTGAACCGAACGACTGAACACTGACCATTCAGCGAATGAGTCAGACGATACTATTATTATTATTATTATTATTATTATTATTATTATTATTATTATTATTATTGCTATTATTAATATTATAATTATTATATTTTCCACTGTTGCCTGATGTAAATGTCTGTCTGTTAGGTCATCAGCCCAGAGGCTGGTTGGATCCCCAAATAGCACCACCAAATGTTATGCGGTTATAAGGAAACCCTAAAAACCAATGGCAGCACCGAAATGAGGCGTACTAGGCAAGATGAGGAGTGAGGTAGTTTGCCAATGCTTTCCTCACTGGGTTAGAAAGTACTATTGCAGCACGACTGACCCTATGAGCAGCACCTTTCATAACACTCAGATGCACTAGTCGTGCTCTGAATGTCATTACTCAGCACTACCCATACCCCAGCACTTCCATATTGTCACAGCCATGGATGTTGACAGGGACTTCCGTGGAAGCTACACTTTACTCTTGCCTGTGCCAAGAGATGGATGCAAAAGTACTGTATCTATCAAAAAATGACAGCAGGCAGCTGATATAAATATTGACTTATTATTCAAGAATCTCTGAAAGCGATTTAACAACGTGCACTCACCCTGACTCTCGTCTGCTTCATCTTGAGGTTAACGGTACAAATTACTGCTTAGGAGAATGCAGGTCTAGTCTCCGTCTTACAAATTTGATGTTGGTTCCTCGATCTGGAGTATGTTTCACGAAATCTTCCATATACCCAAGACAGTTAAGATATTAACCAATTTCATCTGTCATGCAAGCCATCGTCTAAATTACTTGCGCTCTTCAGTAAGTCAGCATGTTTTTTTTTCAATGATTATTGCTGTTGGTATCAAAGATATAGTTGTGAAGGAACACCTATACCTGTGATATATCTCAGGTTGAAAGCATTGCACACGATCAGAATGTTTTTAAGGAACAGTACGCTATTGTCTGATGTAGTGTGGATAGATTAATAGCCACCCTACCACCTGTGAATTTCGGCAGTGGTTGTGTGACCGATCATGTCGCAAACACCTGGAGCTAATTAAGGAACTAAACGTTCGATGATACTTGCACTTCTTTATTTTTTACAAATTTGTTGTGCTTGGTATGAAAATGGGAAACTACGGAAAACCCTCTTTAGCCCTGCCCACAGTGGGGTTCGAACCCAATATCTCCCGAATGAAAGGTCACAGCTACGCGACCCTAACTGCACGTCCAATATTCTCGGTACTAGCACAATTTACGGACAAATTTGTCTAATTACAGTATTTAGCGTGTGGGATCCAAAGGATTCCTTTTATTCCATAATTTAAAGACGTTCAAGGTCGAGAGCAATTGACCTGATATGTTTCTTCCCCAACTAAAATTTGTTCTTTCCTCTTTTACATTAAAATATCTGCTTTTACTGTCAACAAGTAGAATTTTTTTGTTGCCCCTTTTTGATGTCCGTGAAACTGTGATGACTACCGTACACGTGACTTGCAGGGGTCCGAGTGCTTGCTGGTGTTTCATCACGCTTCTGAATTCCTTTTATTTGGTGTGTAAGTTCCTGCCGGTTTGTGCGTTGCAATTAGCGCTGTAGATCTGTTGCTGGTAGCCTAGCATACATATATCAGTTTCAGAATAACGGTCTTGTTTAGACGATTTATTGTTAACGAGGTGTAAATATTAGATCAATAATATCAACGCCAATATCCTATTTCCTCTCAAGTAGATATTACTATTAAATACATGTTATTTTCTTTCTTCTTTCTTCGCCCTTTATTCTCTTTTTAATTTTATCTCCCTTCAGTCACTTTTGAATGATGGTGAATGTACAATATTCTAAAACTAAGCTTTTAATTTTACAACGTCGTAACCATTGCCACACAACCTCCTGTTTATATGTTGTATCTGAACCATAGGAATGTGACTTTTCATTTCGAAATTCCTTCTGCATTGGCCAGGATTCGAACTGTGGTCACTTTCCCGAGAAAGCCAGCAACAAAGCTACTCAGGTGTCAGTGTCCTGAAAGTAACGGTACTAGTGTAACACTTCTAGTTTTGGAACTATATTCAAAATGCATATCAATTATTTTAAAACTTGATCCTAGAAATGCTCGAATCGTTGAACTCCCGGTTTGAGTGGCTCAGACGTTAGAAGCGCTAGTCTTCTGGCACAAGTGGGCTGGTTAAATCCCGGTTCACTCTGGTGGCTTTTTAAGATGTTCAAGTAGATTTATCGCCACGTAAAATAAATCGTGTGAGACATAATTTCGGCAATTCGGCGTCTCCAGAATCCATAACAGTGGGACGTAACACCAATAACATTATTGTATTATACCTGAATAATGACTCACTCGTGGCTTCCCACGTAAGCAATTTCTATTTTAAGACTTTATACATTTCCCTCGCAAATTTCCTGATGTAGGCTACGTAGTTAGGTTAGTACAATTTTCTGGCGGCTTGTCTGTTAGCTCACTCGTTTCTCCCCCTGCCATGTTTAAACCATTTCTCAGCTTCCACTATAACGGCAACAACTCCTAAATAGTACATGAAAATAGAGTAAACTATTTACTGTACTGAGGATGACGTGATTAACCTGAAAATAAGCTTTCTAATTTTATGATTGACGCTTTTCTGCAAACTATGACATAAAACGCCAATTGAGAGGACCACCATTTACAGGTAGGTACACACCACTACAGACGTTTTTTTTAGCGCTCTTTGTGCTCAACAATTCTTCTACTCATGCTTGGGGTCTATCGTTAACGATTTAAGCAGGGTAAACCAGGAAAGCGCTCGTATAGCCTATTTTTTCTTTGGCTTGCTTCACGAAAATCACGACTGCTTGACTCCTTCTTGTCGTACGTTAATGTTTCATAGACCTAATCTTTCTTCAACAAATGCTCTGCATAACGGTGAAAACCCCGTATCGAAGTCTGTACGACATTTTTCGAGATAAAATTATCCAAACATGTGCACCGACCAGGGACTTCATTTTATATGAATAGATACTCTACCTTCTGTCCGACTCCTTTGCTGAATGGTCAGCATTGAGGCCTTTGGTTCAGAGGATCTCGGATTCGATTGCCGGCAGGCTCGGGGATGTTAATCGCGTTTGGTTAATATTTCTGGCTCCGGGACTGGGTGATTGTGTTTAT
The DNA here is from genome assembly GCF_040414725.1 of Anabrus simplex. Lineage (NCBI taxonomy): Eukaryota > Metazoa > Arthropoda > Insecta > Orthoptera > Tettigoniidae > Anabrus > Anabrus simplex. The sequence continues at coordinate 936,231,579 of NC_090266.1, forward strand.
CCCAGCACTGTCTTCTTCACAACACATAACACCACCAACCACCACAGAAACACGCAATAGTGGTTACATCCCTCCACATAGAGTTGGCGTCAGGAAGGGCATCTGGGCGTAAAACAGGGTCAAATCCACATGTGTGACACAGTTCGCACTCTCGACCTCACAGGTGTGGGAAGAGCGGTAAAGGAAGAAGAGATACTCATCCTTCTCTTCTTCATACTACTACTACTTCAGTACTACTAATAGTGCCCTTTTAGTAGTGTTACTAAGAAATGTGTAGAATTTAATGGCATAAGAGTGCTATTCGTTATTGGAGTTCTGCAGTGTTGCCAAACTAAAAAGGAATAGTTCGTTGTTCACAGAGAAGTAAGGAAGATAAATTAGGCCCACTATCAATGGATATAAAACATTGCCGATCAAGATTCTACACTAACTGTGAAACAAACGTGCAATGATGGGTAGTCAGTGTGGCGATCCTATCTTAATCTTCAGATTATGACTCGTACGATGTGCTGAGTACAGTAATGTAACACAACAGTAACTGTAAACACTAACATTGTCGCAATTAGCTAGCAGGAATAAGTATTGAATAGTATAAAGCAGCTGACAAGAACGATACATTGCAACTTAATACTTCTTACAGTTCCGGGGAATCAAAGTCGCTTTTTTCGTTCGTCACTGTTCATTATGGAATTATTATTGGTAGATTACTAGAATTTAAAATAAACTCCTGTGAAAAGGAATACCCGACACCTACATGTCTTCAAGGGTTGTAAAAGTAGTTAGTGGGAGGTAAAACGAGTAATATAAAGATTATCGCTTATATGAAAATGGAAATCCACAGCCTGCTTCCATTTTCAACCGGTCAGCAATGGAATGAATGAAGCCCCCATCTAGCGGCGAGGATAGGAACTGTTCCGTCTGCCCAAGCCTGTCGCACTAATATGGGGCAATGATTAATGTCTAGCAGATGAAATGATATTGGGCAGTGTTGCTGGAATGAAATATGACAGGGAAAACTGGAGTAGACGGAGGAAAACTAGTCCCGCCTCCGCTTTGTCCAGCACAAATCGCACATGGAATGACCGGTATTTAAACCACGGAACCCAGCGGTGAGAGGCCGGCGTGCTGCCGTCTGAGACACGGAGGCTTATATCGCTTATATTAATACAAGCAAATTCAACCGAAATTGGACCTGTATTCAAGGAATTTGTTTACCTGTGAGTGGTTTGCTCTTCTCTGTAGCACCTATTGTTAATTTCGAAATAAAATATATGAAATAGAGTTCAACAATACTACTAATAATGATACTTTTAGTTGTCTCATGCCCGTTCTAATATGAGTGGTCTTAAGAGACATCGAAATATCGGTTGTTATCCAGGAGTTAATGTACTGGACGTCAACGACTTGAAGTTAAATGCTTTTTAGCATCATCGAACTCAGTTTGGATCGAACCTGTTATCTTATGAACTTAAGAATAACGACTTACAAAGTGTGCCACTAGCGCTGGCTAAAAGGAGATAAGTGACAACTGAAAGAAACCTGTTTCCTTAATAGAGAAAGGAAGCCTTTTTAAGGGGAAAATTTACAAATATATCGATATTTCGTCAACCACGTAAAACAGGACTGCGGTTAATGGACATCCGTCTTGGGGAAGAAACTCTCTTTGACTGTTCAATTTCCTCATCATGAGTGCGCGAGCAACATCTTATTGGATAATGCATTCTTGCCGTATGGCCTTGTAAGACACTGAGTTCTGTGTTCATCTCAGTTCTTCTCCTACAACCAATTCTTCTTTCTTCCTGTCACATTTTACATTTTCACAGTCATGCTAATTATTTTCTAAACTGACAAATGTGTATGTTATACTTACAGGTTAATGGGAAAAAAGAAACACATCTAATAAACTTCAGACAAATACGTAGTACAAATGGTAAACAGGACAACATAGCAGTACCTGTATTGGATGTCCGACTCGTTGGCTGAATTATCAGCGTACTGCCTTCGGTTCAGACAGTCCCGGGCTCGATTCCCAGCCTGCTCGGGGATTTTAACCTTCATTGGTTATTTCCATTGGCCCGGGGGCTGCATGTTTGTGCTGTCCCCAACATCCCTGCAACTCACACACTACACATAACACTATCCTCCACCGCAATAACACGCAGTTACCTACACATCGAGGATGCCGTCTACCCTCATCGGAGGGTCTGCCTTACAAGGGCTGCACTCGGCTAGAAATATCCACACGAAATTATAATTATTACCTATATTGGATAGAACTTTATATAGAAATCTCGTTAAATTTAATTCTACAGCAGTGTTAAAATTATTAGACTCGACGAGTAAACGTCAGATTCTTAATTTTGATTTTTTTTTTGCTAGTTGCTTTACGTCGCACCGACACGACGATGGGACAGGAAACGGCTAGGAGTGGGAAGGAAGCGGCCGAGGCCTTAATTAAGGTACAGCCCCAGCATTGGCTTGGTGTGAAAATGGGAAACCACGGAAAATCATCTTCAGGGCTGCCGACAGAGGGGTTCGAACCTACTATCTCCCGAATACTGGATAATGGCCGCACTTAATTTTGATTTTACGCCTTCCGATTTTAACATGCACTCTTCAATATTTCAACGTAAGTATTAGTAGTGTTAACTGAGCTGTGCGGAATAAGAACTTCCAAAAATTCCCTTGACGACATATCTTTTTGTTTGGTTTGCTGACACCCTTACTGTATATCCTCAGTTTCTTTTAGACAGGATACTTACAGCTCAGAAGTTCTAAATACAACAAAACGAATGACATCGGTGAGAAATAAAGGCAAGCATTCACTAAAACACTTTCAACGGTTTCATTTTATTAAAACACACCTAAAAAAGATTCAAGAGTCACCGAAATTGAACCTATGAACTGATGTAGAAGTTTAAAAGATGACGGCAGAAACCAGTAATGTCTTTTATAGAAGAAGACTTCTGACGATTTAATTTAACACATAATTTTTTTTTTAAATTTCGTGTGGCTATTTCTAGCCGAGTGCAACCCTTGTAAGGCAGACCCTCCGATGAGGGTTGGCGGCATCTGCCATGTGTATGTAACTGCGTGTTATTGTGGCGGAGGATAGTGTTATGTGTGGTGTGTGAGTTGCAGGTATGTTGGGGACAGCACAAACACCCAGTCCCCGGGCCATTGGAATTAACCAATGAAGGTTAAAATCCCCGACCCGGCCGGGAATCGAACCCGGGACCCTCTGAACCGAAGGCCAGTACGCTGACCATTCAGCCAACGAGTCGGACATTTAACACATGACAGTGGCTCATAGCAAAGCAAAACAGAAAATAGCAGTTTTTATGACCAGTGAAAATTCATTCTATCAAACTATGAAAATAATAATGATTAGCCTTGAGTCTAATAATTTTTACGCCTCAGTACATTGAACACAACCATATGTGCATCGTAAACAATAATGCTTTCAGCACTTACGATGTGACTTACACAATCCGTTACACGTTTAGGTGACACAGGGTAACCTGATCGGTGTATTGTGTTCTCTTTGTAGTTTCGGTTTATTATTATTATTATTATTATTATTATTATTATTATTATTATTATTATTATTATTATTATTATTATTATTATTATTTTGTATCGGCCTACTGAGGACCACGTTAATTAAACTGTCTTTTCTGGGCTTTGATCTTTGCTTAGTGTTCCTTCAGTCTTTGCCGGTCTTTCACTTTTCTTTCCTCAGTCCACGTCTTTTCCGTCTTCAACTTTGGCCTTTCTTGAAATCCCCGATAAAAAAAGGCAAACATTCACTTTTTCTATAAAGCACATTACTGGCTTCAGCCGTCATAATTTAAACTTCTACCTCAGTCGTAGGTTCATTTTCGGTGACTTTCGTATCTTATTTTAGGTGTGTTTTAATAAAATAAAAACATTGAAAATGCTTTAGTGATTATCTTAGTCTTCAGAATGGTGAAGGGCAAAAATTGATTATTTTATTCATGCAGTATTTAATCGATATGTATAAGAAAGCCACAATCGGAAACGCCATTGAACTTTTATGAAGCCAGGTTGCAATTACGATTAAGACTAGGATTTGAGTTCTGGTGAATTACATTTATTTTTTAGGCTCATCTCAACTTATCGAGTTCAAGTAAGATATTTTTACGAAGTACCATGACAAACTCATAATTTTCCAGGCTTTGCGAACTGATGTCTCTCATTTTAAAGGAGCAAGCAGCTTTACATGACTGTTGATATCGTGATCAGAGCCGCAGGACTTCAAGTTTTACCTGTAGTCGAACCAAGTGGACGTAATTTCTTATTTTAAAACTCCCGCTTGCATTGACAGGCATTCGAACCACGGCTGCCTTGTGAGTAACCAGTAATTATGTCACTCAGCTATCACGCCCCTCCCTCTTCCCCTTCAAAGTTTGAAGTATCCTAGCGAATACCAATAAGTGAATTGCGTAGAACCATATCCAGTGTTGCTCGTCCTGCAAAGTGGCTTCTACATGCTCGTATATCAAAATAGAAAAAAAATCGATTTTATGTCGATGCACATACGGAAATGGAGCGATCAACTTAACAGGCTTTGATGGACTTACGATCTTTTCTTTGGGAAAGAAATAATCATTGACGTTTATAACTTATCATGTTACTCACTCTTCTGTATGAGCAGACTCTCATAAAAGCCTTCGTTTGGAATTTCATATTGCAGAAGATGGAGATGAAATACAGGGTATAAAGCTTGTAGGCCCTAATATCTGTAGTTATTAAAAACGTTGATCCTTCAGTTAGTTCTGATCTCAGTGAAGGAGAAAGCAGGAGATATAGAGCTATTGTGAGTGGGCTGGAAAGTTTACACTGGAGTAAGCATATACTAGGTGTAATAAACGTGACGAAAGAATATCGCATGCTGTAGACTGGTGGCCAAGGTAAAAGGAAGGGTTTTCTTTGTCGGCAGTACTATAGTATTGAAAAATATTTTAATTAGTTGACGTGGCTACTTACCACAGGGATAGGAATCACTTAGTCATCAGCCTCATGTAATTATGAGTATGAAACCTCTCAGGCAAGTTGTGATTCGTGATCTGAGTTGCACCATATGTAACTGTAAGATCTGAGAAATCATAAAATATTAATACTCTGAGTATAAGCATTTGAATACTAAATTTCCTAACGGAGCAATGTACTTCACTGGAAGCTGCATGATATGAATTACCTTACGCATGATTTTTAATTGGAACGTCCAGATCCATGGATAAATGGTTAGCGTGCTGGCCTTTGGTCACAGGGGTTCCGGGTTTGATTCATGGCAGGGTCGGGTATTTTAACCATAATTGGTTAATTTCACTGGTACGGGGACTGAGTGTATGTGTCGTCTTCATCATCATTTCATCCTCATCACGATACGCAGGTCGCCTACGGGAGTCAAATAGAAAGACCTGCATCTGGCGAGCCGAACTTGTCTTCGGACACTTCCGGCACTAAAAGCCATACGCAATTTTTAAATTGGAACAGTTTGACATATCCTAACTTACTGGAGTAATCAAGACATTTCAATAATCAGTCATGATTGCATGACTGATTAGGCTTTATCAAAATATTGTTTAACAAAATGAAGGGGGTTACTAAACATGTTCTTCCAGAAGTATTTAAAATATAAATTGTGTGAGATATATCATTTCGTAAAAAAATTTTCTCTGAGTGACATTGGTGTGAGTGCCGGCCCCGTGGTGTAGGGGTAGCGCGCCTGCCTCTCTCCCGGAGGACCAAGGTTCGATTCCCGGCCAGGTCAGGCGTTTTTCTCTCGACCTGAGGGCAGGTTCGATGTCTACTCAGCCTACGTGATTAGAATTGAGGAGCTTTCTGAGAGTGAGATGGCGGCCCCGGTCTCGAAAGCCCAGGATAACTGCCGAGAGGATGCGTCGTGCTGACCATATGACCCCCTCGTAATCTGCAGGCCTTCGGGCTGAGTAGCGGTCACTGGGCAGGCCAAGGCCCTTTCAAAGGCGTTAAGCCCCGTGGGATTCGGTTTTTTGGACGTTGGTGTGAATGATTTAGTGACTCCAATGGAGAAACTCCACTTAAGAGGATCTACATAATGAAAAATATAAGGTGGTTATTTTCCATGCACGGATTGGTTGCTAATAATCAATCCTAAGTATGACGAAGAAAGGAGCATGGAAATACTCAGTTAAAAGGGACAGCATCTCACTACGGTTCGGAAGTGGGAATTCTGTGAAATTTACAAACTCCAACTTTGCACATAATTTCCACGTGACATTAACGCGAATTCCTCCCCAGTATCCTTACCAGTATTACCATACGTAAAACTAGTCATACGAGTGCTGATAAACTATTCAAGATTTAAAAAAAGAATGATCCCAGGTAGGAAATATACAGAACTAACTGAATGTCCATTTACAAGAGCCAAAATTATGCACAAATGTTAAATCAGTCGTTTTATGTGGATGTGAAAGGTGGAAATTTACAGGGACTCCCACTAACTCACTACAGACCTTTATAATAAGTCGTTATCTGCAACGCATCATTAAAATCAGATGTTCATAACCTGTATCCAAATAAGACCTATGGAATGCTACATACGAGATCCTAGTTGCAGTCGAAATTATGAGGAGAAATAGGAGGTAGGTCTGTCTCACACTGAGAAAACCAAAAATAGATTTGTGTTGGAACTCCCAAGGAACAGTAAAGAGAGGTCATGCAAGACAGACTTAGAAAATAACTGTGGAAGGAGAGGTGTTTGAAATGGGGAAAGCTTGGAAGGAAGTGACAGCATTTCTAAATCTAAGATCAAAATTGGCATGTTTCAGGGATGCCCTTCCGATGGAAACAAGAGTAATTAAGTCAAGTCAAGTCAACGTAAGTTTATTTAACTAAACTACTAAGCTAAATCTACGAGTTTCATTATCACTCTTCTCTAGGCTACTTTAGGATTTTAGTATGATATAGTTGTCCAACTTTAGTTTCCGGGTCGTTTCTGCGATAAAAGACTGAGTATACTCACTCTCTTAAGGACAAAGGTCGACTCTCCTGTGTCTTACTATGATTTCCGAATAAGAATACCTGTTTGTTACGAAGCATGTAAGACACAGATGCTTCCAATCCAAGCATTAAATAATAGACATAACATGATGGATGATCAAGGAACTAAGCCACTAAGGTGCCTCACTCAGCTGAATAATGGCTCACGTTGTATGAACAAGGATTCGATATTATGCCTGAGTATGATAGTCATTTAATTATGACCATTATTGAACTATAACTGAAACTATGCAATTTCGATTTATTCAAGAAGTACAGAGACTAAAAAATTGAAAAAATTAATGAGCTATCATATACAAGTATGAAGTATACTAGGCTGTGCATCAAGTAACTCACTACTAGTCGTCATTTGGACAAGTAACTGAAGGTACACTTTTCTCAGAAGCCATGGAACCTACAAATATTATGTTGTAGATATCCAAATGCTTTGTATCTATATGACAAGTGAATTATATTCTAATAATAATTAAAATTTAGGCTGATAAAATATTAAATGCGGGAACATAGAATATCGTGCGGTCATTTCATAAGGAAGTATACAATGGTTACGGTCCACTGGATAAATTCCAAAATAATTCATCTAATTTTTGTGTAATAATAAGTTCGACTCCTTGGCTGAATGGTCAGCGTTGCCGCCTTCGATTGAGAGGGTCCCGGGTTTGATTCTTGGCTGGATCGTGGATTTTAATCGCATGTGATAAATTCTATTCAGTCTCAGGGACTGGGTGTTTGTATTTGTCTCAACACTCTCTCCTTCTTATTCGGACAACACACCCTAAACTACCAGTCATCATAGTAACACGCAATAGTGATTATATCCCTCTGCACACGGTTAGCGTCAGGGAGGGCATCCGGCCATAAACTATGACGAAATCCGCATGTGCGACGCAGGTGTGGGAAAAGGGGTAAGAGAAGAAGATATATGCAACGCGAAGGTATGAAATTAAAAATCCTTCTTCACTACAAATATTCTCTAGTCATACCGGCAAACATCACTTTTAATGCTCTCAGAATCTCTTTAGGCACTGAGTTACATGCATCCTTCGCTAGCTTCAGTTCAGTGAAATAAAAAAGAATAGTAGCTCAGACACTACAATTGCTATTTAAACAAAAATCTGCTTGCTCAACCTGCATCTGTTACCATTTACGAAGTGACGTTCAGATGTTCTCTTAAATGCTTAGTAATTACCTGTAACTTTTTATAAAATTGTTATGATATTTTGTCAGCTAAATGGGGTTTGAACTATAAATATTACTATTCACGATTATTTTGCTGAGGCCTTTTAATGACTAATATCAACAATATATTATAGAATATATACATATTCCTTTAGAAAATGTTATATTTTTAATCGTTACCTTTCGTATCATATAAATTATTTGATTAAAAATTAAAATTGACTGTATAAACGAAAAAAATAAAAATATGCTGCTAGAATAATAAAATACGCTATCATGTGATAACTCATGCACATATATTCAAGAGATTTAAATCATAATGGAAACCATGTGTGAAAGTTATGGAAATAATAGTTATTATAAATTAGTTGCCTAGACCATGGATCACCTCGTAAGCTTCGGGCTGAGTACAGATCACTTGGTAGTGCACAAGGCCCATCAAAGCCCATAAACGTAGCAAACGGACTACTTGGGTATTTACGAACAACTTTTGATGTAGCAGAGGTAATTAACTTTTCACCTAATTAAAGAGGAGAGTAATTTGCGTGAAAAAATTGGAAACTGCATTTCTCATACCCACGAAAGTGTACCTCCCCCTTACGGCATTTATTTTATAGACGATAGGCAATACTTTCTGTTTAAAACATCGTATTTTTATGGATGATAGGTATTAACTTCCGCCTAAAACATCGTATTAAATATTGAAATATACCATGCAGACAGTTTATATATATATAAGTATTAAAATATTCACTTTATGTTCATTCCGTGCTTACCCTCATAGTCTATTGCGCTTAACCATAATACGTTTTTAGTACAGGAAAGGTAAATATTATTTATTTAGCCCCAGTCAATGATGACTTCGCGCAACTAACCAGAGTGTAGATTTTCGTATATTTATACATACTATCTTTGATAAAATATAGAAGACAGCCAAAGCCCTAAGAAAATGAGAAGCATGTAATAATACATAAAATAATTCAGGAATGCAAAGCACAAGGTGACTGCAACCCACCTGCAGCATTTGAAATGATGCAATATTTGAAAAATAATTATGTACTTCTATATACAATTTTTCACAATTTACTTTACGTCGCATCAACACAGGCAAGTCTTGAGGTAACAATGGGATAGGAAAGGGCTAAGAGTGGGAAGGGAACGACCGTGGCCTTAATAAAGGTACAGACTCAGCATTTGCCTGTTGTGAAAAAGGGAACCCACGGAAAACAACTTTCAGGCTGGCGACAGTGGGGTTTGAACACACTCTCTCCCGAATGCAAGCTGACACCTCCTATATACTTCCAAAAATGTTCAAGTATTGAATGGTAATAATAGTAACAGTAAATATTATCATTAGATATGTCACTGAAATTTATGGAACGAGGACACAGTTAAATCTCCATTCAATCAGTGTTTTCCCCTAATAACAGACTATATCCTTTAACATATATGTTAATAAGCCTTGCATAGAAATTTACACATGGATTCTAGGACCACAGAATGGGGGTTGGATAGGAACGCAGTTATTTTGCCCGTAATATTGGTTATTGGAAAATGAGAAGAATTTAACACCCATTAGATATTCACGTTCCAAACGGTGAACAATTTGTCCATGGCAAATTGGCAAACACTATTAACACGCCTCAAGGGAACCTTTCAGTAAGTGACCACTGTTTTTGTTGAAATAATCCTGAACAGAGAGTATCAGTATACAGAAAGGCTTCAAGAAATGGAAGGAGATAGCGGGGATACTGTGTGGTAGAATGGTGCCAGCCAGGCTTAAAGGAAAAGTGCACAATACAGTGGTGAGGCCAGCAATGATATATGACATCAGAACGTTGCCTTTGAAAAAAGGACAAATCAACGGAGTGAGAGTGTAAAAATGAAGATGTTGAAATGGATGTCCGAAACAAACACGCCAATGGGGCAGTGAAAGTTGCAGAAATAGCAAAAAAAATTAATAATTCAAGAGGCACGATTGTGATCGCTTGGACATGTCATGAGAAGAGAGGAAGATTATGTGGGGAAGGGACTGTTGAAGATGGAAATTTAGGGTAAAAGGAAGAGAGAGAGACCCATAAGGAGGTGGATGGAACTAATCTATGAAGACATGAAGGAGAAGAACCTATGTGAGCAGTGGGCACTGGACAGAGAGAAATGGAGGAAGGTCATCAAATAGAGACACTCAGTATAAAGACAGGTTTTGCTGGAAGAAGGAGAATAAATTATCTTTTTCTAGTGTTTTTATTCTGTAATGAAGAATATTAACACCATTAAGCATACTCTTGAGCTATAGTCATTGGAAATATGAACTACTACATTGCTCAAATTTGTGTAATGGAACTGCACTTTAATATGTAGCTCGTACTGAGATGCTGTCCATTTGGATAGTCATTGATTTTCTATCTGCCAGTATCGATTTAATTTTCCCTTGTATCGTTAGTGGAAAGTTATAAGATAAAGAATAATAACTCATGTCTGTTATCGAGTCTGCCAAGGTAGATGCCGTATAGGAAGAGGTCGATTACAAAGAATGTTACGGCTATTTCGGACCATGGTCACGTTTGAATCTATGAGACATCCATCGAAAACTATATCACTGCAAACTCCAAACTGAAAGCATATCAATGAATTGGGCAGCTCTCCTTCTGTCTTACACTAAACTCTTCCTTTTCTGAAAAATGTCGAAGGGATATTTAACTTGTTTGTAATCCGTCAGTTTGCATCAGTACACAAACACACACACACACACGATTAAACGCATCGGATTACACATTCTTCTACTGTTCCTAAGGAGTTGTGGCCACTCGTATGATGTGACAGTAATGGTGTGCTTATCTGTGTCGCTGTTATTCGGAACCAGGCGTGCAGACTTTCTCTAACGGACGGTGCCAACTTCGATGTACTGCTGACACTATTATTCAAATGTGTCGTAAAACTCCCTGGTATAACCATCCATAGTCATGGAAAATTATGGTATTATCTCATTAAAGCTCCCGTAATTACAAAAACGTTGGGCCTCTACGCTGTTCCGGCATGGCAACACAGTTGAATATAATTTCAGAGCAGTGTGTGGCACACGGAAACCGGCTACTCCCACTGTAGCTGCGGAACTGTTCTATGTTCCAGACATTTGACAGAAGATATCCTATTATCTATCCCTTCAGATTGCTATTCTCTTGATCATTTTATGCCATGGCCTCTAGTTTTGTCACGTCCCATTTCTCTCTTACGTTTTGCCGTTTATTCCAGAAAGCTTTGTCACTCAGATTGACAATGGCGACTGGGCGATGAATTTTAGGGTGCTTATAGGCTGAAACATCTTAACAGAAAACATTTTACCTTGAATAAACAATTATATAATTTCATTTCCCACGAAGTTATTGCAAATCTTCAGTCGTTTGACAATATATTTACCAATATCATTTGAAGTACCTTGAAGCGGCAAGATTCTGATTTAAAAAAATCGTTCATATTGTATAATTTCGTCTATACATGTACAGTATTTTGGGATTTCTATCCTATTATTTTAAAATCTTACATGATATTCATATTTTGCAGTAAGAATTATTTTTATATTACACAAATACTAATAACAGTACCTTGGAAGGGGACTTGAATATTTTGTGCGTGGTATAAAATGTATTCATGTTGCTAGTACTGCATCCATACTAGTCATACTGATTACGGAGTTGTTCATCAAATGTATCTAGTTTAGTGGTTTACGAATTAAGATGAATATAATCAAGCGAACATACGAATCACATAGTTTACAATCCTTCCAAGAATAACGCTGGATTTTCCACACTACGCATAGTATTTGCGAGCTTCGTGTGGTTGTTTCGGATTCATTTGAGTTAGGACTGGTGTATGTTGCTTATATCTTCCAAATAGGAAGCTCCTGAGGGCATCAGATCATTGTCTGATGTACAAGTCTCGGCTGATGTTTATTTATGCATTTTATCAGTATTAGTAATTTCTACGAGCATAAATAATGAATTATATGCCAATATTCTCTCATATTTGCAAGAATGTTTGTCTTAATAGGGTACTCAAGTTCATGAACATTAGCTTTGAGTACATCTGCAGGATGCGTAACGATTTTGAGGGCATGTAATTGAGTGCTAGCATTTATGTGCACATCAATTATTGTACTTTTATCTTTTCAGAGCATCAGTGTCAGACCCTCAGATAATCCAAGATATAAATAAGCACTATGTGATTGATGCGATACACGCTAAACATAGCGATGTTGAGAATGCACGGTTTTTGAAAGTCACTAAATCATTCCTGCAGAACGTTCGGACCGAGTGAGTTGGCCGTGTGATTAGGATCACGCATCTGTGAACTTGCATTCAGGAGATAATTGGTTCGAATTCCATCGTCGGCAGCCCTGAAGATGATTTTCCGTGGTTTACCCTTTTCACACCAGGTAAATGCTGCAGCTGTGCCTTAGTTAAGATCATAGCCAATACCTTCTCAATCCTAGCCCTTTCCGATCCTTCCGTCGCCGATAACCTTAGATGTGTTAGTGCGACATTAAACAAGTAGCACGACGTTTGAAATGAGTTGGAAGGCTCCAGTTGCGATGTTTTGCATGTAACCAATCTCAAATGGCATTTCACTGCATTCAGACATTATGAAGGAACCACAGTTCGTACATTTAAGTACAGAACATTATCGATGAGAGCTCAGAACATCCATGAATGCCATCGCAGAGAACTCCAGGTATCCAAGGGCACAATCCGCACTTTGGTGCATCAGGACATTTGGAAAAACCCAGACTTTTCTAAAAATAATTTCTACCAACATCGGTAGATGAGAAATGACAGATGGTTACACAGCATATGGAACCGTTATTATGATGCTTTTAGGGGTAGTGAGTAACGAAAGATTCGTCTGCTACCTCGCTGCGTTCCGCATGGCCTTCTGCTGAATGCTATTGGTTACGATAAGGTGCTAGAGACAGTTATGAATCTCTGAACGGACGGCAAAGGAGGGTCGTTTGCCTTTTAGCAAGACAATGCACTTACACACAAAGCTGTGATGATACGAGACTGCATAGCGGCCAACGTACATGACGGCAACACGCCAAACTTGTGGCCACCTAACACGGAAGACCATAATCTCTCGATTATTACACGGGGGAGGGGGGGGCGCTCTTTAACTGTTGGCTAATCAACATTCTCACGATACGACTGATTCCCTGAAAACTGCCATTATCTGAAAAATGTCCAACATCTATATCATCAATGCTATTCGTGCATATCAACGCTTTCGGTCCCCCGATGAAGCCATCATTCTACCTAAAGGCTACATCTATTGAACGTGAACTCCCATGATTACTGCATCTGTGTACTTTCAATAAATGTAGGTGGTTCAATAAGTCATGTAATACAGACGCACATAGTGAGTTGTTATTTATTTAATTCCAATTTCACACTGGAATAGAGTAGGCATATCATAGCTTTCTCTCATGAATACAAGGCCGCAAACATTATTAGTTATACTGCCGAAACAACGATTGTAATATACAGGGACTATGTGGCTAAATGTTGAGGAACGTAGAGTGATCGCATTTTTCGATCCAAGGGGTACATGGGCACCTGAAAACGTCGTAGGACATAATGCTACTATTTTATTAAGAACAGACATCTCACTGCTACACGGCAGTACTTGGCACTTTGCTATTTGTTTTACGTCGCACCGACATAGACAGGTCTTATGGTGATGCGCTATTGACCGTACCGGAGTTGCTACGGTGCTGCCACTGGGAAAGGTCCAGGTACAACATTGACTGATATGGATTCTAATGGACTTTTACACAATAATTTACTCAGAAGACGAATAGGACCGTAAAGTGATGGTCTGTGAGCCATCGTGTCCTGACATCAGGCATTTGATCCTGATTTCTTCCATGCCCATATAGATGCCTTGGTAAAACGTAAAATCAAGTACTTATATCATGCGGTGCTTTGGCTACCAGTGTGTGACGAGAATATTGGTCTGGCCCCATCCGTGAGCAACATCACCGAGTTACTGGCTCCCCACCGCCTGCGCGCAGAACTACATAGGACGAAACGAGGAGCGGAAGGCGGGCCTCTCTCTGATGTCTTTGAAGTTTCTTGTTCAATCGTACCTTAATTGGAACTAAGATGGCGTCATTTGGGTGATGATGATGGGTTCGAATCACACAGTCGGCAGCCCTTAAGATGGTTTTCAATAGTTTCACGGTTTCAAACTACGCAAATACTGGGGATGTAACTTAATTAAGGCCACGGACGCTACCATCTCAATCCTTAGTCTTTCTTATCCCTGAGTTGTGAAAACCTCTTGTGTTAGTTTAGCATAAACCCAGTAGCAAAACGAAAATTGAAAAATCAGAATAGCTTCGACATGTTTACCTGCTATTTGTTTTACGTCGCACCGATATAGACATGTCTTATGGTGATGCTGGTATAAGACAGGGCACAGACAGGGAAGGAAACTGCTGCGGCCTTAATGTAACATAAGCAATGTTTCTTATCACTCGATTAATTCTTTACTAGAATATTGTTTAATTTCTTCAAGAAAATCAAATACATTAATTAATACCTGGTAAACTTCCTGACTGATTCCAGTTTAGTCAGATTTTCAAAATTCACACGTAAAATACTTGAGCTGTAATCACCAAGGTAGGTAATATAATGTTGACTAGATTGACCATTTCCCGGGCAGGTGCACATACTCCGTTCGTGAAATTTATGATCATTTTCCTGGAAAACACACATACTTCCAGTTTAGTCTATAATTCACTTGTAAATTCGAGTTAACGTTTCCTTTTTTAATTTTTCGAAAGTAATTTCTATTTAATTTAAATAAATACTGTAGTAATATCGTTAATGTCATTCTGCCCGATTTGAATTCATATGTAAATTCGCAGGTTGCTTCTGAGGAGTTTCAGGTCAATACCTTCTACCACTTGGCATTGAACGTGTTGTACGATGCAGAGGGCATTGATTAAATATTAATCTCAATGCCATTAGTCTCCCTCTCTTTCAATCTTTCTTACTTCTTTATATTTTTATTCATTCCGGTTTGGCGCGAACAACTGCGTAACGATATTACACTACAAAACTACATAACCAAGTACTAAGGAATGAAAAGGTATACTGAACCATATGCAATGAATCAGTTAGTGGTGTATGATGCATTTGGATAACGTTTCTGGTAAACGATTTTCACTATTTCTGAATGGAAGTAACAACATTTAGATGTGCATTTCATACGTTTAATGACTATGACGGTGGTGTCCTTTGTGTGCGAGATAGTATGGGTTTGAGACACTCAAGTGAGGTTTGATATATAAATTCTATAGCATTGTATTTAGTAGCCAAATACGCTTCTGAGAACTACAGAATGCTTGCAAATCTTAAGTTGTAACAACAGAGGAAATCAAGTAAATCAACTTAATGTATTTGCCGATTTCAGCTGTTACTGAATTTACTGACGATTGCTACCAATGTACTGCCACCGTTAGGGCTTTTGTCGTCGCACCAAATTAAGTATGAACCAGCTCTGAACACAACAGGCGACAAAATGAAACTGGCCCCGTTAGTTGGGCAACAAATGAGGCTTACTCTGTGTATAATAAGGGCAATATTATTTAACTTGGTTTCACAAAGAGATGTACAGATGGAACATTTGGATGAGAACCGCCCGAAGTCACTTACCAGGCTTGAAGTCTCATCTTCCCTACTTTCATAAGATCACCGGCTGAATTCGTAGAGCAATATGGGTAATGGAATGTTCGATAAAGAAATAAAATAGGCACTATCTAAAATAATGAAAGTAGGATTCTATAATATGAGAGGAATATGCTAATATTTGTTAAATGAGAAGAATCTCCGTTCAAGTATATATTCTAAACATTTTATTTATACTGATGTGAACCACACAAATAATGTTCTATCTCAACATGTGAGCAAAGGAAACAATTAAACTGACACAATTATATACATTGTATGCCTTCTTTCTTGAAATTGTGAAGGCATAATTAGCTCTTGACGTACACCAATTCATTCGATCAACATACACTGATATATGAGTTTATTTATTTATAAAAAAATGGATATTGAATGGTATCCTTTATTTGTTAAACTCTAGTCACAAATGGATATTAAATACGGTTCCGGTACTAGTCATGATTTGGATAGAAAGGAAAAAAATATAACACAATATAAGAACATCTGTTATACATACGAGATTGCATTGCCGAGTATCGAACATGTGATCCATTTGACCACGACAAATGTATATTTACATTGAACACTTACGATGAACATACACGCTGAACATACATGTGCGTATCCTGGGTTTATCTAACATATTATATATTTAAAGAAAATCAGTCAAAGCTGGAATCAAACCCATCACCATAGTATACTTTGGGAAATGATAAAACACACAGAAACATACATATAAAAAATATCAAATATATTTACACAACACATCTTGAAGATATGGCTTAACCAAGCCATAATATCTGGTTAAATCTTCGCTCCAGCATCATTCCAACCAACAGGCTTCGGCTTCCAAGGTAAAAATTTTTGGACTCCAATCAGAGGCTAAATTAATGCTGAGCATGAGAAGGGATCTATCCTTCACAAAATCCGGAAATTATCCGTGTTACTCGCAACGTATAATGAGAATAGGTTTGAGACTACTTTGGTGAATGAAAAGAGCTTGGCCCGTTAACATCGTTTTGCTGGAGACTGCAAAGTTTGCTCGGCCTACGGTCGACCGGCATATACCTGTCAATCACAATAACAGCTGTAACTAGTCCTGGGTTGCGGATACCATAAATCGTCCGTCACTCTTCCTTTCATTTTTCTTACATATCATCTCGGCTTATTGTCAAGTATGCACACACTTGAAAGCCATTATTTCTTATTACTCGTTATCTGGCTATATATTTAGCCCAATTTAATATCTCGCAACAGCTATAATTATTTATTCTTCCTTATCACTCCAACAACATAACATGTTACAGCTTCCCCCTCTCATGTCTTGCCATCGTATCTCAATCCGTTCATTTAATTCACCAAGAAGACTCCATTATTTCAGGCTATTTAATTCTTCTCTCAATTTCATATATAATTATAAATTAATTATACCTCGGTTTGGATCAACTCCAATGATTATCTAATATTATCCGGGATTACAAATACCTGAATCGCAAACGTATAATTTATATCCAAACAACTCTGAAGATCTTTACCAGACGAAGAAATATAAGTCTAGCTAACTTGCCGTTCTTCCCAAATATAGTTCATATAAGCTAAGAACTTTGGATTCTATATAATAATTCATGCAAAATGAATTTTGTTAAATATCAAGGATTATCTTAAAAATCACTTGATGATCCTAACTAATAACAATAAATCTTTCCCAGTCATACGCGCATAATGTTCCCTACATATTTAATATTTAATTATGACATTATAATATTTACAAATATTATTATTACTGGCATGCATCTCTCGTGTTTAGGGTATATAAAAGTATGTACTTAACACTTGGTGAGTAAGGCTTGCTGTCATCTAGGGTACATCTTAGATCTTTACACGAACATGATGAATATTCTTGTTCCTGGTAGTCCTCGATTCCTCTTCATACGACGATCCATGACTCGAACTGTTGTTTTCTCAGCTGAATTTCTGGACGATCCTCAGGCGCGACTCTTGTAGGTTCCGAGTCTTGGGTTCGACGACCACTCACGAACATACAGAAAAATGGAGAATGAGTTATCAAATACTGTTTTATGCACTTTCAAAGGGGGCCTACTTGTAACAAGATCCACTCTTAAGTTGAAATAGATTAACGCAAGTAGTGATAAGTTGTAAAGATCACTGTTCATTCCCTGACCGTCACACAGACTATCACAATGAATGTCCCTGGAGGATGCGAATATTAATTTTGTCAAGAACAGTTATTTAATTTTTGCTAAAATGTCACTCGTTCTTCAATACTCAGGAGAGGTGATAATTAACCCCTGTATATTAATTGACTATCTCACCACGCCAAATAACCTGAAGCGTTTGCCCTCCATTGGTGATTGCACCATAAGTCATAACTATCTTCCACGATTGTGATGTTAAAATGCCAAATTAAGGCTTCTATTCGGCAATTATGTACATTAACTTGTTCCACACGGCTTATTCCAAAAAATATTAAATCACATTGATGTGTTTCTTCAATGGCAAAACACTTGGTACACTGATATCCAAGTAACTGATATCCAGGTCCACTTCTAATGTGTTGAGTTGCAACTACACAGACGACAACAAGGTAAGGTGTTACCACTGCAGCTACACGGATGAGAATGAGATACAGTATCTGGGTCCAGGCTATATTTATAACCTCCGGAAAAATGGTCAGGGGGGAGATGAATTATGTTCCTGTTGAAAATGACGGTCCGGTAATCGGAGTCTTTGAACGACGTGATAACAGTCGAATTAAAGCTTATGACCCCTACTTTCTACTGAACGTATGTGAAACCAAAGCGATCAGTAGGTTATTCATAATTTCCAAAGCGTCCTTTTGGAAAATCATGCGTCATGTTTCATCATGCAATATCTCCCACTTTTTTCCACATGTTGTCAGATTTCAGTAGTCGCCTTTGATCTGCGTACTACTGTATGATAGGCGTCATTACTGATCCATATTTAAAGTATTGTATTTATATGCATTGACAGTCAGCATAAAATACATTGGTTCGAATGGGACCTGATTTATCAATTTAGAAAAATTATTTCATATAGAAGTATTCTTCTTCCTCTTTTTCGTAAATTATGGTGAAGTGGTACTAATGAATGCGGTGTTGAATTTATAGTGGGCATTTATTTTTCAAAAGTTAACACACCTTAATTCGGCCCAGTCTCCAATAACCTCCATCTCCGTGCGCAGCGTCATCATCTCTTCTCGCTCGCTCGGAAAGAGAGCGCGGTTTCAATGTTAGCAATACTGCGTTGCCCTCTTCTCATTACAGCGTAGGAAAATGCGCCTTCCGGACTGGCGCGTCGCGGATCATACCCCGGTTTGACATACAGAATGCTAACTACTGCATTATATGTCACAGGATGTTGCGGATAACGGCATATATAATTAGCCAGACCTCCTAACATCTCCATGGTATGATGGTGAACGGTCACAGTACTAACACCTGTATTTCGCTGCCTCGAAAACCAACCACACAGTTATGAGTAGCAGCATCCTGACTCTAACGATGAGTACACTAATAATTTCCTTCACAAATATCTACTTAGGTAAGTAGACTAGGTGTACTACTCCCATACCATCTCGAGAGCAACCATTTGTAGCTACCATTGATGTCCAGTGACGTTGATGAACGAACATTTACTGGAACAAAGCATGTGCTGTCTCTCTTAATCGTATAACCTTTCAAATGATCACCCTAGTACGTGGTTGAAAAAAGACAGAAATTCTATAGCGTCTAGATATATTAAATATTCTAAAAAAATTGTGGCATATATAAATTACGATGTGGCCACAATGTTAAATCCATAGCCTACTGTTGGACTCGCTAGTGAGTGGTCAGCTGTTGAAGGTGTTTGCCTTTTCGTAGTAATATAGATATAGATATAGATATAGATATAGATATAGATATAGATATAGATATAGATATAGATATAGATATAGATTTATTTGTTGTGTGAGTTATCCAGTATTTAGTGGAATAAATAATTTGTGTTTCGTATTTGTTGAAAGTAATCGAGATGAGTGATTTTTAAAAACGTTCCGTTGAGTAGTGCTGTTTGTGTTCGGTAAATTACGTTATGTAGGTTATGCGTACTTGGTTTCAAATTAGGGTTGGGAAATAGGAAATAAAAGTCTATTTTTTAAATTGAAGTATCTAGATCTCTGTTGGCAGGATATTTATGGAACAGTAGTTGTACTTCTGCAGTTTCTATATTTAGTTTCGTATAGGTACTGGACACGATATTTCGTATAGCACTTGAAGATCCGTTGCACATTTCATGAAGGAAAGAGTATAATGGGGGCAGCATTTTGAATTTAGTTAAAAGGCAATAAGGAGAATTCAAGAGAATGTACGGTATTTCACTCACAAGACAGTTAACGGTCTTTGAATTGTTGGTGATTACTGCTGCTGTTCGTATTCAAATATGTCGCTGTTAGCATTTGGTCAAGTGAATCACCTGATTCGTATATTTCGACATTTGTAGTTCAAGTCTTCAGAATAGTTTCTAGAGAAGTTATTGAGTCGCTGTTTTATACACCTTACCTTGAACTTTCGGTATTTCAACAATGAAGGACAATTTAATTTCTGTTAGCACACAGTAGAAAAATAGTAGTCTAATATTCTGTCTAAGTATGAAGTATTTAGTTTTAACTGCAGTTTATTCTTTTGTAATTGGGACACGCCTAAATGCATATTAAAAGTGTGTAGTTATTTTATTGCCTGCTTTATTGGTGTGTAATGTTTGAGTAATCCTAACGATGTTTCATCATTTAACGTAACGGAAGTTTTGATTTCTGGTTGGGCATAATAGGTTAAAATCATAATAATAATAATAATAATAATAATAATAATAATAATAATATGTCTATATACACTGGTGGAACGAAATATCCAAACACCAAGAAGTGTTTGTGCTAGATTAGCGAATGTTGGTAGGTTTTTTTATACATCTGAAAGATGATGTTGATTCAAATTTCCCGCAAATCGCATTAGCGAGGCGCTAGTAGCGGTCCCATAACGTTGCAAATCAGGTTTGCTTTATGTACGGGCGGTACTGCTTGTGTTGCTTGTTGTTTTAAGGAGCCTAACATCGAAGGTCTTAGGCTCCGGGCTGTACTACGCGAGAGCGTTAGTTACCTGCGAGATTGGACGGAGTGACTGTGAGTGGGTCAAGTGTGCCTTTACGACGACGGAGAGACCAGTATCAAAGGCTCACTGCGGTTGATCGAGGCCGTATGAAGGTGGATGTTTCTTCCGCGCTATTGCATAATTACTTGGCGGGAATGTCCCCAATGTGCAAGCGTGCTGGCAGCAGTGGTCATGAGAAGGTACGCTCGCAAATAGACCGGACTCCGAACGTCCCAGTGGCACCACCTAGAGGGAGGACCGCCGTATTCGGCGTATGGCTGTGGCGCAGCGGACTGCGTCTGCAGCAGCAATTCGAGCGGTAGTTGGCATACAGAGACGCAACGAACTGTTCGATATCGGTTACTTGAAGAACAGCTCCGAGCCAGACGCCCTGCGGTGTGCATTCCACTTACACCAAACCACTGCCGTCTGCGACTTCAGTGGTGTCAGGCCAGAGCTCATTGGGGGATGGAGTGAAGGTCCATTGTGTTTTCCTATGAAAGCCGGTTCTGCCTTGGTGCCAGTGATGGCCGTGTGTTGGATAGAAAAAGGACAGTTGAGCGCCTGCATTCCACCTGTCTACGCCGGCGACACACTGGACGTACACCGGAAGTTCTGGTATGGTTATCCCACGCACCGTGACGGCAGAGGTTTACGTCCGGCTGGTGATTTGACCTATTTTTCTACCATTCATGAACAGCATTACCGAGGGTGTTTTCCAACAGGATGATGCACCCCCCCATGCCGCTGTTGTGACCCAACGTGCTCTTCAGAATGTCGACATGTTGATGGGACATCACTGGACGACATTTCTAGCGATATCCACACTTTCCTCACATTTAACACTTTACATTTCCGCCATTTAAAAATACACGCAGGTTCCTCACACATGGTGCAAGTAGGGGCAAAAATCTTTCTAGTTCGACGCCCGGAACAAATAGTGTTAAGAAAAGCGTTATCCACAACCGGCATTAACCGTGTCTCTATTGACCGACCAAGTGCAACAGACTTGGTGATATCCGGCACCTGTACGACGCAATGCATGCACGTTTGCATGCCTGCACTCAACATTCAGGTGGTTACACCGGTTATTAATGGACCAGCATGGCACATTTGCGATTGCTTTTCTCGCGGGGATATTAACCTGTAGTCTTGTACCTTTAGTCAGTTAAGTACGTTACCTCGACAAACATATTGCCAATATTTCCGTATTCTACATTCCTTATTTCATGGTGTTCGGTTATTTTTTTCGCCGGTGTATTTACTTTTAGATTTAGTTTAAACTGCATTCTTATCTTTTCACTTACCCACTTTATTCCCATTATTTTATAATTAGGATGCGCCTAAGTCACTAGTAAGACCCAAATTAGACTATGGTTCCAATGTGTGTGATCCTCGCCGGGATTACATGATTCGAGAACTAAAAAAATTCCAAAGAAAATGAACACGATTTATTTTATGTGATTTCCGACGAAAGAACAGTGTGAAAATGTTACAAACTTAAGCCTGGGAAAACTTGGGAACAAGGAGACGAGCTGCTCGACTAAGAGGAATATTCCGAGTTGTCTGCGGGAAGATGGCGTGGCATAACACTAGTAGATGAACAAGCACAAATTACATTTTTAAAAGCAAGAAACATCATACTATGAAGATAAAGCTGGAATTGAACAGGACAAGTTGGGGCAAATATCCTTTCGAAGGAAGAGGAATTAGTGACTGGTATGATTTACCAAGGGAGATGTTCGATAAATTTCCAACATCTTTGAAGTTATTTCATAAAAGTAAACAACTGATAGGAAATCTGTCAACTGGGCGACAGCCCTAACTGCAGATCAGTGGTGACTTATCGATTGAAATTAGCCATAAGCATGACACAGAAAATGTTATACACTGACTGACAGAGCAAATGCAACACCAAGGAGGAGTGGTTCGAAAGGGATGAAAGTTGGGGAAAAAACAGAGTCGGCACGGAAGAATAATTGATGTTTATTTCAAACCGATATGCAGGTTACACAATGCGCACGGCATCGACTCAGTAGGATGTAGGACCACCACGAGCGGCGATGCACGCAGAAACACGTCGAGGTACAGAGTCAATAAGAGTGCGGATGGTGTCCTGAGGGATGGTTCTCCATTCTCTGTCAACCATTTGCCACAGTTGGTCGTCCGTACGAGGCTGGGGCAGAGTTTGCAAACGGCGTCCAATGAGATCCCACACGTGTTCGATTGGTGAGAGATCCGGAGAGTACGCTGGCCACGGAAGCATCTGTACACCTCGTAGAGCCTGTTGGGAGATGCGAGCAGTGTGTGGGCGGGCATTATCCTGCTGAAACAGAGCATTGCGCAGCCCCTGAAGGTACGGGAGTGCCACCGGCCGCAACACATGCTGCACGTAGCGGTGGGCATTTAACGTGCCTTGAATACGCACTAGAGGTGACGTGGAATCATACGCAATAGCGCCCCAAACCATGATGCCGCGTTGTCTAGCGGTAGGGCGCTCCACAGTTACTGCCGGATTTGACCTTTCTCCACGCCGACGCCACACTCGTCTGCGGTGACTATCACTGACAGAACAGAAGCGTGACTCATCGGAGAACACGACGTTCCGCCATTCCATCATCCAAGTCGCTCTAGCCCGGCACCATGCTAGGCGTGCACGTCTATGCTTTGGAGTCAATGGTAGTCTTCTGAGCGCACGCCGGGAGTGCAGGCCTCCTTCAACCAATCGACGGGAAATTGTTCTGGTCGATATTGGAACAGCCAGGGTGTCTTGCACATGCTGAAGAATGGCGGTTGACGTGGCGTGCGGGGCTGCCACCGCTTGGCGGCGGATGCGCCGATGCTCGCATGCTGACGTCACTCGGGCAGCGCCTGGACCCCTCGCACGTGCCACATGTCCCTGCGCCAACC
This sequence comes from Anabrus simplex, assembly GCF_040414725.1. Taxonomy (NCBI): domain Eukaryota; kingdom Metazoa; phylum Arthropoda; class Insecta; order Orthoptera; family Tettigoniidae; genus Anabrus; species Anabrus simplex. Next base: position 936,255,625 of record NC_090266.1, read on the forward strand.
ATCTTCTCCACAGGCGCTGCACCGTGGACACATCCCTATGGGTATCGGCTGCGATTTGACGAAGCGACCAACCTGCCCTTCTCAGCCCGATCACCATACCCCTCGTAAAGTCGTCTGTCTGCTGGAAATGCCTCCGTTGACGGCGGCCTGGCATTCCTAGCTATACACGTGTCCTGTGGCACACGACAACACGTTCTAAAATGACTGTCGGCTGAGAAATCACGGTACGAAGTGGGCCATTCGCCAACGCCGTGTCCCATTTATCGTTCGCTACGTGCGCAGCACAGCGGCGCATTTCACATCATGAGCATACCTCAGTGACGTCAGTCTACCCTGCAATTGGCATAAAGTTCTGACCACTCCTTCTTGGTGTTGCATTTGCTCTGTCAGTCAGTGTATTTTAAAACGCCGTTGATTTTTGCAAGAATCAGTTGGATTTCAATCAATCAATCAATCAATCAATCAATCAATCAATCAATCAATCAATCAATCAATCAATCAATCAATCAATCAATCAATCAATCAATCAATCAATCAATCAATCAATCCATACACATGTAAAACTGCAAGTTTGCTTATCATGAACTGAGAAACGTACTGCAATCTTGGTGATTTTCAAGCGCTGAATGTGAAATTCTACTCATTACAACTACAAAACTTCCACAGCTGCCAAATTGGTATGAGTAGTTGGATTGTTTCAGTGCAAATGTGTCACTACATCCTGGAAAGCTTGAACTACAAAAGGACTTTAAATATAACAATTTGAACTCGTGGCAATGGCATGAGAGGTAAAGCTTTCACGGCCAAGTTCACGATGAATATAGAATAAGGTCTTCGGATCTGTGGGCTTGTGTTATATTCAACTACAAGTCCGTTGTTGCTGTTGTTATCTTTACTGTTTCTTTCAACTATTTTATTTTCTGATCATTCAACCTTATGTTCTGTATGTGTAGTAATTGTTTGGCCGGGCTGAGTGGCTCAGACGGTTAAGGCGCTGGCCTTCTAACCCCAACTTGGCAGGTTCGATTCTGGCTCAGTCCGGTGGTATTTGAAGGTGCTCAAATACCATAGCCCCGTGTCGGCAGATTTACTGGCACGTAAAAGAACTCCTGCGGGACTAAATTCCGGCATCTCGGCGTCTCCGAAGACCTTAAAAAGTAGTTAGTGGGACGTAAAGCAAATAACATTAATTAATTAAGTAATTGTTTGTTATTCCTTTAACTGTGGTTCCAGTACTAACGTACTCCACAGCAGCTGTGATGGGGAATGAAGAGCCCGAGGACCGTTCGCTCAGATTTGCATGTTTAAGGCCATGTACGTTTTCCAATGTAGTACCACAGCAACATGTTGAAATGTTTACAAACTTCTTTCTGATAGTGCGTTTGAAAATGAGAGGTGAAGTTAAGAACTTAAATGCTGGTAGTAATCCCGGCGTCGAACACTTCTATTGTGAAATATTGATAAATGTGTGAGTTGAAAGTGAGGAACATGATTTACACCCGAGCTAGCGTGGGTTGAGCGGGTGGTGAGTGAAGTACAGTGGAAGGAATCAACATTGACAATGTCAGGCAGGAGATATATCTCCTTCCTAAGAAGCTGTTAGCAGCGGATGGATGATTAAAAGCCGAAGGCTTCCTAGTATATGTCGATCTTCGAATTCTCTCCATTCGTTGTTATCTTCAGACTACAATATTAGACCAGAAGGTCATTTACGACCACTGTTTGTATGCACGTCAAACTCATTCAAAATCATTCAGATCATTCAAAAAATTAAAACAGTCATACTGGCTATCTTTTCTACGGTTTTGTAAGTTCTATACGCTATTGGCTTTACGTCGCACCGACACAGATAGGTCTTACGGCGACGATGGGACAGGAAAGCGCTAGGAGTGGGAAGGAAGCGGCCGTGGCCTTAATTAAGGTACAGCCCCAGCATTTGCCTGGTGTGAAAATAGGAAACCACGGAAAACCATCTTCAGGACTGCTGACAGTGGGATTCGAACCCACTATCTCCCGAATACCGGATACTGGCCGCACATAAGCGGCTGCAGCTATCGAGCTCGGTGTAAATTCTATTAGAAGTGTGGTATGATATATAATCAACTCTGAATAACCTAACACTTTGAATGGGATGGTAGATAATAATTTTGAGAATGTATTTTCAGTGTATGTGGCTTCCGGGTGGGTTTGAATTTTTCCGTCATGTTACTGAATACCGTACTGAATCGTTCTAAACGGGATTCAAAGCAGACCAGCACATAGACAAGCCATCCCATTCCGAGTCCTGCTGCAGGGCTAAATGGTTAGCTGTCTGATCTTCGGTCAAGTGGTTCCGCGTTCGATTCCCGGTTGGTACGGGTATTTTAACCTTAATTGGTTACTTCCTCTGGCTTGGGGGCTGGGTATCTGTATACTGTCTTGAACATTACAATTCATCTTAGGTAGGGCACATCCTCACACATGTGCATGTCTCCTATAGGCGTCAATACCAAAGACCTTCACCAGGCCTCTCCGGAGGCCATACGCCAAAAAACGAAAGAAATCCAGAAGTAATTAGCTTCTACACATTGGACAGTACGTAAACTACGTAATTCATTATATCTTACTTATTAATCCACAAGCATAGCTGTAACCATACGCAGGAAAAACACGTTCATGTTCATCTGAAAGTCACGCACCTGAAATTATTATACGGCAATGGCGGGTAAGGAATCCGGATCTTCAAAGCAGATTTTCATATTGTCTACCATACACTGAATAAAATTTGTTTCTCTTCTATACATAACCAGTTCGATTTAAGAAATTAACTTCTTAGAACGGTATTTCTGTATACCTATTGTTATTAAAACTTAGGCCTTGAGATAAGAAAACATTGAAGTCCATTTGAGACCAAAAGCGAGTCAATAGGGTAAGGTAGGGGAGGCAGGCGCAGGGCGAATGGAAAGATGGCGGCACGGCGGCCGTGCGCAGCTACCTCTGATAACCCGAGGCAAAAGGATGAGGCACCCGTTTCGCTTGCCTTCATCCAGGATACTTTTTTCATAACTGTCTGAGTTAAGGGGTGCCCACTCGGCCTCATATTCCTAACCGTCTGCCCTTCCCAACCTTAGTCCTTGTTGGAGTGCTGTTGTAACTGTACAGTTCTCTTCCTCTGTTGGTAGGAGGGTGGTGAAATACTGCTGTAATAGGCGACAAGGATGAGAACTTTGACACTTCCTTCTTAGAAGAGTGGGTTGACGACTATATGACCTCTAGCTGAGTCTGGCATTATTTCAGTTGTTTAATCATCTCCGTACAGGGAAACGAGGCTTCAGCTGGGTGCTGACTCGAGAACAATCACCTACTGCAATAATACGCAGTTTCTCACAGACAGCAGATGCCGCCTGCTCTCGTAGAGACAGTGTACTCGAGGACTAAGCACATCTCTCAGTTATAGTGCGTTATGGTGAGGCTATGATGATCTGCTTGATTGTTTGGAAGTGTAATGCAAAGAGAAGTTCGCATCAGTTAGTATCAGGGGAATAGATTCAGAGTTCGATTTTTAATAGCGACGAGCATTTTTTTTATCAGGATGAAGACATTTATTTTTAATATGAATGGATGAGGTATGAAGTTTAACAGCTCGGTATAGTTGAAATGATGTGGATTCTATTCTCTGTCGGAAATTCAGAGATACATATGGCTCCGGGGTTCACCTAGTCTTCAACTACCGAGCTCGATAGCTGCAGTCGCTTAATTGCGGCCAGTATCCAGTATTCGGAAGATAGTAGGTTCGAACCCCACTGTCGGCAGCCCTGAAAATGGTTTTCCGTGGTTTCCCATTTTCACACTAGGCAAATGCTGGGGCTGTACCTTAATTAAGGCCACGGCCGATTCCTTCCCACTCCTAGCCCTTCCTTGTCCCATCGTCGCCATAAGACCTATCTGTGTCGGTGCGACGTAAAGCAACTAGCAAAAAAAAAAAAAAAAGTCTTCAACTGAAATGAATAACAGGTTACTTTATGATGGCTAAGACGTTACCTTGACGGATCTTCTTACAGAACTGACACCACTTATTTGCCTTTATGCATGATCTACAAGTTCATACATTATGTTGACAGATTAAAGTGATATATTTCCGATCCAATTTATCAACTATAAGTTTTATGCAGTAATTTGTTTCGTTGCTAGAGGCCTAAATGAACCTATTATATTTCTTATGACAGAACTAACACCGCTTATTTTCCGCACGAGGTACGAACTTAGAACTGATACTTACAGATTCAAGTGGTGTGTTTCAGATTCTATTTCTTAACGTTCATGTTTATCCGATTATCTGTTTCGTTGCAAATGACCTAAATGTAGCTAATGTATTTCTTATGGCAGAACTAACACAGGCTTAGTTTTTCTGCATGAGCTAAAAGCTTAGAACTTATGCCTACATATTAAAGTAGAGTGTTTCGATCCAGTTTATTAACTTTCATGATTATCTGATAATTTGTTTAATTGCTAGAGGCCTAAATGTAGCTACCTAATTGATGTCTTATGGTGGAACTGACACGGCTTATTTTCTTTTCTGCGTGAGCTACAAGCTTATAACTTATGCCTACAGTTTAAACTGGTATGTTTAGGATCGAATTTTTAAACTTTCATGTTTATCCGGTAATTTGGTTTTTTCGCTAGTTGCTTTACGTCGCACCGACACAGATAGGTCTTATGGCGACGATAGGACAGGGAAGGGATAGGAGAGGGAAGGAAGCGGCCGTGGCCTTAATTAAGGTACAGCCTCAGCATTTGCCTGGTGTGAAAATGGGAAACCACGGAAAACCATTTTCAGAGCTGCCGACAGTGGGATTCGAACCTACTATCTCCCGAATACGGCCGCACTTAAGCGACTGCAGCTATCGAGCTCGGTGGTAATTTGTTTCGTTGCTAGGGGCTTCAATGTAGCTAATATATTTCTTGTGGCAGAACTACTTATAACTATTCAAAATGTTAGGTAAATATAACCTCGAACGTTAAAAGAAACAGTCTTGGATTATACTTCAAATTACTTTTAGAGAAAAAAATAGGTTGGGGTGAAGACATCCCTTAACGTAAAAATTCATTTTAACATCAACCGATAGGCTTGGGAAACTGATATTTAACTTAAAATTTATCAAAAATTATCCTGTAACGGATAATATATATACTCTCCCCTAACAGTTTCTTTTCAAAGTTTCGGGGTGAAAATGACTTCTAACGTTAAAAAGATATTTAGAGTAAAATTGGCTGGGGATGAAAACATCCATTAACTTAAAAATTGGTTGTCTCCTCAATCAACAGTCTTAGAAAACTGTATTTGAGTTTAAAATTCCAAAAAAATTATCCTTTAATACGTGATATACGTTGTATATATCTATCTACACCAAAAAGTTTCTTTTCAAAGTTTCGGGGTGAAAATAATCTGAAACATTAAAAACAAATTCTTGGATGATATTCGTACTTCAAATTTCTTTTCGAGTAAAAGAAGCTGAAGGCAATGGAGCGGGAATAATTATCTATCATAATCTAGGAAAACAACAAATACCGGTAACAAGATACTTCGTAATTGATTAGATGGCGCCGGATGGTGCTGTGAGCATTACGTCACCGTGATAAACACCACAGTATATACTGTGACCGTTCACCGTCATGCCATGGAGATGTTAGGAGGTCTGGCTAATTATATATGCCGTTTTCCGCAACATCCTGTGACATATAACGCAGTAGTTAGCATTCTGTATGCTTAACCCCGGTATGATCCGCGACGCGCCAGTCCGGAGGGAGCAGTTTCCCTACGCTGTGACGAGAAGAAGACAGCGCAGTATTGTTAACCTTGAAACCGCGCTCTCTTTCCGAGCGAGCGAGAAGAGATGATAACGCTACGCGCGGAGATGGAGGTTTTTTGAGACAGGGCCAAATTAAGGTGTGTTAACCGTTGAAAAATAAATGCCCACTATAAATTCAACACCGCATTCATTAGTACCACTTCACCATAATTTACGAAAAAGAGGAAGAAGAAGAATACTTCTATATGAAATAATTTTTCTAAATTTATAAATCAGGTCCTATTCGAACCAGTGTATTTTATGCTGACTGTCAATGCATATAAACACAATACTTCAATTTGGATCAGTAATGACGCCTATCATACAGTAGTACGCAGATCAAAGGCGACTACTGAAATATGAAAACATGTGAAAAAAAGGTGGGAGATATTGCATGATGAAACATGACGCATAATTTTCCAAAAGGACGCTTTGGAAATTATGAATAACCTACTGATCGCTTTGGTTTCACAGATGTTCAGTAGAAAGTAGAGGTCATGAGCTTTAATTCGATTGTTATCACGTCGTCCAAAAACTTCGATTACCGGACTGTTATTTCCAACAGGGGCATAATTCACCTCCCCCCTGATCGTTTTGCCCGTAGGCTATAAATATATCCAAGACCCAGACACTGTATCTCATTCTCATGCGTGTACCGGCAGTGGTAACACGTTACCTCATCATCGTCTGTGTAGTGGCAGCCCAACATATCAGAAGCCGACTTGGATATCAGTTACTTGGATATCAGTGTATCAAGTGTTGTGCCTTTGAAGAAACACATCAATGTGATTTAATATTTTTACGGAATAAGCCGTGTGGTACAAGTTAATGTACATAATTGCCGAATAGAAGACTTAATTTGGCATTTCAACATCACAATCGTCGAAGATAGTTAATTATGACTTATGGTGCAATCACCAACGGAGGGCAAACGCTTCAGGTTATTTAGCGTGGTGAGACAGTTACTTAATATATGCAGGGGCTAATTATCACCGCTCCTGAATATTTAAGAACGAGTGACATTTAGCAAAAATTAAATAACTGTTCTTGACAAAATTAATATTCGCATCCTCCAGGGACATTCGTTGGGATTTTTACGTGCCTTGAATACGCACTAGAGGTGACGTGGAATCATACGCAATAGCGCCCCAAACCATGATGCCGCGTTGTCTAGCGGTAGGGCGCTCCACAGTTACTGCCGGATTTGACCTTTCTCCACGCCGACGCCACACTCGTCTGCGGTGACTATCACTGACAGAACAGAAGCGTGACTCATCGGAGAACACGACGTTCCGCCATTCCCTCATCCAAGTTGATCTAGCCCGGCACCATGCCAGGCGTGCACGTCTATGCTGTGGAGTCAATGGTAGTCTTCTGAGCGGACGCCGGGAGTGCAGGCCTCCTTCAACCAATCGACGGGAAATTGTTCTGGTCGATATTGGAACAGCCAGGGTGTCTTGCACATGCTGAAGAATGGCGGTTGACGTAGCGTGCGGGGCTGCCACCGCTTGGCGGCGGATGCGCCGATCCTCGCGTGCTGACGTCACTCGGGCTGCGCCTGGACCCCTCGCACGTGCCACATGTCCCTGCGCCAACCATCTTCGCCACAGGCGCTGCACCGTGGACACATCCCTATGGGTATCGGCTGCGATTTGACGAAGCGACCAACCTGCCCTTCTCGGCCCGATCACCATACCCCTCGTAAAGTCGTCTGTCTGCTGGAAATGCCTCCGTTGACGACGGCCTGGCATTCTTAGCTATACACGTGTCCTGTGGCACACGACAACACGTTCTACAATGACTGTCGGCTGAGAAATCACGGTACGAAGTGGGCCATTCGCCAACGCCGTGTCCCATTTATCGTTCGCTACGTGCGCAGCACAGCGGCGCATTTCACATCATGAGCATACCTCAGTGACGTCAGTCTACCCTGCAATTGGCATAAAGTTCTGACCACTCCTTCTTGGTGTTGCATTTGCTCTGTCAGTCAGTGTAAATGATACTTTGAGATTCGGTATTTGTAATCCCGGATAATATTAGATAATCATTGGAGTTGATCCAAACCGAGGTGTAATTAATATATAATTATATATGAAATTGTGAGAATAAAATAACCTGAAATAATGGGGTTTTCTCTGTGAATTAAATGATCGGATTGAGATACGATGCCAAGACTTGAGTGGGCGAAGCTGTAACATGTTTTGTTGTTGGAGTGATAAGGAAGAATAAATAATTATAGCTGTTGTGAGATATTGAATTGGGCTGAATATATAGCCAAATGATGAATAATAAGAAATAATGGCTTTCAAGTGAGTTCATACTTGACAATGAGCCGAGATGATATGTAAGAGAAATGAAAGGGGGAGTGACGGATGATTTATGGTATCCACAACCCAGGACTAGTCACAGCTGTTATTGTGATGGACAGGTATATGCTGGTCGACCGTAGGCCGAGCAAACTTTGCAGTCTCTAGCACAGCGATGTTAACGGGCCAAGCTCTTTTCATTTACCAAAGTAATCTCAATCCCATTCTAATTATACGTTGCAAGTAACACGGATAATTTCCGGATTTTGTGAAGGATAGATCCCTTCTCGTGCTAAGCATTAATTTAGCCTCTGATTGGAGTCCAAAATTTTTTACCTTGGAAGCCGAAGCCTGTTGGTTCGAATGATGTTGGAGCGAAGATTTAACCAGATATTATGGCTTGGTTAAGTCATATCTTCAAGATGTGTTGTGTAAATATATTTGATATTTTTTATATGTATGTTTCTGTGTGTTTTATTATTTCCCAAAGTATACTATGGTGATGGGTTTGATTCCAGCTTTGACTGATTTTCTTTAATATATAATTTATTAGGTAAACCCAGGATACGCACATATATGTTCGGCGTGTATGTTCATCGTAAGTGTTCAATGTAAATATACATTTGTCGTGGTCTAATGGATCACATGTTCGATACTCGGCAATGCAATCTCGTGTGTATATCAGATGTGCTTATATTGTGTTATAATTTCTTTTCTTTTCTCCAAATCATGACCGGTAGACAAAGGACACTATTTAATATCCATTTGTGACGAGAGTTTAACAAATAAATTCAATATCCATTTTTTTAAATATCATGTATCAGTGTATGTTGATCGAATGAATTGGAGTACATCAAGAATTAATTATGCCAAGACAATTTCAAGAAAAGAAGGCATATAATGTATATAATTGTATCAGTTTATTTGTTTCTTTTACTCATCTGTTGAGATACAACATTATTTGTGTGGTTCATATCAGTATAATAAATATGTTTAGAATATATACCTGAACGGAGATTCTTCTCATTTAGCAATATTAGCATATCCCTCTCATATTATAGAATACTACTTTCATTATTTTTGATAGTGCCTGTTTTATTTCTTTATCGGACATTCCATTACCCATATTGCTCTACGAATTCAGCCGGTGATCTTATGAAAGTAGGGAGGATGAGACTTCAAGCCTGGTAAGTGACTTCTGGCGGTTCTCATCGAAATGTTCCATCTGTACATCTGTTTGTGAAACCAAATTAAGTAATATTGCCCTGATATACCTAATGTAAGCCTCATTTTTGTTGCCCAATTTTTGGGGCCAGTTTCATTTTGTCGCCGGATGTGCTCAGAGCTGGTTCATACTTAGTTTAGGTGCGACGAATAAAGCCCTAACGGTTGCAATACATTTGATCAGGAATTAAGCAAGGTTCTGCAAAAGTGCATCTACATAGAAAAGATACAGAAGGCAACAATACATCAGGGCCTTATTTGCAGTAACTTGTTACAACAGCAGTAAACACGAGAGCAAAGAAAAGAAAAGGAAACGAAAGAAAAGAAAAGAAAAGAAAAGAAAAGAAAAGAAAAGAAAAGAAAAGAAAAGAAAAGAAAAGAGAGCAATGTGAACAGCGTTATAAACCTGTATTTAATCCAGGGTTGGTTAGAAATATCGTCCTTGAGATTCCAAACACATCTGCGTACTACGCAGTAGTGACATTTTGGTGATTCTAATAGTGGCAAGATGATATACTCTGCACCAGCGATTATTCTTCCCAAAAATTGCGCAATTATCGCCATGCTGGACGCACTGAATTTACTTCCCATCTGATACTACCGGTAATAAGGTGATACCTAGAGATCTAGAGAGCTTGGGGGTCAGCGATGTGGTTTGCCACGACCTACCCAATGATTTTGACAACTTTGGTTTAACGTTGTCATGTGCCGTGTCATAAATTATGATTGTAATGTTTTCAGTCACAGAAATTATGTTCTAACGTTCCCTATAATGATGCGCGTTACATTTCGACCATCCTGTGCACCGAATTTAGACTTGTTTGGTGTTTTAATCTTTCTCAGTCAACAGAGGTTAAGAATACGACGGGAGAATAAGAGAGGTGATGATTTGTTGATTTTTAATGATCTTCAAGTTAAAACTTCGACACAGAAGAGAATGCAACGTTAAGATGAATTAAGAATCATTACGTTGCAGTGGTTTCTGAAGACAAGTCTAATTTTGTTGTGTTCATCTCTGCAATTGAATTTTATTGGAATGATCTCTGTGACTCATATCAGGTAATGAGCTAAACAACATAAAATTACAAATTCCCTGTTGAGTAATTATCTCTATTGTTACTTTTGAAGTTACTCCGGACCAACTATATTACATCGCTGGAGTGAAACCTCCCACAGCCCTTTGAGTACAAGGTATCGTGTGCTAGCATTACCTTATAGAGTGCGGCATGTTAATGACACCAACATAATCATTTTCCCTCTAGCACTATACCCTTGAACATGCTTAAATTAGCTCCATAATTGAATATCCTTAACATTTCCGTGTATGTGTGAAGTGCGTATGAAAGTTCAAAGGAAATGTTTATTATTCAGTTCTGAATTTCTTCTCTGTGGACATTTAGTAACTTTTGTAATAGATTTCGTGGAACGACAAATTCGAAGTTAAGGTGGAAGTACACCTTCCACCAGTATAACTTTAGTGAAATTCAAATTTTAATAGCCCATCAACTATAAATGTTATGTACGCAAACTTTTTCACGCTTGATAATAATGTATGCATGTTCAGTCCTTAAACCGAAGGCAGGTTGGATCCTCAACAGCTCCGCCATCAGCTGTCATAGATGACCTAGGCATCACTGAAGAAGCGTACTAGGGAAATGAGGAGTGAGGTAGTTTCCCGTTGCATTACTCACCAAGCCAGAAGTTGCTATTACATATCGGTCTGCCAAGCCCACGAAATCCATGCAACAACCGACCCTATGAGCAACATTTTCACACCAATCATAACAGAGACTGGCTGCATAAGGAATGGCATTACTAGTAACACTCATACCTCAGTCACTTTCACATTGTCAAAGCCAAGGATCACACAGAGACAGATCAATGAAGGTAACGAAATTGCTCTAGTCTGTACCAGAAGACTTTGTTCCTTGTAAACACTAGGTCCCACTATCAAAGGCCACTTAATAATAATAATAATAATAATAATAATAATAATAATAATAATAATAATAATAATAATAATAATATCGAACGAGTTGACCGTGCAGTTAGGGGCGCGCATTTATGAGCTTGCATCTCGGTTTGATCCCCAATGTCGGCAGCCCTGATGATGGATTTCCGTGGTTTCCCATTTTCGCACCAGTTTCAAATGCTGGGGCTGTACCTTAATTGACGCCACGGCCATTTTCTTGCCACTCCTGGGCCTTTCCACTCTCATAGTCGCCATATGAGCTACCTGTGTCGGTGCGACGTAAAACAAATGGAATAATAATAATAATAATAATAATAATAATAATAATCATAATAATAATAATAATAATAATAATAATAATATTGTTGATTAGGTGATCAGTCGATAGAGTGGATTGATGCAGCGCTCCATACCACCCTAGCCTGTGCTGAACTTTTCGTTTCTACGTAACTACTACATCCTACATATACTCCAATCTGTTTGTCACATTCATACCTTGGTCTACTCCGGCCGTTTTTTCCGCCTACACTTTCCTCAAGAACTAACTGAACAAGAGCTGTGCGTCATAGGATATGCACTATCCTTCTGTCACTTCTTCTGGTAAAATTTCGCAAAATCGTTCTCCTCTCACCAATTCTATTCAGCATCTCTTTATTTGTAACTCGATCCACGCATCTCACCTTCAGCATTCTTCTACAACACCACATTTCAATGAGCTAGTTATTGTCCACGTTTCATTTCCATACAATGCCACGCTCCAGACGAAAGTCTTCAAAAATGTCATTATAATATTTCTATATAAATTGTTGAAGGGAGGAGATTTCTGTTTTTAAGGAAGGCCTTCCTTGCTTGTGCTAGTCTGCATTTTATGTCTCGCTTACTTCTGCCAGCATTAGTTATTCTACTACACCAGTAATTGTATTCACCTACCTTCTTTAAGTCTTCATTTCCTTGTCTAATATATGTCCTACATCACCTGACTTCGTTCGACTGCACTCCATTACTTTCGTTTTGGATTTATTCACTTTTTCTTGTACTTCACATCCTAGTCTGTGTCCATAACATTGAGCATTTCTCCAGATATTCTGCATACTCAGATAGCATAACAAATCATCGGCAAACTTCACAGTATTGATTTCCTTTCGTTGGATTGTATATCCTTTTCCAACTTCGTCTTTGATTTCCGTTATCGCCTGTTCTATGTCAAAGTTGAAAAGGGGAGGGGATAAACTGCGGCCTTGCTTCACTCCTTTCTGGATTGCTGCTGCTTTTTCATAGCCTTCGATTCTCATCGCTGTACAGATTGTAGATAATTCTTCTTTCTCGAAATCTGACCCCGATCACTTTCAGAATCTCAAATAGCTGGACCAGTCAACATAATCGAATGCCTTTTCTAGATCTACGAATGCCATGTACGTAGGCTTGTCTTTCTTAATTCGATCCTTTAAGACCAGGCATAAAGTTAGAAGTGCTTCACGTGTTGCTACATTTCTTCTGAAGTCTAACTGATCTTCTCCCAACTCAGCTTCAACTTATCTTTCCATTCTTCTGTATTTGAAACGTGTTAAAATATTGCAAGCGTTAGATATTAAACGAATGATGCGGTAGTTTTCACATTTGTTAGCACCTGATTTCTTGGGAATCGTTGTAACAACATTCTGTCTAAAATCGGACAGCACTTCTCCTGTATCATATATCTTGCACACGAAATGATATACCCTCCCCATGCAGGTTTTCATGATCAGCACGTTGTGGTCAGCTCCTACGTCTGCTCCTGGGAACGTCTTGAAATCCAACACCTGGTTTCTGAATACCTACCTAATCATAATGACGTTTATTTGTTTTCATTCTCTGTCTCCAAGTCTTGTCCACGTGTTCAGCCGTCGTTTGTGGTGTTTGAACCAAGTATTATCATGGACTATATTATGATCAGAGTAGAGTTTAATTAGCCGACTTCCTCTTTTATTTCTTCGTCACCGTCCGAGTTCCCTTACGGCATTACCTTCTCTGCTATGGACTACCACTGCATGCTAGCCTCCCATCACAATTAGATTCTCGTCTTGTTTTATATATTTTATGAAATATTCTATATTTTCATACATGCTTTCGATTTCTTCATCGTGTGCTGAAGTAGTAGGCATATAAACCTGCAATGCTGTGGTGGGCATTGGCGTGGTTTTTACACTGACAACAATAATTCGATCACTATGCTGGTCGTAGTAGCTTAACCGCTCCCCTATTTTCTTAGACATTACCAGCACTTGTACCCGTTCTTCGCACGGGAATTTGCGGTGGATAACATGTTTCCTTCAGGAATTTATGCTAAATAACATGGCTCCATTCACAAGCTAAATACGACATGTTAAAATAATATTTTGCTATGGGAGCTCGTGGCAGTAACAAGAAATATGATGAAGCTGAACAAAGTCGAGAGAGAATGAGGATTATTTCCGAATTTAGTGTATGGTACAGTTCCTGGTCCGAAGTTGTGCGAAGTTTTTCGTGGTTCTCGGGTTGCATATTGTATCTCTGACCACTGGCATGGTGCTCTGACGATGATACCTTCCTAAATATTTGCCCTATCTAAAAGAGTAAAATGGCTCTTTAGCTTTTCCCGTTACCCATCTTGAAGTGACAAGCACGACATGTCCCGCGGGACTTGACAAAAAATCCAATTTTTCGTAATGATTTGCGTTATTATCCGTCGAAAGATAAATACGAATATGGCATATAGGAACGGAAATAACACATTCTTAGAACGTGCGTTATATACAGTATTGTGAGAGATCTAATGTTTACGAAAATATTTGAGAATAATCTTCCGATAAATACCAAATTCATGTGATTACGATGCTATCATATGCAAGTGATAACGCAATCCTGAGTGACCAGATTCCAAATACATATTCTGATTGAAATAAGTACAGCAGTTTTCCACTTTTAGGAATATACAGATATATAACCATCCATCCATCCATCCATCCATCCATCCATCCATCCATCCATCCATCCATCCATCCATACATACATACATACATACATACATACATACTTACTGTACCTGTCCCGGGACTCGACAGAGTACAAAGTATAAAATCCTGCTCCACAAATAGGCCACGGATGGAACTCTCATGGATGAGAAACTTTGGAAAACTAACTTGGGCATCGAAGTCTCATCCTGCCTACTTTCATTCAGCGCAACGGTTGCGCTCGACAGCATACGGGTCGTAGTTATGTTCGATAAATAAGTAGGCATGTGAGATAAGTATCTTGAAAGTAGGGTGCTATAGTAAGAGGAATACGCAATCTACTAAATAACAAGAATAGATTTTTACCGAATGCACAACATAATTTTAATCACTGAGATAAATCATAGGTTAAGAAATTTTATACACACAGAGATGCCACATAATTGCCCACGTGGCAGTTTTTAAAATTATAATACACTTAACCTTAATGCATGGGTAATGCCATTTAATGTCTTCGTCAGTTGTTTATTCATTCCTGAATTTCATTCTGGCATCCCCAATCCAAAAACACTCAACAACACATATATTACACTTCACTACAAATTACTAAGACTCTGTCCTTTTCACCTGAATACTGATATCATTTGGATATCCACTATACTGAGACATACCAACATACATTACACGAAGAAAAGAAAGTGGCACCTCTTGTAAATCATTTTATTACAGAATTGAAATCGTGGACATTGTTTCTAACAAGTACACTCCATCTACCCCACTAATTACGCAGTCATGAAAGCCGCGTCGTCGCCTATCACAATAATTCTTACAATATCACATTAAACATTACTATACTACCGAGTATACGGGTATCTCCGGGGTAATAAACTTACTACTAATATGAACAAAGAGGACACTTCAATGTTGGTTAGCCTGTAATTCCTCCACAAATGAATCAACATACAATTTAGTAAAGCATAAAGAAAGGCACATATCATATGGTGGAGTATTTTCCCTGTAAACAAATAATAATACACTTTATAGCTCTCGGAATCTGTGATCCCTTAAAGGTCTTCTGGTATCGAGACAAGGACTTCGATACCAGTCGGGTGTCGAACCACGCCATCTTAATTTCGAGGTGCTATCTGAAATTCCCTACTATTACTTTATTTAAATACCCTGATTGGAGGGAATACATCAACTCTGGCTCAATGAAACTATAACCTTGCGAAACAAATTACTAAGCACTTGAATATTTAAATACGGTGTTTGAAACGAGCGACATTATCTTTGCCATTTAGAGGCGTGCAAGCGGCAAGGCATATCCCTGACGGGATAAACATCTGAGGGTCTGGAATTTCACTTTCTCTCCCCTCTATTAGGAGGGCATAAATCACTTATCTCGAACACACGCTCTAGCACGCACCTCCATGGGCACTATTCACCTATCATTCATTTTATCTATTGGCTCAGGAACATTCAGTACAAGTCTCTTTATTATTATTATTATTATTATTATTATTATTATTATCATTATTATCATTAAAATCTCTTCGTCTTGCACATTCTTCATCTATGATTTCTATCGCCCTCAATTTAAAAAAATAAGTACTGAAAATTCGCACTATTCAAATATCTTTTAAAATATGTAGATGACCCTCAGCTATATGGATTGAAGTAAGGCATTTGTTCGCACCTCGAGCAATCGTATCTTCATCACTTAACAAGATCCTTAAATTAAATGAGGACGTATATAGTTATGCATATATAAAATTTGAAGCACCTGAACAAATTAATGTTTGGAACTTAGAAGGTTGTAATGATTGAATTTAATTCGAAATATTGTGGAAATTAAACGAATTATTTAAATACACCCCATCCAAGAATGCTTCACTAAACAGACATAAAACCTATAGGGCGTTATACACTTGTTCATGCAGATTCCTGGAAATAAATGTTCTGATTAATCCATAATCACACTGATGACAAGAAATAAAATTAAAAAGAATAAAACTAACGCCTTTCAAACTCGTACATCTCGTTATCTACTCATCATGTAGGAAAATCAAAGTGCATTTTACTGACATTATCTACAAAAGTTAAATTAACATATTACTGCGGCATTGACGGATTTTCTTGCTAAGAGATCATTGGAATGTACTTATCATTTTCGTGTGTAACCTGCTGTCATCTTTCGACACCCCTATGGATTTAGTTATCCATGACTGCCATTTCGCTGGTAGAAGGCCCTGGGTTCACTCAGCTTCGCGTTGACTCCACTATGCCCGGGAAACTGCTACGTCCAAATCGTCGCACGTCCCACGTTGTCTCTCCACTCAAGAATATTGCTGGCACAGAGGCGCATTCTAGAAGAAGTAGATCTTGGGTTCGAGGAGCACTCACATACATGCGCACATAAATAAAATTCGAGTTATTTGAAGCAATGTTTATCTGACTTCACGATAATGCGACCGAGCTCGATAGCTGCAGTCGCTTAAGTGCGTCCAGTATCCAGTAATCGGGAGATAGTGGGTTCGAGCCCCACTGTCGGCAGCCCTGAAGATGGTTTTCCGTGGTTTCCCATTTTCACGCCAGGCAAATGCCGGGGCTGTACCTTAATTAAGGCCACGGCCGCTTCTTTCCACTTCCTAGGCCTTTCCATAAGACATATCTGTGTCGGTGCGACGTAAAGCAAATAGAAAAAAAGATAATGCGACAATGGTAGCGACGACTCATAAGCTCGAGATAGGCTACCGCAAGTAGCGATTAGTGTCTCAGAAGATCGCCATTCGCGCCCCGTTCGTTACAGACAGTTATATTAGCTAATGTATCTATTCCCAACTGACCGTCACTCTTCACTTATGGTACACATCCCTGGCCGATCTGACGACATTTATATTATGACATTTACTGCTTCTAATAATTGTACATGAGGTAATTATGGCACAATGATCATTAGTTCTCTTTGCTTAATATCTCACTGCACACTGACGATTTGCAGGTAACGTAAGCCAGTCTTTAAATGAAATTCATTTATTTAGCTTGAAAATTATATTTTTTGTCTTCCTTCCTCACTGGGTACTGATGCGGAATCACACACGTCCACTACACAATAATTGTAGCTCTACATAAGAACACTTAGGCTGCAGTATGAAATACATAGGTCTCTGAATGACACAAAATAACTTATGACTGAATAGAGTTAATAGCTTCAATATAATGGATATTGGCAGGCCGGGGGGAGGTTCCTTTTATAGCAGATCGGTGGGATTTGCACTGGAAGTGGAAATCTCCTCCTACTTCAACACAATCGCTCCACTAGTAATCAACTTCCAGAGTAGAATGGATACTCAAATTATTGATATCTACACCCTCTATCTACTAAACTGTTTTCATACAAATCGCATCGCAGGTTTAATAGTAATTGCTGAAGCGTTCTTTGAGTTTTTGAAGTGTGATGGTGAGGGTAACGGGGACTCTCCGCTCTGTGTGGCAAACACTGCCGAAGACATCTGGCACCCATCATCGCGGTGTTATCTAAATACGTCATTAAGAATGCGTTCGAGAATAACTCATGCCTCTATATTATTAAATACGGTGAATTAGGCGGAGTTTACTGATTTCTTTCATATACTTCTCCGGGGCTTGTAACGAAATTGTATTCTTATTTTTATTATTATTATAATTATTATTGCTTAGCCTGCGAAATAATTTGTGGGTTGGTATTCAAGAAATAGGTGGGAAACTGGTGGTAATATCCAGTTCTTGAGTTGAACAACTGTATGTTAACCACGCCTTCTGACACAGGCGACCTTCTGAGAGCCACGTCATCATTCCATCTATTTTGCACGATAGAGGTGGCAATACCAAAGTCGCGCTTACTCACAGCTTCTCCCTCTCAGTTCGCGTAACTAGAGCTCTTGCCTCCAACCTCATGCAACGTCGTTCGTATCCCGGACTTGCGTAAAATTTCTGTTGCAACCAAATACTTCATAGAATGATGCCGAAAACGGCCCATACGTCTTACTGGGCTTCATGACATGTCTATTAACGTGGTATTTAACAGTTTCATCACATAGAGACACCAAAGGGAAAAAATCTACTTCATGTTTACTCGGTGTTCAGTTACATTAGGCGGGGGTTAATTTACAAGCCGAGCAAAATATTATGCATCCACTGATTTTCTCCTGTTATGGATCCTACAGATAATTGTAGGTCTGGGAGTGTGTCGTTCACTGGCTGCAGAACATGAAGCTCGTAGAAAATAGCAATTTTCACCGTCATTTGAAGAGCAAGCAAAATTATGTACATAATAAAATTTATTTAAGATGAAGGGGCTTTTGATATATATTCAACAGATTTTACATATAATCAATAGTGTAAGAGAATCTTGAAAATAATGTTTTTATCTTCCTATAAACCCCCGGTCTGTTAAGGGATTTTAAAATGATATGCATGGCAAAATCTACTCCTGGATGAGTAGACTCTAAATATGAAGATTTGTCGTGGTCTCTTCAGTTGTTTACCCGGGATGGTGAAAGAAGCCAACAAACTAACAGATCATCTGCATTGGTGCAGGGGTAGCGTGCTTGCAACTTATCCGGAGGGCCCGGGTTCGATTCGCGGCCAGATCAGCGAATCGTACCTGTATCGGAGAACTGGTTCGAGGCCCACTGGACCAACGGCCTAGAGGATTCATCGGGCCACCCAAGCGATACCTCGTAATCTGCAGGTTGTCTGTCAGAGGAGCGGTTGCTTGTTACGCCAAGGCTTTTCTGGGTTTTCGTGCCATGGGGTTTGGTATGGTTGGACCGTTAAAGAAGCACCTACATGGTATGCAATTCTACGACGATACGGCCATGCAGGGACTGGATATAGATTTCTTCCAAGCTGACATCGATTCTTCAGTGTACCGTTGGAACAAGCGCATGGGCAAAAATGGTGACAGTGTACTACTTCCGTGTATCCTCTTATCTGCCTGATTTGAACAATCAAAATTTTTTAAAGCATTAATGAAACGATAAACTGATTACATCTAATATTAGATAATAACTACTTCACTTTCAGTTGGAGATACTAGCAGCAAAACACAGGTGTACAATGTTTTTTTACCTAACATTCATTTGAAACACCCTGAGAAATCCAACTTAGATGTAAATCGGAAAAAAATAAAATTACGGTTCCATTACGTTGACGATACGGTAGTATTTTAAATGGAAACCTCATTTCTCCAGAAAAACCTCTGGGTTGTTTAAATTCGCTTGACAGCAATATCAAATTCACTATGGAAAAAGAAAACGATAATAAGTTAAATGTTTTGGACCGCATATTAACAGATAAATTAAAATAATAAAAAACATTTAAGCTCCTTAGGCTTTTCCAATAGTGAAATTACCAGCGTTTCGCCCCACTTTAACAGTGGGCTACAATGGAATGGAAACAATAGAATATATTTCGATATTTTTAGGAAAACCACGCAGCCTGTTGCCACCATTAACAAAAACTCCAACATCCAGGAACTCATAAACAAGCAGCTTACAACAGCTATATAGAATATGAAAAATCCCTATGAGTTAAGAAAACAGTTTGGAAGAAATTAGAGTAGTAAAACAAATTGTTAAAGCAAATGGATACAACACAGAAATTGTAGATATATACGTAAAAATGAAAAAGATGAAAGAGGAAAGACAATGAGAGAAGAAATAAAACTCTGATCGTAGTCAGTTTGTAATATTCACATGTTTTAGAAATGAAGTTTTTAAAATTGCTTACATTTTCAAGAAATATAATGTCAAAACAGCTTTCAGAATCAAAAACATAATATCAGAGCATACCTATAATTCCCATAATGTTAACAAAAATGATTGCAAAATGTTGTACATAGCAAGGATTCGACGAACGTTAAATCAAAGATACCAAGAACATTTGAAGGCAGTAAAATATAAAAGGTACTCAGCTTTTGCAACACATATTTTAAATAAAAATCGTAACTTTCTAGGGGTTGAAAAGGACATGAAATTAACATTCAAAGGTAATTACGAATTTGAGTTAAACACCCGGTAGAAATCGAGATATTCTTGGTACAGATAATGGAACCCGATACAATTCTAAATGAAACAGTTGAAAGTAACGTATTATTCGCAATTTGAAGATGACGTAACCTCACGCGTTTCCAGCCCACTCCGCACTTAAAGCTGAATATCTGTTTAGTACTAGACCAACAGCCGTAGCACAAGGATCAGCCAGCCTTTCCTATGGTATTTCGCACCTTATATGTATTTTGTTCGCACTTTAAAAATTGTTATTTCCTTTTTATTTCAAGAGTCCTCCATTCTTAATTCATTTTGAAGACACACTCATGTGGACTTAAATGTTGTAAATAGTTTTAGCACTGATGATGGACCTTATTGTTCGAAAACCGGTTATGTAATAATATAGGGTGCTGATACGACTGATGAGATGAATAATGATAATAATTTATGAAATAATGCTCAGATTTTTAAAATATGTCGAAATTATCTGCAACGTTTTGTCAAATTTTCATATGAATATTTTGCAGCTAACTGCAGTTTGCACTTTAATTACTACAACTCACTGAATATTTATATGACTCTTCTGCTAGAAAGCTTTAACGAAGTTGATCGACAACATACTTAAGAATCTCTCACGAAGTGCCGAATACCGTACCGAAGAGTGAATGTGCATACATGGACGGGCTTTTGTAACTTGCTGACACGCACGTCGAGGAGCTAATCGCGACGCAGCATTGTCAGTGCTGCTGTCGGTTTTCTGACGAAACATAATATAATGTTAGGACACACAACTACACAAGCAGTGGATCGGATTATGAGCAGCTGGTCATCGCTTGTGAGGTAAAAATTTACATTGATTGAGCAACGGAGAGGAAAAAACAGGGAATACTTTGGGATCCGAGTAGCACAAATACTACAACAACCTTCGGAAAATAAATATCTGGGAAATAATCGCTTCTGAGATGGGAAGTTTGTCGTAAGAAGATGTTGTCTACTTTCCTCATTAGTCTAGGAACCCACAAATACTCCTCTACTGCGGTACAATTGTACCATCCACCGCCGTATTTCTTCCGATTTCTTTGTTAAAAAAACTAGTGAATAAAAGTACAGTACACTGGCGTAAAAAATATCTAAAGACCAAGAAGTGGTTGTGCTAGATTAACGAACGTTAGTAACCTGTTTACACATCTCAAAGATGACGTTGATTCAAATTTCCTATAAATCGCAGGGCTACGTGAAGGTGGATTTTCCTTCCGCGCTATTGCATAATTACTAGGCGAGAATGTCCCCAATGTACAAGCGTGCTGGCAGCAGTGGTGATGATATGGTACGCTCGCAGGAAGACAGGACTCCGACCGTCCCCATGGTACCACCCAGAGGGAGGACCGCCGTATTCGGCGTATGGCTGTGGTGCAGCTGACTGCGTCTGCAGCAGCAATTCGAGCGGTAATTGGCATACAGAGACGCAACGAACTGTTCGATATCGGTTACTTGAAGGACAGTTCCGAGCCAGACGCCCTGCGGCGTGCGTTCCACTTACCCCAAACCACTGCCGTCTACGACTTCAGTGGTGTCAGGCGAGAGCTCATTTGGGGATGGAGTGAAGGTCCATTGTGTTTTCCGATGAAAGCCAGTTCTGCCTTGGTGCCAGTGATGGCCGTGTATTGGTTAGAAGTAGGAGAGGGGAGCGCCTGCATTCCACCTGTCTGCGCCGGCGCCACGCCGGACCTATACCGGGAGTTCTGGAATGGGGAAAATATTCCTGGGACAGCAAGAACACACTCGTGGTTATCCCACGCACCCTGACTGCAGAGGTTTACGTCCGTCTGGTGATTTGACCTATTTTTCTGCCATTCATGAACAGCATTTCCGAGAGTGTTCTCCAACAGGATGATGAACGCCCCCATGCCGCTATTGTAAACCAACGTGCTCTTCAGAGTGTCGACATGTTGATCTATGAGACATCACTGGACGACAACTCTAGCGTTGTCCTCAACCGGCTTTAACCGTGCCTCTATTGACCGACCAAGTGCAACGGGCATGGATCTCCATCCCACAAGCTGACATCCGGCACCTGTACGACACAATGCATGCACGTTTGCATGCTTGCATTCAAGTGCAACGGGCATGGATGTCCATCCCACAAGCTGACATCCGGCACCTGTACGACACAATGCATGCACGTTTGCATGCTTGCATTCAACAGTCAGGCGATTACACCGGTTATTAATGGACCAGCATAGCACATTTGGATTGGCTTTCCTCGCGCTTTCCTGTAGTCTTGTACCTTTAATCAATTAAATATGCTATCTCGACAAATGTTTTGCCTAAATTTGCGTATTGTACATTCCTTATTTCATGGTGTTTGTATATTTTTTCCGCCAGTGTATTTACTTTTAGTATTTAGTTTAAACTGCATTCTTATCTTTTCACATACCCACTTTATTCCCATTATTTTTAAATGAGGATACGCCTAAGTCACTAGTAAGACCCAAATTAGACTATGGTTCCAGTGTGTGTGATCCTCGCCGGGATTACATGATTCGAGAACTAAAAAAGTTCCGAAGAAAATTAACACGATTTATTTTATGTGATTTCCGACGAAAGAGCAGTGTGAAAATGTTGCTAACTTAAGGCTGGGAAAACGTCGGAATAAGGAGACGAGCTGCTCGACTAAGAGGAATGTTCTGAGCTGTCATCGGGGAGATAGCTTGGCATAACACTAGTAGATGAACAAGCACAAATTAAAATTTTAAAAGCAAGAAAAATCACACTATGAAGATAAATTGGAGTTTAACAGGAGATTTGGGGCAAATATCCTTTCGAAGGACGAGGAAGGAAGAGGAATTAGTGACTGGTATGATTTACCAAGGGAGATGTTCGATAAATTTCCAACATCTTTGAAGTCATTTCATAAATACAAACAACTGATAGGGAATCTGTCAACTGGGCGACAGCCCTAATTGCAGATCAGTGGTGACTTATCGATTGAAATTAGCCATAAACATGACACAGAAAATGTTATATTTTAAAACGCAGTTGATTCTTGCAAGAATCAGTAGGATTTCAATCAATCAATCAATCAATCAATCAATCAATCAATCAATCAATCAATCAATCAATCAATCAATCAATCAATCAATCAATCAATCAATCAATCAATCAATCAATCAATCAATCAATCAATCAATCAATCAATCAATCAATCAATCAATCAATCAATCAATCAATCAATCAATCAATGAATCAATCAATCAATCAATCAATCAATCAATCAATCAATCAATCAATCAATCAATCAATCAATCAATCAATCAATCAATCAATCAATCAATCAATCAATCAATCAATCAATCAATCAATCAATCAACGTGTTCAGTTGATTTAAGTTCATGTTTACTCCATTGTAAAACGTAGTGAACATGTACCTCCAGTTTCCCTACCTTCATAAGGCTTATTGCTGCTGCAGAAGTTCTTTGATAACAAGTATAGGAGATTAGAGCAATTAATCAGTTTTACGATCAACTGTGTTGTGACGTCATACAAGTGAGTTATTGCTATTGGATCGGTATTTCAAAGTTATCTGTCAGGGAGTTGGGAATACGTCCATCGTTAGCCTTCAAAATTAACTCTGTTTTTATGACCGTGCCTTACCTAACGGGGAGGACGTGTTATCTAATAGAACCGAGGCTGGATATAACTTGATTAACTAGGCCGTATAACCAATCATTATACAGGGTGTGTGGAAAATGTAGTCCAATAATTTCAGAAGGGATCAGGACAGTGGTGATGAGGATAGGAACCAACGTTATGACCAGCTATATTCATACTTGTTTAACTAGGGCAACTAATGTAACACCACAAACGGAGCCCTCGCAACGTCTTAAGGTGAGAAACAACTACATGCCCAGTTTTTTCAACGAATGTTAGGTGTTAACACCGCTGTTAAGAGACTTAACACATAATTTAACAAAATGACCATCTCATCAAGAATTGTTAACTCTAACAAATTGTTAATTCTTGTGTTAAATGAACATGGCATCAGCCTTGTATTAAACCTCTTAACAGCTGTTAAAATTTCGAAATGGTAGCACGTAGAAGAGCAGGGTTTGAAGCTTTACTGCTCGTTGAGGACGATTTATAAACAGAAGAAGACAAAGGACGACCAATACTGAGAAAAAAACACTTTTTAGAGTTGTCAGAAAGTTGTCTACAAAGATACCTAATTGCCAAAGAAATAATGAAAAATGAGTACGAGAAGAAATTGAAAATAGTTTAGAGTATTCCACAGATTGAATCTTATCAGTACCTTCAGTGCAGCATTTGTTAATAGTTCTTAGGTATAATGCTTCAAACTCTTCGAATAATTGTAGGCGACTATGTTCATGAGTGCAAGACAAGAGTGTGCAGAATTCTGCAAAGAATTCCTGCTGCCATTGTGGCATTAACAAGGTATTACATCTTAGAGGTGAAGCTTCCACGGTGTGTAGGATTATTTAGTTTATTTTCCGGGTTAAACCGTGTTGTTGTTTTCTGTACATTACGTACAGTTTGCCAACGTTTCGAATACATTGCAGTATTCTTTGTCAAGGCGACTGAAATACCCCTACTCGATCCGAGGCAGTCAGTCTCCCAGGCATCTGCAAACTGTATGTAATATACAGAAAGAAAAAAAAACATTTTTTTAACCAGGAAAATAAACTAAGTAAGGTATATCATTATTTTCCCCGCAGTAAAAAATGCCCGAAAATCATTCAAGACATATAAATTATAACATTTTACCGCTGACATAGAAACCTTTGACTGCACTCACATAAGTATGTATTGAATGATTTAATACAACAGTCCTTTCTTTCAGTTTTCAAGCACACTAGCATATTTTCAAATTAACTCTATAACAGCATTTCTCTGGCATTCGTCATCATAACGATTTTGTTGCCTCTTACTTGGCATGTTTACGTCTTAGCGGTCTCTGCTAACTATAACCTACAGGCTGGCTCGCGGTATGCCATACAGTGCAAAATGTTTATATAATATTTAATATATAACATATTAAATAAAAAATGGCATTACAACACTTAATGAAATTTGCGTGATTAGTCAGTTTGCAGAACATATTCAATATGCCCACATTTTTGGCGAACAACAGCTTCGAGGCGAACCTGCATGTCTGCGACCACTCTACGACATGCACTCACTCAACCCTCGAAGAAATGTCAGAATGGCCGCTTGCAGTTACAATACATTTTCTGGTTTCTGGCGGTAGATTACCTCCTTCATATATCCCCACAGGAAGAAGTTACAAGGATTAAGTTCGGGGTTATATACTGGCGAGATTGAAACGCACTCAAAACGTTCGGGATATGGATGAGTTAACACTCGGGGACCGAAATGTTCTCGCAGGAAGTCCAGAACAATATTTTCTGTATGCGAAGAACTTCAGATTGCATGAACCATTGTGTATCTACGGGTAGTCTTGTTGCAAAGAGGTGTGTAACGAAATTGTTTTGCAACGTGTCCATGTGATTCACACTGTTGACTGTGTCATTAAAAAAGATTGGCCCAATAATTTCATGACTGGAATTTTCAATTGGAATTGGAATTCACACCATGACTTTCAAACTCGTGCAGAATATCATGCCGTTGCTTGCCCCAAAACCGGACGTTCTGTTTGTTCAAAAGGCCGTTGAGATGAACGTGCACCTCATAGCTGAACCATGTGCTGTGCAGTACGGGATCACCTTCTGCAAAAGCCCACGCAGTAAACTGTACTCGCGGTTAGTTTATAACCAGCTGTCATTTTGTATAGGGAAAGGACAAGGTCAGTCTGAAATATTCTCTAAACTGGCCGATGAGAGGTGCCCAATTGAACATAGGCAGTCCTGCTGGATTTCGAGGGGAACCCAACCACAACCGCTCTCCCTGAGCGAACCAGCTTGAGACGGAGCCATTTTTTCTCTATGATATTGCCTTCAGTTTGAAATTGGCTGGCCACTCTATACATCGTCTGCCGGCAGGGAGCCCAGGGATACCGAAATGAACACCAGAACTTTCGTGAGTCCGAGCTACACTCTTTGTTTTCGCATTAATCAACACTGTTTTCACCTTCTGTTCGTGCATCAACCTCCCTTTGTTCACCACGTTGTATAACTGGAAACCGGTAGGCATGCGCGACGTGTGCTGTCATCTGTCGAATCACCCATGAAGTAAGGCTCACGAAAGGACAAGGTTCTGAGCCCAGATTTACACATTTTATAGACCATTTTGGATGTATGACATTTCGTGCGCCATTCTGTATAATAACGTCAACCAATTGTGAAAAAATACTATTCTAACATACCGCTAGGAGCACTTTATGTAAAGAAATAAAAGACGCTCACTGCATTGAGAATTCTCACAGAAACGAGTCATATTTTCTTTAACAATTGTTTCGTAACAAATGTTGGAAATGTGTTCGTGAAACTTCTTTTGAAAGGTGTTAGGTTAATAACAATTATTAGTTAACATTTGTTAAGTAAAATTTAACACAGTGTTAAAGAAACCTGGCCATATCCCACCCATGTTAAATATTCGAATTTCTGGTGCATTTTATCAAACCCTTTTTGATTTAGCCTCTTGAAGTTTTCAGAGGTTGTTATTTATATCTTTGTCTATAATAATAAGCAAAAGTATTTTCATAAACTGAATACTTTTCGGTATAAATTACTTAGTAACTTTAGAATTCTTTCCCCAAAATACGAGAAAAAAAATTTGTCTATATTATTTGCAGTCGTTGTCATTATTCCCTGTGGTCATATTAAACCACAGGTAATCTTCCACTGGACTAGCATAAAACATTCCCTTTAAATTATCCCAAAGTACTAGAAAATGAATAACTGAGAACAAGGAGGCTACAGGAAAACACAAAATCACATTATCACAAAATACTCTCATGGCTTTCAACACCAGTTTATATACATGAAAGAAAGTAAACCGGATGTAGATTGCTACCAACATAAAGATTGCGATTTACAGAAGAGGACCACGGCTTTCAGAAATATGTCCCTAATAGTTCGGAAGTTACAAGCATAATCTCGGTGAAAGTAGGCAGTCCTGTTGATGTGAAGCATTGCGATTTTAAGTCTCGTGTGATGCACATTTTGCAGGTTCTAAAACATTTTTCAACGCACTTACGTTTTCTATATTGCAAAAACCAATAGTACCAAAATTCTCATTTTCAATTTGTTTTTCACCCCTATGCAGGTGTTTCTCACCATCACAGTTCTATTGTGATACGTACTTTTTCGGTATCATGCTGTCATGGAACGTCAGTAGATGTCAAAAAACCGGAGTTCGAATTATGTTCACAAATTACAATACTTCTTTCACTTTTATCGTCTTTCGAAAAGAAAAATGAGCTGTGAGCACGCTAAACGTCGGCAAAGACTCCCACTCGACACAGAATGATTGCAAAAATACATTAGGTTACTTCTTCCCATGTGAATTTAGATGAAAAGAGTGATGAAGAAATTTGTTTCCTGATATTTGTATTTGTAATCCGTGCAGGAATCTTAATATTTACTAAGAGAATGCAGCGTGTCGTTCCAGGTCGTATTTAGTTTCATCGAATGGCACTTCTTCCCGTATTCAGCCATGCAAGTGGTTTACTTCTTTGAATACTTCGTATTATAAAATCTAAACTCGATTCGTACACTTTGAATCTCACCCACATCTCATATGCTTGCATCAGATTCCATGGACTGATAAGCACAGCAATATGACAGCATCTTATTGCCTGATCTATTATTATCAGCTGAGTCTCCTGATATGAAGTATGGTATAGTTCTGAGTAAGTTACTTAGATAATGCTGTCGAAGAGTAACACAGAACGTTCAAAATGCGTTAAAGGATGTTTGGTTACAGATGTTGATAGTGATTCTTCACAATAACTAATGTAATATTCATGTTTGGTTCATTGTGCTTGTGTGCTGGTAAACTTACTGATACACTGCTATATTCCCTTGTAGTGTCATCTACTAATTTGTTACTTTCATAGATCTGTCTCAGTCTCATCCTTGGCTTTGACAATATGAAAGTGACCGAGGTATGAGCGATGCTAGTAATACCATTCCTTATGCAGCCAGTCCCTGTTATGAATGGAGTGAAAGTATTGCTCATAGGGTCGGTTGGTGCATGCATTTCAGTGGGCTTGGCAGACTGATACGTAATAACAACAACAACAACAACTTCTGGCTCACGGAGGAAAGCAACGGGAAACTACCTTGCCCCTCATTTCCCTAGTATGCCTCTTCAGTGACGCTTAGGCTATTTATGACAGCTACTGGTGGAGCTGTGGAGGATAAACCAAGCCTTCGGGCTGAGTACTCACCAAGTGATCTTCTTCTTCTTTATTGTTCTACCGTTTTCCCTACACCCGTGGGGTAACACATGTGGATTTGGCAGTGTTTTTCGGCCGGATGCCCTTCCTGATGCCAACCCTATATGGAGGGATGTAATCACTATTACGTGTTTCTCTGGTGGTTGGTAGTGTAGTGTGTTGTGTTGTGTGAATATGAAGAGGAAAGTGTTGGGAAAAACACAAACACCCAGTCCCCGGGCCAGGAGAATTAGTCCGAGGCGATTAAAATCCCCGACCCGGCCCCGACCCGACCATTCAGCCAATGAGTCGGACGAGTACCCAACAAGTGATAACTGTATTTCGGCATCACGCTGTAGACATGATGTACACGATTCCAACAGTCGTTGGGACTGTCACCAATCAGCCTAGCGAATCCGAGAACTGTAGATTCAACACTAATCTCGGTCAATTTGGACGTTGTTTTCTTCACCCCTTTTCACCCCTAATGCCGATGGAGACTTAAACGGCATCCGGAGTGTCACTGTTTATCTCAGCTATCTCGAAAAGTATGGATTCGACACTAATATTCGTCATTTTCGATTACTGGAATGAAATTTCGTATGGCTTTTAGTGCCGGGATATCCAAGGACGGGCTCGGCTGGACAGGTGCAGGTCTTTCTATTTGACTCCCGTAGGCGACCTGAGGGTCGTGATAAGGATGAAATGATGACGAAGGCAACACATACACCCAGCCCCCCTGCCATTGGAATTAACCAATTAAGGTTAAAATCCCCGACCCGGCCGGGAATCGAACCCGGGACCCTGTGAACCGAAGGCCAGTACGCTGACCGTTCAGCCAGCGAGTCGAACTTTCGATTACTTTTTTCATGTCACTCCTTCCCAACCCCCAACTGTAGAGGTGGTAGGGATGTCTTACCCCCACAGGGTTTTTCTCCAGATAGTAAGTCTTATGTGTACCAAATCTGGTTGAAATTGCAGGTTTGTCTCTAGACGCCTACCCTTTTTAATCGTTTAGCTTTACCGATATCATTACCTAAAGATGTTACTCCTTAACTCTGCGTAACCCGCTAAGTACAGAATACTGCTGGTTAGGGCAATCCTTCGCCAGCAATTGTTCTAGTGGTCATTTATTGATTTAATTTTAGGATCACTCAAAGTTGACTGAAATTAGAGACCTATCAATGCCTAATGATTTACCGACGGGAAATCTGGGAGATAATTCTAGCCCAGTATAACGACAAAGCTGTTTCAGTAAACTTTCTCAACGTATAGATAATAATATTACTAACACATAACCCAAATATTTCGACATATTTTCTAACCGAATGTGGAGGGATGTTTAATATAATTTTAATATGTTGCTTGCTGAACAGCTTATATTGCTTGCTGCGGGATTTTCAACGCAATTACAGCTCCATCATATGTGATACACTGAAATTAAAAATAAATAATATTTAAAATTAATAGCCTAATTTAAATCTAATCTAAGCTAATATAATTAATCTAATCCTATATCTCCTGTTATTGTGAGCTTAGGCTTACAAGTTTTTGTTCCAATATACAGTGGTTTAAAATACTGAGCATAGAGTGTTTTTCATAACTGTCACCTGTTACTGCTAGCCGTGAATTCTTTTAAAAATACTATCAATTTTATATTCACTTTTGCGTGTCCCTGTGGTGGTTAGTAGTGTTATTAGTTATGTATAATAATGATAATAATAATAATAATTATAATAATACAGCTGCCTTCACATCTCCTTCCCATGTTCTTCTGGGTTTCCCGCGCGGTCTTGCTCCTTGCTTTCTGGCATCCAAAGCTTGTTTAGCCGTCCTGGTGTCCTCCATTCTTTGTATATGCCCGAACCATCGTAATTGGCTCTGTTCGATTTTCTCGAGCACGGGTAATACGCCAAGGCTAGTTCTGATGGTCTGATTCCTGATTCCATCCCTTCTCGTTTTCCACTCGATTTTGCGGAGAAATCGCATTTTTGTTGCCTGAATTCTACTCCGATGTTTGCTGGTCAATGTCCAGGTTTCACAGCCATTGAGCAAGGTAGGGAGATATATCCCTTTGTATACACGGAGTTTCGTGGATTTAGTCACAGGAAATTTCTCTTCAGTGCATTGAAGAGTCGCCCTGAGGCTTAGAATCGAGCTGTAAATTCACCATCTATTCTAACATGTTGCTGCACTATAGCTCCAAGATAATTGAAATCTGTGGTCTGCTCCAATACTGTACCGTCATTCAGTGTGATCTGGTATGGGTTAGGCTGCCATGACATCGTCATGGTCTGAGTCTTTCTAGCATTGATTTTCATGCCCCTCTTTTCCAGCTCTCCTTCCCAGATTAACAAGTTCTTTTGAAGGTTTCCTTCCGAGTCGCCAAGTAGTAACATGTCACCAGCGAAGGCACAATGGGTGACATACACTGGCCTCAGAAACTAATAGCCTAGCTTGAATTTCTGCACCTGCCCATTGCATGATTTGATGACGTCACCAATTAGGATAATGCAGAGAATTGGGATAAGGATGCATCCTTGTTTAAGTCCCATTGAAGTCTTAAAATCCGAATATTCTACATTGCAGGTGCGAACATAATTCCGACATTTCCTGTACAGGCTTTGAATTGCTGTAATTAGTTGTTCATTGACACTTTTTTGCTTCAGTGTCTTCCAAATTCCATCTCTCGGAATGGTGTCAAAAGCCTTCTCGAGGTCAATGAAGGCCAGTTGTGCCTCTTTTCCGTACCTCATCACTTTTTCACTGATCTGTCTGATGGTAAATATGAGGTCTTGGATGCTTCTTCCTGGTCGGAACCCACAATGCGCCTCGTCCAACTGTGGTTCTATAACTTGCCTTAGCCTGTCTTCCAAAATCCCGGCATATATTTTCCCCGGTACACTCAAGAGCGATATCCCACGATGGTTTCTGCAATCTCCGTTATCTCCTTTCTTGTATATTGGCACAGTGCCACTGTACTCTCAGTCGGCTTGTATCTTCTTTGTTTTCCAGGGAAGATTAATAATCCCGTTGAACAAACCTTCGCCACTTTTGGCCATAAACTTGGGAATCTCAGATGCTATCGGATCATGACCTGCAGCTCTGCCTAGTTTCATTTCCATCAATGCACGCTTTAGTTCCTCAGCGGATAATTCTTCACAGGTCCAACCTTCCTCTTGGTGCTGCTGTTCTTCTCCAATCTGATCATTATCCCCGGTTTCCTTACTCCGTCTAGCATTTCTTGAAAGTGTTATTTCCATCGTTCCATGATGTCATTTTCACTTCGGAGGAGGTTATTGCTTTTGTTCTTTATGAACTTACAGGGACACTGCTTCTATGTTCGTAAAGATTTCAGCACCCTATTAAAAAGCTTTCAATTGTTTTGGAGGTTTCCATCAATTGTTTCTCCGAACTTTTTCCACGATTCTTTTTGCATCTTTCACTGCGTTATTTACTGCAAGCCTTTGGTTTTTGTACCCCTCATAATTACTCGGGTGTTTTGTGCCTAAGTATTTCTTCCACAGTTCCTTCTTCTCTCTAACCAGCTCCTTTACACCTTCCGTCCACCATGGTGTCCTCTTCTGCTGTTGCCTTCCGCTGGACTTTCCACAGACTTCGGCTGCGACTTCAAGGATTGTCTCCTTGAAGAAGCGCCATGTCTCCTCCAGTTGGTCTTCTCTCATAAGTGGCAATTCCAGTAGGTCAATCTTTGTTTCACCATCATTTGATAGGCTTGTTGTGTGGCTTCTTCTTTCAACTTATGGACCTTTATTCTTTCTTTAGGTTTCCTCCTGTTAACGGGGTCTTGCGTCTTGATGTTAACATGCACTCGCATAACTACTAGATAGTGGTTACTTCCAATCTATACACTCTTGCATCCAGGATAAATCTCCACTGGCTCCTCTGTGCTAAGATGTAGTCGATGATAGATTTCTCATTGCGGCTGGAGAGTTCTCTTGTGTAGCGGTGCACTTTTTTGTGTGGGAACATAGTGTTTGTGATTACAAAATCGTTTCCTACACGCATATCCAGGAGTATTCTTCCATTATCGCTCTGCGCGTCTCTCCGTATTTCCTCAGCAGGTCCTCCATTCCCTCTGCTTTCTTTCCAACCCTGCCATTGAAGTCACCAAGAACAAAGACAGTTCCCATGGTGTCGTCCACTGTCGTCTGCAATTCGCCGTAGAACCTGTCTTTCCCTTCTGAAATATAATCTTCGTTGGGTCCATATATGGCAATGAAAGTGGTACCTTCATTGATGCTGCTGTTTAAGGTTAAGGTCACCGAGATCATTCTCTCATTGATGTATTTGCAGCACTTGACATAATGTCTGTAGCCTTCAGTGATAACTATGGCGACGCCTCCCTTTGCTCTCTGTTAAGTGCCCACGCCCGAATGAAACTTTAAGAACCTTTCACCACTGCTTGGTTTCATTAGCTGTTCACGTCCATTGCCTTTTTTCTTGGTCTCTGTCACTGCCAAAATGTTCAGCCTCGCTCTCAACATTTCCGACATCAGTTCGAACTCTTCACCAGCCACTCCTCGTACATTCCATGTTGCCATATTCATGATCCTTTTCCTCGCTTGGTCGTCAACAATTTAATAAATCCTGTTTCCCCTCTGTAGTTTCTCTTAATAATTTTTTCTCGGACACTTGGGTTATCAGCCCTAGCTCCAAAGCCTCAGGGGAGGGACTGCCTCCCTCATAGCCCTCGGCCTGCTAGATTTTCTATCAGGGTTTCTTACCTTAGCCTTTGAGGTTTCTCCCTCTCTCTGCAAGGCAGCAGTTTGCCTCGGTCCGGGACTGCTTATTCAGGTTTCCCCTTATTAGCACCTAACCCCCATATTTGAGGGCCGTTCGCTATCCGCCACCATGCGACACGCCCGGTAGCTGAGGCTCGCCCCCGGTAATTACTACCTCTGTTGTTTAATTGGTAACAAAGTCTATGGAAGATATTATGTTTATTCCCTGCTGCATAGCAAAGAACTTCCACCAGGTTGGTGACGATTGGTTTCAGACAACTCAAGAAAGTACTGCGTTTTAGCTTTCCTCGTTAGGTCTCAAGTCTCGTATCACTGGGGTTATTTTTATAATTGATTTATAAAATATTGTCTAATTGTGAAACACAAGTAAATATATGAATTATATTCATTACTGTTAATGTATAACTTAAAATTTGTCACTAATGAAAACCTTTCCTTATTAATTCCTGTACAATTTGACTTTCATTGTAGGATCATTATCAGTTGAATCACCAGTTTATTAAGTAATTGTGTAGGGCACGGTAGGTTAGGAATTCTCACTTCAGTTGAATATCATTTAAAAGCGGTATATCATTAAAAGATTGTCACGTGGGTCGCATGTGAGGTACTGCTGACATACACGTTATTTACTATGCCATATGAGCGATGGAAATGGACGGATGTTAGGCATATTACGAGAAACGTACAATCGTGTGAATGACTGTATCAAGCTCCAGGAAAATTAAGCATTTTTATTGCAGACAAACATTACGTAACTAATGTGTGAGTAACAAGAACAATAACTTAAGCATAGAGTGTGTGGCCAAACGAATAATAGTCGTAAATATCTGCATTCAAGTAACTGCTTATTCCATAATTTACCAATTAGTAATTCCTGCTGGACTAATACATTTGATGCCTGTCAGCTGGGTCGTGATTGTTAATGGAGATATTCCTCTTGAACCAGTTGCCATCTGAAGGAAAATGTTGTACAAAGAGGCCCATAAACAATTTATGGACGGTTGAAATCTTGTCGGATGTTGATGGAAATATTCAAGGGCTTTCGTAAGTGAAGCCATAGCGGACGAACTAAAATTCAAGTGAAATGGTATAATAGTTTGTAGTTCGACACTGACCGTAGAGATGTGGACTTTCGTAAGAAATTAATTAGTGAAATTTATTTCCAGATATCGAAACCTACATTCAGAGTTGATATGTAAGGCAAAATTTATTTCCTTATGCACATCATCATGTAATTCATAATGAATTTTTAGCTCCAGGTTCCGACTATGTCATACTGTAATTGTGCTTATTCGCCTCCCAATTACCTGCTACTTTCTATTTGATTTCGACATCCTGCACATGGTACAGAATTAACTACCGGTTGTACAAAACATGCAGTATCCAGAGCATAGAGTATCCTGAATGCTAACTTCATGTCCACTCTTGGGGGCTAGTCATTTGGCTTTCATCTTGTTGTTCTTGTGAGTTGAGCCTACGAAGATAGTAAGTTTCTTCCGTATTTATATATGTCTCCAAATACGGTAGTAATTAATTTCGTGTGGCTATTTCTAGCCGAGTGCACCCCTTGTAAGGCAGACCCTCCAATGAGGGTGGGCGGCATCTGCCGTTTGTAGGTAACTGCGTGTTATTGTGGTGGAGGATAGTGTTATGTGTGGTGTGTGAGTTGCAGGGATGTTGGGGACAGCACAAACGCCCAGCCCCCGGGTCACTGGAATTAACCAATCAAGGTTAAAATCCCCGACCCGGCCGGGAATCGAACCCGGGACCCTCTGAACCGAAGGCCAGTACGCTGACCATTCAGCCAACGAGTCGGACTCCAGATACGGTGATGTAGCCCGTTATCTACACTTGCAGACAAACTGGCATGTGAAAAATTATCTTCTTCTTAATCTGCTTACCCTCCAGGCTTGGTTTTTCTCTCGGAATCAGCGAGGGATCCCACTTCTACCGCCTAAAGGGCAGTGTCCCAAAGCGTGAGACATTGGGTCGCGGGATACAACTGGGGAGAATGACCAGTACCTCGCCCAGGCGGCCTCACCTGCTATACTGAACAGAGGACTTGATGGGGGATGGGTAGATTTGAGGTGATAGACAAGGAAGAGGGAAGGATACTACTGTGACCTTATGTTACGTACCATCCCGGCATTTGCCTGAAGGAGAAGTGGGAAACCGCGAAAAACCGCTTCCAGGACGGCTGAGGTGGGAATCGAGCCCACCTCTACTCAGTTGACCTCCCGAGGCTGAGTGGACCCCGTTCCAGCCCTCGTACCACTTTTCAAATTTCGTGGCAGAGGCGGGAATCGAACCCGGGTCTCCGGGGGTGGCAGCTAATCACAATAACCACTACACCACCGGGGTGGACATGTGAAATATTATACACTTTAAAATATTCACCATACTTTTCAAATTAACTTGCTTGCTATTGATGTCCACAACCTTGAACCAGCTTGAAAGATCTCAGCATATTTCCGTAATCATTTTTCTGCGGTATTTTCTACTGCTACGCTAACAATACTCGAAATCACTTTCATTTTGTGTTAATTTGCAACCCATTTAATCTATAAAAATGTAGGGGACTTTCATATCCATTTACTACAGATGCCTTACCATACTTCCTTTATCTTTTAATAATGAATTGTCTGATAGCTTATTCAGTATCCATACATGTTGGAAACTAATTTTCTGAAACTTTATCAATCGAAAGTAAGTCTTCTCTGTAACTCTACAAAATTTTTCGCCCTAGTTTTTCTAATTTACTACTTGTTACTGATGCCGATATTCTTGAACTAGCTTGAGCAGAATTCACAATCTATCCGGAATTTTTGATCGACTGCGCGCAGAGGGTAAAAGTGGAAAGTAAATACTCCGACAGAGTTTCTGTAACGTCGGGAGTAGTACAGGGTAGTGCTATAGGGTCACTCCTATTTACGGCATTTATAAATGATATACTCCATAAGTGGGCACTCGATAACAAAATGAAAGTAAATTCTCGAAAATCCAGTCTCATAAAAATGGGAAAGAAACACAGGCAAGGGGACTTTCAATATTGTCTTGGATCGGACGCTCTGGTTGAGAGTGATTCATGCAAGTACCTAAGAATTCACGTAAAGAGAGAGCTAAAATGGGACATCCACGTAGAAAGTGTAATTTCTAAAGCGTACAAGTCCTTGCACTTCGTGATGAGGGTGCTAAAGGACAGCAGTTCGGAGGCGAAGGCGCAGGGCTAAATGGAGCAGCCGTATGTGATCCATACCAAACAAGACTTATTAATGAACTTGAGACGTACAGCGAAAGGCTGCAAGATTCATGCTTCTACCCTAGAAGTAGTGTGACAAGTATGACACTAAAACTTGGGTGGAAGAACACGGTTATGTGCCATGTATAATGCTTACACGAATAAGCCAGCTTGAGGAGAGTTGAACAGTCGTCTAGGGAAGCCCTGTTACATAGTGGGACAGGTCATCCGCATGAAGTAAAAGGTAGATCTCAGAAAATTAACTACGTAAATATTCGTTCGTAATTCGGAAAACTGATAACTGGAATACATTACCTGCAGCTGTCGTACAGCCTTTTCCCAAAAATGTAATTTAGAATGTTAAACTGGTGGTTTTTCTTGTGATATTGTTTTCAGGGAATTATTTGTTGTATTGTTGTTGTTGTTGTAAGACATAGTGAACATTTTTGAAATTCTTAAGGTTCCTGTGAATTTGTATATGATGGTACTGTAATGTTAAACTAGTAGTTTATTGTAGGCCTTGGTGTTGAGCACTGGAAGTGCTTGAGTTGTGTGTGAATTTGTGTATGATGGTGCTGGATTTGGAATGTTGGACTGGTGGTGTTTCTTCTAATATTTCCTTTCCATGGGATTGTTTGTTGCACTGTTTTTGTAGATGTTTTTTTTTGTTATTGCCGTTTTCGTTGGGTAATCATGTTTAGCTTTACTTTGTTGTCACACTGCTGTAAGTAATCATTGCCACCGGAATAATAATAATAATAATAATAATAATAATAATAATAATAATAATAATAATAATAATAATAATAATAATAATACCTTGCCTCGTCTCCTCTTCAGCTAAACTTAATCTCATCTGCACTTCTCTCTAACTTAACATCTTCTGAAATGTATGCCTGACGATCGCATTTCTCTTTCACTATCTCAGTCAAATAATAACATTTTGTGAAAAATGAAAACCCAGAACCTGTTTTCCAGTCATTGACCGGGTCATGGATGGAATGAGTGAAACATATATAGGCTGTTATTACAATGGGGTCGCCACTCCCAAGGTGATTTATTAATGAGTGATACATGCTATGAAATGATAATGGAGAGTGTTGCTGGAATGAAAGATGACAGGGAAAACCGGAGTACCCGGAGAAAAACCTGTCCCGCCTCCGCTTTGTCCAGCACAAATCACACTTGGAGCCACGGAGGCTCCAATAACATTTTGTACCAAAGGATATTTGTTATACTATCTGGATGTAATTAATTTTCAAGCTTTCCTTTAAAGCATAATTGCGTTCCTTTAAACATTATTGAATCTATTGTATCTATTGTATCTATTGTATCAAATTATTTCGTCTTAACTAACTGCAGACTTCTTGGATGTTCTGTATGTACGTCAAATCCAGTAGAATGTACGTGTTTCTGCTAATGGTATGGTAACTTTCAAAATTAAGTAATTCTGAGCGATATTTCATGAGAAACAGGGACATTGTCGACCATGCTTCATGGTTACTTTAGATAAGTACAGTATTAGACTGGTTTCACGTTCGATAGGCCCATATACTTTCAATTCATTTTTGTAGTATGCAAGCTAATTGGAATCTACCACGTAATTCTTTACGACGGATTAAAACCCGTCTGAACGTTCTCTTTACACCCCACGAACCTCCACATTCATGATATAACGATCTTAGTAGTATAGCATATGCACAAAAACCTTACTCACGAAAGACCACAGTGGTATACGCAACAGACATCGTGACAGCGAGAAAGGGAAATATTTAATTTCTTTAACAGTTTAAATCTGTATAGCTGGAGATGGCATTTTTAGCTTTCAATATCAATACTAAACATCGCACTATATTGCGTATACTTATGGAAAGTTGCTTTGAGTTAAAGTTTGTCATTTGTTTATATAATATCAGTATATAATTCTTTGAAGTGTTGTACTGTATATTTGATATGTCTAATCACTTGAAAACTTATCCTAAAAGTTCAATAGGAGCATTTCGTAATAACTCATTCTACAACAACCAGTATTTATCCTTTACCAGGATTCTCACATGTCGTCTATTATTATTATTATTATAATTATTATTATTATTATTATTATTAGAGAGTTAATCCAGCTGTTAGCCGCCCATATAAAGGAATGAAAAGGAGAGGTCTCCTAATCAGTTATATGAACCATATTTAATTACACTGACTGACAGAGCAAATGCAACACCAAGAAGGAGTGGTCAGAACTTTATGCCAATTGCAGGGTAGACTGACGTCACTGAGGTATGCTCATGATGTGAAATGCGCAGCTGTGCTGCGCACGTAGCGAACGATAAATGGGACACGGCGTTGGCGAATCTCCCACTTCGTACCGTGATTTCTCAGCCGACAGTCATTGTAGAACGTGTTGTCGTGTGCCACAGGACACGTGTATAGCTACGAATGCCAGGCCGCCGTCAACGGAGGCATTTCCAGCAGACAGACGACTTTACGAGGGGTATGGTGATCGGGCTGAGAAGGGCAGGTTGGTCGCTTCGTCAAATCGCAGCCGATACCCATAGGGATGTGTCCACGGTGCAGCGCCTGTGGCGAAGATGGTTGGCGCATAGCGGTGGCAGCCCCGCACGCCACGTCAACCGCCATTCTTCAGCATGTGCAAGACACCCTGGCTGTTCCAATATCGACCAGAACAATTTCCCGTCGATTGGTTGAAGGAGGCCTGCACTCCCGGCGTCCGCTCAGAAGACTACCATTGACTCCACAGCATAGACGTGCACACCTGGCATGGTGCCGGGCTAGAGCGACTTGGATGAGGGAATGGCGGAACGTCGTGTTCTCCGATGAGTCACGCTTCTGTTCTGTCAGTGATAGTCACCGCAGACGAGTGTGGCGTCGGCGTGGAGAAAGGTCAAATCCGGCAGTAACTGTGGAGCGCCCTACCGCTAGACAACGCGGCATCATGGTTTGGGGCGCTATTGCGTATGATTCCACGTCACCTCTAGTGCGTATTCAAGGCACGTTAAATGCCCACCGCTACGTGCAGCATGTGCTGCGGCCGGTGGCACTCCCGTACCTTCAGGGGCTGCCCAATGCTCTGTTTCAGCAGGATAATGCCCGCCCACACACTGCTCGCATCTCCCAACAGGCTCTACGAGGTGTACAGATGCTTCCGTGGCCAGCGTACTCTCCGGATCTCTCACCAATCGAACACGTGTGGGATCTCATTGGACGCCGTTTGCAAACTCTGCCCCAGCCTCGTACGGACGACCAACTGTGGCAAATGGTTGACAGAGAATGGAGAACCATCCCTCAGGACACCATCCGCACTCTTATTGACTCTGTACCTCGACGTGTTTCTGCGTGCATCGCCGCTCGCGGTGGTCCTACATCCTACTGAGTCGATGCCGTGCGCATTGTGTAACCTGCATATCGGTTTGAAATAAACATCAATTATTCTTCCGTGCCGACTCTGTTTTTTCCCCAACTTTCATCCCTTTCGAACCACTCCTCCTTGGTGTTGCATTTGCTCTGTCAGTCAGTGTACTTGTATCTGCTATTTAGGTGCAAGTGGAGATTTTTATTACAAGTTGCTTCACGTCGCAACGACACAGATATGTCTTATGTCGACGATGGGCTAGGAAAGGGCTTGGAGTAGGAAGGAAGCGACCGTGGCTTTAATTAAGGTTCAGCCCCGGAATTTGCCTGGTATGAAAGTGTGAAACCACGGAAAACCATCTTCAGTGGGATTCAAACCCACTATCTCCCGAATGCAAGCTCACAGCTGCGCGCTCTTAACCGCACGGCGAACTTATCGGTCAAGCGGAGTTTGAGTTATGACTCAAAACTGAAATTTTCAACCTTCAGGTGGACTTTTTATTTCTGATTTTGTACATATATAGACTTCATTGTAGCCTATTATGCCTTTCAGCGCTCAATCTGCAAGCCTCTGTGAAATTACTAAACGCCTCCACAATTCTCTACAGTATTTGTAACTAACTCTGTGGCCTCGTTTAGTTCCATACATCTTATCCTTAAAACATTAGAAACTGAGTCTAATCATCGTCGTCTTGGTCTCCCTCTACTTCTCTTACCCTGCGTGACTGAGTCCATTATTCTCCTAGGTAACCTATCCTCCTCCATTCTCCTCATATGACACACCACCGAAGCCGTTTTATGCGTACAGCTTCATAAACTGGGTTCATTTCTAACTTAAACTTCCTCTTCTCATTCCGAGTACCCTCCTGCCATTGCTGCCACCTTACTTTCCAGCGATATTTCTCTCTAGTCTCGTGTCGGTTACTTCTAACTTCTGATTTTATTGGGAAAAGGAAGATACAATACTCGTTATTTCAGACGAGGGATTGCAAATGGTGTCTAGTAACTGCTAAATAACTTTTCAGCGCTGAGTCCGCTATGGTCTGGGTGATGATGTCCGGGAATTTATTCTTATGAAGTGCAGCGTATCCTTAGGAATTATCCCTCTAGCGCCAATCCTAAGACTAAGGGCTTCCCACTTCTTAATCTCACACTTCTTTCTGAGATCGTCAATGCATGGTTCATATTCGGCCTTTTCCTCTTCGCACGTTAATTGAGGTTGCAGTTCATTTTCCTCGAATCTTATAGTGTAATCACTAACTATAACCGTACCTTGCGCCCAGTCACTGACTACACTATCAGTTCGTCTTGCGGATACATTTGTGCTAATACATTCATCTTCTTCGTATTCCTCCAATTACTGTTTACTGACGTTCCCAGCATTCAATGGGCGAACTGTAGTGTGCCGATTGATTCTCATCGGCTCTCCCTTACGAAAGAATCATAATATATGCAATAAGATACGAACTCGCTGGATCTCATACAATGGGATGCATTAAGGCACCTTTCGGGGAGAGACCGACCTAGGATGACATTACAGTCCATTTTAATTGCTACAGTCACTGTCTGCATGACATACCTCGCATAACTGACCGAAGCGTTCCCTTCTCCCAATGGGAAAATAATATTAATCCCTTACTCTTGGATGGTAATGTGCACCTACATGTCAAGGAATCTTCAGGGAATACTTTTTAAATGAGCTTGGAGAGAGGGTTTTCAAGATGTTCGACTTGCTATGTGGTAAGCATTGAAGGCAATGGGCGATTTCAGTTTGAGTTCTCTTGTGGCTTCGATATACAGGCTTCTCACACGGAACAGCCTCTTGTAAATATTTATGTGCTGAATGAAAGACTCCCTTTGGGCTTTGAAAATTCCAAATCCTCTAAGACTGCGTGGTGAATCATTGCATCTCCGGCGTCAATGTGCAACCCAATAATTTCTTTAACGAACTCTTTATCATTGTCACCAAGAAATTTAATTGCCAGGTTTTTAAGAGGTGCACACTGGAATGGGTGTGTAAGCCGAGGCCAAATATATTGGTTGAGTATATTTAGCTTCTGATCCGGAATGAAAAGGGTTGAACCAATCAGCTGGTTCAAATACCTTGTGAGCTGATTGATTTCTTCTGAAGGATCAAATTTAATTTCGTCTTGAAGCGTTACTCTGAGGTACCGTATTGTTTCGTCAGGTGAAATAAACTCGATTGTGTTTTCATCCGGAGTAGTGAGATTAGAGGTGATTAGCTGACTTAAACATATCAGTATGATCTTAATTCTTGCAGTATTTATTTGAACTCCAACCATTGCTAAATAAACTATTACTAGATCTGTAAGATGTTCAGACGATGATTTGTTTTTTTCTCAGAAGCACCAAGTCATCGGCAAAATCAAGCGCCGTCTGATTTTCCTTGACTGTTTCTCTTTCACAAACTTCCCTCAGAACATGATTGACTGCTAAACTGAAGTATAGGAGAGTGAGAAACACCTGTCTTTGTAAGGAGTTAACTTATTCTAGTTGCTCCGTTATTTTGTATACTAGCTGAATTTTCCTTAAGTAGGTTTATCATTTTCGTTTCAAATTTTGGTGAAACATGAGGGGTGCTGAGAGTTCGTTCTACTCGTATATGCCCATGGGATACGTTATAAAACGCTTTCGAGACGTCTAGGGATACACTGCACCAGTCTTTTAAGTTTTGAGTTTTTCAAACAATCGTCTGCAAGAGATGAATTAATGAAAGTTTCCGAGCAAGATACAAAACCATTCTGGTTAGGACCGCGTACGACTTCTTCCTGAGCATTTTATCAGTCATTCTTTCAACAATTATCCGTAATATGGAGTAGATTGTTGCAGGTCACCAGTCGCGGACATTGTCCTTCATGTATTAATGTCGTTCTTCCATGTCTGAAACATGATTGGTGATAAGCCTATCCCCAACGTACCATGTGAATTACAGTGAAGTAAGAGGTTTGATATGCGCTGAGGTCGTTAATTTGTTTTAACCTTACTCCACCTTTCTCAGAAGCAGTGTCTATACGAATCAACGGAGACGCATTGAACATATCATTTCCAGTTGCTCAGTTTCGAGAGTATTAGTCTCGCGCACCTCAAGCAAGTGTACACTGCTAGAACCAAAGAGACTGCTATAATAACCATAAATTACCATAAGTACCATAATTACTTTTAGTAGTCGGTCTAGGATTTTAAAATCTTTTGCAAGTTAGTCCATCAGGATAATTTTTTCTGGCCTGCCTCTTTTTGTACTATTTTACTGACGGATGCTGTAGCCATTTACAACTATTCACTGTAGCCCTATAGGCTAGACCTATCAATAGTTTCTTTGAGAAGTACGCAGTAGTCATTCACTGTCTTATCAAACTCTTGATCTTCAGATGGGTACAAAGAGACAAGCCCTTCAAAACTACCTTCCAGTTCCTCAAATTCATGGCTGACCTCATGTAAGGGATAAAATCTATTTTGGCATTGATGGATTAGAGATGAATC
This sequence comes from Anabrus simplex, assembly GCF_040414725.1. Classification (NCBI taxonomy): domain Eukaryota; kingdom Metazoa; phylum Arthropoda; class Insecta; order Orthoptera; family Tettigoniidae; genus Anabrus; species Anabrus simplex. The sequence goes on from NC_090266.1 coordinate 936,299,183, forward strand.
TACAGAATAAGTACCGTTGGGATTCTTAAAAAATGACGTTTGATGGAGTTGATTGATGTTGTCCCGGTGATCTTCAGGGTGAGATCGAACCAGGTGGCGACTGATACTTTAGACCCTCCCTACCCCCCCCGGACTAATAGGAAGATGTATACGTCTCGTGGTAAAATTCTTGTAACACTGTTTGCATTCTACGAATGTATTATAATTTTCCGTTCATACGTTGGATTAAGTCAATAATGATATCGTAAGGGTTACTCTGCTTAAATTTTAATGTAATGAAATTAAGAAGTAATATATTCTAACTTTCTGTGTGATCGAAACAATAACTGGTTTAGAAAAGTAGTAATAAAACTAATCAGAAGTAAAAGGTTTATGGCTACAGGATTAAATGTTATGGATATAAATCAGTAAAATTGCTTTGACAGCATATACCTGAAAATTATGACAGGTATATACGAGTCATTCTCTTCATGTGTCCATACATCGTCCAGATACCTATGACCTGTTCTGTAGTGGTAGGCTCTTTTTCCTTACTACATCTCTAACTTTCTCATTTCTCATCTTACCCATTCTTGTAACTCCTATCCTGCTTCTCAGAAATTTCATTTTACTTACCTATATCCTACTCACGGTTATCTGCGTCATTACCCAAGTTTCTGCTGCATATGTCGAAATAGGCACACAGTACTTCCTGTATATTACTCTTTTGCTTCTCTGAGGGACATCCTTGCTCCAAACCAGGTTTCTCACACTTCTTCCCTTCTTCCACGCTCGATATTTCCTTATCATTTCTTCTACTTACCTCTATGATACCAGATACTCAAAACTCTCCCCCTTCTTAAGTTGTTCCCCAACAAGCATTTATCCTCTTATAGGTCTGTCCTTCTTTCTAGTTGTGATCACTATCTTTCTCTTTTTGGCATTCAATTTCATTCCATAATGTTCCACCTCATCTTTCTATGCATCTAACTGTTCCTGGATGTCCTCTTCCTTTTCCCTCCCAGAAGAACAAGTCATCTGCGCACATCATCACTCACTTTTTCTTCCCAAATTTTCCTTGGCACTTTTGTTATTTACTCGTCCAATACTACAATAAAGACCAAAGGTGACAGAGCACTTCCTTGTCTTAATCCACTCTTTTGCTCAAACCAGTATGTTCACTCTCCTCCTACTTTCACACAACTCACACTCCCGTTGTAATTCTCCCTCATGCTTTCTCTTGTCTACTTCTCGACGGATTTTATCTTTGAGGCTTCCCATACTTTGTTTATGCACACACCATCATATGCTTTCTCAAAGTCCAAGAAGGCCATCAGTAGACCTTTATTCCACTCATAATGATGTTCTTGCAGTTGTCTTACTGCGAATATAAGGTCCTCTGTGAACCTCCCTGATCTGAAGTCATACTGCTGTTTTCATAGCTTTTCTTCCATCCTCTTTCTGATTCTATTCTCCAGAACCTACTCAAACACCTTTGCACAGTGACATATCAATGTGACTCCTCTATAATTTTTTAAACCTTTCCTATCCCCTTCTTGAAGATGGGTATGATTATCCCCTTCTTCCATTCATCAGAGGTCTTCCTCTCCTTCTATAATACGTTGAACAGACAAAATAGCCATTATTTCCCTACAACACTCAACACTCAATACTCACTTCATTTAAACATGGGCCTTTCCCTCCTGTAATATTGTCCAGTGCTACCTCCACTTCTCACCATATTAAAACATTTTTCTTCCCAGGTTTCTATCTTCCTCCATGCTTATACTTTCCTCCTCAATATATCCTTCAGGGTTTAGTAAATTTTCAAAATACTTCTTCCACATTCTTTGAGTTTCTCTTTTTCCTGCACTTCATTTTCATTTTTATATATCACTATAACATCCTCCCTCATGCCTTTACTCTAACTCTGACCATTCCACTTAGTATTTTTCTCATTTCCTTTCCTATCTTCTTCCGTCATGTATGTCCGCTTTTCCATCCATTTTTTCTTCTCCTCTGCTACAATCGTTTTAGATTTCTCCTTTTTTGTCTACTATTATTGTCTTTTCTCCGTTGTCCTCTGTTGAAACAACACTCTAAAAGCTTTATTCTTGCCCAAACTGCTACGTTGACTCTGTCGTTCCACCATGGGGTTTTCTTACATCCTTCCTTGGTACTAGCTTTACCACAAACTTTCTCTGCAGCTTTTAAATGTCTTCTGGAAACTTTCCTATTCCTCCTATCCTGCTCTTGCGTCATATGTTGGTAAGTTCAATCTTATTTTTTCCTGTTAGTCTTCCTTGGTTTTCTTCTACTGCAGTTTCCATATTTTGATCCAACTTTCTTGATTCTCTGTCCTCTTTGTTTCCTTCATTGTCCTCAGTTTCATCATTAATAGTCTTTGGTCACATTCTACGGCCTCTGATGGTGTTACCCTTACATCTGTAACTTTCCTTCTTATTACACAGTCGTAGATAATGTGATCCACAATTATTTCCCTAGACCAGTCACTGCTGTGCCAGGTTATTTTATGGTTTTCTCTCTTCTTGAACCAAGAATTCCCAATCATAATCCCATTTCCTTTGCACAAATTAAGTAGCTATTTCCCCCTTCTTTCTATTTCCCCATCCTTCTGTTCCAGGTATGTTCTCATATCCCTTCCTTTTCATGCCTACCTGGGCATTCAGGTCTCCCACTTATATATTGTTTTGGTCATTCATCTGTCTCTCCAATTCTTCTTCAGAGTAATCTTTATCCTGTTGCGTGCAGTCTATTTGTGGAGCATATACTTGTATTATTTCCCAGCTTTCTCCTTTAGCTGTTATTTTGACTTTCATTAACCTGTAACTTATCCCCTTTAATTTATCTTTCAATCAATTTTTCTCTACCACTCTTACTCCATTTCACTTTCCCTTTCACCTGCCCAGAGGAACCAAAAACTATTCCGCAACTCTCTCTGACCTTCTCCCTCCACCTTCTAGTCTCAACCAGACATAATTCATCCAGTTTTCTTCTTTCCATCACGTCTACAATCTCTTCTACATTCCCTGTCAATGTTTGCATGTTCAGTGTACCAATTCGTAATCCTGTTCCTCGCCAGGGTCGTCGTCTGCTACATCAGTCCGGCTTATCGTTCCTTGCTTCCTTTAAAGACAGCAAATATCCTTAACTGACTTGTTGCGCCTGTCGTGACTTCACCAGAGCCCTGTTAGCCGCCATCTTTCTCACAATACCTGTATGGCATTTACTGCTACAGGAGCGCTCTTGGGGAAATCGTATTCCTCACTGTACTTCATCCCCACAGGCTATTCCCTACTTTATGACGTTACCCATCTCTCACGACGTGGACGAGGGATTGGACTTGTGGGAGGCAATAACAATTTTACCGGTGGTACACCGTCTCCGTTCCGTTGCACAGCGCGCCATCTGTAAGACCATGTGTGCTATGAATCTTGAATTAATGTAACACAAGGTACTTGGACCTTCAACCGTTAAATGTCTCCACCATTGGCCTATGCGCCCCTTCTGGCGAGATTAAGGACATTTAATTCTTGAGGGAATTTCAATTTTCATAGTTTGATAACATTAGGTTATGTAAATTGTTTGTTTATGTATCACAGTTGTCAGTACTCGTACGGCTTCCTTCTTTCTTTTTTTTGCTAGTTGCTTTACGTCGCACCGACACAGATAGGTCTTATGGCGACGATGGGACAGGGAAGGGCTGGGAGTGGGAAGGAAGCGGCCGTGACCTTAATTAAGGTACAGCCCCAGCATTTGCCTGGTGTGAAAATGGGAAACCACGGAAAACCATCTTCAGGGCTGCCGATAGTGGGGTTCGAACCTACTATCTCCCGAATACCGGATACTGGCCGCACTTAGGCGACTGTAGCTATCGAGCTCGGTCGGCTTCCTTCTTCCTTAGTTATTAACCAATCAGGAATTTTTGCAATATTTCATCTAGCCAATTAAAATTTAGAGTTCTGGAAACTTCCCTTCGGAAATTCTAAACAAGCTGGGCGCTTTAGGGCCGTATTGTTATCTTCATCGCTCCAGTCTAGTAAGTGCGGCGGGTTGTTGGGAGGCAGGGGCTGCCTGTCGCCATTGGGAAGGACCAGCTACTCAAGGTAATGGCAGACATTTCTTAATATGTGATACCTCCAGGCAGACAGCTTGAGGGGAAGGTTTCAAACTTCTTTAATTTTATTTAAAATTATAACTTAAAGTTTTAACTGTAGATTTTCAGTAACTCTGAAGACTCTGTTCAAATCCCTTCTGGAAAACATGTAAATTTAGGGAGCAAAGAATGTTTACCCTCTGTTGATTCCCATTCAACATGGTATGGGGTGAGTAAAATTTTCTAGACCTCTAAATTCTTCACACGCTTTCGACATTTTATATTTCTCGTTTAATCGCCCCTCTGAAGTATATGCTTAGCCTCCGCAACTTCAGGCCATAAGCCCATTTAAGGTTTTGAGAGTTTTTCTGAAACGAGTGCAAGTCTTTCGCCTCTTAGCCTTTGTTCATGGCCGATCGTGCTAAACCTTTTAATTTTGCATTAAGGCCATTTAGTATGGGCACTCATTGCCCCAGTTTAAAATGTAATTATTGACAAACGAAAGTGTAACAGGCTGTTGAGCAGAAGTGATGGTAAACACAGTTTTGAAAGTTGTAAGGCTGGACTACGGTAAACTTTCGGAGCTAGGTCTCCTAGAATGAAAACTAGTGGAGCAAACATGCTGTTATAAAAGTGTACTGGTTCAGAGCCATTACACTCATTCCTTGTTCAGTATCCAGTATTCGGGAGATAGTAGGTTCGAACCCCACTGTCGGCAGCCCTGAAAATGGTTTTCCGTGGTTTCCTATTTTCACACCAGGCAAATGCTGGGACTGTACCTTAATTAAGGCCACGGCCGCTTCCTTCCCACTCCTAGTCCTTTCCTCTCCTGTCGTCGCCATAAGACCTATCTGTGTCGGTGCGACGTAAAGCAAATAGCAAAAAAAAAAAAAAAAAAAAAAATCCTTGTATATTATCCCGTAGATAACTCTCTCTAGTTTGTGCCTGATTCTAGGACTTATAGTCCGCTGTTGCTATCAGTGCTGACGAGCTCATTGTTATTCCATGTAACTGTTATTTGTTGTCGTTTGTTCAGATTTTCTAACTACCAAATTAGAACTAAAAAGACGGAAGGAGATAAAATTTCAAACATAGTGCTTTAAATTATGCTCTGGTTATTTCTTTGTCTCCCCATTCACCCCGGCACCTACTTACACCTCTCTGTTCCACGATATTTCCGTAACACTTGGTAGCAGTGCGTGGTTGAATGGGCCTGGAAAAATCCCATTTTGACGGTTTTTCTTAAAATTTGAAATTGAACACTAGAAATATTTCTGTTTCCCTATTTTCCTAAATTTTGTGAATATTTTCGTTCAATGTGTCTAGTTCTAGAGAGATTCTTGCCCCTTGGTATTTGCGCAAGGAAGAACTAATTTATGAACTATCAATTAGAAAGGTCCAGTCTGTTGGCACGGTTGCAACTGACGCATCTAGACTCAAAGATTATTTGGAGTTACCTATTAGTATTCCTCTGTATGGAGAGAAAGAAGTTGGTGACGCTTTATCAACGATCACCACAAATATTACTGAACTTGCTTCTGTTCTGATTTTTTGTGAAGGAGGTGAACCCCCGGTGACAACGTAAATGGGTTCAAGCTGGGCAATTTCAATTTTACAATAGAGTGGGGGATCTCTTGGCTCTGAAACTCAGAGATGAAAATTCTAGTATGGCCAACTCCTTGGCTGAATATTTTTCTGTCTTGTCTAATTAATTTAATAAATAGTTGTCCCGGTTGGCGAGTGAGAAGAGTAACTATGCTGCCCCATTAAATGCCCATACCGAAGAGGATCATAATAAGTCTTCTGAGAGTGGAGAATCGGTTGAGACACAACAAGATTCTGCCCCATCCGAACAAGTTGTAAACCCCATTGGTAATCCACAAAATCTTCCTCCTTCTTTTTGTCAAGAATGCCGTTCGAACCTGCTGAACCTCCGGGGCCTTCTTCGCTTATATCACTGGGTGTTAGCAGCTGACCTCACGCTTTAGCCATATTGCTTAAGGGGATTTCGAAATTTTCCGTGAATTAAACTAATGATGTACACTGACTGACAGAGCAAATGCAACACCAAGAAGGAGTGGTCAGAACTCTATGCCAATTGCAGGGTAGACTGACGTCACTGAGGTATGCTCATGATGTGAAATGCGCCGCTGTGCTGCGCACGTAGCAAACGATAAATGGGACACGGCGTTGGCGAATGACCCACTTCGTACCGTGATTTCTCAGCCGACAGTCATTGTAGAACGTGTTGTCGTGTGCCACAGGACACGTGTATAGCTACGAATGCCAGGCCGCCGTCAACGGAGGCATTTCCAGCAGACGGGCGACTTTACGAGGGGTATGGTGATCGGGCTGAGAAGGGCAGGTTGGTCGCTTCGTCAAATCGCAGCCGATACCCATAGGGATGTGTCCACGGTGCAGCGCCTGTGGCGAAGATGGTTGGCGCAGGGACATGTGGCACGTGCGAGGGGTCCAGGCGCAGCCCGAGTGACGTCAGCACGCGAGGATCGGCGCATCCACCGCCAAGCGGTGGCAGCCCCGCACGCCACGTCAACCGCCATTCTTCAGCATGTGCAAGACACCCCGGCTGTTCCAATATCGACCAGAACAATTTCCCGTCGATTGGTTGAAGGAGGCCTGCACTCCCGGCGTCCGCTCAGAAGACTACCATTGACTCCACAGCATAGACGTGCACGCCTGGCATGGTGCCGGGCTAGAGCGACTTGGATGAGGGAATGGCGGAACGTCGTGTTCTCCGATGAGTCACGCTTCTGTTCTGTCAGTGATAGTCACCGCAGACGAGTGTGGCGTCGGCGTGGAGAAAGGTCAAATCCGGCAGTAACTGTGGAGCGCCCTACCGCTAGACAACGCGGCATCATGGTTTGGGGCGCTATTGCGTATGATTCCACGTCACCTCTAGTGCGTATTCAAGGCACTTTAAATGCCCACCGCTACGTGCAGCATGTGCTGCGGCCGGTGGCACTCCCGTACCTTCAGGGGCTGCCCAATGCTCTGTTTCAGCAGGATAATGCCCGCCCACACACGGCTCGCATCTCCCAACAGGCTCTACGAGGTGTACAGATGCTTCCGTGGCCAGCGTACTCTCCGGATCTCTCACCAATCGAACACGTGTGGGATCTCATTGGACGCCGTTTGCAAACTCTGCCCCAGCCTCGTACGCCTACATCTGATAAGCAAGGCAATAGGAAATGACTAGCGTGCCCGGCTGAGTCCTCGCCACTATCAGCTTCTAAAGGATCAGCCCAGTTCAATTTCGGCATCGTATGTTGTGAGGATGGAAGACCCTCTAAAACATATTTTGAAGGTCCTAAGGAATGTCTTAAAATTGCCTCCGATATACTTCAGGAATCGTGCCCTTCCTCAATATCGAGCCGGTTACGGCCCTTTTAGTTTCAGGAAGTATTTGGCTCCATTATTTCAGGATAATCGTATCTTAATGTACCTGGGGTTCCGGGGGACCCCATTCTGGCTCGGCAGTGGCAGTCGCTTTTGCCATCAACTTTGGGCGTAACTGACCGGACTTCTACGACTTCGCAAACGACATGAAGATTCCTTTATTTCAAAATCCAACTTGAACAGACACTCCATCAAGGTATTTTCCAACTTGTATATATATATTTTCAAAAATTTAAGTGTTCGTGCAAGATTTCAAAACTGTTCAGACGTGGTAAATCCTTGAAGGTCTGTACCGGAAATACACCACCTCCGTCCCGTTGAACTACGCGCCATCTAGAAGTCCATCTGTGCTATGAATCTTGACCTGATGTAACACAATATACTTGGACCTTCAACCCTTAGCTATCTCCACCATAGGCCTATGTGCTCCCTTTGGCGGGATTAAGGACAATTAATTCTTGAGGGATTTTCAATTTCCTAAGTTCGTTAAGATTAGTTTTGTATTTTTTTATGTGTCACAGTTGTAAACCCTCTTACGGCTTCCCTCTTCCTTCGTTTTTAACCAATCAGGAATTTTTGGAATATTTGCTCTAGCCAATTAAAATTAGGGGGGGGGGTGCAAGGATCCTGCCTATCTAAAAAGAGTTCTGATTAATTCCCCTCGGAAATGCTATAAAAGCTGAGCGCTTTAGGGCCATATTGTCATCTTCATCGCTCCAGTCTAATGAGTGCGGCGTGTTATTAGGAGGCAGGGGCTGCCTGTCGCCGTTCGGAAGGCCCAACTACTCAAGGTAATGGGAGAAACTTCTTAACATGTGATAGCTCCAGGCAGATAGCTTGAGGGGAAGATTTCAAACTTCTTTAATTTTATGTGAAACTCTAACTTTAAGTTTTAAATGCAGATTTGCAGCAAATCTGTGGACTCTCTTCAAATACCTTCTGGGAATCATGTAAATTGAGGGAACATAGAGTGTTCATCATCTGTTGATTCCCATTCAACTTGGTATGGGGTGACTAAAATTGTCTAAACCACTAAATTCTTCACACGCTTTCGACATTTTATATTTCTCGTTTAATCGCCTCTCTGTACTCTAGGCTTAGCCTCTGCAACTTCGGGCCATATGCCCGTTTAAGGTTTTAAGAGCTTTCCTAAAGGGAGTGCAAGTGTTTCGCTTCCTATCCTTTGTTGATGGCCAATCGTGCTAAAACATTTAATTGTACATTAAGTTCATTTTGTATGGGCACTCATTGATCAACGAGTGTGTAACAGACTGTTGAGCAGAAGTGACCGTAAACACAGTTTTGAAAGTTGTAAGGCATAATTTTTTAAGAAGCTTGTTCGTCTTAGAGGCTAGATTACAGCAAACTTTCAGAGCTAGGTCTCCTAGAATGGAAATGAGTGGAGCAGACATGCCTTATAAAACTGTACTAGTTCAGATCGATTCCGCTCATCCCTTGCATATTATCCTGTAGATAACACTCTCTAGTTTGTACCTGATACTTGGACTTACAGTCCGCCGTTGCTATCAGATCGGACGAGCTCATTGTTATTCCATTTAACTGTTATTTGTTATTGTTTGTTCAGATTTTCTAACTATCAAAGTTTAAACTAAATAAAACATGAAGGAAGGAAATAAAATTTCTAAACTTAGCGCTTTTATTTATGCTCTGGTCATTTCTTTGTCCGCCCATTCACCCCGGCACCTTCTTACACCTCTCTGTTCCTAGATATTTCCGTAATAATAATAATAATAATAATAATAATAATAATAATAATAATAATAATAATTGTACCGGGAGGTACACCTCAACTCCGCTTATTCAAATAAACGCCTTTATAAACTCCCCTATCGATTAAAAAGTGAAACTGATAATACCTGAACTTGGAACTTTAATCGGAAGATGTCACCACTGAAAAATTAAGGAATAGTGTTGTTGTGAAGTTTCCTAAACTGATTGAATTTCTCCTTGGTTTGTTTGCCATTCATCAAGAAGTTTGGACATTTATTCACAGATGACACTACCAAAACTATGGTCATGCACTCTGGTGCAAGATGAAAGAAGTTACAACGTAAAGAAATTTCGTATTTCTAGGTTCTTATAACTGAATCTATGTTCATTTATTTGTGGGTTGGCGACACTTCCTTTTCTTTCCGCCAGGTTTGAATCTAGCCAATCATAAATTTTTGTCATTAATTTTCAACCAATCTCGCATTTCTTGTTCACTTTGAATTCACCAATAAAATTTGAGAGGGCGGGTCTGAATTAGCCTTGAATTCTCTCGAACCTTCCCTGAGAGTATATAAGTTGCGGCTTTTCGAGTTTCTTTACCAATTGATCTTCGTCTTTCTGAGTGTGTGTGTGTTAAAGCAGGAGGCGGGGCGCCTCTTTCATCAGCCAGCAGAACATCTACCAAGGTACTGGCCACATAAATTCTATCCTTATTGCTGCATCCGTTAATCAATCCGAGGGGAAGGTCCGAAATTTTAATTATGTAACAATACTTTTCTAAAATGTAAATCTTCTTTCGGCTAATGTAAAGATTTCATAAAGTTTTAACTGTAAATCGGGGATAGAGAGTGAGTTACCCTCTTCAAGCTCCCCTTCATCTTGGTTTGAGGTGACTCCGTTTTGATAACTGTTTTCTGTTGTGATGAATTAAAGTCATTTCCATCCGAGCCACCTCAGTTGTTTGGGACTAGCCCCAATTCCATCGGCCAAGAGCCCTGTAGGATTTTTTATTTCATTATCTGGAGCGCGGTGTTCGCCTCCATTCAGCTTGTGTTCGGGCCGTTTATTAATCGTGTTCGTTTTTCGCAAAGGCCCTGTAGGTTGGGCACGAGATACCTCTGTGTAATAATATTTCAATTTGTGAATAGTGTCTTGAGAGGCCAGAGATTGTCAGATTTTCATGTAATGTTGCCTTGAGTAGGCTGGAAAAACTGAGAGAATGTTAGCTCTTTTTCAAAGTTTTGTAAGAGTAAAGTGTGCCTCTGGAAGGCTAGATATTGTAAATTCGGGAACAAGCGCTTTTGCATTAGGGGATTTCTGCCCTTGACTAAATTGTTCCTTATTTTGGGATTGAAATTTGGTAAAGTTGAGGTCGTTGCTCAGGAATTGTGAAAGTAGGGGCTTGAAGCCCTTAATTGTTAAAGTTCTGAACTTTGGATTTTTCCAAGTCTGGTTTCAAGATTGCTAATTGTACCTGTCATGTTGTTATTTGTTAATTTTTGAAATTCTAAAGAAGTATAACCTTAATTAAAGTTTTAATTTAATTATTGATGTTGTAGTTAGACCCATTCAAGCCTGCAACTTATTTTACCTCTCTCTGTGTTCCACAAATATCCCTGAATAATAATAATAATAATAATAATTGTTACGGAGATCTCCGTGGTAGTTAGAGGTGAAAGGAGTTTCGGGCTGGAATAGGTCTCAAACTACAAAATTAAAGTTAATTTAAAACTTTAACGAAGGTTATATTTTCTTTTCAAAATCCATCAATAACAAAGTATAACAGGTACCAAGTAGCAGATCAATAAATTAACAATTTACAGTTCGTTACAAGATTCGGGCTTCGAGCCCCAAGTTTAATTTCTGAGCTCTCAGCTCACAACCACAATTGCTAAAGGGCAGAAAACCCTTAAATACAAGGAGCACTTGCTTCCAGCTATTAACCTCAAGCCTCTCTAAGGCACCTTTACCACAACACCATAAAGAGCTGACCCGCTCTCGATCTTTCAAGCCTATCAAGGCAATAACAGACTCTTATCCAAAACTGCCATCAAGGCATACAAAGAAACAGGGGTATTTAATACCCAACCTACAGGGCCTTCGCATGAAGAAAACTAAACATCAGGTTAAGTTACTGGCCCAAAGTACAGAAGAGATTGGAGGCGTGAACTTGCACTCCTAAATATACTTTTAAAACCTAAGTGGCTCTAGGCCGAAACACAGGGAGTAATCCCAGGCTAAGGAGGTGACCCGTATGAGAAAACTTTAATATTTCAAGGAAGAGAAGAAACGGTTATGAAAACGTAGTCACCTCAATTTCAAAATGAAGGGGAGTTCGAGAGGGTAAAGCACTCTCTATCCCCGCTTTACAGTAAAAGAAATTTATAGATTTTACATAGACAGAAAATAATTTACTTTTTAAAAAGGTAGGTTACATACTAAAGGCTTCGAACCCTCCCCGAGAGTTAAACTGCTGAGCTAGCAAGAAATGAAGATGTTAACAGGCCATTACCTTGTAGAAGAACTGCTGCTTGAAGAAAGAGGCGCTTCCCTCTCCCTGCTACATTTCCACACACACTAAGTTAGATGTTACTGAAGTGGCACCGAGACAAGAAAATCAGCAGTTTATATACCCTCGTGGAACATTCGAGACCTTTCAGGAATGAGTAGACACACCCTTTCGCTTTTATTGGATATCTTAGAGCAACATATCTATGTCGAAGAAGACGTACATGATTGGTTGGAAATAAATTAAAGAAATTTGGGATTGGCTAAATTCAAAACAGGCGGATAGAAAGGATTAATGTTGCCAACCCAAAAATAACAGAACAAAATATAGTAAAAACAAAACTTATGAATACTGAATTTCTTCAAGAAGGTTCATTTCTCCGCACCAGAGTGCGTAATCATAGTTTTTAGTAGAGACATCTGGTAGAGAACGTCCACACTTCTTGATCAAATACAAACAAAAACACATCAAACTTCACACAGAGCTATCTTCGGAGAAACTGTTGAGTTAATACAGTTTGTTAAAGTTCAGGCTTTCTCCTGTAGAGGAGTTTCAACGGGCTCAATATTTGAACTAGCGGCGCGGAGGTGTACCGCCCGGTATAATAATAATAATAATAATAATAATAATAATAATAATAATAATAATAATAATAATAATAATAATATTAATAATAATAATAATAATAATAATAATAATAATAATAATAATAATAATAATAATTCCCAAAACGGGGACATAAGAAGTCTGAAGTTGTTTGTATTTATTGTATAAATGTATATGTTGTAATTATTTCTGTTGTAAATATTTGTACATATATGTACCTGTAGTTTCATAATCAAGAGGGTGACTCCTTGCTTTGGCCGAGTCAGCCCATTATGTTACCGGCACAAGCCGAGCCTTCCTAAAATAATAATAATAATAATAATAATAATAATAATAATAATAATAATAATAATAATAATAATAATAATAATAGTAATAATAATAACCTTATGTCCCACTAAATACTTTTGTAGTTTTTAGTGTCGCCGAGAGGCCAGAAATTTGTCCCACGGGAGTTATTTTACGCACCGGTAAATGTACCAACATGGGCCTGACGTATTTGAGCACCTTGAAATTCCGCCGGACTGAGCCATGATAGAATCCGCCTGCTTCGGCTCAGGAAGCCAGCGCCTTAACCATATGAGCCGCTCAGCCCGTCTACGAGTAATGAACTACTGTCATTAAGTATTTGATGCGCGAACCACGTATGTGGAGGGATGTATTCACTATTCTGTGAATCTATGGTTGCTGGTAGCGTGGTGTGTTGTGTATATTGAGTCACACAGTGTGGGATTAAAAGAGAATCAGGTAATAGGAAGGTGTTTCTCTTCCACACCCTTTTTATCATCATCATCATCATCATCATCATCAACATCATCATCATCACCATCACCATCATCATCATCATCATTACCTTTAACCAAAAATGGGGAGTGTATACATGAGGACTTACAGAAGACAGACATAGTGAGCAGTATGTGAAAATAATAATAATAAAAAATAAGTTCCCAAAAGGAGACCATAATTTAATTTAACCGACTGCAAAAGTTTACGGTTTTCGCAGACGCCGAGGTGCCGTAATTTTCTCCCATAGGAGTTTTTAACGTGCCAGTAAATCTACTGACACGAGGCTGACGTTTGTGAGCACCTTCATATAGCACCAGACTGAGCAAGGATCGAACCTGCCAAGTTGGGCTCAGAAACCCAGCGCTATACCATACGAGCTCCTCAGCCTGGCGCGGTATGTAAAGATAAAGTAGTTGGATATAAGAATAAAGTCCAGACTGAAGAGGTGACTAGTACTTTCGAAGTACTAAAATTTGCCTATGATAATAAAGACTTTAACAAAAAATACAAAATTTTTGAAAGCTAGAAAATCAGCTTGGATTGACAAGATTTTAGAGGATGTGCTACTGTTAAGGCAATGGGGTGGGATACACAGAAGTCTTTCTTTCTTCTTAATCTGCTTACCCTCCAGGGTTGGTTTTTCCCTCGGACTCAGTGAGGGATCCCACCTCTACCGCCTCAAGAGCAGTGTCCTGGAGCGTGAGACATTGGGTCGGGAGATACAACTGGGGAGAATGACCAGTACCCCGCCCAGGCGGCCTCAACTTCTATGTTGAACAGGGACCTTGGTGGGGAATGGGAAGATTGGGAGGGATAGACAAGAAAGAGGGAAGGAACTGGCCGTGGCCTTAAGTTAGGTACCATCCCGGCATTTGCCTGGAGGAGAAGTTGGAAACCACGGAAAACCACTTTCAGGATAGCTGAGGTGGGAATTGAACCCACTTCTACTCAGTTGACCTCCCAAGGCTGAGTGGACCCCGTTCTAGGCCTCGTACCACTTTTCAAATTTCGTGGCAGAGCCGGGAATCGAACCCGGGCCTCCTGAGGTGGCAGCTAATCACACTAACCACTACACCACAGAGGCGAACTAAATAACAGTCCCTTATCTAAAATGCTCATTTGATCACTGTTTGCATGAAGGAAATACTTAATACGTATTTCATGCACAATTGCTATAGTAGACCCAATCTACAAAGGAGAGGGTAATAAACATCAAGAGGATGATTACATGCCAGTCTGCTTGACATGTGTTCCTTGTAAGCTCTGGGAAAGCATTATTTCTTATTATATTAGCCATGTTTACGAAATTACTAACTGATTTGATAGAAGACAGTTCGAGTTCAGGAGTGATTATTGCAATGAGGCTCAAATTGTAGGATTCCAGCAAGACACAGCACATTGGATTAAGGGGGAAAAGTGGACTGTATCGATATAGATTTATCCAAGTCTTTTCATAGGGTAGCTCATGGGAGACTACAGAGGAAAGTGAAAGGTACTGGGCTACAAGTAAGAGTGGTTGAAGAGGTGGCTACATTTCTAGAAAATATAACTCAGAGAATTTGGACGGGTGGAACATTGTCTGATCCTGGAATAATTAAGATGAGGGTTTCGCAAGGCAGTATTATTTGACCTTCCATGTTTCCTTATGTATATAAACGATATGAATAAATAGTTTACAGGATTGTGAGCGACTACAAAATGACCTCGACAATGTTGTGAGGATCACTGTAAGTACCTGATCTTCATTGGGGTAATCACATTAATGAGTTTGCCTTAATGGTTAAGGATCTCTTCAATTGGTTATTAGGGTATTTAGTAATTGTGGTAAGGATGAAAACGAGAAGGTGTATAAGACTCCAGTATGATCTCAGTTAGGGTATGGTTGCCGTGTATGTGATCCCCATCAAAATTACTTGATACGGTAACCGGAAAAGTTCCAAAGGAATGCAGCACGATTTGTTCTGGGTGATTTGCAACAAGAGAGTAATGATACGAAGATGTTTCAAAATTTGGGCTGGGAAGACTTGGAAGTAAGGAGACGAGCTGCTCGTTTAAATGGTATGTTCAGACCTGTCTGTGGGAGAGTTGGCGTGGAGTGACGTTAGTAGACGAATAAGCTGGAGTGGAACTTGTAAAGGTAGCACAGATCATAAGATGAAGGTAAAATAGGAATTCAAAAGGACATATTGGGGCAAATATTTATTTTTAAGAAGAGGAATTAGGGATTGGCAAAATTCATCAAGGGAAGTGCTCGATAAATTTCCAAGTTATTTGAAATCATTTAAGGAAAAACTAGGTAAACAATTCTTAGGGCATCTGCCACCTGGCGACGGCGCTAAATGCAGATCAATGATGATCGATAGGTTAATTCATTGATAGAAGCTCTAACATTCAGAAGTAATTAACTAGTGGTAATATAATAATCTGGACTTCTCTGTCGGTCAGCACATGATGAATGTTCAAAGTTCATTTCATTGGGTGAGTATCAAGTTAAGAGTGCTCGATGATATAAATAAAACATGAAACTAATTACATCGATTATTTACATAATTGGCATGAAATACAACATTACGTGAGGGATGAAATGATCAGTAGGAGTACGACAAGCGCCTGAAAGTTAGAGACATATAATACATGATGCACGAGTGTATTATAAGCTTAAGCTTCTTCCACCATAAGGAAAACCCCATTTCTCCTCTCTTTAACGTATTGTCTTTCCCTGTATCGTGAAACTCCTTTTCCCTCCGTTTAACATCAAAACTCTTTTTTATGCTCTTAACCCAAAACCCTCTTTCATTCCAATATAAAAACAACATTCTCTCCCCTTGACGTAAATCTCTCCCATTTCTCTGATTAAAGAAAATACTTTGTTCACCCCATATATTAGAATCTCATTCCTTCTCTCCATAACGTAACATCACCTACTTTCTCGGGTTTCTCTAACAAGTAAGACTATCTTCATCGCTTAATGCAAAATTCCCATTATTCTCCCCATAATATAAATTATTTGCTTTTCTCTTCTGGCTGTAAAACTGCCCTTTTTCTCTAAACCTAAACCTACAGTTTTCTTCGAAATAAAACTTCTTTCTTCTCCCCGTTAGGCCGATTTTTCAACACCTTTTCTCTTTCTTCGCCCCATTAACGCAGAATCGCCATCATGTACCTCCCCTTAATGCAAAATCTTCATTCTTCTGCCAATAAAGTATAGCTCCGTTCTCGTCAACTTAAGTCAACAACCCACTTTTTCTCCATTTAGTGTAAAACCTTCATTCCTCTCTCGATGACGTAAAACCCACTTCTTTCCCATGTTACAAAACCATATTTTTTCTCCTCTTAAAGTAAAACTCCGTTTTTTCCCTTGATGTGAAATGACAGTGTACATTACGTAATATATACACTGGCGGAAAATGAAATCCCAACACCAAGAAGACATTAGTTTAGAGGAATGCAATTTAAGCTAAGCAATTATTTACGTAACATATTTATTTCATTGATGTTTCCAGATCACAGGTTCAAGTATGCGCGAGAAAACATGTGACATGGTGGTACATTAATAACCACTGTAGTCACCACGATTTTGAATGCAAGTATGCAAACGCGCATGCATTGTGTGGTACAGGTGCTGTATATCATTTTGTCGGATGAGTTTCACGCCAGTTGCACTTGGTCAATCAAATCAGCAACGGTTAATGCCTGTATTGGTCGAGGCTGGATTTGTCACCTCATAATGTCCCGTCCCATACGTGCTTACTGGGGAATGGTCTGGTGCTCTCGTAGGCCAAGGCAAATGGTTGAGCTCTGTGGAGCACGCTGGATGACAGCAGCGGTTTGAGGACGAGCGACATCGTGTTGGAAAGCACCCCCTTGACTATTGTTAATAAATGGCAGCACAACGGTTGAATCACCAGTCTGACGTACAAATCAGCTGTCAAGTTTCTTGGAATAATGAAGAGAATGCTCCTGCTGTCTAAGAAAAGCGCTACCCAGACTATAACTCCGGGTGTATGCCCAGTGTGTTGGCGCAGCAGACAGCTTGGTTCCAAGCGCTCACCTAGCCTCCCTCATACCAAACTACGGCCAACACTGGCACCAAGATGGAAACGGCTCTCATCTAATAACTCAATAGATCTCCACTCCGTCCTCCAGTGAGTCCTATCTTGACACCATCGAAGTCGCAGATGACAGTGATTCGGAGTTAGTGGCATGAATGCAACATGACGTCTGTCTCGGAGCTATTGCACAAGTAACCTACAGTAGCCTATTTGTAACGGCTCACTGTGTCACTATGGGGCCATCTGAAACTCTGATGGCTGCTGCAGATGCAGAGGGATCCACCACGGCCACGTAACGTGGCTCACCCGAAGCCGAACCCCGGTCTTCTTCAGACAATGCCATCCGTGACCATTGCTGCGAACACCGATGCCCTGTGGATACATCCCTGCCAAGTCTTTCTGCAATATCGCGGAAAGAACATCCACCTTTTCGTATACCTATTACATGGCCTCGTTCAAGCTCAGTAAGCTGCTGATGCTAACTTATTCGCCTACTTGAAGGCATGTTTGCCTCTCACCTACCTCACAACGTCAACGCCGGACAATGGCTAACGCTCACGAACTGTACAAACTTGCTTTGAAATGTCATAGTGGTGCTAGTAGCAACCATCCTCGTGAAGTAACGCGCAAATTAGAATAAGTGTCATCTTTCAGATGTGCAAACACGCCTCCCGAATTTCGTTTGTCTAACACAACTCTTCCTTGGTGTTGATATTACATGTTCGTGTAGTTCATATTTCTGTTTGAGGTGGTTGTTATTTTCGTGTTGTTAATTAATATTCTTTCAGAACCCTTCATGTATTCAGTTTCATGTCAGTAGTTATTTAAGCAATGCAGCCGTGTGTGATTAATTTTACGTTCAGTTTCTACCAACGGAGCAAGTGGCTGTGCAGTTTGATCACGTAGCCATCAGCTTCCATGCGGGCGATAGTGGGTTCCGACCACACTGTGGCAGCCCAGAAGATGGTTTTCTGTGGTTTCCATTTTCACACCAGGCAAATACTAGAGCTGTACATTAATATAGGCCACGGCCAGTTTCCTCCCACTCCTAACCCTTTCCTCTCCCATCGTCGCCATAAGATCTATCTGTGTCAATGCGACGTAAAGAAAATTGTAAAAAAATAATAATATTAAAATATATCTGCCCTAATCCATCTCTGGTGATATACAGTGTAAACAATTCACTGTATCTTTTGTCCGACTCGTTGGATGAATGGTCAGCGTACTGGCCTTCGGTTCAGATGGTCCCGGGTTCGATTCCCGGCCGGGTTGGGGATTTTAACCTTCATTGGTTAATTCCATTGGCCCGGGGGCTGGGTGTTTGTTCTGTCCCCAACATCCCTGCAACTCACACACGACACACACAACACTATCCTCCACCAAAATAATACGCAGTGACCTACACATGGCATGTGCCGCCCACCCTCATCGGAGTGTCTGCCTTACAAGGACTGCACTCGGCTAGAAATAGCCACACGAAATGATTATTATTATTACTGTAGCTTTTGGTATGGGATACAAGTCCTTTATTATTTTTCTCTCTCAGTCTCATCGTTGACCTTGATAATATGAAAACCGAGCGAGTGGCCGCGTTGCTTAAGGCACGTAGTTGTCAGCTTGCATTTGGGAGGTAGTGGATTCGAATCCCACTGTCGGCAGCCCTGAAGATAATAGTTTTCCGTGGTTTCTCATGTTCAAACCAGGCTAATGCTGAGGCTGTAGCTTAATTAAGACCACAGCCGCTTTCTTCCGGCTCCTAGCCCTTTCCTACCCCTTCGCCGCCATAAGACCTACCTGTGTCGGTGCGACGTAAAGCAAATTCTATAAAGTAAAACGTGCTGTGAGACTGAATTATGTGTAACTTTTGTTAGCAACACCATTTCCAACATAGTCAGCTCCTGTTATAGAAGGTTGGGAAGTCTTGCTGACAGGGTTGATTGCTGTATGCATTTCAGTTCACTTGCAAATTGATAAATATCAGGACTTTCTGGCTCGATGAGAAAAGCAACGGTAAACTACATCTTTCGTCATTTCCCTACTATAATTCCGGAATAACACCTATTCTACCTTGGCAGCTGATGGTGGATCCTTTAAGGACCTAATCTACCTTCATGCTGAGGACTTAACATTTAAATTTCTCTGACCTAATCATTCTGGAAATATACATGAAGTTATGCCTAGAAAATGTGACTTATAAACTCCTAATTATAACGCAAAATAATTAATATCCTTCAAAAGTTGTTTAGAAAACTTTTTTTCAGACAAAAAACCAACAACAAACTGACTATGTTCCTAACATTCTTTATTCCCCTCTACTATTATATTCGTGAAACGCACTACATTCAAAATTAATTCAACTAAAACATACACTGTATATATAAAATAAATCCTCAATAACCAAACACAAACAAAACCACTCGATATTATCGATAATTAACACGTGAATTATACTTGAAAAACGGCGAATACAATTATAATGCGACCAAAAACATACTTTTATACCATTTTAGGCCAAATATGAGTTCGTGATAGAATAAAGTAAATCATATATTTATATGCCCAATAAAACTGTGTCATCGTCTTCAGAACAGATATAAGTGTGTTTAACTTCAGTTTTCAAAACGAGACGAGACAACATTATGGCATTTCATAGAAATATGAGCGCTACTAATTCACCACTCATTGTTTAAACTGACCATTCATTCAATCGTGACTGACTGAAGAGACCAAGTTATTATATTATACCAAAATATCCCATATAAATATATAACTTGTCCTCCTGCATTCTTCGTGCATTCATCTGGTGCACCTAGTGGGTCAGAAGACTTCTGTTATGATTTAGAAGACAAATGAACAAGTCCTGTTAAAATGTACACTGAATCCATACGGAACGTCTATTGTAAGGCTTATTAAACGCTTCCTTACTCCCATTTGGTGGGCTGTTCTGGTACGGTCCAGTATTACAGTTCGTTTTGCGTAGCATTGAAGGAGAAAGACAATTATTCTCCTGGGGCTACGTTTTTTATAGTCTACTTACGTTGTCTGGAGCACACTATCACGTCGTAAATCAACTCATTTCTTCTTCACTCTTACTTGGCAAACTGAAAATGCAATCTTCTCAGCCACAGTAGAAGGACGAGACAATTTCAAAATTTCCTTTCTTCCCGTAATAGGTAATTTTATACGGAGTATGCAAAAATAAATGCCTGTTTTTCTTAATATCTAGAACCATGTTTTTTTGAGAGAAATAATTTTTAAATGAAAAAAGGGGAATATGTCATACTACACCACAGGACGACTTAGCTACACGATACGGGTTATGTACCTGAGAGTATGCATTCACGGTGGGGGAGTCAGTGAGGGGGAGGTTCTGCCCAAAATCTCCAAAGCCATGAAGAGAGTGTTCTGTAGTTTCCCAGGTAATCGCCGGGAATACCTGTAAACTGGTCCAGTTATCAGTTCTTAACGTAATTCCAGGGTCAATTATTTTATTTCCTACCTTCGAAGGCGTGTAAAAAGATTCCGTCTGTTATAGGATTAAAGAATATAACTGTTTGGACATACGAGGATATCCTGAGTTTAGATCTTCCTCATAAACTTCCGTTACTTAGAGTCTATTACAAGCAGTGATAGGCCAATTAACATGGTTGATATTCATCTTGTTATCTGCTTCACCACTGTACTTTCCTACGGAATGCAGCTATCGGTCTGGAATTTTTGCTGTGTCATTACATTCGTCTTCTTCTCTTCTTCACCTTCTTCTCCTTCTTATTATTGAAGGCTAGGTAGATGACCAGATGAAGGAGATTTCGATTCATCTCTAAGGATGTGAGCTCGATTCTTCGTCAAGTACTCGTCGAAAAACGACTCGTAAATACCATGTCTAAAGAGGAATACGATCTTTGATTTTACTCGGACTATCACAGAAATGATTTCTTGGGAGCAAGACTGTTCGGTAGAGAGTTTACAGTTCTATCCCATTTGGCTGCTCGGTTATGAATAGCGGGAACACTTACGTTCCACTCCTTCAGGAGCCCCTTTTTCTATAAAAGAGACGGATTAGCTTTACTGCCATAATAATTATATGAGCTATGCTTCTTAAAGCACAAAAGATTCCTTTAGTCTATACAGGATCAATTCATTTCCTTCCTCCGTGCATTGAGGGCACGCAAGTCGGTTTGCTCAATATTTTGGAAATAAAACAAACTATCTGGAGGCTTATTCCTGGGAGAGTGCTATGTATATACATATTCCCATATTGTAGCTTGCTACATATCACAATTTCCCACTGGGATCTCTCTCAGCTTTAACATTCACAGAAATGGTCGCCTGCAATCCTCCTGAGAGTCACATTTCCCAAAGGTTTTTATTTATCACATTACAGTTTGAAAATTCGTCTGGGTGGAGGAGCTGTGTAGATGAGCTGTCTTAAATGCACGGTAGCTCAGTTATATTGATGCATTTGATAAGAATGTTACCCTCTCATCTTCACCGGGTATCTTATATTAATCATTATTGTGAGATGATAAAATCTCCAAGGCAGGAATCGTAATATAAGGTTCGTGGATCGCTTGGGGGTCCGTGGAGAGGCTTCAAGGGGCCAGTAGAATTAAATGAAAACGTATTTTTAATTCAGATAATTTTGACTTGAAAAGCAGCAGGGCATGTTATAAATTTTATTCTTAATAATGCAGCATTTCTTTCTAACACAACAAAAAATCGAAATAAATTGGAAGTCAAAGATAGCATGGCTCGTCAAAACCATTCCACAGTTTCATCTTATTCTTGCCCACCATCTTCGATGTTCCGATGAGAAGTAAACTTTCAAGCTGCGTTAACGATTTGTTTTGATTTATTTTGTTTAGTTCAATTTGCACTTGATGATAGTTTTTCCTCATTTGTACGAAGTGGTCATTAATCTTTTCACAATAAAGTCTGATAAATCTAACTTTTATTTAAGACTGTTTACATAATTCGTGCTTTGAGCTTCTCATAAACTGTACGAGGCATTCATTGTCTGCGAGGTTGTGTTTATGTGCTTAAACTCATTCTTAGAGGGAGGTATTCCATAGGTTTCCCCAGATTTTCTGAGGGCTCTGTGACACAACATAAGGTTAATACCACTGCTGTAAGGTTTGAATTCTAAACCTGTTCACCAGGAAACAACACTGATGGTGCATTTCTGAAAATTGTTGAAAATTCACAGTTGTAGTACGTTAGTGTTAACATCATGTGTTTTCTGTCGATATCAATGGCTTTCTTAAATATTTACCAGCATTTAAAGGTGCGAGATAATTACCATATGACTGATATTTGGCAGTATTAAGTAACGAATTTACGAAAGCGAGTCTAATGAATATTTTGAAAGTTCTTCAACGTAGTCTCTGCTACGTTCAATTTAATTCCTACGGCACTTATAAAGTGCATGCATTACTTTAGAAAGAAAATTTTTGGTTGTTTGCGCAGCCAGTCGAACCCAGCCTTCGTCCTTCATCTTCATCTGGACGGAACTTACTTCCTCCCAGTTTCTCGTTCAGTGGCCTAAACATTCGCTAAGCGCTAGGAGTGAGGTCCGGTGAATAAGGTGCGTGTGGAAGACACATAAAAGTGCAGCTCTTGGATGGTCGCAATTGTTGCATGGGCAGGACGGCACCGAGCACTATCATGATAATGCTGTGAATTACACGCATCATAATCCTGAACCGCTATGGTTTGATGAATTTCGACGGGTTTCATACCTCCACTACTCAAAAATCGATTAACAGACCACTGTTCTTCTGTGGTGCATGTCTGAACTGGGGTGGCCATTGTTACACTGTTGCAATGATGGTGTTTGCATGTCTGCATGCTGCTGCCACCTGTAGGATATTCAGTGAACTCTTTGTAACGGTACTGTCTACATTCAGAACGGTTGCGTGATATTTCGAAATTTCATTACATTTTTTAAGTTTTCATTTAACTGGCCATCCTACTTAGACAATTTAATTAAAGCGTATTCTAAACCCTTTTACTGTATCATACCTGTAAACTAGTCCCTATACTTCATATATCAATTGAAAATATGTTACTGCTGATTAAATATTTCTAGTTTGATTCTAACACCGAGTTTTACGCTTCGCTATCTCTGCAAACATAGGTGACTTCATAAGGTATAATATTCCGCTTCGCCGGTATCATTGTGAACCATTTGAAGGTGGTGTGGAAATAAGACATGGAAAAATACTTCGTTGAGCAATAGTTTAGAAACAAACGGTATCATTTAAGAATGATCTCATAACTGAATATCCGTATTCCTTAAGAAGTTATATATCAGGCCTGTGTTTCGAAAATAACTGAACGATCCTCTCTTTTCTCTTCCGGGGCCGATGACCTTCGATGTTAGGCCCCTTAAACACCAAGCATCATCATCATCATCAGCATCTTTCCTCTTCCTTCGTCGCACATCAACAAGCATTCTGATCGCAGAAATAAGTTAGCATTTAGACGTTCTTAAAAATCTTTAAGCCCCATTATTTTCTTCTTTAGCTTCCTGGCCTTTTTCCAATCACCTGCGATCGGCACTTTGTATGTAATTACCAGGGTTTACTGTCGTATTGATAGTGCAATGAATTTGAATTTGTTTGAAGCATGCAGTAGCGATAATTGTTATCATTTATCAAAGTGAGAATAAATATTTTCGACGAATTGTTTCTTGAATCTTCTCATTGACCTCACTGGACACAACCAGCATTTAGATATCCTGCACGTTATTTAATTTGTTAATGAATAACGGACCCCTAATTCATCCCCTTGAGTCATAATTTCATAGTACGCTCTACCTTTAGTAAAGGCTAGGAGATGTCAGTCAATTTCATTAACTTGTATCAATCTGATCTTCGGCTTTGACAACATCAAAGTGACTGAGGTGTGACCGATGTTACTAACACTATTCGTTATGGTGCCACTCGCTGGGATGAATGATGTGACAGTATTGCTTGTGAGATCGGGTGGTGTAAACTTTACGGTAGGCTTGACAGATTGACATGAATGAGAACTTTCTGATTCGGTGAGAAAAGCAATAGGAAGCTACCTGACCCTTCATTTCCCTAGTATTATTTTTTAATAACATAGGCATTTCTATATCAGATAATGGTATAACTGTCGAAGATCCGCGTAGCTTTTGGACTGAGAGTTTGGGACAATGTTTGGAATAAAATACATACCAGGATTAATTTCTAAATTTCTAAATTCACTTTATCTTCGTATAAAACAGCTGAGGTAATCAATTTTCATTATTTTTTGGGTTACTTATTACAAATTCATTAAATTGGTAAGGTTACAGGCCCCGTGGTGTAGAGGTAGCGTGCCTGCCTCTTACCCGGAGGCCCCGGGTTCGATTCCCGGTCAGGTCAGGGATTTTTACCTGGACCTGAGGGCTGTTTCGAGGTCCACTCAGCCTACAAGATTAGAATGGAGGAGCTATCTGACGGTGAGATAGCGGCCCCGGTCTAGAAATCCAAGAATAACGGCCGAGAGGATACGTCGTGCTTACCACACGACACCTCGGAATCTGCAGGCCTTCGGGATGAGCAGCGGTTGCTTGGTAGACCAAGGCCCTTCAAGGTATGTAGTGCCATTTGGATTGGTTGGTAAGGTAACTTACTGGAGTAAGTTTACAATAGAACTGAAAATTTTATTAAGTAAATATTTTCTTCACACATTCTCCTGACTTCTCATCGATCAATTAAGACGGTTCATTTGACGCACAGTTCATTGCTACTCATTGCTCTAGTGAACAGTTAGTATTAATGGCTTCAGTAAGATTTCTCTCACAAAAATCGTTGCATTGTGTTTGGCTGCAACAAGACAGTGGCTTTGTTACCTGCCGTCAACGATACACGTTACAGTCAGCGTTTATGTATTTCTATCTCACATAATTTTTACTAGTGTTTGAGACGTGATAATTGCTTCCATTCTTCCATCTCACAAGAGATATGTTAATTATGTTTCAGCAAACGGAGCCTGTCTTTATCTTTGAGACTCTGGGACACCTTTACTGCACAGAAGAGCTGCCATCTCAAACACAGGGCTGAGTTCTGAGGCGGAGTTTCCGGATGGATAGGCACATTGCAAGAATTTTCGTGCAGAGCCTATTGCTAACAGGAGTCAGGCTCTCGAGCAAGCAAGAAATATCGTGAACCCTTCCTGGTGACGAAAGGACCTTTTAAGTCATATATCATATTGAATAGGTAATAAGAACATAATATTTTTGAAGGTAAAATTAATTCCGTGGATAAATGGAGAAATGTATTTTTCCATGTATTCCTCACTTCACTACAAGTAAAAAATATTAATTCGTGTCTTCGCATTCTTCGACGTGGAGCAGCCTTTTCTTAGGCACCACCGCACCCCCTCCCCCACCCATACAGATGGACTACGTGTACCTTTCCAACCACATATCGACCCCTGTCAATGTTAAATCTGTGTTAAGGCCGGGAATCGAACCTGGATCTCTGAGAACGGTAGCTAATAATGCTAACCGTTACACTTCGGAGGTGGACTACCATCCAGTGAATTCCGGGATAAACTCTCAGGCAATGAGGGCTTTTTTGACAGTCCAAACACCAATGAATTAAAATTACTCCCGCCAATGATAGTTATAAATATATTTCATTTGTTGATCCAAGGTGCCTCAAACCTACTAAATGTAGCAGCGTAAACAGCCACAGACGGTATATGAAGAGAATGTCTTGAAGCAAGAAGATAAGAATTATTATATTAACACATATCGATTTTGAAGAGCAGCTCATGTTATAATGAAGAGTGTAGGACTCTGAAAATTTACTTCTCTATTATTGTGTCATTTATATGCATATTACACCCCTCCTTCAGGCAAAGTAAATAAAGTTACATATTACTTCTTCATTATTTCTGCTGTTACCATCTGCAGTAAAGTAAAAGGATCATAAGCAAGTATGTAAGTAATGTGCATGTAATCAATAATATAATAGTTTTTGAGTGGCCGATGAGAAAACTAATTGAATTGCCGTGGTACAGTAGATCATACCAATGTACACGGGAATTTTCTCGGAGAGGATGAAAAGGAAACACAAAACCCACGAGGTTGCTACTTCTGTTCCCTATGGCAATTGCGTAAGTCTTCATATGAGAGAGGACGCTGAACTTCAGCTAAGATATGTTGAATTGAACGACGCTGAGAGAGAGCTTTCTATGAAGCACTCAATTAGGAGCTCGAAGGAAGTCAAGTAGAGCAGAAAGTCTGTCGTGAAGACAACGAGGAACCTATCTCTCAAACAGTATTCTGTTTGAGTCACTGTTGTAAGACATCCGATCTACTTTAATTAATATTCCGTAAGTCACCGACGTCACTACTTACAGTTCTTGTGTATTATCTAATAATCGCAGATTCACTTCATTATTTCACTTTGAATAATGATATTTTATTACTGTCACTAATATATCAGCAAATTTCTTGTTGTAATTACATTATATAACAGTAATTGAAAGAATAAAAGAAGGGAACAGTGAAGAACATTCTTCAAAGCTTATGCCATGGATGTGCACTGCGTTCAAACTGAAAAACGTATATATAATTAACTTTGCATGTTTTGTGCTTGACAGTACATAATTTATGTAAAACAATAAATTGCTTTCGAAGTATATACAAACGATCTTTCCGGAAACAAATTCAAATAATTTCTGGAAACAACATCTCATGTACTTCGTGCAATGATGTTGGTCTGTGTGGATTCGCCATAAATTCGTCATCAATATTAAACAGATAAATTATGTAATTATACGTATCCGTACATATTTCTGCCGTAATTTATACGACAGAATACTTAACTGATAAGAGGCCTAGGATGTTGTGTCTCTTGAATGTGTGCAATAAATATGAAAGCTTGGTAAAAATATTCAAAACTTCCCAGTGGCACTGATTATATTAATGGGGATTGTCAAGTAAGGATGTTCAACTTAGTACGCAGAACATCAAACTTCAAGGACAGTTTAATTTTAAACATAATTCAAAAATTATTATTTTATTAATTGTAAGAAACCCAATTCCATAGCCGTGAATCGAAGCAGACGCATCAAAAATGACCAGGATACTTGAACTGAGTAATACACATTCGAAAATAAATTTATCCAAATATTTTCATAATGTTTAAAGAAAATCATTGCATGTGGAATTTATCAAACCTAATCCAAAATAGTTACAAATAACGTTCTAACAAAGAGTGTTGTAATTATTCACCCATGTTATGTATTTAGAACATTTTTGGTCAGAAAGGGTGAATGCTGGTCCCATAAACTGAGCAGTATCAATTTCTGTTTATTCCAGGTCTATTTGTAATTATTTTCATCTAAGTTCGGGTTATGCGCCCTAATACTTGCAATTCGGTATTCTTACAATAAGTTTGCTGAGTGAATTTGGGAACATCGAAAGAATATAACACTTAGATTGCACTGTGATTGGAATCACATATTGGAGTGAACATACCGTCGTTGCGCCTCGAAATAACAGTGTGTGACAAAGTTGAGGGGACAAATACTGACCCGCAGCACACGTATCACTAAAAACGAAAATTCACTGATGTAGTTCATGCCATACTTAGATGACAGAAAATTTCTGTTCAGTGTTCTAAACTGGAATATTATCACACAGTGGTTTTCCTAGGCGCAGCGACGATAATATTATTCGGCTACGAAGAAGAGACTTAAACTAAGGATTAACGCAACATTCATATATGGTATATGATACAGGATTTATCATCTCCATGACTCACGTCATAAAACAAATTAGAAAGCGCGAAAGCATAGGAAGTAGAATCAAATTTCATAGATACTAGAGTAGGAATATCTCTTAGTCCAAACAATATAAATAAAATTCAGATGCTTTTAAGTACAGTACACCGAGCTCGATAGCTGCAGTCGCTTAAGTGCGGCCAGTATCCAGTATTCGGGAGATAGTAGGTTCGAACATCACTATCGGCAGCCCTGAAAATGGTTTTCCGTCGTTTCCCATTTTCACACCAGGCAAATGCTGGGGCTGTACCTTAATGAAGGCCACGGCCGCTTCCTTCCAACTCCTAGACCTTTCCTATCCCATCGTCGCCATAAGACGTGTCCGTGTCGGCGCGACGTAAAGCCCCTAGAAAAAAAATAAAAAAATAAGTACAGTACGTATTCATTATTTGGAAACTTCGATATGTGAGAGAGGCTCATGAGATTAAATTACGCATTGTATTTTGTATGTTTGATTGTTTATGCAGACCAGAATACAAGTGAAAATGAAATAAATGGAGTTCTTTTCGTCTTAAATTATGGCGCTAAGGGTCACGTAGAAAGACTTAGATGGCTACAGAAGAAACAGTAATTTATATTACAAAACTTTCTGTGAGGCATTTACAGAATGAAGTATTCTACTACCAATCAATACGGCAAATACAAAGAATACTTCTAATATATGAAGAAAAAAGTAATTTACGTAAAACACATTACTTTAGTTTCTAATTTCCGAAGTGAAGGTTTACTAAAGCAGAAATCATTGAGGATTTTAAAAATAAATCATTTGTCCATAGAAAATATCTCTCCTGCGTAATGTGTACATTTTTGTGATATTCGATCCTGATAGCAGAAGTAAGCTAATAAATACGGTTTGATCTTTCTGATTTATTCTTCATTTTCTTAAAAATTCTCTTTGCATGGCATAAAAAGTTAACAATACATTATACGGGCGAGTTTTCTTAAAATGAGACCCTATTGTATAAAAATGCTTATAGTATCCGCCCTTTTGTACTACAAAGAATCAAAATTACAAATGTGTCGTATCTGTAATGAAATTATTCTATTAGAAGTAAACATTTATATATAAAGCTCGAAATACATATGATCGAAAGGATGGAGTGTTTGAAGATCCTTCATGTGAAATGCAAGAGTCAAAACAAAGGGTAGTCTGAAAGGAGAAAACAGGGGAAAGAGAATGGCGCCTTCTTTCATGGCATGAAAACACATTGTGCATCAAAGGATTGTAACACCGCATGGAGTACCACAGTGTTATTCACATAAAGAGGAAGTAACTGTTCATCCACCAACAGGGAAGTCACAAGAGCATTTGAAGGGAACCAGTTATCACTTTTTGTAAAATAAACGTCCCGTTTTAGCATTTCACTAGGTCGGGCAACTGGCAGAGAGATTACACCACTAACCCTCGTGAGGCTGTACATGAGGCTGTGCTGGTAGCGTCGTTCATTAGCACAATTATAGCACGCCCCCGGTACAATCGATTTTCAGTTACCGGTTGCGCATAAACGCCTCTCATTCTCTTCACGTAAGGAAAAAAAAGCCGCTATGTTTACAATGTAATTTGTATTAAATTAAAAATCACTCTACTTCCCTTTACTAACTTATCTTGAATAGAAAGCAGCATTTGATGTTTATCGTGAAAAATTACGACATTTGAATAGTAAGTTTATCTTCTACAGGCAAGTATATAAATACTATCTAAGTGACTTAAAGTATTGTATGTAGCCCTGATGTGCTACGGGAAAGTTGGCCGTGCGGTTAGGGGCGCGCAGGTGTGAGCTCACATCCGGGAGATAGTGGGTTCGAATCCCATTGTCGGCAGCCCTGAAGAAGGTTTTCCCTGGTTTCCCATTTTCAAACCAGGAATATGCTGGTGCTGTACCTTATTTAAGGCCACGGCCTCTTCCTTCGCATTCCTAGGCCTTTCCTCTCCCATCGTCGCCATAAGACCTATCTGTGTCGGTGCGACGTAAAGCAAATAGCATAAAACAAATAAGATGCGTAGTTATATTGAAAAATTGGAGGTAGATATAGACTAACTACGATTAGTATTATAAAGACTTGAGTGGAAATTTAGCGATGATGTCACGAAGTATTAACACTAACAAGTCAGTCATGTAGTGGGTGCGTTGCAATCCGTGTGTCTGCTATATTCGGAGGAAAAGTAAGCACCTGACTATTAATATACAGTTCTAAAGTGCTGGATCCACAGTATAAGTTACGTGCCTTCCATGTTAAGGGTATGTAACATTCCATTTTGAAAATTTGAAAAAAATTCCAAGAACATGATATGGAAGACATTATGACTGTGCTGTCTAGCATCATGATTAGATAAATATAGGCTCTCCTCATCACGTAAAGAAAAACTAATTTACAGGATTTTGAGATCGAAGCCGAGCCTCCGTGACTCAAGCCGCAGCGCGCCAGCCTCTCACCGCTGGGTTCCGTGGTTCAAATCCCGGTCATCCCATGTGAGATTTGTGCTGGACAAAGCGGAGGCGGGACAGGCTTTTCTCCGGGTACACCGGTTTTCTCTGTCATATTTCATTCCAGCAACACTCTGCAGTATAATTTCATTTCATTAATCGTTCATTGATCATTGCCCCAGAGGGGTGCGACAGGCTTCGGCAGCCGGTACAATTCCTATCCTGGCCGCTAGATGGGGCTTCATTCATTCAATTCCTGACCCAATCAAATGACTGGAAACAGGCTGTGGATTTTCATTTCTTTGAGATCGAAGCCAGTCTTGATCTAGAATCATAAACCATTTTACTACAATTTTGAGTAACATTATTATTATTATTATTATTATTATTATTATTATTATTATTATTATTATTATGATTATGATGATTATTATTATTATTATTATTATTATTATTATTATTATTGTTGTTGTTGTTGTAGAAAATCCACAGCCTGTTTACAGTCATTCGACCGGGTCAGGAATGGAATGAATGAAGCCCCCATCTAGCGGCGAGGATAGGAAATGTGCCGGCTGCCGAAGCCTGTCGCACTCCTCTGGGGCAATGATAAATGACTGACAGATGAAATGAAATATTAATGGAGAGTGTTGCTGGAATGGAAGATGACAGGAAAAACCGGAGTACCAGGAGAGAAATCTGTCCCGCCTCCGCTTTGTCGAGCACAAATCTCACGTGGAGTGACCGGGATATGAACCACCGTATCCAGTGGTGAGAGGCCGGCGCGCTGCCGCCTGAGCCACGGAGCCTTATTATTATTATTATTATTATTATTATTATTATTATTATTATTATTATTATTATTATTATTATTATTATTATTAATATTATTATTATTATTATTATTATTATTATTATTATTATTATTATTATTATTATTATTATTATTATTATTATTATTATTATTAT
This sequence comes from Anabrus simplex, assembly GCF_040414725.1. Classification (NCBI taxonomy): domain Eukaryota; kingdom Metazoa; phylum Arthropoda; class Insecta; order Orthoptera; family Tettigoniidae; genus Anabrus; species Anabrus simplex. The sequence goes on from NC_090266.1 coordinate 936,330,578, forward strand.
TATTAAGTGTCCTTTGCTGGCGGGAACTAGTATTTACAGTGGTTTCCTTTCTTTTTTCCTGGCCTCCAGGCAACAGTTTCGTAATTTTCTCGAATATTAGGTAGTAATAGAACCCACTTCATCCGTGATGAACCAAATTACAAAGTTATGTTTGACTCATTGGCTAGGTGACTTAATAATAATAATACAGGTACGTAGAGGTACTTAATCTTCGATAATAACGAGTACTATGGGGGGTATAGAGGAAAGTTGGGCGTACAAGTGATCATTATATTGTATGTGATTTAGTGGCGAGGTTAAGGGGCTATTCGTGGTCTTTGATTCAATGATGGGTAGCACCCCCCGGTCGCGATGCGTAGATTAACATCTGAGAATGCAGACACCCTTTCATCAGTTTGTTATTTGCTTTAGGTCGCACCGAAACAGATAGGTATTATGGCGACGATGGGGCAGGAAAAGCCTAGGAGTGCGAAGAAAGCGGCCGTGGCCTTAATTAAGGTACAGCCCCAGCATTTGTCTGGTGTGAAAATGGGAAACCACGGATTTCATAAGTTTATCCTGAGCTGATTTGTAGCTGTCTCTCCGAGGAAAGTCTTGTAAGTGCTACACAAAACGAAACAAACAATGGTGTAATTCATTCCTTTTCTTTCAAAAAAATTTAGCTACTAGTCGTCGCTATTGCCTTTCTCCCTGGCCATTTTCTCAGTCATGTAGGGTCGGCCGTATTTCGGATCAAGCCTAGTTTTACGGTGGGATATCTTCTTGACGCGAACACTTTGTGGACGGATGTATTCACTATTGCGTGTCTTTGTAGTGGTTGGTAGCGTGATGTGTTGTACAGTATTTAAACGAATACGTGTACAAGCATCATCAGGTATGAGAAAGCGAACGCATGCGCAAATGTGTATGAGGATTAACAAGCGGGCAAGATGATCTCGTACGTCTACTTTTAGCAGAGGAATGTAGGAAGGTATAATTTTGTGCTGAGCCCAGTCACAATTGCATTCCCGAGCCAGTCAGCCATGCGGTACTTGCTAGTTATTCGCGAGATTGGAGGTTCGAACCCCACTATCAACAGTCTTGAAGATGGCTTATTTACACTTTCTGTACCAAGCAAATGCTTAATTTAGGCCACATTCATTTTCGTGCCAATCCTTATCCCATCGGCACCAAGAAACCTGTCTAAGTTAGTGCGACATTCAACCACTTGCGAAAGGAACCAAAAACAATTGCGCTATTCATAGACATTGCCTGGTCATAATCGTTAAGCGAATCTGATGAACGATGCCTAAGGCCTAGGAAGGATATATGTGTTTCCCTTGCTTCTACCCCTTCGAATGACATATGATGCATTCCACGTGGAATTCGACAACAACAACAATATCAGCTTTGCCTGGTCAACAGTCTTCATTATATTAAATGTTCAATCGGTGAAGTATATGTTTCCCAACAGCCAATATTTTACATAAATATTATGACCAAACTTTAAGAAGAGACCTTCATATTTGACATTTATAATACTCATTATGTTGTAGAAAATTCACCACCGGTTGAGTTGGCGCTGCGGTTAGGGACACGCGGCTGTGAGCTTGCATCCGGGAGATAGTGGGTTCGAATCCCACTCTCGGCAGCCCTGAAGATGGTTTTCCGTGGTTTCCCCATTTTCACACTAGGAGAATGCTGTGGCTGTCCCTTAATTAAGGTTACGGCTGCTTCCTTCCAATTCCTAGGCCTTTCCTAGCCCATCGTCGCCATAAGACCCATCTGTGTTGGAGAGACGTAAAGCCACTAGCAAAAAAAGTGTAAAATAATCTTTAAACGGAGGATGTCTGTGTTGGTGGTATTTGTTTAAATAAATAAATAAGTAAATAAATAATAAAATTGTCTTAGAAATTTAGTTAGTGTATTTAATAATATATTCTGAAAACATGTTAATTAAATTTGACCGACATTTTCACATTAAGAAAGTGTTAAATTTTAATTTTAATTGTATTGTATTCCAATTAGCATGTATTCTTTTCCTAAGTTTTACCGTTTATAACCTTCGGTTATTTTGGATTATAGGACCCCTTTTCAGTAACATTTTGGCATCCCAGTAGCTCTTAAAAGCTATTATGTTATCATAATCATCATCATTCCCCAATATATAGATGCTTCCTTTCGATTCCTAGCTTCAGTAGCAAACAAAGAGAACTCCCCTGACTACACTCCTCTGTACATATGAGGCTCCTGATCATTGCGTTCCGAGCCCCTTAGGTGAGGGCCAGCAACAATTATTACTGCTCTCTATTCATTGACGCTATCGACCAGCCACATTCTTGTGAGCACTGCAGTTAATGAGCGAGAGAGGCGGAGTTCCCACGGCAAACACTTCCCCACAACAAAGCAATGCCGTTGATGAAGGTTACTGTAATACCTCACCTCACAAATCGATCCGAATGCAACATCAGCACATGAGGAATGAAAACATAACACAAACAGTGACGTTCAACTCTATTAGCTTGGGGGACAGAGTTATCAAAGTACGCTGGCTGCGCGACGCAAACACTCATTACCGCACAGGAGTGGCACACAGCGCTGACAAATGCCAAGGGTGATAACAGGAAGTTAATTCACGATGCAGAGAGCAACGTACTCGGTCATTCTCCCTTTCCCGATGTTTGAGCTACCCACCACATCTTACCGAGAGAACAAGCAGGGAGGAGACAAGCAAACCTACAGTGTTACATGACTGTTGACATCGTGATCGTAACCTGGCTCCATCCACGTTTATGGCTGAGTGATCAGTTTCTCGGACTGTGGGCTTCGGGACCCTGGGTTCGATTCTCGGTGAGGTGGAGGAATTTTAATCATAAATCGTTTAATTCCTTTAGCTCGGGGGCTGGGTATTTGTGTTTCCCTTTCCTAAACAAACCCATTGAATTATTGAGATAAATTGAACTACATTTTACATTATGAAAGTAAGCAACTACAATTCATGAAGGAATGCATCAGTTTAAAAGGGAGTAGGCCTACACCGTAATTAAATAATGAAATAACACGTAAATAAATACATCATGAACACCGAAGTTAATATCACAGTGCCTAGTAACTACAGCAGCTTATAATAAAGCTTATTAATTAAGGAATATGACGGAAAAGAAATGAAGGTTTATATCTAACCTCACCGAGCTCGATAGCTGCAGTCGCTTAAGTGCGGTCAGTATCCAGTATTCGGGAGATAGTGGGTTCGAACCCTAATGTCGGCAGCTCTGAAGATAGTTTTTCTTGCATTCCTATTTTCACATCAGGCGAATGCTGGCGCTGTACCTTAATTAAGGCCACGGCCGCTTCCTCTCCATTTCTAGGCCTTTCCTATTGTTAAAAAAGAAAGGTAATTTACAAGGAACGACTAAAGAACAACTAATTTATAATACTTAATTTAAATCACACGTCAATTAATCACACATAGATTGAAATCACCTGTTTATATGGTACACTAGAGGAATTTGCGGCTGGCCTTTTTAACCGTGGTAAACGAATTTGACTTCTTAATATCATCCGGGATCTTGTTCTATAGCCTATAGCCTTGTTCTATAGCTGTGATAAGGAAGGAATAGCTGTAGCATATTCCTGCACGGACCGGGTACTTTCGTTGTACCTGATTTATAACCAATTTGATAAGAACAGGACGGGTCATGCCCCGGTCAGGCACTAAATGTGAGTTATGAGAGTTTGGGGCCGGGTCCTGGTAAGGGTTGGGTCGGGCGAAGGAATTTTCGGTGCGTTTAGCTCGAGCTGGGACGGTGTTTGGTAGTCGGGCTTGGGTTAGACATAAGGGCAACGGGAACAATACTGCACCCGTATACTATTTGTCTGTCTATGTCATATATTATATTTATCCTCCAGGTACTGTCAAGCTCAGGACTTTATGTAATTCACGTAACATGAGACAGACTCGGGGTCGTTAGGTGTGTCGAACGGGTTATCGGGTGTGTTTTCGGCCTTATTATAATGCTGGATTAGAGTGAGGCATTCTATACTACATAACACAATAATAAAATCAATGGATTGCCTGGAAATATATCAAAACAAACATTTCCTTATTCAATAAAAACGGATGTAGAATGAGGCACAAGGTGAAATTTAACGTGAGTGGAGATTGAATTTATATGATCGTAGAACAAAGGCCATTGCTGTTAATGCAGATCGATTAATAGTGATTACATTCAATAATGGACGAGTTCGTACATTTTATCAATGACGTCTACGCATCTAGAATCCCACAGCTTGTTTATAACAATGAACACTATTAAAACCCAAACAAACTTTGTCTAACTAGACAATCCTATCATGGAGTGTACTTGTTATCGTATATGTGTCGTCTGATGTTCATTAGTGACATTTCTTTACTTTCCTTTGGGAAAAGGTTTCCTCTCCTCACGTGGTATATAACATCATCATTTTAAGGAAGGTAATACATATTAAAACTAAAACAAAGTAGCTAAACATAGAAGCAGGTTGCCCAAGTATCATATAACAATGCTGCTACAAATTCTGAGAAGGAAACAATGATACGGCAGAAAGAATGAATATTCAACGCTGGCTCCTCATGTACGATGATTTAGAAAAAATTACAGTAAATGTAAAACCAACACAAACTAAACATGCACATGCAACAAACATAAAAATCATATGAAGATAGTACCTGTAAAATAAAATAAACAAAATGTACACAATGTGGAGTCTACGCCATTTACTAAACCTCTACTTTACTTCGTCGTACGTTACTTTCTCGATTATGGTTTACATATTATTATCATGCTACACACAAAATAATGGAGATTCCAGCAATTGTAGATAAACGTTCTTCTAATATCCGAACATAACGTGATTAGATTTCATTTGGATGACTTCAAAAATCCCAACTATTGTTATTCAAAATTTGCTGTAGTGGATTCACGTGAAGAAAGACATGAATTCTTAATCTAAGGAAAACATGGCTCATTTCTGAAGGCGTTATTTTCACAATAGCATAGTTATCGCATACTTCATCTGAGGTAGACTATGATAGCACGAGAACATGACAATGAAAATAGATATATCCGTACACTCACTGGTGGATTTCATACAAGAAAATTTACGTATGGACAATATCTTCGAGAATCATCCTATTCCCATAATAAATATACGCAGCTTACTCATCAAATATGTATTCTAAGGTCCCTTTACTACCGTATTTCATACCACATTGGCATATCATCGAAGACTTCAATAACTTGGAGAACCGTATTAAACTTTTATACGAGGGTTGGATCTTTAATAGTGGCAACACTGCTACAGAGACCCCATGCAATGGAATCTAGTAATGTCGCTGATAGCACCAGAGCACATGGACTCACATCACGTGCATGCGAACTGGCGAGAGGAACCGTCTCGTGTAAGCTGGCGGTCTAAGGTAGTGTTGTCCGATGTTTTCGAAACAGGAACAGGATAAAGACTGGATGTTCCAGAGGTTGTACAGCACGATAGTGTCATCAAGGTCTTCAAGAGGCTTGCGGGAAATCTGCATTGCCTTACACATCAGCCGCGTTACTGGACACTGTTCAGCACCATACGATTCGTGAGCTGGCTCGAGACACCGGATTAGCGCATACGACTCTGCTTCACATTCTGAAGGAACTCCTGGGCAGGGGAAATATTGTATCACGATAGGTTGACGGAAATGCAGAAATGGCTACGATACGATGTTGTTCGTAACCACATGGAGTGCTATGAGGGCGAAGGACAGGCTTTCTTACGCCGTCTCGTAACGATGGATGTGACATGGGCCAAATCGTACGAGCCACAACTGAAACGCCTATTCAACGAATGGCGTCATTATAGGTCACCAGGAAGATGGAATGTTCGTCAGAACCCCAGCAATGTGAAAGTTATGGTTATTCTCGTGTACGACTGTGATGACGTTATGCTAACGCATTACGTTCCTCCACAGCATACCGGCAATACGCAGTATTACTGATCACTTTTGGAACACAACCTGCGACCAGCTTTAAGAAAGAAGCGGCGACAATTTCTGCAGAACCCACACATCATTTTGCACGATAACGCTCCTCGGCCCCATACAGCTCAAGCTGTGGCCGATTTGTTCGGTCGATGGGGCTGGGAACTGCTATACCATTAACCATACACCCCCCTATCCGGACTTAATTCCTTGTGACTTATTTGATTCCTAAGATGAAAGAACCTCTCCGTGTTATTTACTTCAAAACTGTTCCAGAGATTCTTCAGCCAGTAGACCGCTCCGATCGCACTACCCACGCAACAGGCGCTGCTAAATGTATCCTAGGACTTCCACATCGCTGACAGCGGGTTATACACAATGCTAGAGACTACTTTGAAGAACAGGAAAACTTGTTAACATGCATCGTTTTTGCATCAGTTTTCATTAAACAGATGCCACTATTAAAGTTCCAATCTTCGTATATCGTCGAGTACTATGATGACACCTCGTTGCGTCATATACAATATATATCATAGTATAACTACGTCTGATTACATCATTATGAAGAATTACTTCCCAGTCTGTCTTAGCAATATAATACAATACAAATTAGAGCCTACCGTAGCGTCACTGCTAAATCTTAGTATTCTGATGAACGTCTTCACACAATATTCTTAAGCGCTCCTCATTAGAAGATCCCTTACACATGATTATCTGACTACCAAGCTTGACAGCTGTATTCGCTTAAATGAGCCCAGTATCCAGTATTCGGCTGATAGTGGGTTCGAACCCAACTATCGGCAGTCCTGAAGAAGGTTTTCAGTGGTTTCTCATTTTCACACCAGGCAAACGCTGGGACTGTACCTCAATTAAGGACACGGCCGCTTCCGCTTCTCATCGTCGCCATAAGACCTATCTGTGACGGAGCGACATAAAACCAATAGTAAGCTACATACATACATCGATACATCATCGTTATAAATTGTTATGCCTTTCAGCGTTCAGTCTGCAAGCCTCTATGAATTTACTAAACGTCGCCACAATCCTCTATTTGCAACTATTGCTGTGGCCACATTTAACCCTATACCTCCTATCTTTAAATCGTAAGAAACTGAGTCTAACCATCGTCGTTTTGGTCTCCCTCTACTTCTCTTACCCTCCATAACAGTGTCCATTATTATCCTAGGTAACCTATCCTCCTCCATTCGCCTCAGACGACACCACCACTGAAGCCGGTTTATTCGTACAGTTCCATCCTTCGAGTTCATTTCTAACTTAGCTTTTTTCTCCTCATTTCGAGTACCCCCAGCTCTCGCTCCCGTAAAGCAAAGTTGATCTGAAAACAGACAGATGTAAATATAGTTTCGTAGGGGAACTGACTTCTTCTTACAGAATACTGTTGATCGCAACTGCGAGCTCACTGCATTAGCGTTACTGCACCTTCATTCAATCTCACTTACTATATTACAATCTTGGGAGAACACACATCCTAAATACTTGAAATTATCTACCTGTTCCAGCTTTGTGTCATCAATCTGACATTCAATTCTGTTGAATTTCTTACCTACTGACATCATTCAGGCTTCGAAAGGATTATTTTCATACCATACTCATTGCACATATTTTCTAGTTCCAAAATACTGGACTGCAGGCTTTCGGCGCAATCTGATAATAAGATAAAGTCTTCAACACACGCCAGACTGATTACTACATTTCCACCTTACTGAATCCTACCCTGCCACTTTATACCTTTCAGCAGATGATCCATGTAAACTACGAGTAACAAAGATGAAAGATTTCAGCCTTCTCTAATCCCTGTGAATACCCTGAACGAAGAACCCATTCTACTATCAATTATTACTGCAGTCTAATTGTTCAATGCCTGTGATTGATTTTAATAATCTACCCTTAATCCCATAGATGCATAGAAATTTCCTCCAGCGTTCTGCAACCACTGGGAGTCAGCAGCCTTCACCTCCTCATCGGTCTGCAAACGTCGACCACCGAGCTGCGTTTTGAGCTTACCGAACAGATGAAAGTCACATGGCGCTAGGTCGAGACTGTAGGGTGGATGTTGCCAGACCTCCCACTTGAAACGCTGCAGCAGTTCTCTCGTTTGGCGGGCCTTGTGAGGTATTGCGTAATCGTGCAACAAAATCACACCGGCGCTCAATTTCCCCCGGCGCTTCTCTTTAATCGCTTTACGCAACCGGTGCAACGTTTGACAATACGACGCCGCATTGATCGTCGTTCTTTTCGGCATGAATTCCACGTGCAGCAAACCTTCCATGTCAAAGAACACTGTCGCCATACCTTACCGGCTGAAGGTTGAACCTTGGCCTTCTTTCGTTGTTGTGATGAGGGGTGCACCCATTCCATTGATGTTCTCTTCGTTTCGGGGGTGAAGTGGTGGATCCACGTTTCGTCGCCTGTGACGATTCGCCGAAGAAACCCGTTGCCGTCTGCGGCATAGCGTTGCAAAAATGCCAGGGAGGATTGGAAACGTTGTCCCTTGTGCTTATCGGTGAGAAGACGTGGGACCCATCTTTGACACAGCTTACGATATCCAAGGTCATCGTAAACAATGGCAAACACACTGCCATACGTCATGTTCAGCTGCGTCGCGATTTCTCTCAGTGCGCCGGTTCTGTCTAATGATCGCATTCACACTGTTGACCTTTCACGGGTCCTGGACGTTGCGGGCCTGCCTTCGCGATGGTTTGCCGTGATATCCGTGCGTCCGACTTCGAATTGCTGACGCCACTTTACGATACCTTGCCGGGAAATGGCCCGCTCCCCATACACAGCACTAATTTCACGATGAATGTCCGTGCAATTCTTCCTTTTGGCCCATAGGAATCGGATTGTCGCACGCAACTCATATTTAGGGTGAACGTGCAGTTGACGCGCCATTGCATTTGGCCGCTATTCACACAATACTAGACGAGACAACACAGCGACCTGCCTAACAGACGTGCGGGCAGTGTCTGTCCCTTTTCCGCTGTGCCCACGTTTGCGACACACAGCGCCCTGCTGCGGCGCGTTAGTGCAACTAACCTTTTGATCAACCTACGTCTTAACTTCATTTCGCTGAAGAGAATTGAGTAGCATGCCATGCTTCAATAAAGATTTGGGGACACCAACATCAAGGCAATAAGTTACTTCACCTTGGACGAAGACAGTACCTAATCTTTTACCTCTAATCAGTTTAAACCTTTTGCAGGGAGCGAACTGAAAATGATACGAAGCTTGAGATTTCATAACTAATTTGACAGCTGTTTTCCAATCATGCACAGTACATTCTCCTTAAGATGAGACTTTTATGATTGTTCCTTGTGTTTTCTGTATTTCCAAACAGTCATCTGGATTCACTATAGTGGGCTTGCTTATAAACGTAGCCTTGTCCCATTTTGCATCCTCACTTCTAAGAATATATAAATTAATCTAAGGACGTGTTTCTATTTGCAGCCTAGGTGTTTTGTGTGTGCACTTGTCCCCTTCAGCATCAGAATTGGCATTGGACTTGTCCCATTCTGCAAATTTTTGTAAATTTCTAAGTGAATTTAAAGCTACGCTTATTATGTTTCGCAGCATTTCAATATATATACTTCAGTACATCTCGGAAATACAAACAAAATGGCACAAAGACCTGGAAAAGTGGAATTTTTGGACTTGTCCCCTTCTCCAAATGGACGACAGAGTGAATACTTTGCCTGGTATAATAATCAATGTGATACATCGATAGTTGTTGGAATCCTTCCTGTTCCCTTGCTTATAGATAGGCCCAATTACTCCTTTTGTCTTGTCTGACTCGTTGGCTGAATGGTCAGCATACTGGTCTTCAGTTCAGAGGGTCCCGGGTTCGATTCCCGGCCGCGTCGGGGATTTTAACCTTCATTGGTTAATTCCAATGGCTCGGGTGCTGGGTGTTTTTGATGTCCCCAACATTCCTGCAAATCACACACCACACATAACACTATCCTCCACTATTCCAGCCTTACAAGGGCTGCACTCGGCTAGAAATAGCCACACGAAATAAAAAATAAACTGCTTTTGTCCAATCTGAAGGTACCTTACCAACACTCCATGCTAATCTTACTACTCTATGATGCCATTTCATCCCTGCCTTCCCACTAGACATTTCAGGTCTAAATTCATCTATCCCTGCGGCTTTATGACAATGGAGTTTGTTTACCACCCTTTCAACATGCTCAATCGTAAATTCACCAACATCATTTTCCTCCTCCCCTTGAGCTCGGTTATTCGCGACACCACCAGGTGGATTTCCTTTTACGTTAAGAAGACTTTCAAAATATTCCCTCTACCTGTCCAGTGATTCCATGGGATCTATTATGAGTTCATCTGAATTACCCCAAACACTGCTCATTTCCTTCCCCCCCCCCCTTTCCTAAGATTCTTCACTACACCGGGCGAGTTAGCTGTGCGGTTAGGAGCGCGCAGCTGTGAGCTCGCATCCGGAAGATAGTGCGTTCGAACCCCACTGTCGGCAGTCCTGAAGATGGTTTTCAGTGGTTTCCCATTTTCCCACCAGGCAAATGCTGGGGCTCACCTTAATTAAGGCCAGGGCCATTCCTAGGCCTTTCCTGTCCCATTGTCGCCATAAGACCTATCTGTGTCGTTGCGATGTAAAACAAATAGAAAAAAAATTCTTCATTAATGTCTAGAAAGGTTTCCCTGCTGCTTGACCTAGTCTTTCCTGGTTATTACCGAAAATATTTCCACGACTTCTTTTTGGATTCAACAAATATTTGTTTCGCTCTGTTTTTTCATCTCCGTACAATTCCCTATCTGCATTACCCCTGTTTGGGGCTAAATCTGAGAAACCTTCTTTTTACGTTTACAAGCTGCTCTCACTTCATCATTCCACCAAGATGTTCGCTCTTCCCATCCAGTGGCGGTTCGTGACATTTTTCTCTGGCAGGGCTATGCCGTCATCTCCCCCCCCCCCCTTCCAACGGCCCAGTTTTCACTGTCCAGCACCACGATAATTGTAGATGAAATATAATAATAATAATAATAGTAATAATAATAATAATAATAATCCGATGACACTGCCTAAATACTGTATGTATCTTCTTCCGAGGCAGAACGATCACGTAGCGAAAATCAGATTTCTGTACATAAAAACCGTACTTACACATCGTGCCTTGAAATTCCACCTTCTGGTGGCATTTCTTGGGATGCGCCTTTTTACCACTTCGTCCAAAACAGCAGTTCGTTTCGCAGATTTTGAAAAAATTATGAAAACCCTTCTAAATTACTAAAAAAAGATCCTGACCTGCTTATTCTGAGTAGCGCATCGCTCAACAATTAAATTTAATTGATGCGCGTAGCAGTGCACAAAATGAGCGTTTTTGTAAACGACCTTGACCCTTGCTTGAACGCCAGTCTGCCTTCCACTCATTACTGAATGGCCGTCGTACGTCTGCGCAATGACTTTGTCCGGAGTTTGGTCCAGCTTAAGTTTTTCCAACTCCTGGAATACTGCAGAATACTTATGCTGAGTGATTATCAGGCAACACAAAACTTATGAATTTTTCATTTATTTTGCTACCCAGCTCGTACCGTACAACAAAAACGAGTTAAGATAAGGTGGAACAATCGGTGGTTTCATCAACTTGAATTGCCACAAAATTTGTCTGAGAGATTTCTTCCGAAATCATTTGATGGCACACGGCATAGATTGAATTCAGAAGCTCGTTCTGTATGGTATTAGATAACCCAACAAATACTCTGTTATTTGCTCTTTCGATATGTTCTTTCAGTGTGCTATCTAGCTCTGACATTAAATTGACGAAACCTCGAAAAATGCCTGGTTTATCAGACAGACGTGGTCCCTGAGCGCTAGTTCAAACTTCCCACAGAACTTAATAGCATCAATTAATTTACTAAGAATGTATCGATTCTTCGAAACCTGTTCATTTGATTGTTTAATTTTAAGTCTGTATGCGCTGTTTAATTCGCATCGAATATCTACTCTACCAAGCATAGCAAATTCAATACCAGCGTTTATATGTTTCTCGCTCATTTTATGCTTTTTCACTTTTTCACCTAGGTGTTTTATGTCTGATACCCCGAATGATGTCCATGGAGCGTCAACGACATTCATTGCTAACCAACAGTAACAGAAGAACGCATTCTTTATCTGACATCCGCACAGCCAGTCAGCCTGCTTATAAAGTGACGAACTGAATTTCCTAGTATATGCATTTTTGTTCTTGTGCAATATTTAAATTCGGCCGAGGAGACCCAAATTTCTTCAATTATATCCTATGTTCAAAACTTAAATTCCCGTCACTACTTAAAATACTATTTTCAGAATTCATCTTCCTTGTCTTCCTAAATTAAGACTGTAACATTTAGTTTTCAAATGGGCAGGTAAGTACTAAACACACGAATGAAGATATTAAAACGACACTTAAAACTGAAGGTAGAATTTACAATGTTATTCAAACTATTATGGTACCGTAGTTTTATCTAGTGAACACTTGCACAGCAACACTACACTACAATGGCATTTAAACACACACACATTAGCCGGCTAACAGCTACTGCAATCACGGCTACTCCTGTTTCACTGATCACAAACGACAATGACATTCACGAGAACAAATAAACAATGCACGCCAGAATTCCTTTCGGCTTCCTCAAATCTCAAAGAAATGTGACCAACGTACAAATAGTGCCGTCACCTTATGATTACATTTTAAATATTTATTTTAGCTTATTTTTAGAACTGAATTGTTTATATAGTCAGTCTAATGGAATCCATTGTTTTGTAAACAGTTTTGGAATTAACCTCTAACAACAGTTAACGTAAGACGTGTGGGAAAAGGCCTAGGTACATTGTAAAGTGGTTGGCGACATTGCTACGGGCTCTGCCGGACAGCCCATATATTCTTCAAGTATTAAATGCTCTAAGCATACACCCCGCCTGCACTCTTCCTTCCCCTGACAAGCCCAAATCGTCTTCCAAGGCACCTCCCGCACCCCTCACTCTTGTTAAACTCTAGGAGCTTACTGGGGGCTCTCCTGCCAGCACCCGACCGCCTAATGTCTAAAGAGAAAACATTGTGCTGGACCAAAGAGAAAACATCGTGCTTGCTGAACGGATGCCACGGTCAGACAGCCTTTGCCTTGTCTTTGAAAATAAAAAAAGTGAAACGTTTACAGCCAAAACAATAAAGATAACATTGAATAACTGAATAACACAGTACCATAAGTTAGACTTTGCTACATTGTCCATCTCTTTATATAACCAGCTACGGAGTGAAATTATGTTACGTGTTTTAGTAAAGGCGGCGGGGCGGCGCCCGAAAGCCCTTCATGCACTAACCGCCACTGTTCCCATCTTTACACACCGTTTTTCCTAGGAATTCCCTTCCTGTTTCTGCTACAGCAACCCTGAATGCCACCCATTCTCTTTCTATATCCTGAACCTGCTTACCTTCCACTGTTCGGAGCTTCTCACTAATCATATCCATATACTTCTGTCTGATTTCCTCGTCCTGGAGATTGTCGACATTTATTCGTTTCCAGACAGATTTCACTTCCTATATCCTAGGTCTAGAGATACTTAGTTCACTACGGATCAGATAGTGGTCTCTATTACCGAAATATCCACGAAAAACCGGCATATTTCTAAGAGATGACCTGAATTCGAAGTCGGTTATGATATAATCGATTGTCGATTTTATGCCTGAAGAATGTATTCGTAACTGCTAAACACATACTAGCACAGAAGTCCAGGAAATGCTTCCCATTCGTATTAGCTTCCATATCTTCCCGAAATTTACCAATCACCCTTTCGAATCCTTCAGTTCTATTTACAACTCTCGCATTGAAATCGCCCATTAGCACTATTCTATCCTTGCTGTTGATCCTAACTACGATGTCACTCAATGCTTTATAAAACTTGTCAATTTCATCCTCATCTGAACCCTCCCATGGTGAATGCACTGAGACAATTCTCGTCCTAGTTGACCCAACTGTCAAATCTACCCACATCATTTGCTCGTTTACGTGCCTAACATAAACTATGTTGCTTGCAATAGTGTTCCTGATGAACAGCCCAACTCCACACTCTGCCCTTCCCTTTTTAACACTCGTCAAGTACACTTCCTCGTTATCTCCCCTTACCCGAATATCACTTACTTAGCACATCCACATGCATTCTCTTTGCTGACTCAGCCTGTTCTGCTTTCTTTCTTCCACAAGCCCCATTAATATTGATAGCTCCCCATCGAATTCCATTTCGTTCACCAAGTTGTTTCCAAAGGGTCCCTCGCCCGTGAAAGGGGAGTGGGGCTCCGTTATTCCCATAGGTCCGAGGCTTCCTTAAATGTTAGAGCTCGGTAAATTCATAAAGCAGGATGATACCCCACATACACATAGTTCAAGTTTGGATCACTCCTCTAACGGGTTAGGGACCATAGGTGGATTGCCTAGTCCTACCCACCTGAGCACAGGGAGGGCCATGACTGAGAATATGTCCGAGATGCCCACTCTCGTTCCGTAGAAACTGGTATTCCGACTAGCAGGACCACTTACTAGGATACTCAGCTGTTGGCAATGGTTCATGAACTAGGACGTGATTACAGTAACCCACGCCATGAACCATAGCCAATTGTAAAAAAAGAAAAGAGAAGATAATCTCACTGAGTGCAAATATACGCGTTTCATGTATTTTACTTGGTATGTTTGGATGCTGGCCCATATTAGTATTAGTACGTGAATATTAATTCTAAATAAACGTTCGACATATCAATTCCCAGATATTTATTAACTTCTTAAAAGTTTAAATTTATTACCTCAATGTTAGAAATAACGCATACAACGTTGTAAAATCAAAGCCTTGACGACCCAAATTAATGTATAAATGATTTAACCTAATGAGATGACTCGAATTGGACTCCTTCAAAACTTGGCCTATTTTACTCATAAAAGTACGTAAATTAACTCCTAAAATCTAAAAAGAGGTAAGTTGTATCTGAAAATAGGACACATTAATAATAAAGAAATAGGGGAAATAAAGAAATGATCACTTGACTTAGGATGACTGCATCTGGTCCTTCGGAATGAGAGAAAATTTACGACGTCGCCCTGTTGGCCTCCCTTATGGGTTGGTTTACTGTATCATGCCTTCCATCCTCTTCTCGGTGAACATATAGGCTTGATTGGTTTTACTGCGGCGTTTGTGAAACTTGAACATGTTTGTTACCAAAGTATCACCCTGCTTTTCAAACAACACGAATCTACTGAAGCAAAGCACTCTCGCCTTTTAAGAAACACGTTGATCAATGATGCAAGCAATTAAAATGTTTCACGTAATTATTTCTCACTGCCGAATCAAGATCAGCTGTACAGGCATGTGCTTCCACTAAATCTTCTCGCACGCTTATCTTTCCCGTAGCAAGGTCATGACTTTAACGTGCGTTGCGGTAGTCGAACATGAACAGAGTAGGTACAGATGTAGCGTGTTCGGTCCGAGCCGTTTCATATAAGTGATTGATGATGATGATGATGCTTGTTGTTTAGAGGGGCCTAACATCGAGGTCATCGGCCCCTATACGTGATTGGTGTCTGTCAAACAATACTTCCCGTTTCAATACACCTGTTGTATAATTTCCTGAATACATTGTCCTTTACCTCAACACGGTTAATTAATTTCCAAATATCACAATTTGACCAATTGTAAAGTAATTTTAATATTTATTTCATTGCCATCGTTGTTTTTCTATTGAAAGGCTCCCTTTAATGAAACATAACCTTGACTAGATCGTCGCGAGTGTTCAGTATTCGGGAGATAGTGGGCTCGAGCCCCACTGTCGGCAACCCTGAAGATGATTTTCCGTGGTTTCCCATTTTCACACCAGGAAAATTCTGAGACTGTACCTTCATGAAGGCCACGGACGCTTCCTTGCCACTCCTTGCCACATCGTCGCCAAAAGACCTGTCTGCGTCTGTGCGATGTAAAGCAACTTGTAGAAAAATGTGAATGTTGACAAAAGGATAATGTAATCATCTTATTTATGCTCCTAATCCACAATCAGTCATTTCCATTGTAATGAAAGTCTCGGCAGTCAGTCATCTTCTTGATATCCTCAGTGGAAAAGGTCATGATACACAGTGCCAATCAGACAGAGCTGTGCTTGCCTTCACAGCTACTTCCTTATATCCTCTGACGTTGTTTGGAAATATGTGATTGTTTAACATCTGTATATCAGATAATCTTCTATGATGTACTGTCTAGTACTTTTTAGTTAATGAAGTAGGAGGCAGAGAGTTGATACCGTATCTGTATACTGAAGCGTCTTCAACAAGCTAGGACTAAGCTAACCGGCGACATCTAGAAACTCGCTGACAAGAAACGGAATTAGTCGTTCTTCAATTTAGGACAATTTTTCGTATTGTTTTTAATGGTAATGAGCAAGGAAGAGTAGCTTGTAAACACTGCAACAAACTTAACTTTCAATGGTAAGACAGGCAAAATTCACTTAAAGGTTTACGCCCAGGAATTCTGTTCAGTGGGCAACAATAAATGACACAGCATGTAATGATCACTTACCACACACGCCTTCCGAGATATTGGATCATCTCTGCTTCATTCTACGGCCTCCGAGATCATCATATATTTCTCTTCATATTCGATAATTTAGCAAGTGCCATTTTACTTTAAGCATATAAAACACTGAGCCCCGCAAAAGTCTCGTTGAACTATTCAAGTGAACACTGACTCTCAAACAAGCTATCTTTACGAGTCTGCACTGTCGTCACCGTAACAGGTGACTGCTACGACATCACACTTCCTTATTCGCCCAATATCATGCAACTGCCTTGTTACTGGCGATCCATCCTCCATCTTCCTGTGGCTCTACAATAAATGGGCTGCAAGAACTGAAATACTCGTTTACCATTCTGATTTCATGCAGCGCAAGAAGCAGGGACCTCTTGCAGCTAATCTGCGGGAGCGTTGGTTGGCGAGGTGGGCCATTGTGAATTGCCAGTATCTTTCGTTTCTCACGTTGGAACTTCAATAATTCCGTCCCGACCCAACGTTGACTTTGAATTCGGTCAGCGAAAACGGAAAATAACACTAGCCTTTACCAGTAATAATAATAATAATAATAATAATAATAATAATAATAATAATAATAATAATAATAATAATAATAATAATAATAATGAAATGGCGTATGGCTTCTAGTGCCGGGATATCCAAGGACGGGTTTGGCTCGCCAGGTGCAGGCCTTTCTATTTGACCCCCGTAGGCGACCTGCGCGTCGCGATGAAGATGAAATGATGATGAAGACAACACATACACCCAGCCCCCGTGCCATTGGAATTAACCAGTTAAGTTTGAAATCCCCGACCCGGCCGGGAATCGAACCCGGGAGCCTCTGAACCGAAGGCCAGTACGCTGACCGTTCAGCCAACGAGTCGGAAATAATAATAATAATAATAATAATAATAATAATAATAATAATAATAATAATAATAATAATAATAATAATAATAATAATAATAATAATAATAGTCTACTCCGCATTTGGAACGTGAGTGTAGTGACACGATACGAGCAAGTCTTACGAGGGCTTATTTTTTCACTTCATTCTTTGGCTTGAACTTGGCTGTCCTCATAGTCTTTGTCTGCAACTTGGAACCTTGTCTCAACTCATACCATACTTCTGGCAGTGCTACCTTGAACTCACGCTATTCGTCAGTGAATTCTCTGTCCTTAGAAGTGTGCTTGTTGTGCTTCGATATCAGTGCAATAATTCGAGTTTAGGACTAGGGTAAGGCATGTGTTTAAAATAAAGGAAGTGCGAGAATCTTCTTTCAAAGATCTTGTTCGAAAGAGCAAACAGTGATGATCGAGTGTCTATTTCTATTTTAACTCCAGTTTTCTTTTAAAATTAGTGCTGTTGAATTTCTTTCTGATGTGAAGTTAGTTAGCAGTGCAAACAGTTTCTGTGGTATTGGCCTATACGCAGAGGTTGTTTTTGCTTATTGGGAAATTTCTTGTATATAAACCCTGGTTATTGATTTCCCAATCTAGTCAATGCTGTATTCATGATGATTGTAGCACGGTTGTGAATACATTCCCAGAATGATCTTGCGTATCGTTAAAATTAAGGGTGCTATTTCGTTTTTGGAAGAAGGATTTTAATCAGAGCTTGTTTCATCGCCTCTCCTCTTTGTAAAGATAATTGTACTGTTATTTTGGCGTTGATGAAAATACATACTAAAGGAAGTAATTTATTTTATTATTCGATTCCCGTCAGGGTCGGGAATTTTTAACCATTATTGGTTAATTTCGCTGGCACGGGGGCTGGGTATATGTGTCGTCTTCATCATCATTTCATCCTCATCATGACGCTCGGGTCGCCTACGGGAGTCAAATCAAAAGACCTGTACCTGGCGAGCCGAACATGTCTTAGGACACTCCCGGCACTAAAAGCCATACGCACCTGGCGAGTTGGCCGTGCGGTTAGGAGCGCGCAGCTGTTAGCTCGCATCCGGGAGATTGTGGGTTCGAACCCCAGCGTCGGCAGCCCTGAATATGGTTTTCCGTGGTTTCCCATTTTCACACCAGGCAAATGCTGGGACTGTACTTTAATTAAGGTCACGTTCCCAGGCCTTTCCTGTCCCATCGACGCCATAAGACCTATCTGTGCCGGTGCGACGTAAAGCAAATAACAAAAAAAAGCCATACTCCATTTCATTTCATCTATTTGAAAGTTTTTCTGCAATTGGCGAGTGTTTTACGTTACTCTTCAGTGTGTGGACATCAGTCACAAGAGGTACGAAAGAATAACACACTATCTTAGTAAGGTATGTTAGTCAATATTTTGTTGCAATGATGCATATTAGTAATATAACCCATTAACCGAAGCAAACTAATTACAGTACAGGAAAATATATACTGTATTTCAGTTGTTTGGTTCTCGATTAAGCTTATTAATGGCAAAAATGCCAAAACCGGTGGGACATTTCATAATAATAAAAAATACACATATTTTACAATATTATGCTGTCGAATCTTCAGGGCCTCTGTCGGTGGGATTCCAACCCACCAATAATGTAAATACATACATACTGTGTCCGAAGACATGTAATAAGAGTAATGCATTTCTTTATGCAGAGGTTATGTATATTTGTTGAAACCTGAACGCTATTTTAACGGGGCCCAGATCCATCCCGTGCCGCTGCTAGAGCAATCGGCTGATCAATGAATGGTAGACACATGAGAGCGAAAACTAGCTGAATAACGTCTAGTAATTCAACGCTAGTTTTCAAGAAAGTTAAATCACACCATGTTCAGTTAAAATCCTCCAATATATTATAACAGGTGACATAGCATATATGATACCATCTATCCTAACATTATCGAGACAACTTTAGGAAGAATATTTTATGCTGGCCAAGAGGGAAAGCGGGCGAGAGATGTGATTCTCTGGGTGTTGAAAGATACGATCTCTGGAGATTTCGATCTTAAGCACTTTGAAGCGTTACTGGTAAGTGGTTGGGTTAATGGCTGATCGTGGAAAGCGGAGCTGTAGGAAGCAATTTTCACCTTAATCCAAGCAATATCCATAGTCGTGCATTTGACTGGCAGATCATGAGGAACGCTTAGCACGTACTTTCACGTTGAACTAATATCTTTCTGCATTGCTGTTATTTCGTTCTAACCTCACTTCAGGCATTTTCTTTTAAAAAGCATAACTTTATTAATATTAGTCTTTTTTCTTTGCTAGACGTTTAACGTCGCAATAACAAGGTTTTTGGCGATGGAAGGATGGGAAAGGGCTGCGATTGGTGAGGAAATGGTCGTGGCCTTTATTATGGTACATCCCCAGCATTTGCCTGGTGTGAAATGAGGAAACCACATAAAACAATCTTCAGGGCCTCTGACGGTGGGATTCCAACCCACCAATAATGTAAATACATACATACTGTGCCCGAAGACATGTAATAAGAGTAAAACTCGCAGATAGCACCTACCCTAGCTCATGCGGAGAGACACGAGAATTCCCAGTTGGTGATTAGTTCTTGAAAAATTGGCGCAAAGAAAGTGTTGTCATATATGGAACGTATGAAAGATGTGGGAACTGGCATTGATAAGGCTAATAAAATTAAAAGAATAATTTTCATCTTCTCACATTTATGAAATGTTTAGGTTAAGTTAAAAGATCACTTAATATCGTCTGATTGAAACATTTATATCTCCATTATAAGCAAACGAATGAAGTGGTACATCCACAAGAAATTCCCTAACATTCCTCATAACAGACTTTTAATATCGTCTTTCTGAGTATTTGTTCTTAAAATTTTAATAATAATAATAATAATAATAATAATAATAATAATAATAATAATAATAGTAATAATAATTTATTCCCAATTATGGAAAAGACTCGTCCATAATAACTTTATCGAAACGTCTACAGGTTACAAAAATATTCCATAAAAGTTAGGAAAAGGTAGTATAACATATTTGTATTAATATCTGAGGTTGACATAATTAAATAATAGCAAATTTTACTTGGTGAAGAAGTTGAAATGACATTTAAAACTAATGTACACTATCTCTTTAATTTCATGCACATCTGGAAACATTCGCTAAATAATTCGACTCATTGTTGGGATTTAACAATTGCACGTTCAGTCGAGTAAAGTGGAATATTCTACTTGCTTCACCATTTAATAACAAAATAGACAAGACAACGTTGATCTCAAGAAAATTTTCAACGATGAATTACTGACAATTAACACAAAATCACGTAAGTAGAATAGTGTAAGAAAATAACAAAGACACAGATAAACTTAGCTAGTTTAGACCGCACCATCTAACTACGAATTAATGCAAACATCATTATATAGAAGTATACAAGTCATTCACATCTTGATTTCTCTGTTTAATTCAAATCGCTAGTCTTAGTAAGTTGATTAATATGATTATTACCTGGTATAAAATAGTGATTGAAATCATTGGGTTATCTTTACTGAAGAGAAATGTAATCCATCCTCACTACTTTTATTGTAAAATTCGGCATACATGAATTATGACTGACAGATTTAAGGGTCTTTCATTACAAAATGTAATTCAAATATGACAGGATTTAGACTTGTGAAGACTTAATTTGCACATGGCATACATGGCAAGGAAATACTCGTGATAAACCAACATAATGAACTTGTCTCTCTGAATGCATAATTATTTATCCATTTACTGAAGAAGTGCCTCAACTCTCAATTTATCCCAATAATTCACGTAACGAAGTCAATATATTCATGGGCCTAGCGTAAAATCTCAATTATGAGAATTCCAATCGCCACTATAAGAATAAAAATATCATTAGACGAAGTCTTTAACTCGCATAAAGAGCATTTTCTAAATCAACGTTGAATGTCACACGCAATTCAGCGCAGCCACATATCACAGAATGTGGCACAAAATCACAGGGTTAAGCATATTATTTTTATATTTGGCCCGACGGATGCATTTCAATTTATATTAGTTATCATTGCGCCCAAAGACGAAGCTTTGAAAAAGTGCACATTATTAGCTACTATTCTATCATTAAATTGGAATGGAGTTCATTGAAGATTATCTAAGGTTATGTTAGACTACAGGGTTCCAAAAATTCTTGATGATCCAACTCTTAATCACAGCCCTGAATAATTGGTATCCCAAAAATAAATTAGACACACTCTTAATCATTTATTCACTTATATTTTAAACGGTTTGGACAAATCAGGTTTAATTCCATTGTTAATAAGATCTCAATGAATATATTCTTATCAAGAATCTGGGGTTTAATTTATGAAGAATCTACTTATAATCCTCATGACAGTCCATGTCATCATGTAGAAAACTCATCTAGAGAAAAACGTGAAAATTGCTATATTCTGAAATATCTAGAAGAACTAAACGTTGGATTAAACTTCTAGTAAAATTTATGGCGGTAATTCTCAGCCATTTGGTTACGTTGCCTAACGTCAAGAAAATTGAACGAATGTTCAAGTCTACTAATTTCCAAACTAAAGAAACGTAGTGAGTCGACTTATGTTTTTTTACAATCTGCTTTACGGCGTATCGACACAGATAGGTCTTATGGTGACGATGGGATAGGAAAAGGCTAGGAGTGGGAAGGAAGCGGCCGTGGCCTTAATCAAGGGACAACCCCAGCATTTTCCAGGTATGAAAATGGGAAACTACAGAAGAAAACCATCCTCCGGGCTGCCGACAGCGTGGTTCGAACCCACTATCTCCAGAATGCAAGTTCAGATTCACGCGCCCCTAACCGCACGGCCAACTCGTTCGGTCGACTTATATTCATCGAGATACTGAAACATGTACTGTAGATCCTCTGATTCGGTGATGTTGTTGGTTGCTGGTTGGTAAGATATTATTTTTTAATTAATAGAGAAATGTACACTCAAGTTTGAGCATTAAATAAATTTCACATTTTAGTCTTTGCTATAGTCTGTAATTGTCCTGGTTCTTTTCGTGCATGTTATGATGTGATATCTACTACACTTCTGTCCACACAAAATGCACTTACAATCTTCGTTTGGCTCATGGAACTTCTGGTTTACGCATACCTTGTGGTGAAACCCATGTATGGAGAGTCGTGTTATCACGTGGCGCTGTGTGTTGCACTCTCTAGTCCATCTATCGTCCGTCATCGCTGGTGAGGCGTAGAAGTCGAGGTCGATTTCACTTTTCTTCCTTTCCCTGATGTTTACTAGTGCCCTGCTTGCTTCCGTTGATTGTAGGTAGAACTGTGATCGTATGTCTTCTATGAAATACGTCTCCCGCAGCATTTCGTATACCATCCGGGATGGCGCTCTTTTTCCGACTCGGGTAATCCTCTTCATGAACATTGCTTTTATTCTTTCTATTCTCATCAGGTCTCCGATCTTCAGCTTTTCCCACACGATCTCAATTCCATATGTTATCACTGGCGCTACTGTAGTCTTGAAAAGTCTCATCGCCGTGCTGATTGAAAGGTTTGAAATGTTTTGGATGCTGTATGAGGCTCTGATTGCTGCTGCCGTTCTTTCTTGAATATGTATACCAAAGGACGCCGCCGTTGTCTGTAGTGTTATTCCCAAATATTTGCAATTTCGTACCTTTTGTAATGGCTTTTGGTGTAATGTTATATTGTCTTTGGGCGTTGATTTCCCACCTTTTCTGAAGGTCATTTGTACTGTCTTTTCTTCATTTATCTGTAGGCTGTTTTCCTCCACCCAGGTCTCTAGTCTGCGGACTGCCCTTTGCACATCCTCCTTTTCTTTCGCTCCGATCAGCATGTCATCTGCGTATAGGATCAGCTCTGCTTTTGATCCTTCCTCTACTATGCGGTTCACATCTGCTGTATAAATGTTGAAAAGTGTGGGACTCATGGGATCCCCTTGCATAACTCCGTTCGTCTGTATTATGTCTTCAGAAATTTCTACGTTGTTGTTTATTCGGATTATGTTCCTCCGTAGACATGCTTCAACTATTCTCACTAGTGGGTCTCTCTCGCCGATTGTCAATTTCATTTTCTCGATTAGCTTTCGCCTGTCGATTGAGTCGAATGCCTTCTTGAAATCAACAAAGACTGCGTGATATTTCCCTCCTTTGTGTCTTAAGGCTTCTTCTACCTGATTTATTAGGTATTTCACTGCCTGGACCGTGCTCCTGCCTTTCATAAAACCGAATTGATTTTCTGGAATGTACCCACTGAAGGCTTCCAGTAATCTTTCATTTAGTATCTTCGTGAAAACTTTAAAGGATGCATTTTCTAGTGCTACTCCTCTAAATGAGTCTAGTGATGTTCTGCTCCCTTTTCCTTTGAACAATATCTTTAGAGTCGCTGTGTTCCATCCCTCTGATATCTTCCCAGTCTGTATACATTTGTTCATTAGGTCTTTCCACAGTTCTTCCATCTCGCCAAGTGAATCTTTTAAGTGTTCCGTGTAAATTTTGTCTGGTCCTGCGGATTTCTTGTTTCTCCCTCCTTGTATTGCTTTCCTAATTTCATACGTTGTTATTGGATCCACAGCATGCGCAGGTTCTGCTGTTTCTATGTCATATGCTTGCTTCAGCCCTTCCTTATTCAGTATGTTCGAGAAATGATGTTCCCACTTCTCCATATGAATTTCTCCTGTTGCAATTGACGTCTTCTTTTTGAGCGCTATGTATGGGTCTGATTTTGCTTCTTCGGCTTGTTTCCTTGCTTGTTTCTCTGTATATTCTTCTCTTTTCTTTTTTATTAGTTCTTTATATTTTTTCCTTTTCTCTGCATATGCTGTTAAGTCTTCTGGGCGTCTGTATAATTTTGCTGCATTCAGGGCCTTTAGAGTTGCTTTTCTTTCCTTGTAACACTCTTGGTCAAACCAAGCTTGTGCGTGT
Source organism: Anabrus simplex (assembly GCF_040414725.1). Taxonomy (NCBI): domain Eukaryota; kingdom Metazoa; phylum Arthropoda; class Insecta; order Orthoptera; family Tettigoniidae; genus Anabrus; species Anabrus simplex. Next base: position 936,354,988 of record NC_090266.1, read on the forward strand.
CTTCTTTCCTTTACTATAATAGATTTCGTTATTACTTTGGTGGCTGTTTCTAGGGCTTCTTCTAGTCTTTCTTCTTCTATTAGGTTTCTAGCTTTCCCGATGTTTTCCTCGCTTTCTTCTACTGTTTCCCGCTGGATTTTTCTAGTATATATACTTGGTCTTTTTGCTTCCTTCCCCTTTTGTTGGATTTCCATGCGTAGGCGTGTCATTATAGGTATGTGTTTCCTTATTGGTGCTGCCGATGAGTTCCATAGGCCTTCTTGTTTACACAATTGTAGTTGTACTCCTCTAAAAAATAGTAGGTCGATGGCACTATGACCGTTATGTGCAAAGTAGGTTGGTGTTTCTTTTTTGTTCGCTATTTTGAAGCCTTCTTCTTCCAGTGTCTCAAGAAGGATGCGAGTTTTGGTATTTTCTTTGTCTATCCTGCAGTTAAAATCTCCGGCAATTATAACGTTCCTTTCTGCTTTCGTTTGTTCTATGGCTATAGATATTTTATCCATTATGTTTTCTATAGGTGTATTTGGCTGAATATAAATTCCTATTATCGTAATTTCTGATGTGATTATTGTGACCATGTTTTCCTCCTTGATGATTCGCTTGATATCTCCCAGTTTCCCTTTTATGAAGATTGTGACTCCCCCTGCTGGTCTTCCTTCCGTCGGGGTCGCTAGCGTGTGTATACCATAGTAACCTTGCAAGTCCATTGGTTCCGTGAGGAATGTCTCTGTCAGTATCATAACATCTGTGTCGTCTATTGTCTTCTGTGATATGTGGGGTATTGCGTTTCTTATTCCCTCTACATTCCATAATAATACACTTATTTCCGTGCTCGACCAAGGTCCCTTCTTCTTTGGCAATTGGGTGAGATGTTTACTGGAGTTCCACCCCTCGTTCTTCCTCTGGTCTCCTATCATATCTCCGAAAGCGAAATCTTCTGACTTTTATTCCCGGTGGCCAGAAATCCGCGCTCTGTGCATCTTCCAGATAGATATATGGGAAACCGACCTTAAAAGCTTCTCTGTCTCCCAGTGTATGAAGTTCTTCACATTCTATGTGTCCTATGATGCCATTCCTTTCCAAGAATTTTCTTATATTTGTTGCCGTGGTGCTCTGTTTAAGCCGACCTACGTGCAGCCATGCCATTTTTTCTGCCGCTTCTAGTTCACCGTCATCATTTTGTCTTTGATAGGTTAAGGGCGATATGTTATTCCATTTGTTTCTCGTTTCCCTTATTGTCTCTCTCTGGCGAATTTGATTCTTCTCTTCGCGTGTACTGGTGCTTGTTTCATCGAATGCATTTTGTGCTGTCCTGACCGTGTGGTTTATTTCTGTTGTAATTTTGCTTTTTAGACTTTGGTTAACTTTTTGCTCAATTATTTTATCTAGCTTGTTTTCCAGGAATTCCATTATGCTTTCTAATTTCTCATTTACTGTCTCGACATTTATTGTCGTCTGCTTGACTATAGCGTTATTGCGTTTCTTGCCTTGTGTTATTGTAAATGTAGGATTTGCTGCGTGTTGTATTCTTCCTTGGTGGTTTTCCTCGTCATCGGCAGATGGTGTGCTATTCTGACTCCCAGTTGCACTTTTATTTGTGCGGCCGAGAGATGTCCTCATGTTATTTGTTTCCCCGAATGTTTTCTGGGAACGATCTATGCCCTCTATATCTTTACCATCCGGATTGCTGCTCTCTCCAGTTGTTGGCGCCTTTGCCTGGTTGTCTTCCCCTCGTGTTTCTGTTGTTGCGTCTATAGATGGTGCCACCTGTCTCGCGCTGCCGCTTTCGTCCCCTTCTTCTTCTTCCAAGTCAATGTGATGTTTTCTAACCTCTACTGTTGTATTTGCTTCGAAAATATCCACCTGATTTCCTGGCTTCACATTTTCCTCTATTGCTTTGATATATTCTGTTAGAGTACTCACTGCGTTCAGAATGTTGTCTTTGGTGTCCTTCTTCATATATCCTCCCGTTTCAGTTATATTTCTTAGTTTTTGTAGAGCGCTTTTTGCTTGCACTTCCATTTCTTCCGCCATGACTTCTGCACGTTGCCGCATTTGTAGCATGAGATGGGAGTATCTCTTCTGTGTGGTGCTAAATGTCTAGTCGCATTTGTTGCAAGAAGTTAATACTTCACCCCTGTGCGATGGTAGAACGTCCTGTTGCACGTGTGGCAGGTGGAGAGAGTTTCCTCTCTATGCGTTCTGGGTTGTCTAACTGCATCTGTTAAATGAGATGGGAGATTCCCGTGTGTGTTGCGCTAGAAAGTCTTGTCGCACTTGTAGCAAGAGATGGGAATTTGTCTTCTCTGCAGCCTGCGTTGGCAGCGTTGCGATCTAGTGGTTTCGCTGTTCAACACACCGGCATGTAGCTCCAGCGTGCAACTTACATGTTTGAGGTTAGAATTTCGCCAGTTTTTCGAGTATTGATCTCGATTTTCGCATACTTACGGGATTTTCGGTTGTTTTTCTTCCGTCACTTTTCTTCTATGTTGTTAACAGGCACTTCCTAAGTATGTAAGCTAGTCTTTTATCACTTTTAACACATATATTTTTACCGTTTTCGGGACCGTCCGATGCACGAGACTTTAGCACTTCTTTCATATCTGGTTGATGTCGGGGTTGGCTCCCCGTTTAGGATGTCATGCTGCTGGCTTCGATGCTGGGCGGATAATCCATGTTATTTCCGTGCGATCCCACGTTGAACAAGGTGAAAAGTTGCCTGATCCTCTTCATGAAGTGTTATATTTAGCTTTTGTAGCAATATTTCTGGCAGTATCTGAAACTTGAATAAACAGACTTAGAATATGCTCGGTAGCTCACACCTCATGAGTTAAACTAAAACTGTACGTAACTTTTTTTTAAGTCCCTAGTAGTCCGTCGAACATGTGTTGAGCACACCGTCCTGCGAAGTTCTGCTGTCAGCTGAAAAGCGATACCCGAAGTAGCGGTGTACGAGAGAGAAAATGAGAAGTAATATATCCCTATATTTGTATGTCAAACAAAGCCATGTGATTATAGGTGGTTCCAAATGAATTCTTGAAAATATATTAGGTCACGTCGTCACTGTTAAAATTTGACCGAGCGAGTTGTAGACCAGCAAGGCGTATGCCTGACGTTTCTCTACACTCCACTATAATCTTTCGATTATAGGCTACTTTCTACAGGCGAGAAATACTGCGGTATAAATCAATTACTTGGTAGATGAATTAAAGCAATGCCGAGGAGGGAATACTCTTCTGCTAGCACACGTAGCTGATCACAGTGACTTGTTTTCCGACTACATTAACACAAATACCTCGCCCAAATGTATTTAGCATATTCGTCAAACCTCATTCCGCTTAAGTAATACGTCACCTTTAATAACCACACGTAGTGTTTTAGATGACCGATTCTGGCATGATCATGCAAAACTGACAAGAAAATTTTACGTGTAGATGGGCCTTTAAAAGGTGAGTGCTTAGTCATCTTACGCTAGGATGCAGTTCTTATAGCAGTTTTACGCACTGCCGTGGTCCTATCTGTCCTATCTGGGCTCGTCCCCACCGTTAGCTGTCATGAGAATGGTTTTCAGTGGTTTTCCATTCTCCTGCATTAAGGGGAATGCCGGGACAGTTCCTAGCATAGGCCACGGCCGCCAAACCTCTCAGCTTCATCACAAATCTTCTTCAACACAAGTTTCCTGGCCTGAGAGTCGGCGTCACCGTCTAGGAAGGGGAAACGTCATTGAGTAGTAGGTTTTGTAGTAATAGTAGTATTAGTAGTAAGAACTGCCGTATACACTTCAGATAGGAACTGACCTGATGCTCATTGCTTTTCTTAGCTGAATAATTCGTAGCTCCACCTTCCCCGCCGGTGGTACTGAACTTGCTCCTATATTTATCAATTTTTTGACAGGAAATTGAGCCCCGTTTCTACAATAAACCATTCATGTATTTCCTGCCTCAGCCTGAATTCCCTCATTGCCTGTTATAATGTATACACCATGAGTTTAACCTCTTGACTTATAAACTCGAGATACTGTATATCAGCTTTAATAAAATATTAAACTGCAACCGAACAGCATGTAGTAAATAAACTTAAAACACCGAAAGTAAATATTTTGTACACGTATCTAGGTCTACTTATGTTGTCACAAAATGGCTTATAATTTAAGTTGAGCTGGCCACACACGAGAGATCCACCCATCCAAATGACTCGGTGCCACTCCAAAAACCTGCCGTGTGTGGGTAATCCGAGGTGGATTTGTGTCGCTTGGCAGGCTGTGCTGGTGTTTCGGTCAGTCAGAAATTCACCGCGCTGAGCCACCAGAGCCATCAATTGGAATATTCGTTTATGAGGAATTGCGGGGCCGTCTGTGTGGAGTCCGCGATCCAAACTGCAATCAATATTCAAAGAGGCACCGGGTCGCCAACATACTCCCCATAAAATGTCTGGTACTACCAATCGGAGTGATTTCATACTTGAGGTGATCGAGAGGTATCGTAATCGTCCATGTTTTTGACAAGTACCGTCGAGAAAGAGAAACGTTGTCAAACCATTCTGCGTTGTATGAAACAGCTTTATATATAATGGTTTTGGTTGGATTTATTTAATTCAAACAATTAATCAAATATGTGCTTTGGATCATGAATGAAAATGATTTGTACTATATTGACTAAGCATTATTTTCTTATGAGGACCAGTAAAATCCAATGCGTGTAAGTCACATTTGTGTATTGTCAGCTAGTAAGATTTAATAGTTCTCTGTAACAGAGACAGCTGTCAGTAACTCATTTACAAGATAATTTCCACGTCCACAATAACCACACCAGATATTGCACATAAGAAAAACCGACTTATCTGGTTGAAGCCATTTTGATAACAATATTCAGAATATTAACAAGATAACTCAAAGTTTCTGGTTCTTACATGGGGCTCTTTTGTATTCTTGAATAATACTCAATATTATGACGAAATAATACATCCTTTTATTGTCGAAGGACAGAGAGCATTGACCTTAGTAGCTTACCGGTACTACAAAAATTAAATAAAGCTAAAAAAGGACATCTGGTTTTCTTTCTTTCTTTCTTAATCCGTTTACCCTCCAGGTTTGGTTTTTCCCTCGGACTCAGCGAGGGATCGTACCTCTACCGCCTCAAGGGCAGTGTCATGGAGCGTGAGAGACAACTGGCGGATACAACTGGCTAGAAGGACCAGTATCTCGCCCAAGCCGCCTGACCTGCTATGCTGAACAGGGGCCTTGTATGGGGATGAGAAGATTGGAAGGGATAAACAAGGAAGAGGGAAGGAAATGGCCGTGGCCTTAAGTGAGTTACCATCCTGGCACTTGCCTGGAAGAGAAGTGTGAAACCATGGAAAACCACTTCGAGGAAGGCTGAGGTGGGAATCGAACCCTCCTCTACTCAGTTGACCTCCCGGGCCTGAGTGAACCCGGTTCCATCCCTCGTACCACTTTTCAAATTTCGTGGCAGAGCCAGGAATCGAACCGTGCCTCCGGAGGTGGCAGCTAATCACACCAACCACTACAGCACAGAGGCAGCGCCAGAGGAATTTACCAATGAAAATTAAAATACACGCGCCGGGTGGAATCGAACCCGTTAGCGCTTAGAACAAAGGACAGCCTGCTAACCATTTAGCCATGGAGCCGCCCACTCATTCACTTATTCAGTCAGATAAGGATAACATTTTTGTTTATGATCCGGTACTTCTCTGTGCTCTGGGACACTCTCGTCTACTGACACAACATATTACTGCATATTCTAGCAGTGAATATTGAATTTATACCCTCTTCCCCGTAACTCACCATAATGTACGTTGTATGGAATAACTTGCCGAATTGTTTAACATATGACGTATGGTGCATTCATATAATAGGGTACACCAGCAAATTATCTTTTCATTAGTTTTATTTTCTCACTGAAAGAGTGGAAGAGAGATAGGGGTGCTATTAAACATCAACGCTATTCTGACCACCACAGAGCAGGCACAAAATTCACTGAATTGATGCCTATTTAATGTTCCCTGTAACCACGATCAATTCAGATGATTAGCTGATTACTGTTTCAGACTCTCAAACCAACACCGAAACCGATTTGGCTTTATAGTAGTATAATGTAGTAAACCATTGGCAGCGTGTGGTTAGTATTTTTTACTACAGGAAAATAATTCAATTTGTTACAAAAGTGAGTAGAATATTCCATTCTATACTCGTAAGGATCTGACTGTCTGAAGGAAGTCATGGAATAAAAATGAATATGTACTTAAGCTACCTCCTCCATTCTTTCAGTACAGTAAACGAGTACAAAGGATGACACAGAACCAATGAACCATTGTTTGTGGCTTTTAGATGGTGCGATATATTTTTGAAGTTGAAGGCTATGGCCGAAAAATAATAAACAAAATTTTACAGGAAATAGGCATAATTGAACATTTTTCGATAAAAAAAGGAGGGATCTGAAAATGACATCCCCTTTCTTTTACATCGGACGCAAGGTTAATAGCGAGGAAACTCACCTTAATGTAATCAAATGTACAGCGTGTTTGTACTAATCATGTTCTGGGTGCTACAAAGATGCTATACAGGGTGAAAATGGCGAAAGCGAACTGACAATATCCTATAATACTCTTAGTGACCTGTAATTATCCACATCAATCAATCAATCAATCAATCAATCAATCAATCAATCAATCAATCAATCAATCAATCAATCAATCAATCAATCAATCAATCAATCAATCAATCAATCAATCAATCAATCAATCAATCAATCAATCAATCAATCAATCAATCAATCAATCAATCAATCAATCAATCAATCAAACAATCAATCAATCAATCAATCAATCACCACTGATCTGCATTTAGGGCTACCGTATCACCCAGGTGGCAATTTCCTATCAACTGTTTATCTAGATTTCTTAAATAATTTCGAAGAACTTGGAAATTTATCGAACATCTTTTTGGCAAATTATTCCAATCCCTAGCTCCTCTTTCTATAAACGAATAATTCGCCAAATTTGTCTCCTTGAATTCAAACATTTTCTTCATATTGTTTTATTTCTATTTATAAAAATTGCACTCAAGCTTATTCATCTAGTAATATCATTCCATGTCCTCTCTCCACTGGTAGGTCGAAACATAGGCTGCCACTTAGTCGAGCAGCTCGTCTACTTTTTAAAAAATGATATTTTTCGGGGCGTCGACCCATGTGGATCTCTTGCCCCTACTGGCAGCATATTGTATGAACCTGCGTGTAATTGGAATGGTGGTAGTGTGGAATGTTATGTGTGAGGAAAGGAAGATTAAGGACGTCACAAACACCCAGTCCTGAGGCCAGGGATATTAATCATTACAATTAAAAACCCCTGACCTGGCCGAGAATAGAACCCGGGGCCGCCGGGTGACAGGCGGACGCCTTGCCCTCTACACCGCGGAGCCGGACTGCTCGTCTACTTACGCCCAAGTATTCCCGGACATAAGTTTGCAACATTTTTAATACTGCTCTTTTGTCGGAAACCTTCTTCTTCTTCCTCTTCTTCTCTTCTACTTATTCTTACCCTCCAGGGTTGGTTTTTTCCTCTTACTCAGCGAGGGATCCCACGTCTACTGCCTCAATGGCAGTGTGCTGGAGCGTGAGATTCTGGATCGGGGGATGAAACTGGGGAGGAGGACCTCGCCCAGGCAACTTCACCTGCTATGTTGAACAGGGCCTTGTGGCGGGATGGGGAGATTGAAAGGGATAGACAAAGAAGAGGGAAGGAAGTGGCCTTGGCCTTAAGTTAGGTACCATCCCGGCATTTGCCTGGAGGAGAAGTGGGAAAACCACGGAAAACCAGTTCTACGATGGCTGTGATGGGAATCGAACCCTCCTTTACTCAGTTGACCTCCCGAGGCTGAGTGGACCCCGTTCCAGCCCTCGTAATTTAAAAATTTCATGGCAGAGCCGGAAATCGAATCTGGGCCTTCGGGGTCGGCGGCTAATCACGCTAACCATTATACCACAGAGGCGGAGTTGTCGTAAATCACCAAGCATAAATGGTGCTGCTTTTCTTTGGTTCTTTTCTAGTTCTGAAGTCAAGTAATTCTGGTTAAGAACCCATACACTGGAACCATACTCCACGTGCCCTTTCCTTTACACCACTAAATACCATTGTAACATGCGTAGTTTGTGGCACCTTTGCATTGCATAGTCAGCAGTCGCGCTGAAGGAAGACTCACCTCATATTACACTCACTTCTGCCACCGTACAGATCAAAGTTATCGCAGAATCGTCTACCCCTGTTGGAAGCAGGTTCTGTTGTCTCCGAGAAAGCCTGCGGTAGGGAGTAATAGAGAAAGGAGAGGGAGAGAAACTACGGAATCATTCAGTAATTCAAACTAACTTTCTTTATATACTTGGTATCAAAGCATGTTATTTATTCACGTCAGGGACTGGGGGCACACTTGGTCATCAATTTCAAAAAGGTCTGATAGCGATTGTAACTGTGATGTACAAAATTGCAATTTTTTGGATGCTGGGTTTGAGTAGATTCCACAGGACATGACTACCCGTAATTTGCCTGGGATTTGTATGAGAAAACTCAGGACAACCGTAATAAAGATATCCGCTGGGAGCGTCAATATTCAAACTGGATCTCTGGATGGTTAAATTATCGAGTTATAACCTAGTGAACTTTGCTCTTTGGTGGCATTCATTTCAGTAGCGTTAGAATTACCCCTTGCAGATCAAAGAGAGTCTAATGAAAACCGAGTCAGTTGGCCGTGCGGTTAGTGTAGCGCAGCTCTGAGCTTGCTTTCCGGTGATACTAGGTTCGAACCCCATAGTCGGCAGCTCTGAACATGGTTTTCCATGGATCCCAATTTTCACGAAAGGAAAATTCTGGGACTATACGTTACTTATGACCACGGTCGCTTCCTTTCTGATGACTTTTATATTTTAACCACAAGATGTTCTTTGTTCTCTCGTGTTAAAATAGACACCTACAAAACTATTTTAAAACTCGTATTAATGACAGAGAAATCTTTCTCTACATATAATGCAACAACAATCTAGGATTTTTGCAATGAATTTCGCTGTTTCATTAATATAAGTGTGCGACAAAGTTAACTTTACCTGTCAGAACGCAAGCGCAAGATATCAAAATTGCAAACATTTCTAGTGTTCCTTTTTATGTGTTTACGAATAACGTCGTTAAGTTATTTGTGTGTGTAATCGTATAGGGTGCAGCGGACATCACTTCTAAATTTGTATATGTGTGTGTAAGGTAGCCTTGAATTGGAAGGTAAGGCATACTTTAAATTTGAGTTTCGCGCCAACTGAAATTGTAACGAAGTGTTTGTGCGCGTGTAAGTTGGCAAACACGTGTTACTCTCAGTTACCTTTCTTGTTAGTTCATTTGAAGGTGTCGTAGGAGGTCTTGGAACAAATACTTTTAGTGAGTAAGCCCCACATGTTTCTTTCATAATTATTTATTTTTCTGAGAGGTTGTTAATTTGTTGAACAATTTTCTTAAAAGAAAATGCATGAGAATTAAAGTAATTATTTATATTAGTTTCTCAATATACAAATTGGTTTCATTTGACACTTCATTAAAATAACCGTCTTGTACAATAGCAATGTTAAATAACGTGTTTTCTTGTAACTTATAGCATAGGTAAATATGCACTGTCGGTACTTGCAACTACGAACAATTTGTTTACACATTTTTGACTCTGCTGGCACCACCAATAAGACAATCACCAGCTGTCACTGATTTTATTAGTCCTATAGTGAAAAGTGGCCATCATCTCGGCCCCTATTTGATGTCAATCGCAGATATAGGGGTAGGTCATGCAACACTAGAGAAATACGTACGTATTCTGTCGTAATGGATATGAACTATATTTGTGTTTCACCCCTATTTCAACCATTTGAAAGTGGGAAGTACTCTAATTTGGTCATGGAGCAGGTCCTTGACAGGGCACATATGGCAATCAACCAAGCTCATGAGGAGGCAGATCCATCACTTATTGGTAGGAATGTGATTAGGATGTATCCGTGTCACATGATGAGATCTGGCATAAAAGAGGTAATATATTCAACTATGGTATAGGAATAGCTATATACATTCTTCCAGGGTTGCTAGTAGATTTCACTGTTCTATTCAAGTATTGTAAGACCTCTGTATCAAAATTAAACAGAACAAGGGATCTAGAATTTCAGGAATGGGTAACAAATCTATATAAATAAAAGAACAAGTCCTGACTGACTGACTGACTGACTGGCTGATTCACCATTGCCGAGCCAAAACTACTGGACATAATGAAACAAAATTTGAGGATACATTTATATTACAATGTAGGTGCTCGCTAATGGAGGATTTTTTAATATTCCGTCGCTATGGGGGTAAAAAGGGAGGGGGGCGTATTTTTTAAATGAGTGGATCTATATCTCAAAACCATAAAAGGTTACAGATGTAAAAATTGGTATTTACAATCTTCTCTAATAATAAAGAAATACGTAGTTTATGTTTTCGGAAAATCACAATAGGAGGGGCAAAAATGGGTAAAAAATGGGGTGAATGCCTTTAATGAGGATACTTATATCTCTCAGAAACTGAAGATATTACAGACCTAAAAATTTGTATTTGGGATCTCCTTGAAAAATAAACAAATAGGTATTTTTGTGTTTTTGTAAAATACAATTTATTGAGGGGTAAAAAGGGGGGTGAATTTTTAAATGAGAGTATATATATCTCAAAACTTTAAATGTTTTCAGATATAAAAATTGGTATTTACATTCTCCTCTAAAATAAAGAAACATGTATTTTTTTGTTTCCGAAAAATCTCAGTAGGAGGGGCGAAAAAGGGTGAAAAGTGGTTGAGCACCTTTAATGAGGATAAATATATCTCAGAAACTGAATATATTAAGACCTGCAAATTTGTATTTGGGATCTTCTTTAAAAAAGAAACACGTATTATTTTGTTTCTGAAAAATCCAATTAATGGGGGGTGAAAAGGGAGGTGAAATTTTAAAATGAGTCTATTTATATTTCGAAACTTTAAATGTATACACATGTAAGAATTGGTATTTGCAGTCTCCTTTAAAAATAAAGAAACACGTATTTTTTGTTTTCGGAAAATCCCAATAGCAGGGGTGAAAAGGGTGGAAAAGGGGTTGAATGCCTTTAATGAGGATACTTATATCTCAGAAACTGAAGATATTACAGACGTGAAAAAATGGTATTTAAGATCTCATTTAAAAATAAAGAAACACCTCATTTTTGTTTTCGGAAAATCCAAATAGTGAGGGGGGTCAAAGGGGGGATGAATTTTTAAGATGAGTGTATCTATATCTCAAAACATTAAAAATTTACAGATGTAAAAATTGATATTTAGAATCTCCTTTAAAAATAAAGAAACATGTATTTTTTCGTTCTCCGAAAATCCCAATAGGACGGGTGAAAAGGGGTGTAAAATGGATTGAATTCCTTTAATGAAGATACTTATATCTCAGAAACTGAAGATACTACAGACCTGAAAATTGGTACCTTTGATCTCTTTTAAAAATAAAGAAACACGTATTTTTTTGTTTTTGGAAAATCCAGTTAATGAGTGACAAATTTCGGGGAACTTTTAGAAAGACCTTATCTACAGTATATCTCAGAAACGTAAAATATTACAGACGTAAAAATTGGTATTTGGAATCTCGTGTAAAGGTAAGGAAATATAGGTGATTTGTTTTCGTAAAAATCCACTTAAGAGGAACTAAAAAGGGAGTGAACTTTTAAAATGAGAATTTCTAGAGTATATCTCTAAAACTTGGCATGTTACATAAGTAAAAAATGGTATTTTTGTCTATTAAAAACAAAAAAACGTGTACTTTGTGTTTTTGGTAAAACCACTTTGTCAGCCCGGAGGGGGGTGGGTGTAGAAGTGACTGAAAATCGGGTTGAGTTCTTTTAAGTAGGATACTGATATCTCAAAAACTGAAGATGTTACAGACGTGAAATTTAGTATTTGGAATCTGCTTTCAAAGTAAAGGAACACGTATTATTTAAAAACAAATGCAATGAAATGTGAGGGTGGTGGAAGGATTGAAAAATTTATTGAATTAATTGTATGCGGGTACTTATATCTAATAAAAACTAAAGTTGTTACAGACGAGAAAATGTTTATGTGTATCTCCTTTAAAAACAAAGAAAAACGAGTTTTTGGGGGGAAATCGTCTTGGGGGATGGGATTGAAGAGGAGTTTCATTCCTTTATGAGGACTCATATATCAAAAACTGGAGATGCTAGAGTCGTGATAATTGGTATTTAGAAGATCCTCTACTATTAAAGAAACAAGTATTTTTGCCGGAAATTTCACTTAGGGAGGGGGTGGGGGTAGATTGTGAAAAGAAGTGAAAAAAGTGATTTATTTTTTGGGGGTTTCTTACATCTCAAAACTGAAGGTAACAGACGTTAATATTGGTTTTTAGAATCTCCTTTAAACATAATGAAACACCCCTTCTTAACGGCGGCGGGGTAAAAAAGGAGTTGATGAATTGATTTTACTGTTCATAATGCACTTATTAGGAGCCTCTGTGGCTCAGGTGGCAGCGCGCTGGCCTCTCACCGCTGGGTTCCGTGGTTCAAATCCCGCTCTCTCCATGTGAGAATTGTGCTGGACAAATCGGAGGCGGGACGGGTTTTTTCTTCGGGTACTCCGGTTTTCCCTGTCATCATTCATTCCAGCAACACTCTCCAATATCATTTCATTTGTCATTTATTAATCATTGCCCCAGAGGAGTTCGACAGGCTTCGGCAGCCGGCACAATTCCAATCCTCGCGCTAGACCGCTGACCCGGTCGAATAACTGGAAACAGGCTGTAGATTTTCAATGTACTTATTCTGATCATAACCCGATCATTTTTAATCTTTCCTGGGTTCGTTTTCAAGAGCCATCTTTTCCTTTGGAGAATGTTCTTAGATTACAGTAGATTCTCCTGGCATATAAATAAAAATTTAAACACATTTGAAATAAACGATAGGAATGCTATTGACGGTGCAATTGTTCACCTCTATAATAAGGTCAATAATGCACGGAAGTATATCATTCGTATCGCCAGAAATCCCGCGCACATGCCTACGCGCGACAATGGTGCCGGTCACATAGTCAGCAATGACAATGGCAGCAGATGTAATTTACCGCCAAGTAGCGGTCTTGCATCTTGCTGTGGGGTCCTGAACGTCAATAATAATAATAATAATAATAATAATAATAATAATAATAATACGGTAATAATAATAATAATAATAATAATAATAATAATAATAATAATAATAATAATAATAATAATAATAATAATGTTCTGGACCGTCGTCAAAATGTGTGGACCGCGCTGGAAACGGGTCCTGGCCGGGTAATGACTACGAATACAGTCCGGCCGCTGGTTCAGTACCGCCAAGGCACCCAAGACGACACCACGCCGGATCTCCTTAAGGATTTGATCCATACTAAAAATGCTTATAGGAAAGGAGGATGGTTGCCTAGTTGTACTTCCTCTTAAAACAATAATAATCATCATCATCATCATAGGAAAGGATGGCAAAGATTTAGGGACCCAGCTGACGGGGTGGAATACCTGGACCTAGCCCGGGAAGCACGAAATCGATTGCTGGAAAGAAACATTGAAGAATGTGAGGAACAATGCCGTAATCTCTCATAAAACGAGTCAGATCGCGAATTTCGGAGGATTATATATAAATCGTTAAGCATTCAATTATAAATTTCAGTATAATACCGTAGCGAAGCACGGGTATCTTGCTAGTCATAAATAAAATTGTGAATGTGAGAGTAATTTCCGTGGGTCGTCTACTATCGTCAAACTAAGCACTTATTATAGGAACGCAATAAAGAATAATAAGCATGATGTTTAGGTAATAAAATCATTGCATGTCCACTGGTGAAACGCACAGCACGAGAAATACCCTAAAGGGGAATCATCGTGGTGCTTCTACAATCGCGCTTTTCAAAGGGTGATCATTCCCCAAGAATGACAAAACGAACAAAAAAAAAACAGCCAGCCCCGAGCCAGAGAAATTAATTGACTACCCGGTCATGAATCGAGCCCGGGACCCCATGGAGCAACACCGGTAACGTAGATGCCACGCCCCGGTTACAAGTGCAGAAGATATGTTATCAGACAATGTTTCCCGAGCCAGGTACAGTTACTGCACAGTTCGGCGTGTGGAAAGAAAAGTGGATAGTAGAAGATTTCAGTTCAAGGTGTCAAAATGCGTTTGAAGCATTCCTTTCCTGCAGTCCACTTTCTTCCCAATATAAGAAAGTTGCTGCAAATTTTCACAACACTCCCAGTTTTACAGCTACCCCCTGAAAGGTCATCCTCTACCCTCAAACGCCTAACAAGTTATGAACGCCATCAGTATGTATAGGGGCTGCCTAGCTGAGGCAGGCAAGGCGTGCTTGGTCCACCCGTAAGGATGTGGGTTCCGCTCTCCGTCAGGAAATCAACAAATTTAAGAAACGAAATTGAGTTTGTCGGGTTGATGATCGAATCCCGCGGAATGGTAACATCCCATTTAGTAACCATCTGTCGTGCCCTTGGGATCTCTAAACCAGTGATAATGAATAGTGCCACATCCGCCATTACGGGGTCAGTAGCCATCTGGCGTAATCACCTCTCAACTTATAAGTAGCCTATATATCTTTTTTGTATACGTTACTTATTTTCGGCACATCGACAACTCGGTAGATATTCTTATATATAGTAACTTATCTCTAGAAGTTTTCAGATTTCCAGCCTTTAAACTTCCCTTTTTATGTGTATTAATGTGATTATCTATTTCCAATTATATGTGCCAATCGTGTTCTCCAACGGCCATTCCTATTCAAATTCATTTTTATAATTACGTTTGTCGCTGCCGGTACAAAACCTCCTATGTGAAATATATTAGCTTAGAACTTAGGCCGGTAAGGTTCTATCATCTAAGATGCAATATTGTGTGAATATTGTCAACACATTCTCACTCTTCATAATGTATGTGCTGCGGGTCAGTATATCTCCAAAAATATTATCACATACGAGGTTCTGTCCTGGCAACGACGATATTGTATACCTTATCTTAAGCTTTGTAAATTTGGCAGGAACAATAAATAAAAAATATTAATTACCTTTACATACGTGTCGGTTAGGATATACGCCCAAATTATCCCTGAGATCGAAATCCACTTCTGTTCGCGTAACATAAGGAACGCTGCTCATGCTAATTTTACCAGTGTTATACAACATTCTCCGACTCTGGGAAACGTTCAATTTGAAACTCCTGCAAAAGGGGAATTTGCCTAGTGAATACGATG
Source organism: Anabrus simplex (assembly GCF_040414725.1). NCBI lineage: Eukaryota > Metazoa > Arthropoda > Insecta > Orthoptera > Tettigoniidae > Anabrus > Anabrus simplex. The sequence continues at coordinate 936,370,331 of NC_090266.1, forward strand.
GAACTTGTTTCTGGTAGAAGTGGATATCGAGTCGAGAGATCTGCGAGGTTTCTCACACTTGTTTACCACTATCTTGCAGGTCTCTAATCTTTCATCGAGGTTTGTTTCCTCCTTGAAATGGATAAGAGAGATTTTTTCCTCCGACCGTGATGGAGAGAGTTTCTTCCTCGATTGTTTTCGGTGCAGCAAATATTAACAAATGGAAGTGACATTTCTTGTTTTTTGTGCCCTTACTATTGCTCTGCCACTTTATACAAATAATAATTATAATATATAACCCAGTGTATCATCGTCATCATCATCATGTCCGGCTCCGTGGCTAAATGTTTAGCGTGCTGGCCTTTGGTCACAGGGGTCCCGGGTTCGATTCCCGAAGAGTCGGGAGTTTTAACCATAATTGGTTAATTCCGCTGGCACGGGAGCTGGGTGTATGACTTGTCTTCATCATCATTTCATCCTCATCACGACGAGCAGCTCACCTACGGCTTCAAATCGTAAGACCTGCATCTGGGGAGCCGAACTTGTCCTCGGATATTCCCGGCACTAAACGCCATAGCCCATTTCATTTTGTTTTATCATCATTATCATCATCATTTTCCAAATCAAGATACCCAGAAGTGGTGAACAAGCGCTTGCCGTTTCCTCCTGTCTTCATACATATTCTGTGAGGAGATCTCTCCGAAACGCTTTAGATAACCCATTCTTTACTTTTGACTACACAGTTTTCATTCTAATGTAAAGCTGCATATTGGTATAAAATCTACTAAAACGTGATGCTATGGACAAAATACGTTTTCAGATTTTCTGTAACACTCTAGAAGATGCACACTGTGGACTTTATCCTGGAAATCGTAATTAAATTAAACCCAGTACATACCCATCTATTCTTGAACATGAATTGCAAGTTTCTAGAAATACTGTTCTGTCATTTATTCGTGATGTCGTAACAAACAAACAAATTATCAAACGAAAACAGATGTATGAAACACAAATTGAACTTACTTTCCATTTTTGTATTCGGAACCTCATGAAAAATGGAAGTGTGGGGCAAAAACTGAGATGTGCCTACAAAATTATAATTATATTTTTGTATAATTTACCAATTTCTCTGACACTTAGCGAAGATTTCTTGTCGGATATCTTCCTACCAGCTGCCAACAAACAATAAATATATTACTGTTTCTTTTATTCACTGTAGATCACAATGATTTGAGAAGTGACTCCAAATAAATCACACATTTAACACTGTATTAGGCGTGTCCTAAAATAGCTTCAGTACTCACGTCGTATATAAGAGATACATAAATTAAGTGCATCTATACAACCCCTGTATAACTTTAGGAGGATAGAAACCAACATAAGATGCACCATTGGAATACTGGGAAAGGACACTAGCATCTTTGAAACAATTAAACTAATTATCTGATTGTTCTTATCACATTTTTCGGAATCCTGTCACTCCTTAGAGAAACAACTCGCTAAACACAATACAGTTCCACAAATCATTTTCATCTCCATTTTAAACCGCAAAAGATCGCGAACTGCAAGCACTAGCGGAAACAATGAGCTAATTCACAGCAAATCAAACGCATTATAGAGATAAACATGAAAACTTACAAATTTATTAGCGTAGTATCTGTGAGATAACGCTGGCAGCAGCTCGTGACATTTGTATTGCATGAAGGTCACAAAACTACTGGATATCACCACTTCCAAGACAGGAAAGCTAGGAGGGGATATGGGTTTCAAGCCTCAAGTAACCTCAAGTTATAGAAAATAATCACCACCGTGTGTCTCTCGATTAACTCGTGACTAATGCAGTGTTAATCCCAAAATGACATTGGTTAAAAAATTATTTGCGAAGTGTTCATTCGGTAAGAAAAACACATTGTTATCTCTTTTCTTTTGATCGTCATTCTTTTAGTCCTTTCTGTTTCATTGCTTTATATCTGTATCAGAGTTGAGCCACTACAACTACATTAAATGTACTTTTTGCATTTGTTAAGCACACTCGTCATTATAATATACAGTATAAATGGATGAGAATGTCATTAGTACAAATGAGTGATTTATTTGTACTTTTGTTACAAGTTCACTCATTTCACATCCAAAAGCCAATTAGCTGCTTTTTGCAGAGAAGGGAAAATCAAAAAGAGCTTTAGAAACTTCAGGTATTAAATACCTTCCTCGAAATTTGTGCATGTGGAAAACTGTAGTATTTATAATTACCATTTATTCGCAGCCACTACACAGTAAGATCTTAACAACGATTCGTTTATATAATACCGTCACAATGATATAAAATAATTTATTTCGCACGTTCTAATACTCTAATGAAACAGAACATTTATGTCCTTTTTGCTATCTGTCAATAAGTCGAAACACATAGGACCGCGTTTGTAATGTGAGTAAGCTTATAGTTTTACGTAATTGTCGACATCGTGTTCATAGCCACGGGACTTCCAGTTTTCCGTGGAATTAAACCACAGGGACATGACGTTTTACTTCATGATTTTCACATACATTGACTGGGATTCGAACCGTAGCCTCCTTGATGAGAAGTCAGTGACGATACCACTCGGCTATCACGCCCCACGCTTCAATAATAATATGTAAAATGAAAGTAGCGTAATAATGAATTAGAACATTATTCTTCTTCTTCTTTATCTGTTTACCCTCCAGGGTCAGTTTTTCCCTCGGACTCAGTGAGGGGTCCCACCTCTAACGCCTCAAGGGCAGTGTCGTGGAGCTTCAGACTCTGGGTGGGGTAATACAACTGGGGAGGATGGCCGGTACCTCACCCAGGTGGACTCACCTGCTCACCTGCTATGCTGAACAGGGGCCTTGCGGGGGGATAAGGAGATTGGAAGGGATAGATAAGGAAGAGGGAAGGGAGCGGCCGTGGCCTTAAGTTAGGTACCATCCCGGCATTGGCCTTCAGGAGAAGTGGGAAACCACAGAAAACCACTTCCAGGATGGCTGAGGTGGGAATCGAACCCACCTCTATTCAGTTGACTTCCCGAGGCCGAGTGAACACCGTTCCAGCCCTCGCATCACTTTTAAATTTCGTGGCAGAATGGGTGCCAGTGAGTTTCTATTCACTATCATTCCACCCAAACTCGACGATTAAATTGTAAAGCTGCGCCCCTTGGTATTCCACAGTTCGAATTCAGCGCTGACAGTGGCGAAATTGAATGAAGATCTACTATGAGTTTTCACACTCTGGCTAAATGCTGGAATAGTATTTTGTTTAAAACATTCAATTCCACTCCGATGTATTAATTTTGAGCGTAAAATCAGCTGACGAGAAGAAGTGCACAGATGATTAGCGGTGAGGGGTATTCATAAACAGAGAGGGCGACTATTCCTAACCAGACGTCGCCGTAAAGAAAAATGGAACATAAACTACGTTTATTGTGTTTACATGTCGCAGAGATGAGAGTCATCTTCATGCCTCATGTAAGACCGACCTTATGCTTTGTTAATATTACGTGATGAAACTTTGATTACCGAGGAGACAGCTGAAGTTACTGTACTCAGCTTAGCGCTAAGTAATGCACTCTGCTTAATAATTTACAAAGAGCGATGAGTTTTACTCCAATTTCAAAGAAGGAGGGAGAGAGAGAGAGAGAGAGAGAGAGAGAGAGAGAGAGAGAGAGGGGGGAAAGTGCCCAAAGGGTTCTAAGGAGACGAGTAATGTAAACAAAACGACCACGCCCCTTTTCCTAAGGCAACTCTCCTCCCTCAGTTTGTTCGCTATGTTTACATCTCATTCTCTTTGGCCAGCCTCTCTGAGATCGTTAGAAAAGAGTTCGCTACACCGTAGCATCACTGCACTCTTCTCCACATTTTCTCCACCATTCCTTTGTTCACGTACTCCCACGAGACGGTAAGACAGAAGCATCGTTAGCGTTGAGTTACAACGATTGCCGTACAAACGTATCTTTTACAGGATCGTGTGAGATCTTTCTTTCATTAAATCGAAATGAACTGTTAGCTCTACACAAGATGTCTCCTTATAAAGCTGTTTCAAAGCGTACAGTCCATGTAGATGCCAAACGGTATTATCCAAACGTCTGCAGCCCCACTTCTATGTTCAACGTCCATTGAACTTCTATCGACTTTAAGAGAAGCCAGAGTACAAGACTTTTGTATTAAGAGCAGTAAATATCATACCAGTAAACCTATTGACGCAGGTATTTCAACTTCAATAGTGGTTACTTTACATTCTTCCTTCACACCGCATTCAGTGTCCTATCTCATTCGACAATAACCTTCAAGACAGAAACATAATTATTGCACGCATAATTAAAATTGCACCAATAATCTCTGAACATATATTTTCTTGGGAAAGTTTCTATTTTATTTCTACAGAAGTGGTCACCACTCTCTGTAAATATACACCAGAGAAAGAAAATTAAATTGCGAAAACATAATATTAAAAATATCTTCAAAAACATAACCTAAAATTGACTTTACAGCGGGTGTCATCCTAAAGGAAGTCATAGTACACTGTAATGAATGTGAAAGGAAATGTAATATATTTTCACATATTCTTAAATTGCGTGTTAAGTATTGTACCGGGCGGTACACCTCCACACCGTTTATTTAAAAGTTGCGCCAGTTGAAACTCCTCTTCTGGAGGAAGTCTGAACTTTATCTACGGTCTTAATTTCCAAATTTCTCAGAAGATGTCACTACCTGGAAAATTTTGAGTTTGTGAACTGTGTCATTTTCGACGTACTTTTGTCTTGCTTGTATTAAGAAGTGTGAACTTTCTCTTCTAGAGGACACTACTGAAGATCAACAATAGTGCACCCTAGTGCGGAGTCAAAGAACTATTTTGGTGGAGAAAATTTAATTTCAGGAGTTTGTTCTTTGTTAAATTTCTTTCTGTCATTGTTTAAGTTGGCAATATTTACCCCTTTCTTCCCCTTGTTTTGAATGTATCCAATCACGAATTTTTTCAATTAATTTCTGACCAATCTGGTGTATCTTTCCCCAACTTGAATCTGTTGCGGGGTCCTACCCAATAAAATCTTTGTGGGAGGGTGTTTTCTTTCCCCTAACGCCTAGAACTTTCTGCGAGAGTATTTAAACTGCTGATTTTAGGGTCTCCGAGCCACTTCTGTTCCATCTTTCAGTGTATTAAGTACATAGCAGGAGGCGGGAAGCGCCTTTTTCCTCGGCAGCGGTCAACAATAAGGTAATGGCCGATTAATAAATTTTTTTTCTTTGCCAGCTCAGCAGTTTAACTTTCGGGGCAGGTTCTAAGCGTTCCCCTATGTAACCTTTTCCTAAAGTGTAACTTCTCTTTTCTTCTATTCTCTTGTAAAGCGACATACTGGGATAGAGAGTGTTAACCCTCTCGAGCTCCCACTCACGTTGTTTGAGGTGAACTTATTTTTCGCAACCTATTCTTCAGTAATGTAAGTTAGTAGTTTCTTAAGTCACCTCTGTAGTATGGGATTAGCCCTTGCATCAGTGGCCTTAGAGCCAAAATAGGTCTTAAAGACAAAGTGTATTAGGAGTGCAAGTTCGCCTCCTCTCAAATTGTGATTTTAGAGGTCATGTATTAACTTTCTTGTCATTTAACAGACCTCAGTAGATTGGGTATTTTGCCCCTGTGTATATGTCCTTTGAGGACGGCTTAAAGGTGGAGTTCGGAGTGGCCTATGATAGGCTTGTATTTTAAGGGGAAGTTGCCCTTTTTGAAAATTGTGTTTCTGCCTCAAGGAGGCTTTTGGATGTAATTGGAAGCCGGTGTTTCTGGCATGTTTGGGGGTTTTCGGCCCCTTTGTTGTATGGTGTTCATTGTAAGGTTGGGCTCATGGCTCAAGAATTATGTTTCTGACCTTTTGAAGCCCCAAATGGGGTACCTATGTAAATGTAATTGTCAATCGTGTTTCGGCTACTAAGTACCTGTTCTATTTGTTGTTACCTAATTTTGAAAAGAAAATATAACCTTGCTAAATTTTAAAATTAATTTCACTTTAGTAGCTTGAGACCCCTTCACCACCCAGCACCTTCTTTCATGCACAACTACCACCAAAACACGGTAACAAGTATAATGATTAAATTTTAGTTATTGATCTGCATAGAAAGGAAATTTGTGAATTTGTCAGTGAGGGTAGGTAATCCTGGGAACCACTCAGACGATTTCTGTAAATCTTTCACCTTCAGAAAAAATTCATTTCTTCTAGAGTATTATAAGTTTATTAGCTTATAGTGAGACCAGGCAATTTTAAAAAGTTAGGAGAAATCGAAAAAATTGTGCTCCTGGGATCTTTACAAGTGAATATGTTTGCTTGAGCAATTTAGTTCTATTAAAAAGAGGAGCTCACCTAGTCTACTTAGAACATCATTATTCTACAAAAATGTTCATATGCTTTTTCTCCCCAAGTCTAACAATTTTCCTGGGAAATGAATTTCGGTATTTTAGAGCACGATCCATTGTATATGAACCAAACTAACGGGTAAACTGTTAGTCTTATGAGAAAAGGAGCACATTTATAGAATGTATAATCTATAAAGATATGCCCATGCTTGTTTCGCAAATCTGACAGATTTCCAGAAAATTGTACTTTTACTGCGTTGCGGAGCATTTCGAACGTGCGTTCCAGGGTACTTACTTGTCGAGAAATGTAAAGCTGGATTATTAAGGATGAAAATCGTTATTTTCATGCATTAGTGGTATAAGTGCAAAAATCGTTATAATGCTTCACGGAAAACCATTTTCAGGGCTGCCGATAGTGAGGTTCGAACCTACTATCTCCCGAATACTGGATACTGGCCGCACTTAAGCGACTGCAGCTATCGAGCTCGGTCGAAAAAATTTAAGATAGGTTTAGCATGTGAGGTACCATTAACCGAAACACCGTGGCGCGGTGGTCGAGTGGTTAAGGTTCTCCACTTCAGTTATGAAGATGGCGAGTTCGAGTCACACTGCTACCAGATTGCAACCCCCATTTCCCCGCTTTTCTTCAAATATTAAAAATTTATTTTCTTATATTGCTGTCAAAACAGATTTAAACATTTTCTTTCCCAGTAATTCGGCCTTTCGTTAACCTCTGTCCGCCTCTGCGGTGTAATGGTTAGTGTGATTAGCTGCCACCCCCGGAGGCCCGGGTTCGATTCCCGGCTCTGCCACGAAATTTGAAAAAGTGGTACGAAGGCTGGAACGGGGTCCGCTCAGCCTCGGGAGGTCAACTGAGTAGGGGGGGGTTTCGATACCCTCCTCAGCCATCCTCGAAATGGTTTTCCGTGGTTTCCCACTTCTCCTCCAGGCAAATGCCGGGATGGTTCCTAACTTAAGGCCACGGCCGCTTCCTTCCCTCTTCGTTGTCGATCCCTTCCAATCTTCCCATCCCCGACAAGGCCCCTGTTCAGAATAGCAGGTGAGGCCACCTGGGCGAGGTACTGGTCATTCTTCCCCATTGTTTCCCACGACCCAAAGTCTCGCGCTCCAGGACACTGCCCTTGAGGCGGTAGAGGTGGGATCCCTTGCTGAGTCCGAGGAAAAAACCAACCCTGGAGGGTAAACAGATTAAGAAGAAGAAGAAGAAGTTAATCTCTACAGAGTCGCCGGGATCCAGTGAGCGAATATAAAGAAGGTGCTCGACGTTTGTCATGGCCCTTTTCAACTGTTTATTTATTGCTTGCTCTGACTGGAACTACTTTGCACATTCAAGAACACTTTTATTCGAACATAATTCAACATGTGAGATCACCAAGCCGATCGAAATTATGATGATGACCACGTCTGGTTACATCGCACAAACCGTAACACGACACAACGCGGTCAGGCAGTGACTAACTGCTGCTCTCATTCGCAACACGAGGAAAAAGGGGATCAGGAAATGTCAGAAAAAAGTTGAGACGAGCGTGACTCGAACTCGCCACCTTCATAATTGAAGTAGAAAAACCTTAATCACCCAACCACCACGCCACCGTCTCCCTTTTGATGGTACCTGGCACATTAAGGCTCTCGTAACTTTCGTCGACATTTTCAAAATAGCTTTTTTTCAGAAATTTTTGAGACTTGCGCGCAACTACTTTGTCAGTTTGTTTTTGTGTTGTAGTACTACCAACGTACAAAGTTTGAACAACACCGGTGATGCGGACATCGTCACCTCGCCTTGTTAGTTGAGAATCTCGTCTCCTTACTCTAACTCTTCCAACATATTCGTAAAACTAGTCTTTCGTCGGAAATCACCCAGAAGATAGCGTACTTATTTTGTGTGTGGATTATTTCCAGTTCTCGAATGATGTAATCCTGGCGAGGGTCCCATTCACTAGAGTCATAATCTAATTGTGGTATTATCAGTGACTTATACGCCTTCTCCTTTACATCCATACTGCAACAACTAAATACTCCCATAACCATATGAAGAGATCTGTAACATTCACAATCTCGTTAATGTGATTACTCCTTCTTCTACTTCTTTATCTGTTTACCCCCCAGGGTCGATTTTTCCCTCGGACACAGCGAGGGATCCCACCTCTACCACCTCAAGGGCAGTGTCCTGGAGCTTCAGATTCTAGGTCGGTGATACAACTGGGGAGAATGACCAGTACCTCGCCCAGGCGGCTTCACCTGCTATGCTGAACAGGCTTCTTGCGAGGGGATGGGAAGATTGGAAGGGAGAGACAATGAAGAGGGAAGGAAGTGGCCGTGGCCTTAAGTTAAGTGTCATCCCAGCATTTGCCTGGAGGAGAAATGGGAACCACGGAAAACCACTTCCAGGATGGCTGAGGTGTGAATCGAAACCACCTCTACTCAGTTGACCTCCCGAAGATGAGTGGATCCCGTTTCAGCCCTCGTACCACTTTTCAAATTTCGTTGTAGAGCCGGAAATCGAACCGGGGCCTCGGGGGTGGCAACTAATCACACTAACCACTACACCACAAAGGCGGCTAATGTGATTACTCCCCTGAAGATTTTTCCTTATATTTACACTTACAGTGCTTCCCATGTGGTGCATTTACTCCATCAACACAGTAATTAAAACTGAGAGGCCTTTTCCTCTTGGCGAAACTTACAACCTGATTTTCATCCCTTTTACCATCATACCATTGTCTGTTGACCATCTCACTACTTCATCGAGGTTTTTTTTTCAGTCGCTCACATTCATGTAACGTATTTATTATTCCATACATTACAACATCATCCGGAATCAACCTTATCTCTTATTCCAATTCTTTACTCACATAAATGTCCAATAATACTACCTTGAGGAACTCCCATTTTAATCATTACAGGATCAGATAATGATTCACCTGTTCTAAATCTCTGAGTTCTAGATTCTAGAAATGTAGCCGCCCTTACAGTCACTCTTTTGTCTAGTTCATTTTTTTATGTCGGTAATCTCTCATGATCTACCCTGTAAAATGCCTTGGATAGGACAATAGCGATACAGTCCATTTGACCTCCTGATTCTAAAATATATGCTATGTACTGCTGGAAACCTGCAAGTTGAGCCTCAGTTTCATACTTTCTCTCGGACTGTCTTGTATCAAACCAGTGAATAATCTTACAAACATGCCTGTTATAATCAGAAAGAATGCTTTACCACAGCTTGTATGCAACACAGGTCAAGATGACTGGCCTTTAATTGTCGGATTTATGTTTGTCATCCTTTCTTTTGTATGCATGATCTAGTATAGGAACTATCCATTCATTTGGTATAGGTCCTTCATGAAAATAGTAATAAATTAAGTATCTCTGATACGATTTTATCAATTACAGCTGCTTTTCTAGTTTTTAACTTTCGTATTTCATTGTAAAGATCTTTGTTGTCGTAAGTAAATTTCAATACTTCGCTAATATTAGTCACCTCCTCTACCTGAACATTACATATTTTCATAATGCTGACAGAATTCTTCTGCCTTCTTTAAATCATCACATATACACTCGACTAGTGTATTAGTGATTCCTGCAATGTCCAGTTTCCCAACACCCTGATTCAGTGTATTCAAAGACTGTACAAAACTGCCTTTTCCCGGGTTTTGATACAAAAATTATCCCATAAGGTACCCGTACGAAAATCCATCTGACATGGATGTCCATTATCTATGGTTCTATTTGTTTTGCCCATTGACCTTTAATTCGAGATCTTGACGAAAATCTTAGAGTTCTTAGTATTCATGCGGTAAATGTAACGATCCGTGCATATGCAGATGATGTAATAATATTAATCAACGCCGAGGAATACTGTGTGAAAGTCAGACAAATCTTGGATACATTTTCCCAGGCTCCAGACGCAAAAGTCAAATTTTCCGAACCATGCATAATGCCATTTTCCGAACCTGCAGACACAGAATATTCACATGAGCTAGGAATAGTAATTACAGACAAATGCAAAATTTTGGGAATAACTTTCTTTCCTAATATGAAAGAAACTATGGGTTATAACTGAACAACCCTTTTGAATGCTATGGGATTTCAGAAGAACACTTATAAAAAAGACTGAACTTCATACAAAAAAATTGGAACGTCAGTACGTATGCCCTGTCTAAATTATGGTGTATTGCTGAAATCCTCCCTGTACCGCACGTGATATGCCAGTGGTTGGAAATGGCAATTGGATTATTCTTATGGTTCGGATACATTTATAGAATCAACGAAACCTGCCAGAATATCGTGATGGTCTGAAACTGTTAGCTATCGAAAACAAATGTGCTGCCTTTTTGAAAAGATATATTTGGTTTGCTCAGCTAGCACTAGATGGTCGGTTTGATACCGCCTATATGAACCTCCATGCACCACGTTCGCATCGACTAATTATAAAAATTCAAGCCTTCTTTAGGAAAGTATTAGCTATAATCGACATTATAACAACCAATACAACAAATGCCCACAACCAGTATACATCCAAGGCCATATACCTTTACCTAATTCACGAATGATCATTTTCTCCGTATATACAGTGAAACATTCAACGAGGGACCGGAGGAGAACTTTCGAAATAGATCGCGTCCAACTGAATGGCCCAGAAACATTTATGAATGCATAAATGCGATTGTGCCTACAGCCGAAAAGCTGAAAATGTACGGTCAGAGTATGGATGATGCCTGTCAATCATGTGGTCATCTGGACACTCTGGAACATCGAATAACATAGTGTGGCTCTGCAGCAGTGATATGGAGATGGACACTCAGTAGGGTGAGGGTCAGTGGCGGTAGGATAGAAAATGAAGGCAGCAAGAAGCTCCAGTATTTTGAAATGAAGCCAGTGTCAACTGAGAAACTCAATTCTGTTCCGTGGCTCACAACTGGAGCAGTTCCCTTTAACGTTTGTGCTCATAATTTACAGGAATACAGCCTTGCAAATTATTTTTGAACTTATCCGTAAAGAAAGGTGGAAACTAGTGAAAGAGTGTGCACTTCAATCAGTCTGTGGTAAGAACTTGTGTAAATTTTAGTAAGTGTTACAAGTGCCCAGTGCGGTTATTTGTTTACGGAGGGAGTCATAGAAATAGGTTTCGAAACGAAAAATCAATATTAGAGAAGAAAATAATGCAGTGATTTATACAACATGATTGTTTTTTTTATTTATGTGTATGCTTTCCTTTTTTCTCCCGTGAAAGAACCCTCTCTTGGTGAACTAAAGTGAGTAACACAGGACAATAAAGGCAATAACAAACCGAAGAATATTCGTTTGTGACAAGATATATGAATGGTGGTTGTTAATTTTGTGTTGTTTGTATGTCATGTACCTTGGTAAAATGAATTGTTTTAAAAAGGATGAAAGCTAGCTACTTCACTTTTCTACATAATCATTTAATTCCTTGGAATTAATGGCTTGCCTTCACATTGTACCGGGAACGCCGCTACGAGAGAAGTCCGAAGTATGTTTGTTGAACTTCGCGCGTGGTGGAAGGTAGGCAGCCCGCCAAACGCAGTGACGTACCCAGCGAGTGACGTGGCCGCCGTAAGCCAGCTATCCGTGCCATATATGGTAATGTTCCAGCTGACCCTCAAAAGTACATTTTGCGCTACTTTATCGCTATTTCGACACTGCCATCTTAAAAACCTTTACAATGGACGTAATCTGTCAAGATTTCAAGAAAATCCATCGAGTATCATAGGAGTATTAAGGGTAGATAATACCCGGGTTCTAGACACTTCCATGCGAACGTGTATAAAAGAAGGACCACCCGACCTACGAATTCAGTATCTGTCACTCCGCCGTCTCTGTGACACGGGTGACAGGAGGAGTATTGTGTGTGTCGAACTTCTAGTTGACAGTCTTCGAAATCCAAGTATTGGAACTTCGGTATTTTCTCTAAGTGTTGTGTCGGGACTTTATCATATTCTTGAAATGCCTGATTGGGACTTTGTTATTTTCTGCGAGCATCGTGTTGGAACTTTGTCATATTGACACATTGGAACTTTGTTATTTTTCGTGTGTCGTGATTGGACTTTGATATTTTCTTAAAGTGCCATATAAGAACTTTGTTATTTTTCTGAAGCGTCTCATTGGAACTTAGTTATTTTCGCCAAGTGTCGCGGTAAGATTTTATTATTTTCTTAAGGTGACATACTGGAATATTGTCATCGGAACTTTATTTTCTTCGAGTTTCGTGTTGGGACTTAAATATTTTGACACATCGGAACTTTATTTTCTTCGAGTGTCGTGTTGGGACTTTAGTATTTTGACACATTGGAACTTTGTTATTTCTACACATTGGAACTTTGTTACTTTTTTGAAGTGCCACATAGGGACTTAGTTATCCGACGACGATTGAAAGGACTTTGAATTTTCACGAGTGTTGTGTACCACATTGAACTTACGTTTCGAACTTATTCGAACTTGTATTTTGTGAATCAATTTCTGGAACATTGAAATTTTTCGAGCGTGTAAGATGAACTTGTGCTCTATCAACGTAAACTTTGTGAACGATATGACCTGTTTTCCCAAGTGCCTCATTGAATTTACGTCTTGTAAAAACTGTGAAACTTAGGGGACGTTCAACATTACGTTTAATTGTGAAATATGCGATACTTTCCAAGTGCTGCACTGGGACTTGTGTTTTGATTCTTATCCTCAGTAAAGACTGTGACAATTCAGAATACGCATGTCGCGTTCCCAGAAAGCCTAGAACTTTCCAGTATTTTGAGTGAATCCATAATTTATGAAATCAGACTTTTTCCTTCAAATATTATTTTTCTTAATGGCTATTCACTTCGCCTATCGACGGAACAAGACAGTTTCCGAGTGCTATTTATTCAGTTCATTTCCAATGTGTCCTAAATCTTCATAACTATGAATTTAGAACTGTAGTGGCAGTAATCCTCTAGAACATTCTGACTTACAGTAATCTTGTGTTATGTACTTGCATTTCTACCTGTACAAAGTCAAAATCATCTTGTTCTTCGAGTGATTATTCCAGAACGTTTGATTTAATATCTAGAGTGCAGTAACCATAATTAAAAGGTCATATCTGTTCAGACAGTGCCATGAATGTGTGGAGTGCCGTGCAGAAAACTCAAGTGTGAATTACGTCCCAAATCGAACACTGGAACGTGTGCAAATCTTCGAGACATTCCAGAACGTCGAGACATTCCAGAACTCCTCATCCGAGCAGGTGTGGTCCCTGCCCAGGCGATGTCCAGCGCCATCCCAGGACTCGGAGGTACCAACCAGCCACGACGCTTCCATGCTGCTGTACGAAGGTGATATGAACTTGCTTTTGATGATCAATAAACTCAATTTATCAAAAGAATCTCTAAAATTGATAACTATACCCCTCTCTGTACCAAGTCCAATGATAAAGCCACTCCCTCGGTTAAGAACCATGCTCGTTAATTTAATATCAAGCCTTCTTAAAGATATGAACACTTTTTACGGGTACAACATATTCCTATTCCAAAGCTTGGAGCCATAGTTATGCACCTTAAAAATCTGAACGTTTCCCAACGACTCCTAAACGGAACCAGATGCATTCTTATCTGTAAGAAGTATGTAAGAAAATTGTTCAGATTTGGAAATATTAAGTGAAGATAAAGCTGGACAGAGAGATCTAATCCTTCGAACTGACTTAACAACATCCGATAAAACACTTCCATTTTCTTTCAAGAGGCATCAATTTCCAATTCACTTAGCATTTTGTGTCACAAACAATAAGCCTCAAGGGACGCGAAGTTCTCTGTTTACCTCAGCCAGTTTTCAGCCATGCCAGTTAAATGTCCCATGTCAACAGAGGAATATTTTAAAGTTGCATTATTGCCTAAAGGTAATTGTACAAGAAATGCACGAAACAAATGGCTTCGTGGTTTCGGTCACGTATCTATCAACTTACATTCTGGAGATAAAGGGTTAGAACCCCACTATCGGCAGCACTGAAGATGGTGTTCCGTGGTTTCCCATTTTCAGACCAAGCTGTGCCTATATTAAGGCCACGGTCACTTCCTATCCCATTGTCGCAGTAAGCCCTACATGTAACGGTGCGACGTAAAGACAATTAAAAAATAGAGTACAAAGAATGTCATATATAAGGAAATCCTTTAATAAATATTTGCCATATTGACCGTCATGTCTTGACGGGTTCCAGCCGGCATTATTTTCTTAGCCTCCTCACAGTGTCAACTTGAAACTGATTTACAAGTATTCGCAGGTGTTGGAAGCAGGCTAACAACAAATCGTACTTGCGAAAATATTGTAAGAGGACTGGAATGAGGAAACATGAATCGAACACAAACACTTCTACGTCCATCGTCTCTCCACTACAGCCGCCTGCAATACAAAGCAAATAACAATAGCTACTGGTCTTTCCATTGGCGAACCAATACTCTCAATTTCAGGGACACGGATACAGTCGGAATTTTGTGATTAACATTAATAATATTGCTAGCAAGGAACTCATCGGACTTGGAGGTCGGAGAAAACGATGTTTATGATGTAATTGAAAGTGATGCACAATATATACTGTAGTTCACGTACAAACATTAGTTGTATGTTTACAGCGTGGTGATTCAATACGCGGTTCAAGAGTGTTTACACATCTGATCGGCCTGAGTAGTTCATCCCACCGAAGGAGTTCGCTTTGGATTTGGACGGAGTGAATGTTTGGAATAAGTACAGTTACTCGATCTTCATTCGCTACTGAAATTGGAAGTTACTGGACTGTTTTGGTCATTTCTTGAACTCTGAAGATACCCACTTTGTAATGTGTAACTCCTTTTATATCATCTTCCAGTTCAGACGCTGCTGCTTTTCTCATCACACATAAATAATCATTGCACTCTTTATCGGTGGACAAAGTTTAACGTTAACTGATATGCTAATATTGCGGATGTGAACTAGGCGCCGTGTGGCATTTTTAAGGATATCAACAAAATGGTACTTTCTCAACTGTGAAGTGGGTTGAATTCCACGGAATTGTTCAATGTACCTTCCATTCTTATCGATTTTTAGGCACGTATGGCTACTAGAAGTTGCTCTGAAAACGAATACTCTAATGTACTGTAAATTAATCTTCTTTGAGGCTGTTTATTAACGTCGCACCACACACATTGGTTTTGGTGGGCATTGGGATAGGATAGGGTCTAGGAAGAAGTCACTGTCGCCATATTAAGGTACAGCCCCAACATTTTAGTGGTGTGAAATAGAGGAACCACGGAAAACAGTCGTCAGGACTATCGATGGCGGGGTTCGAATCCACCACCTCCAAGTATAAGCTAACAGGTACGTGGAGCGTGAAACGCATCCAGCTCGATCGTTGTACTAGGATATATTCTGACTCAGATCCTTCACACTCTTCACACACTCACAAAGCACTGTTAAATGCTGCCCAACTGCTCTGGATTTCGGACCCGTAACCTTGCACATAGGAAGCGAACGTCAAACCGAATACGATACGAGGTATGTAAAAATATGAACAAACAATGCGTCAGTAAAAACATTATTCTAAGCTAAGATAACAATTAGCAATTATCAATTAATAAAATTCACGAGGGCCGATGATCTTCGATGTTAGGCCCCTTAAAACAACAAGCAACAAGCAAAATTCACGATACCACTGTCCAGTATTCACCTCCGTCATCAATTTGGTTAACACAGCCTCCAAAAGATTACATGCCAAGGAAACTTCAGATGATACAGTATTCTTTACACAAAACGTTGTGAATCAATGCAGGGAAATGTGTATGATATACGAATTCATATCAAAGGGGAATGGAAGCGATATTTTATTACAAGCGTCCATTCAAAAGCCGGCTGACTTGAAGTGAAGTCTTCCAAATGTGTCAACGTTTCGACGTATTACCACATAAGGGTCGGCCCACACAGTTGGTGTTCCATTATTGAGTTGCGAAATGTAGGCCTATATGGAGTTCCCAATGTGAAATAACCTTCCACCATATAAGCATTCTTGTAGGGACATAGCTGATGTCATCGGAAAAGTCACATAGACGTTATTGTTTTGTTCTTAGCAGTAGGTTCGATCCTGGTTGAGGTCAGTAGCATTTGATGAGTTCAAAATAGAATAGCTCTGTGTTGCAGGCTTCGGTCATCTTAAAGAACTTCTCTGGGACAGATCGGCGTCCCTTAAAGTATATAGTAATTGATTCCACACTGGTAATTGTAAACATTATTACTTTTATTATTAGTTTTGGGCTCTAATAACCTATTAACGACTTTTAAAATATTTTTAGCTCATAGTCAAATAGAATGTTCCATGACAGAAATTCTAGTGTTGTATATTAGATAAATGGAATTATGTGCACACGAAATTCATTATGTTAGAGAGAAGACAAAGAAGCAGAAAGGAAAGTATCAAATGTTAGAAATGAAGTTGCAGGAACTCACGTTGCAGAGGCTCAAGCGCTCTCTTGATTTCAACAAGTCATATTTGTGTGTAAACAGACGTAGTGATATTAATACAGCCTATTTCGGTATGGGAACACAAATCAAGAACCGTGCATTACATTTCCATATAAAAGCCTACATCGAGAAGGATTTATAACAGAGAATATTAAGGTTACCTTTTACTTCCCCGAGTGCGGCTATTAACATACGCGTTTTCTTGGATAAAGAAAAATACTTTCATTGTCTTCAGATACTTCTTAACATACCATATTAGGCATTAGGCCAACATACTGATAGTTTAGCACGACTGTTGACAAACAGGGTTATTCTGAATACTTTTACGAACACTGGGAAATAGTTTATTACACCAAAACACGATTTATTAAAGTTCAAAATGTCATTAATGAAATCACATTTTAATTCGACACATGAATCTGTTTTGGAAACTGACATTGATATTGTCAGGTTGTTAGGAAGTGTTGAACACATCAACTCATATAAAATGCACGAAATATCCTCCTTCTGCGTCTAGACACGCATGCACTAGTCGCAACATGCACTGTCGCACCCTTTTAAATACTCCCTGATATTTTCTAGTGGTTTCGCATTCTGCCATGTCATGTCGAAAAGGAGTTTCTTCATCCGGGTTGTCTGCTGCATAAAACAAATATTTAAGGTGCCTCGAGGTAAAAATTCAAAGGATTGAGGTCGAAGAAACGTGCAGGCCATGTAATTGGTCATTCTCTACCTTTCAGTCTCTTACGGTAGATACCAACCTGTGCATCTCGAACAATGAGACCAAAATGTGCTGGAGCCCCAAGTTGAAAAATTCACTAACTGTATTTCTTCTTATCAACAGGGGCACATCTTCTAGTAAGCCCGGGAGAATGTTCTGAATGAAGTCTCTATAGACAGCTATAGACATGTTCATGCTTGGAGAAAGTATAGACCTAAACTGATGCTCATGTCTAGCCTGAACTATAGAACTATGTGTTTGTTGTGGAAATTTGTTATTCCATCTCTCCCAAACGTTGCCACGTCTGTAATCAAAACTGAAGGGACAAGCAAAGCATGGGCAGTTTGTACAAGAAACCATCGGTAGAAGTTCTCCTCTGGTGGTGATCGACACGAGAAAGGCCCTGCACACATTGAAAATGAAAAGGATAGATGAACTGCTAGTGATATATCCTCCATGCTGTACTCTGAGATGCACCTCATGCAAGGGCCACTTACTTTGTGCTGATACTTGATTAAAACACAAACCAAATCTGGTAATGGAAGAAGCGGCCTTTCAGCCTTGTCAAGTTTAGTGTCTATTTACAAATATATACAGTGTGTACAATGTATGCAGCAGCTAATGTGTTGTCCGATGATGCAAATCAGTAACTATTTTTCCTCTTAATCCATTTTAATTATGTAGGAGACGGTCCTCAAATAATTTTCAATGTCTCGTGACTTCTCCAATGTTTCAATTGCTCTTTCTATTGTGACGTCCGTTACAATGTACTTGTTTCTCCTCTTTAGACCGTCTAAATTTAGGTAAATCCTGATGATCTTTGTGTCAGAATAATCTGCTTCTTTCTTTAGTGCCATAATTAGGTGTTTTATTCGAGTGTGTGATTTGCCTACGATTGCATTCAAGCGATGTTTCCATCCTTACACAGCGTTGTTGGTCCGATGTCGCCTTCCAGTACAATTCCATGCATCAATTGGAAAATGAGGGTTTTCTAACCACTGGTCAATGAAATAGTCAAAAAACTCACTGAGTTTCTCATGTGCTACAGCAACACTGTGGATGTGTAGCCAGCCTTCCTCCACATCTGTCGTCTTTAAAAAGGCCACAGCAGTGCACATTCTCACGCATTCTCGTATTTCCTGGCGTGTGTTGTAATCTTTGGCAAGCCCAAGGTTTTGTACATTCCTCCATAGACTTTGTGAAAAAAGAAAAAAGCGCCCATGAAATTCTGCAGCAGGAAATACAGCGTTGATTGCCTCGATCACTACACAATCGAAATCTACGTTTACTGTCTCAGGGGACCAGTCTGGAATCATCCGAAGAATGGCGTTAAACAGGCGAATGTAAGTTGGCTTTCCCTTGTCAGGAAGTAATGCGAAAAATAGGGGGCTTACGATTTTTTCTTACACAGTGCTTCCTAAATCTACATGGATGATTTACAACTGAGAAAATTGTTTGCTAACACTCTTAAAGGTGCCATCCATGAAAAAATCTTATTTTCTTTTAATGCAGTTTATCCTGTGGAACTGGCAAATATAAGTATTCGCTCACCTCCACAGTCGTCAGCTAGTAAGGAATTATTTCCATCTGCCATCTTCAAACTTTCTGAATCCAACTCAACTTCATCTCGATGATTGGGTTTAGCCTGAATTCCCTGAGCATCCCTTCGCTGTCTATGCACAGTAGACTTGCAGTTATATAACTGAGGAATTCTGGTAACTAGTTCAAATCCAGAGAGTAGAAGAGGTTTGAATTCGTCGTCAAAAATTTGAAACCAAAAGGAACTAACTGTACTATTTATGTGAATAAAATAAGAGTTATGTCTGTGCATTACTCGGTATAGTGAAATTTTGGCATAATTTCATGTATTATACGTCGTAGAAGCCTAATCTAACTCAATCTAAGTTTCTGTCTGTCTGTCTATCGACCTTCAGCCTCAGGATTTGCAAGGAGTTCAAATTCAATTTCAATTAATATATGCTCATTTAAAAGCCAGTGGGGCGGAGTCCTAGAGTCTAGGGCGTAAATATTGTCACTAATAAAATATAAACCTACCTGTGGAATCGATTTATCGGTTTATTTGCGGGCTCCCTTCTTTCCCTGTACCATAGCCTTGTGGACTTCTTGTGCAGCCATATCAGGAACACACGTATTAAGGATTTCTTCTTTAATAATTTCACAGTTTATAGTAAACATTTTCCCACTACAAGAACGGTTAACACAACGCAACACAACTCACCGCATTTCTTCTCATTCTTAACCGTATACCGATACCCGTTAAGTAATAAACTAGGTTGGCCCCTTGTGGTGGTTGAAAACTCCATAATTAACAAAGATGTGAACACATAGAAATCATTCCAACTAATGAAGTTTCTGTTCATAAACAAAGGTGTGGAGGGGAGGAATGGAATTTCACAACAGGGGTGGGTGAAAATCCCACAACCTGTGGTTGTGCACGTAAGCTCTAACCTGCACTGCCTCAACTCTTGTCAAAATTTCGTCTGGACGAGATGGCGCTCATGAACTTGTGTAATAATTTGTAAAACCGAGCTGGACGAAATGGCACGTTTTTCAAGGAAATTTGTTGCTGGACAAAATGGCACCAGGACGAAATGGCACTAAAACTTCTATTGACCTTTTGGGGCATCCACTTCCCTAAAGTGAAGTTTCAAGCTTTTAGGGTGACTGCAAGTGCCATACTAATTCGTGCGTATTTTATATTTACACCCTTGATAATTTTGAAGACCATTGCACTCAGATTTCCATTTCTCTGTATAGGTTCCTACTAAACACATTTCCGTAACACCACTTTGTCGGAAATCGGGCTGCTTTCTTTGGAGTATGGCACTCGTGTGGGTCCGATACACTGGAACCATACTCGAACTGGGATCTTTAAAAAAAAATATATATATATTTGTTCGTGGTGTCGACCTCTGTAGATTTATTGCCACTACTTTCACCATATGAGAGAAACCTGCGTGTAAGTGTAATTTCGGAAGTGTAGAGTGTTGAATGTGATTAAAGGAACGTTAAGGATGACACAAACACCCAGTCCCCAGCCCAGGGATATTAATCATTTACATTTAAAAACCCCTGACCCGGCCGGGAATCGAACCCGGGGCCGCCGGGTGACCGCGGGGACGGACAACTGGGATCTTACCAGAGACTTATGAGCCCTCTCCTTCACATCCTTGACCGAGGTGATAACATTTTGACTAGAAACCTATGTCCAGAAACGTACCATTTCCCCACTATATTCTAAACACCACTATGCGTTTAAATTTCCTGCGTCTGCCGTGATATGTCTGTCGATGGTATGCAGCGATGCCCATGGAGTGCTTACGGCCTGTCGCGACCATCCACTACAGTACAAATGGTGTACCTGCGTATCATCTTTCGGTAAACTCGCAGGAGCACTGCGACAACAACGTACGTACTCGGCTCGTCTCATTGACTCAGCAAACGCGACATATTTAATGCGTCATTGTGTTCTCATTGTAGCTGAGGAAGGGAAACGTTTCCAGACGTGGGTTCCTGTTCAGAATGTTAAAAACTCGGTCCCCTTTCAAGCCCTCAAAGTGTATGATAAGAATTTAGATTGGCTCTGTAGGTACATGCATAAGAACCCGGTGAAAGAAACGTGTGGTTAGGGACGCGCAGATGCGAGCTTGCATTCAGGAGAAAATGAGTTCGAACCTCACTGTCGGGAGCACTGAAGATGTTTTCCGTGGTTTCCCATTTTCACGCCAGGCAAATACCTTAATTAATGTCACGGTCGCTTCCTTCCTACTTTTAGCCCTTTCCTATCCCATCGTAGCCATAAGACCTATCTGTGTCGATGCGACATAAAGCAAAAAGAAAAGTTTTCTTTATTTCAATTGAGTAATTACCTCTAAGATTTACACGTCGTTCATGTCAAGAATAACGGTCAGTTAACTGTTCTAGTGCTGAAAGTGCGCTGCTAGAAAAATCTCATCATAGCTTACCCACGGGATGTCGAGTCATAGTTGAAGGAGACGGTGTGTGCGCTAGCAGTACATGCACTACAATGGCAATTTTGGCTTGTCATTTTACAGTCCTGTAATTAGCAGGTTACTAGTTGTGCCCATGTAAATACCTCCCCTGGGTATACGCCATAACGTGACATAACTCTATTCGGCAACCATCCGAGCACGGGCGTTCTCGTGGTTATATCGGGTTTCACACTACACGAGCACAGCTTCTGTAGGATATTTAGATACAATTCTCCGGAGGCAGCGTCGAACAGTGTAAAAATCTTCAGGATTCTTTCGTTGTCGTATTTCACTGCCGGGATGTCTTGACAGTGCAAGTTTACGGTTGACTGTATCCCTTGGTGCCAACAGATGACCAGGGAAACTGAGCTACAACCACCATGAGTATAGAGTTGTTATGTGCCAGTGAATTCTGGGAATAGAAGTACTAAAATTTTGCTCTGAACGACTTTGAGGTATTTAGGGATAACTCCGATGAAATTAGTTTATGCGATCATCTGGGGATTAGAATCAACCTATTATCCATGCACTTTATTACCATCTGCATATGGTTATTTTTACTGAACTATTTCCATAACTCGTATGTGGTTCCACAAATAAGATAGCACCTGATTTTCTTCCCCTTCTTCTCCGTTGTTCATTGCAACAGGTACTTCCTCCTCAGTTGTTGGATTACCTAGTAAGGACAGAGTATTCTATGCATAACTACGTTTATCGGTCCAATTATTTCTTTACTTTAAATTCATTTTGCCTCCCTAGTATTCTATGGAATTACTTTATACACTCATCTTTGCTTATGTTTACTTGGCTAATATTTCCATTATATTTACAAATTCTGTTACAGAGAATTTCTTCGTTTTGTATTACTTAGGTATGTTTAACTACTGTGCTCCTCTCTTCGTCGAGTTCTCTTTATTTTCACTCAGTAAGTCATTGTACACTTTTCTTACTTTCAAAAATTTATCCTTGATTGTTGCGTTCGCCCATTTACGTACATTTTTAGAGATTTTATCGCTTCAGATTTATTTTCATAACACTCATCTATTTAAAAAAATCATTCCCAGCCTCTCTTCTTTAACCAATTTTACTGCCAGCTATACGATTGACCTACCCACCATTCTTATGCATCATCGATGTTTTAATTCACTATAACGTTTTCCGTTCTCCCTAAAATAATCCCAATGCAGTAATCATATCGATGTTAATCGCTTTATCTATGCCTTAGTAATTGTTTTTCTACATCAGTGATCTGTTTATTTGTTCTTTCGTTTTCCTTTACCTCTCTGAAACTGAATACTAATTGCGTACTCAGCACCTCCTCTAACTAGGACACTTCTCCTTATATGTTTTACGTCGCTTCAACGATGGGATAGAAATGGGCTTGGATTGGGAAGGAAGCGACCGTGGCCTTAATTAAAGTACAGCTCCAGCATTTGTCTGGTGTAAGAATGGTAAACCACGGCCATATTATTCTCACTAGAAGCAGGAAAGGGCAAAACATACAAATCTCATGCAGAACACAAATATGGCAACAAAAGTGAAAATCGCTACGCATCCTGGAATATCGTTATACGAATTACAATAATGCTGCCCTGAGTTATCACTATATACAAATTTAAGCTCTTAGTGTTCGATGAAACCAACTCACTATCATAGGAGTGCACTCAAAGACCGTGCCATGAATAAAACCGGGCAACTAATGGCGATTGGTCCCCTTCTGGGGGTGAACATTTCGGACTCATGTGCCGATAGACTTCGCTTCCGTGTTTCTTCATATGGCCAAGGAAAGCAAAAATAACTTACTCAGTATTAAAAGTTACACGAATATCCCTCACATGTCCACGAGAAATAGAATAAAAGTACTACAGAGACGACAAAAACGCAGATATCTAGACAACTTAAAATTTAGAACAGACTTTTTCCGTTATTTCTCATTTTCACACAAGGCAAATTGATTAAAGCCAAGCTCATTTCCTTTCCAGTCCTAGCCCTGTCAATTCCCATCGTTACCATAAGACCTTTTGTGTGTCGGTGCAGCGTCAAACAAATAGCAAATAAAACGTAGAACAGTCTTCGTCATAATAACACTATTATCGTCGCCTCTACACCTTAACTTTCGGAGGTCATTCTAAAATAGCAGATATTGAAGAACAAGAACGTAAAAGTCTTCGAAAAATTATCGGCCCTGTACAAGAAAATGGAATTTGGATCAAAAGGCTGCCTGCAGACGTCTATAGTTACAGATAATTTCATCAATACTGCACGGAGGAGACGTTCGACATTTTTTGGAAACTTTTTTGGATAATTTAGTCAGTATTAAAGTTTCACAAATATCCCTCACACGTCCACAAAAAATAGAATAACAGTACTACGGTAGGCAGATTTTTGGGGCTGTATCCTAATTTACATCACGGCCGATACCTTCCCATTCATAGCCACTTTCCATCCAGGCGTCGTCGAAAGGCTTCCGTGTGTGACGTTGGTGTGATATTAAACCACTAGTGAGAAAGGAATTAGCAGAACACGACTAAAATTTCAAACCTGGGGCTCTGAGCAGAAGGCCAATATATTGACTTCTCAGGAAAGCAGTCGAATGAAGTATTTGTACACTATCGATTTAAAATTGCAACATCCTTTCATATGTCATTTATATAATTCTACCATTTCCAAATTTAGAAAAATATAGAAAACTGATTTGATAGGAAGTAATGAAATTTTTGGACACATTTTTGGTTGGATAATAATAGACTTACAAAAAGTTTATTCAATGTAATAAATTAGCAAAACAAGAGAATAAATTAGCTGGAGGAAAGTAGAGGAGGCTTGAATGAATTGAACAACAGGGAAGACATCATGAAAAATCGTACAGTAGAGTGCAGTACAGTGTTGATGAAATTATCTGTAACTATAGAGGTCGCAGTTCGCCTTTTGATCCAAATTCCATTTTCTTTCATGAGGCCGAAATTTTTCTAAGACTTTTACGTTCGTGTTTTTAAATGTATGCAATTTTAGAATGACCTCCTAAATTAAGGTTTCTGATGCATACAGAGTTTCCAGTAGAATGTAATGTTTCAAATTAGCATTACGTGACATTACTAATTTTTTATTATTATTCCTGAACACATAATTATACCTTATGCAATTCATAATTATACGTAGTTATGTACTAGTCATAATTTTAACATGTCTTATTTACCTCTCATCTTCCATAAAAGAAAGAGTATAACAAAAACTCAACATTTAGTAATATAATGGCATTCAAACCGTAGAATTTCACTGACTTTATGCCCAAGTTGGGCGGCCTACCGTTGTGGCGTTTGTTTGCACTACGAGAGCACCTGCGTTCTCCCACGCACATCAATCAATCCCTCACTGAAGCTCCACAACACAGTGAGACGAACGAGTAGACATCAGACTATCCCTATCACTGCTTCTTTTGTTTCTATGGACAACCAACAAAATATTTTACGGTAATAATTTTCGTCATAGTGTTATCTTAGGCGATGCGTCAAATATTTATATCCATGTTATAAAAATAATACTACCGGCGAGTTATTCGTGCAGTTAGCTGCGCGCGGCTGTGGCCTTGCATTCGGGAGATAGTGGGTTTTCCGTGGTTTCCCAATTTCACACCAGGCAAATGCTGGAGCTGTACCTTAAATAAGGCCACGGCCGCTTCCTTCCAACTCCTAGGCTTTTCCTATCCCATCGTCGCCATAAGACCTATCTGTGTCGGTGCGACGTAAAGCCACTAGCAACAAAATACTACCATTTCAGTATTTAAAATATTTTTTAAACGGAAAGTTGAAAATGGATAATTTTTCCTGCATTGCTGTGTACACCCATAAGCGTCCACTCGGATGAACGCCGTTTACTGCTTTATAGTTCTAATTTTCGTGTAACTGTAAATAAGAATTATACATTATTTCTCTTGTACTTTTTTATTCAATTGCTATTAATATAAAAAGAAAATCGAAGCCCTCTTTCACCTGTTGGCTTTTCTCTGTGTCAATCAATCAATCAATCAATCAATCAATCAATCAATCAATCAATCAATCAATCAATCAATCAATCAATCAATCAATCAATCAATCAATCAATCAATCAATCAATCAATCAATCAATCAATCAATCAATCAATCAATCAATCAATCAATCAATCAATCAATGTTCTGCAGTTAGGGCTGTCGTCCAGGTGGCAGATTTGTATCAACTGTTCGCCTAATCTTTTTCTAAATGATTTCAAAGTACTTCAACATTTATCGTATGTTTCCCTTGATACAATACCTTATTCGATGGCCTAATTTTTCTTCTTGTTAATTATTTGCTCCTATTGTCCTCTCAAATTCCAACTTTATCTTCATACCATAATCTTTCCTACGTTTTAAAGCTCCACTGATGTGTATTCGTGTACCAGTACATTTCACGCCATCTCTCAACTGAGAGTTTGTAGCATTTTCGCTCCACTACTCATTTTTCTGAAACCCGACGGAACAAATCTTGCTTTTCCAGTTTTGACACATACAGTACTTACTGACTGTCCACTTTTCAGACCAAAACATGCTGTGTTGTGGCCCTTCATTCCTTTATTCGTAATCAAGGTGCAAATGTGAAGTTAAAATAAAGTGATTAAAGCACAGGGGAACTGAACGGTATGCTCCCGAATGAAATGGCGGATGGCTTTTTGTGCCGGAAGTGTCCGTGGACATGTTCGGCTCGCCAGGTGCAAGCCTTTTGATTTGACTCCTGTAGGCGACCTGCGCGTCGTGATGGGGATGGAATGATGATGAAGACGGCACATACACCCTGTCCTCGTGCCAGAGAAATTAACCAATGATGGTTAAAATTCTCGAACCTGCCGGGAATCGAATCTGGGACCCCTGTGACCAAAGGCCAGCACGCTAACCATTTAACCATGGAGCCGGACTGCTCACTAATAAGAGCAATATTTTAACATGCTGTATTTTCTCTTGTGTAGCCACAATGCAAAAGTCCCACATCAAAAGGCACACTGTCACTCTATGAAGTGCTGATACAGTAGCAAAGTTTCGCCGGGCTGAGTAGCTCAGACGGTTGAGGCGCTGTCCTTCTGACCCCAACTTGGCAGGTTCGATCCTGGCTCAGTCTGGTGGTATTTGAAGGTGCTCAAATACGTCAGCCTCGTGTCGGTAGATTTACTGGCACGTAAAAGAACTCCTGCGGGACTGAATTCCGGCCCCTCGGCGTCTCCGAAAACCGTAAAAAAGTAGTTAGTGGGACGTAAAACAAATAACATTATTATTATTATTATTATTATTATTATTATTATTATTATTATTATTATTAGTAGTAGTAGTAGTAGTAGTAGTAGTAGTAGTAGTAGTAGTAGTAGTAGTAGTAGTAGTAGTAGTAGCAAAGTTGGTCATAAATGACACGATGAAGTCTAGTGACAAAATATCAAACAAATAATTACCTGTGTTTTGTCAAATTCCAATCGTACAAAATCAACAATCTGTCTGGCATTGATCTTGTACTGTATAAAAAATACACATCCAGAGGATTGCAATAAGTTATTTAGTTGCCTTTAGTGGCAGTATCTTAAATTTAACAACTGTGTTGGGAATACATTTTTCGAGCAGTCTATAGTTCTTGTGTCTGAACCAGGAATCGCAAACAAATAGACATTTTTCACCGAAAATTTCACCAAATATTAATAGAAAAACAAACAGCCCATGCCTTCTTTTCAACTTTTTCTCACTTCAAAACGGATTTTCCTTGCACACATTGCTGCTATTTGCTTCGAAACAAGTAGACCAGAAGTTCCTGTGATTTTTAAAATCTGACTTAAAACTGGTTCGGTTATCTACCGTCCACGGATACAACGATGCCTATTGTGTAATTGTGTGTGAAGCTATGAACAGACTGCAACACACCAACTGTTGATTTTTCACCTGTGTGTGTGATACTTTTGGAGAAGATTGAGTTTGGACACTGTTACGCACACGTTCCTTAATAACGTTTTCGGCTTTAATAAACATAATCACATCCTCCACAAATGTTTGTGCCTTCCTTGTAATAATATGGTGTCTTGAATTTTCTTGCGAGCCATGAATGTAGTGATATGCATGAACGAAATTTTATATTCATCTTTGAATTCACAGACGATATACTGTACAAAGAAGCTCACACCTTCCAGAATCTGTGCCCGAATGTGCTAGTAGTACAGTACAGATCCATAGCCTCTTCCCCTGTCAAACAGTGCCGGTACAGATTCTGTAACAGCCTTCAATCGGATGTTTTTTCCCCTTGAAGTGGCCCAATTTTTGCGTTTTGCAGGTAACATAATCTCAAATTAATTTAGAGTTCGATTTCCAATTAATGCAGCTGTAGTGGTTCATTAGTGTGCTGTAATAACAGAACCCTAATTATAAGAAACTTCATAAATATTTTCCAGCGTTTCTTCGACAATACGCTGTCCCACACTGGGTCTTTACACTTTTGTGAGAGATGGTTCGTATTTGTTTCGACTTGAAAGTCCTTCTTTTGCTGGAGATGAAGTTTCACTGTCAAAACTGTTGAAAATGTTAGACCCAAGTGATTCTTGGAAGAATTCAGTTATCTTTTCTAAGTGGTGAAAATAACTTGAGACACATATGACGTTGTTTTACTGTCGTCTGACCATTGATGAAATGTATCTCACAGCTTAAGAAACACTTTGCGCAAGCTTTTATGATTACATTAGATGATTTATAATGTCTCTCTAATTTAACGTTCCTTTCTTTTCAGGTAAATATGAAGCCAAATTTATTACATCGACAACATGGTTGGTATGTATCAAGGCGTGTTTATTTGTGCTGTATGTGAGGTTGTTACGGTTTTAGGGAATCACAACGAATTTATAAAAATTTAAAACAACATCTATTTTACAGAATTTAACATTTTTAGATTTTCACTAGTGAAAATGACACGAGATGAATGATTTGTTCACTAATCGTAGCTGAATTTGTTAGTTTATTATCTGAAGCAGGTATTGGCGTTTCAAAAATTTGGAAACATGAATACAATTTGGCGAGAGTTTACGTGATGAACATGTCAGTTTACCTGGAATGAAACATATGTATTATCGAATTCACAATTTTTACCTTGTACAGAAATTCTATATAAGTGTTTTGTCCGATGTTCTATACTAATTGTATCGAATAATTATTTATGAATGGCATAACATATTATAAACCAGCGGTAAACCTGCGTTTAATAATATTACATCTGTCTTTTAAATGGATAAAATATTCCGATACCAAACTATACTCTAAAGTTCAAATTAATTCTAACTTTAAATGTGAAAAATATTTTTAAAATAAGGAAAAATCACTATAATTATAAAATAGCAGGTTCCTGTAACTGTAGAGTAAGGGTACTTTAAATAACAGATTTTTCCACTCATCAGCGAACAAGTGTATAATTTGTAGGACATAGGCAGCACAGTATTAGCATGAACTGCAGTTAAAACAAAATCCGTATAATTGTGTGTTGTTGATGCAACCTCTATTTTTTGAGAAAAGCCTGTAAATTTACTGCTGGCAACCCATTTTGATTTTCAATCCTCCAACAAGCAAACTCATATTTCTGATAGTTTTTCTTCTGGTGCCTCTGACTTGCATTATGTGAAGGATCGGTCCTTCGTAGGCTAAACAACGAAGCTTTTGTAAACTGCTGTTCAATTTTACATGCACTAAATAGACATGACATAGTCAGGCTTCCATTCTTCTAGCCTTTGTGGGTCCCACACTAGCTTATCTATGATTCTTGTTGCACTACTTCTAGGAATGCCATCACTATGCACGAACCCTACCACCAATATAGTTTCCTAATAGCCAAGTTTGATGAGGTTTCATACAGTTGCTCCATATTCCAGGATTAGTCTCACAAGTGAAAGACAGCCTCTGTAGCGCTTTCCTTTTGCACCCTCGTAAAAATACGCTAATTTCTATGTTTTATCACTCAGGATGTGGGATGTCATTAGTTAATCAGTCACCTCCGGTATTTTTAGAGGAATTAGACATAGGTACAATTTGTACCTTTACAGTTCATAAAATTGTTTATTTACTGTATATACCCTTACAAGGTCACACTGCAGTATCTAACTCACCTATCATTCAAAGGAGCTCCTCTACAGACATAGACGCGTAGTACCGTCCCCAACGAACATATTGCTTGATTAGGACGAAATCCCACGGGTTCTCTGACACGAGACTGCCCTTCACTAACGGCGAAATGTGCATAAATTAACGTTAATCGGGACGATATTGATATCCTGTACGAACGTCTGCTTGCAGAATGTGTAAGTCTATATTACTGGCTGACGTGGTCATGCCACGTATTCACAAACAACTATATTTTGTTATTCTGTTCTTTGAGATAGACCTAATATTGACTTCTTTAATGAGATAGACATGACATACAGCAGTAAAACATATTTTGCGCATTTGTTGTTTCGTTTCCTGACCCATTTGGCGGCACCAATATAACGTCGGAATATCAATTAAAATATTTGAAAAAACGTGCAATTCTACACAGGAGACGTTTAATTGAGTAACAGCTGCGGGTCGAATTCCTACAAACGTATGCGGGATGTTTGTAATCAAAAGTTGCATTCCTGTGGTTTGGATTCTAAATAAACTAGAAGTTGCCGTGGCTATGATTACGATATCCAGTCACTCAAAACTGCATTGTACCGAGCTCGATAGCTGCAGTCGCTTAAGTGCGGACAGTATCCAGTATTCGGGAGATAGTGGGTTCGAACCCCACTGTCGGCAGCCCTGAAGATGGTTTTCCGTGGTTTCCCATTTTCACAGCAGGCAAATGCTGGGGCTGTACCTTAATTAAGGCCACGGCCGCTTCCTTCCCAGTCCTAGCCCTTTCCTGTCCCATCGTCGCCATAAGACATATCTGTGTCAGTGCGACGTAAAGTCAATAGCAAAAAAAAACGCATTGTTATATTTTGTTAGATGCTATGCATTAATTCACAGAATAATTAATCGTCTGATCATCAAAGTATTCAGCTATGTTTGCAATTGTCTTATCATCACATTATTGCTTAATTGTCGGGTAAAATTCTTCTCTTTAATCTGCACTTTACTACTGAATATTTTCTTTTATAAGATTTCCATTTATTGAATTGTCCCACGGAACCGTTTGGAACACAGTGCAAGGACTGTCAGCCTCAAACGCTTCAGCCTATTGCTTCTTCGGATTGCCGGTCTTCAGATATACGGTATTGTCTGCTCCGTGGGTATTGACCTGTCATTTTCGTCAATGTTTTCATTTATCAACGAAGGGGATAGAGTGTCTTACATAGTGATTCTCTCTTACGATCAAATCGTAGTTAACAAAAGAAGACAATAAATAATAATTAAAATGGATTAATATATTCAAATTACATCGTATCATAGTTTAGTTTATTGCCATTCTTATATGGCGGGGCTCAGGCTATGAAGCCTGCTATTATGCCAAACCATATTATACAACAGCTTAATACAATTTACAGAATAATGTACATAAAATCATTTTTTAAACATATTTCTAAAAATCAATAAAATTAATTTACTTAACCTCTATAATTTTGTATCCTTTTTTGATAATTAAGAGCTAATTATTAAATTTTTACGTTAGTGAAATCTACGTTTTACATATTTGAGTACCACATTAAACATTTCCTTTTAAATAGACTCGGATTGCCTATGCCTCTAATTTCAGCTGGGATTGAGTTCCAGGAACGTATGGTAGCAGATATGAATGAGTTGTTGTACGAGTTACTGTGGTGAATGGGAATGGACAAGAGGGAACGTGTGGATGACCTTGAAGGTGCTCCATCGGAAGCGGAGAGGTATTTAAAGTGTGTTCTATGATAGTCTGGTGTGTTTGTTTGCAGAATACTGTGGAGAAGGGAAACAGCGTGGTATATACGTCGTTCAGTCAATCTTAGTCATGACAGCTGAGAGAGGAAAGGGCTAATATGAGTTTGGATTGGGATATTTAATACGAATCGAGCACAAGCATTGTAGGCTCGCTGTAATTATTTCAAAGTATCGGATATCAGTGACGGAATAGACAGACAGAAGTAGAAGAATGTTTCATCTGGATTACCCTTCAAATAAACACGAGGTAAATTTCTAGATATAGGCTACAAGCGCAGTTGATCAATCTTTTGACATATCTGTGTACACTGTAAGTGTATTAGACCAGAGTACCACACAACACCGAATGCAGAACTAAGTTCCCTCAAAGGGAGTTGTGGGTTTGAATGACCAAGCCTTAGAAGCAGCTATTGTATATCAATGCTGGGGAATGATTAACAGTCTAATTATGATCAAACAACTGTAAGTTGTACTATGCTATTCTATGGTGTATCCTGCTGCTTCATTTGTTTCTTCTTTCGATAATTATATGCTCGTCCGTAGGATTACGTAAAGTTACCGTGGAATTTTCTACAATGCTGTAGATTTCTGTGTAGCAATATGTTTCCCCATATAGATGATATGAGACTATTTTATCCGGTATAAAATAGGACATGTCAGTGCTTTTGGTTTCAGAACTCTGATCCATGATTGAGCTGTGAATCTGCACGGTATCTTGAATTACACAAACATATGTAGGATTGGTTCAAACTCTCAGCATTAATCAAACCACCAGCTTACCATATTTTTTATTTCCTTATTTGTTTATTTACTTAGTACTAATTTACTGATTTCTTTACGTATCCATACATTAACGTGTTTAGTGATTCCGTTGGTTCTTGATGGTTATACGATATCTGTTTGCATAAGTATGATCACAGGTAATTGTGAAGTAGTATTTCCCTAATCTAGTGGTTACGGCAGGTGTTTTCTAAATGGGAGATTTTGGGTTTATTTCCTAGATGAATAATTTGGAAGTATTTACATAGCTTGATAGTAGGCTTTTTGTTTCAAGAGGAAAATAATTAGGAACTTGTTTAAAGATACGGTGGATGGCCCTCGTACCTCGCGCGTAAATTGTTACACACACCTCCACTGGCTGCACAGAAACACAAAAGCTCTTGAAGATTTTCACGTACAGTCGCGTACACGGAGGAACTGGTCAAATTTATCCAAAGATCCAATTGTAAATGAACAACAAACATGCATGTTACGGCTGAAAATATCTGATACTGTGAAACCTCCGCTCACGGACTCTTCCAATATACGGACAATCCTCCAACACGTACAGGCTTTTCACTTCCAAGCAAAATAATAAGGTAATAATTTGAAATTGTCTTTTATTTGAGGACACTATCATACACACATACGGACAGTTCTCTTGAGAGTATTAAAGCTCGCTTTATATCTTGACGACGGAGAGAAGTGAGATTTCGAGACGTAATATACTGTACCATGTGTTACAAAAAGATCTGAAGACTATAGAGAAATGTACTGTTCTGACAAGATGATAAGTTTTCCGTAGAAGTACTGTACCTACTAGCCATCCAGTACCGTTATCTGGAAGCGGGTAAACATCAACCGTCGCAAAAGGTTGCGTAACTGATGGGTCCGAAGCACACTGTATTCATATTTTTCTCTTCACTCACTTGTCAGTTGTTTTAAAGTAACCAATTTCATTTCCAGAGTGAAGGTATATGTACAGTACCGGTAAATGCATATTATAAATTTACATTAAGATTGAGATGCATCTCCCCCAATAACGGACACCTCCTTGACATGGAATCATTTTTGCGTCCCTCCGATGTCCCTAAACGAGAGGTTTCGCTGTACCTTCATTTAGAGTTGACTAACACCTCATCTTATATTTTGCTCCAAGGAAGTAATAGAGAATAAGTATAGAAATACAATAGTCAGACTTTTTACGTGATATGTGACAGACATATTGGAAGTGCATATTCCCGCTACTTTTCTGCGACTTACAATACGTATCAAGGTTGTAATTTACTCAACATGACATTCTGTAGGCAAACAGAAATCGTAACTGGAGGCCGACAAAGTGCTTGTCCCAGACATGAAGGTCACCCCGCTATACAGGCACTATGTCTTGTGGCGGAGACAGCTCGCAGCTTCCCAGCTGTTGGTGCTATGATGGAAAGGCTGCGCTTATGGACATCCATCACGACAGCCATATTGGATCCGAATTGAATGGCATTCAGCGCCGAGCGTGCTAGCCTCGTCTCTGAATATACATCAGCTTCCTATGTGAGGTTCAACCCAGATAACATGTGATATGCTGTTGTTAATGCTATATTTTATATTCATACCAGCTACTTAAAACGCTACGATTTTTGTAGGATTCCCTGGTGAAATTCATTTTGCCGTAAATTCTTTTCCTCTGAACTAAGAAAATGCCTCGAGCATTCCTGAATATATTATCATGCACATTTACTTCACTGGTTGTTCCTCCGCCCACCTCAGAAGCTTTGTGAACAACTGTCCTCCTTTCTCTTCGCTAGCGGGCGTTGCTGTAACCCAGGTTGGTTCTCTGTGTCACTAGAACTAGAAAGAATTTTACTGAATCACAGCCTTTGTATATGGTGTGACAATGAAATATTAAGGAAAATCATCTTCAAATGTATCGACTGTGAAGCTTCAACCCATTATCTCTTCAGTATGATCTTACAGCTGTACAACCCATACCACGAAACCAACTCGCTCGGTAACAGAATGTCAAACCTATTCGGACTATAATGTCATTTTCTAGGGAAATCAGAATAATAAAGGTCATCTGACAGTTGTCTGCGGCACACCTGTGTACAAAACAGACCACGAAAATTGTAGAACTAGGCGAGCTCCCTGCCAGTTCGGGTGACACAGCTGCGAGCTTGAATTTCGGAGATGATGGGTTGGAATCACACTGTCGGCAACCCTGAAGATGGCGTTCTATGATTTCTCATTTTCACACGAGGCTGGAACTTCATTAAGGTCACGACCGCTACTTTTCCAGTCCTAGTCATCTCCCGGATTTCCTGCGCCGGAAACCTTCGTTAGCG
Organism: Anabrus simplex; assembly: GCF_040414725.1. Taxonomy (NCBI): domain Eukaryota; kingdom Metazoa; phylum Arthropoda; class Insecta; order Orthoptera; family Tettigoniidae; genus Anabrus; species Anabrus simplex. The sequence goes on from NC_090266.1 coordinate 936,404,881, forward strand.
TGTTATTCTGGCGTTAAACCATTAGTGAAAATAAATAAATAAATAAATAAATAAATAAATAAATAAATAAATAAATAAATAAATAAATAAGTAAATAAATAAATAAATAAATGGATTTTATCAAGGCCAACCTTGCAGATGAAACTCTTACATATTGTCGTCCACAAATCTGGCTACCTTCAACATTTCGTGTTGCTCACTTAATGACAATCCATTTTCCCTAAGTCTTTTTAAGTCTCAGAACCGCATGTACACAATCGGGCTATCATTCATATCACTCCATGCATGGTTCAGTTCTTCTGCGTGAAACCAGAGATTGAGTAACAATTTTCTGCATTCGTAGTTTAGCTACCGTTTACTCCAGCTTCCGACTACGTACATTTTGCTACTGGTTTAACGCGGTACTAACACATCGAAGGTTTTCGGCGACACAAGGGTATGAAAGGGTTAGGATTGGGAACGTAGTGGCCGTGGCCTTAATTAAGGTACAGCCCCATCATTTGCCAGTTTGACGATGGGAAACGACGGGAAACTATCTTAACGGCTACATACGGTGGGATTCGAACTCACAATCTTCCGAATGCACGCGTCACAGCTGCTCGACTCTAACCGCACAGCCAATTCACTCGGTTCTGCTACGTACAAGTGTCCAGATAATGTCTCCCTACATGGCTTCGCAGGCTTTAGTAGTACAAATACTTGGAGTAGGAAGGAAGGCTGGATTATACACGACACAATAAATGTAACACCGTAGCTTCAACTGGAGAAAACTATTTCTGTGACTCCGACAACATCCATGTACAAGTCTGAGTAATTTGTGCACTCTAGCCCTTAGTTATGATGTTAATTTGCCTTGAGACAGTTCCTAAATTACAGTGATGGTACTATACTTCCAAGTCAGGTCAAAAAAAGTATTTGTAGTGTTATTCCCGGAAGAATGTGCAGTACACTCTAAAATCGTAAAGTCTACCCCGGCTCTTATTTTGTATTCTCAGTCCGATAAGTAATAAACTGCATTGCATTATTATTATTATTTCTTTCATTCATTCATTCATTCATTCATTCATTCATTCATTCTTTCTTTCTTTCATAATACATTACCCTCCAGGGTTGTTTTTTCGCTACGCGAGGGATCCCACCTTTACCGCCTCAAGGACAGTGTCCTGGTGCGTGAGACTTTGATTCAGGGGATACAACTGGGGAGGGCGACCAGTACTTCATCCGGGCGGCCTCACCTACTATGCTGAACAAGGGCCTTGTGGGCAGATATGAAGATCGGAAGGGATACACAAGGAAGCGGAAAGGAAGCGGTCATGGCTTTAAATTAGGTACCATCCCGGCATTTGGAGCAGAAGTGGGAAACCACGGAAAACCACTTCGAATATGGCTGAGGTGGGAATCGAACCCCTCCTTATTCAGTTGACCTACCGAGGCTGAGTGGATACCGTTCCAGCCGTCGAAGTACTTCTCAAATTTCGTGGAAGAGCTGGGAATCGAACCGGGGCCTCCAGAAGCGGCAACTCATTACACCGACCACTACACCACAGAGACAGATTATTATTATTATTATTATTATTATTATTATTATTATTATTATTATTATTATTATTATTATTATTATTATTATTATTATTGGGTAAGTGTGGTGCAAGAGCCTCCGTGGCTCAGACGACAGCGCGCCGGCCTCTCACTGCTGGGTTCCATGGTTCAAATCCCGGTCATTCCATGTGAGATTTGTGCTGCACAAAGCGGAGGCGGGACAGGTTTTTCTCCGGGTACTCCGGTTTTCCATGTCATCTTTCATTCCAGCAACACTCTCCAATATCATTTCATTTCATCTGTCAGTCATTAATCATTGTCCCAGAGGAGTGCGACAGGCTTCGGTAGCCGGCATAATTCCTACCCTCGCCGCTAGATGGGGCTTCATTCATCCCATTCCTGACCCGGTAGAATGACTGGAAACAGGCTGTGGATTTTCATTTTCAATTGTGGTGCAGAAATTCATTAACTTTGGTTGTACAATACAATCATGGCTCTGAAAGAAGCTTCTAGGAAAATAAATGGGTCTGAACAGGTGATGGGATTTCAAACCCAATTGAACTATGCCGTAAGTACTATCTATCCTCCGACTCTGCTTCGAACACGGGACGGCGATTACAATTCCTCACAAAATGAAATGATTATGATGTAATAGGTCGTTACTGTGTAATTATTATCCCTATATCATTGAATATAGTAATGAAAACTAATACGAAGAACGCAGGTTTCAAATCTGCACAAGAAGCCGAAAGTAACCTCAGCAATTTACTATCTGACAAAACGGCTGAGCGCGATTGAGGATGAACTTCAAGAATAGGACAGGGTATGAAATGAGGATGAGCAGTATAGTCGTCGCAATTGTTTACTGCTACATGGTCCGACTCGTTGGCTGAACGGTCAGCGTACTGGCCTTCGGTTCAGAGGGTCCCGGGTTCGATTCCCGGCCGGGTCGGGGATTTTAACCTTAATTGGTTAATTTCATTGGCACGGGGGCTGGGTGTATGTGTTGTCTTCATCATCATTTCATCCTCATCACGACGCGCAGGTCACCTACGGGTGTCAAATAGAAAGACCTGCACCTGGCGAGCCGAACCCTTCCTGGGATATCCCGGCACTAAAAGCCATACGACATTTCATTACTGCTACATGGACGAACTTGAGAAGTAGGACAAGGTATCGAATGAGTACTGTATGAGCAGTATAGTCGTCGCAATTGTTTACTGCTACATAGTGTCCCGAAAGAACCTCCCGAAAACATTTACAAAACGTTTCTTGACATAATTCAAGGTAAAGTTTCAGTTGAACCCTCCATGGGTGATGCTGACCTCTGTTACCGACGGGGGCGCCGAAACTGGTCATTTGCTCAAGAAAATCGCTCCGTAGTCAACAAATTCCACGTTATCTTGACCGAGATCGCGTGTGGCGTGCCAAGTGTACTCTGAAGACCAGCAGGCTTCTTCTCACCGAGTCCGTCACAAGCGTGTGGGAAAATGTACTTAACAGTGCCAGGGACATTTTGGGACCAAAAATTGTTGCAGTCAGAAGGAAGAATATGTGTTTCGAAAGACAACACTAAGACTCATTCATGCTCGATCACGCAATTAAAAAGCCTTAGCTGTGCAGGATAGAGGTATGAAATGTCAGTTTCTGCTATGTGTTTTATCATTAATTCTCGTTTGTGTGTGAATGAGTGTATGTGAAAATAAATGGGCGTATTCTCAGGTAACCTCACCTTATTTTATGAATTCATTTTTCTGTTTTCTTCTAATGCTGATAGACCTGTTTATCCCTCATGTAAACAACGTTCATTCATTAACTCACCTCTTAACCAAACCTTCAACCTTCGGATATCCAGCGGAACTGGATCCATACTGAGGGGACAGCTGATGGATCACCCGAGAAATTTGTACTGTTGTCACTTAAATTCTCTATCCATAGCAGCTCACCTTAAAACACTACAGAATATTTACCAGATTAATAAAATGCATTGTACTGGTATACTATAAATTTGATTACATGAAGATTTGCCACCCTTTTCAGTAAATCTCAAGGCATACTCGCTCTTACGACAGTACCGCACTGACAGATGAGTAGGGCGAATGGCACTTACTACAGCAGTGATTTATAATACATGAATATCCGCACCTCAGATCTAAGCCTTCCCCGTCAACCTAAACGTGAGTTTGTTTAACTCAATTTTGATAAGAAAATATTAACAGGAATTGTATATGTAACATAATATTACACAAAAGAATAACTTCGAAGCTGCTTAAACAGATCTCATCTCGGTCTACGAAGATGTCACAATCATGGGTAATTTAATACTGGCCTGTTGAAACAGACTAGAGAATCGAACAAATTGTGTAATTTATTCCACGCTTTGAGTATGGGAAACCAGTTACCATGGAGTAGGAGTGGGCATCTCTTACATAGGCCTATTCTGTCATGGCCCTCCTTGCGCTCAGGCGGCTATTACTCTAAAATCCACCGGTGGGGCTTGTACCCGTTCCTCACTGGGACTATGCGCAAGTAAGGTAGCATCCTGCTTCTCAGAATTTACCGAGCTAAGAACATTTTAAACAAGCCTCAGACCTATGGGAATAACGGAGTCCTACTTCCATTTGGCAGGCGAAGTAGTCCTTGGAAACAGCTTGACGAACGAAATTGAATTCCATGGGGTGTTATCAGTAATAATGTGGCTTATGGAAGAAATTAAGTGTAGCTGGCTCAGTCAGCAAAGGGGATGCGTCTGGATGTGTTAGGAGTTAAATAATTAATTAATTCCGTGCGTCTATTTCTAGCCGAGTAAAGCCCTTGTAAGGCAGACTCTCCGATAAGGGTGGGAGGCATCTGCCATGTGTAGATGACTGCGTGTTATTGTGGTGGAGGACAGTGTTATGTGTTTTGTGTGAGTTGCAGGGATGTTTGGGACAGCGCAAACACCCAGCCTCCGGGCCATTGGAATTAACCAACGAAGGTTAAAATACCCAACGCGGCCTGGAATCGAACCCGGGACCCTCTGAACCGAAGGCCAGTACGCTGACCATTAAGCCAACGAGTCGGACTTAGGAGTTAATGATATTCGTGTCAGGGCAGATAACGAGGAAGAGATAGGAGTTTATAAATTATTCTTTACAGTTATTAAAAGTGGAGGGTAAAGTGTGGGGTAGGACTGTCCTTCAGCAATACTATCACATGCAGCATCTGTAAGGCACGTAAATGAACGAATGATGTAGCAGATTTAGCTGTTGGACGAATTCCAACTCCCAGGAAAGATTGCAACAACTATCGAGGTATTTCATTGATCAATATACCAGGCAAGGTGTTCACAGGCATTTTTGAAGGGAGGGCAAGTTGGATCAAAACCAGGGTGTTTTCTGACCACAGAGGTTCTGCAAGGATCAGATTTTCAGTATGCACTAGGTAACTGACAAATATTAGGAGAGGAACAGACAGTTATGTTTATCTATGTTTTGTAGATCTAGAGATGACATATGACGGAGTACCGACATGAAAGATGTTCTCCATACAGAGAGACTGTAGGATTAAGGGCAGATTGTTAAAATCACTCAAACGAAATAATGTTGACAATTGGGCTGAGGTGAGAATTGGTGGTAGAATAAGTTCTTGGTTAAAGGTACTTACATGGTTTGGACAAGGCTGCCACTTTTGTTTTTCACAGTACACATGGATTATCTACTGAAAATTATAAAGTGGTAGTACTGGATTCTGTTTGGTAGAAATGTAGTAAGTAGTTTAGGCTATGCCAACGACTTGGTCTTGGTGTCAGAAGGATGTCCTTGGATATTTAGGATTTCCATTTCTTGATATATTCGTAATGCAGCTAGGTGTTAAGGATTGCCGATGGCGTGTCCTCCAGTGGAAAGTAGGATAATGGTTTAAGTGCTTGGAAGGGATTCTTGGGATTGCTCGGCCATGCTAGGACCGTGAAATGATGTAGCTAGCTAACTGCTCCTAGATGAGAGGTGAGTATTGTGGTTTGACTCAGTGGTTGTGGGGTGTACACCAGGAAAATTATTATGTTTACAGACGGCAGTTGGTAACACGTATGGTCTTCAGTGTTTGACTACACTCTCCTCGCCTCTTCATTTTCCTGTTAGTATGGGGGACAGCACTCGTGGTGATCGAGTTAATTACTGACAAATAATTTACTACGGCTCTACGTTGCTGGTGTACAACTGTACACCGCGCGACTGAGCTCGTTACTGTACTTTTCACTCTGTGACTTTTGACTCCGTGTATTTTAATTATGAAATAGCTATCGTATGTAAAATTATTACTTTATTTGTGTGAAAGAAACGAAACATAGTACCTAAAATGAGTAAACTTGATAGTGATCGTGAGCAGATACGTCACTGGCTTGAAGAAACTGATGAGGACGACAGTTTTCGTGTTGTGGAGAGGGAAAGTGAGGATGACAAGGGCAATGTACTTAGTGTGGAAGACAGGGATGAACTAGAAGAAGACCATGTGGAAGAACACTGCTTCGACCGATCCGACGAGTTTAGTGAAGGAGAAGTCCCACCAAAGTACCATTGCAGGACGTGGCTGAAAATATGGATCCGGAAGTTGATAATCCACTTAAGGGAACACCCACATAACGCCCATTCGTAAATCCAGAGTTTGACTTGGGAAATGATACGCAAACAAGGCGGCATTTAGATCCACAAGTATCTCAGACTCCCCCAAACTCCAAAACACAGCATAATTTCAACCTTTCACCGACCAGCACATGCCAGACATACTAGCACACCCGCACTGCAATTTGAGTTAATGATTGATAATAAAATAATTATGAAAATAATTGAATATACAAATACTTTTATTTATAAATTAACGCCTCAGTTTGGAAGAGAGAGATATGCTAAATCTGCAGATTGCCAGGAAATAAGAGCACTGACTGGCATTTTGTGTCTTGCTGGATCACTAAAATCCGGCAGGAAAAATGTATTCTACATGTGGGATAATTCTTTGAATACTGGTATTGAAGTTGTTTGTCTAGCTATGAGTGTTAACAGGTTTATATTTTTGTTCAGTTGCCTGAGATCTGACAACATACATAAGAGAGAACAACGAAAATCAGTGGACAAACGAACTGCTTTCCTAGAAATATTTGAAAGGTTTGTGAACAATTGTAAGAAATCCTACAAATCCAGAGACTATATCACTACAGACGAACAACTGGTAGCATTTAGAAGAAAATTCCCCTTTCAGGTGTATATGCGTAGCAAGACCGCGAGGTAAGGGATAAAAACCTTTGCCCTTGTTTCAACATCCAACTTTTTTTACCGCAAACCTTGAGGTGTACGTGGATCAGCAGCCAGTTGGCTCTTTTAGAGCCAGTAATGCTACACAAGACGTAGTACTATGATTAGTACAGCCCTTAATCAGGAAGGAACCGAAATATTACTTGTGACAACTCGTTTTCTTCAGTGCATTTGGAAATAAAGCTTCGTGAAGAAGAAAAAACTGACTTTGGTAAGTACTTTACGAGAAAACAAGCGTGAAGTCCCCACAAACATTCTTCCTGATGCAACAAAGGAAGTAAAAAGTAGTCTATTTGGTTTCCAAAACAATTGTGCATTGGCCTCTTATGTACCCAAAAGGAAAAAGGCTGTGCTGGCCATCTCAACTATGCATGGCAATACCGCTATCGACCCAGCCACAGGAGGGAATAGAAAGCCAGTTATTATAACAACATACAACGATTCCAGTTTTGGTGTAGACATTTCTGGACAAAATGTCTCGACAATACGACACAGCAAGAAACTCGTGGAGATGGCCTTTGACTTTATTTTTTAATGTTATAAATTTAGGAGAAGTAAACGCTCTCGCTATTTACAAGGATAACATGAAGCTAGACTTTGTGAATCGGAATATAGTTTGAAATAATTGGCGATTGATCTCATCAAGCCACAAATTGCACATCGCATCAGCCTGGTATCTATACAAAAGGACATGAAGACTAGAGGAAGATTGCTGTTGAAACTCGATCATGAAGAATCAGGTCAACATTCAACCTCAGCCGGAAGCCCATTTTCTTAGGAGCTGCTACGCATGGGAGATGCTACATCTGCGGCAGAGCTAGAAGCAAGATTACGAGAAAACGGTGCAATAGATTCCAGAAATGGGTGTGTGCTGATCACCTGAAAAATGTCTGTGAACAGTGCCTCTAAAAAGAGAACTGAAAGTTTCCCAAGTACTCTTCACGTCGGACTTTGTTGTGATTTTTCAAATAAAATAATGTCAACAATGACTAATGTCAATAATAATATTGTACTACAATATAGACTAAAATATATCGGGAAGGTACCAATTATCTTATCAATGTAAGTTCTTTTCAGAATAGTATAAAATAATAACTAATAAGAGATAGCCGTTCAATGATTATTCATACGTGTTTTCAAAATTATAATTAAATTGATGTAAAATGTTAAAGTTTCTCCTGTAAGTACCTGTTTTATATACCCTAGGGCTAATAATAACTTCTCCAAAAGTCGGAGAACAAATATTTTACAGTTAGTTGTATTTTAAAAAATTTAAAACCTATAAACACAAAATTGTTTGTAAATATTAAAATAATTTTTGTAAGCTTGAAACTTACGTAAAATATTTATTCATCCCAGGAACATAAATAATAAGTGTTTAAAATACGAAATGGTGCAAAAACGAAGAAAATATGCTGTGGTGGACACCTGTACACCACGCGACTACTTATGTTACAAGAATTGGCGCAACCACTGGAGTATTAACGGCAGATTGAGCTGAAAATCTGTAGTCTGATATCTTGAAAACAGGTGCAATGAGTATGATATAAAAATTGGCCTTTCCGAGATTAAAGCGATGTCAGTATTGAAGAAATCTAAGAGATCTGAATGTCAGACTGAGAATACAGAGCTGGAACAGGTACATAATTTCTAGTATGTAGGATGTGTTTCCTCCCAGGATGGTAGTGATATTGAATTAAGGTGCAGCAAAGTTAATGCAATGCGCTCGCAGTTGAGATCAACAGCATTCTGTAAGAAGGAAGTCAGCCCTCGAAAAAAATTATCTTTACACCGGTCTGTTTCAGACCGATTTTGCATTACGGGAGTGAAAACTGGGTGGACTGAGGATAATTCATAAACTAGAACTAACACACATGAACGTAGCGAGAATGAACTTTGGTACAAACAGGTTGGGACGCTGGCAGCAGGGTATTCGGAATGAGGAAATAAGGTCAAATTTGGGAATGAACTTGACTGATGAAGCTGTGCGCAAAAACCGGTTTCGGTAGTGGGGTCATGAGAGGCGTATGAAGGAGGACATGTTACTTGGGAGAATGATGGACTCGATTATGGAGTGTAAGAGAAGCAGGAGGAGACCAAAATAACTGGTTAGACTCAGTTTGTAATGATTTAAATATATGAAGTGTGGAACAAAACGAGTCCACAGAGGTAGTTACGAACAGAGGATTGTGGCGGCGTTTAGTAAACTCACAAAAGCTTGCAGGCTGAATGCTGAAAGGCATAGCAGTGTTTACTGAAGATGTAGGCCTGTATGTATGTTTGAATATGGAAATCCTACCACGTAACGCTATTAACCACGTGAACCGCACTGACCACCCGGCTTACACATTAATTGAACGTATAATTACAAACAAGCCTAAGAAAGTTATTAAACATGAACTAACCCTGCTCCTGGCATTTATACTCATGACTTACTCTACGTACGTTAGTCAATTCGAGGAATGAAGTGTAAAACACGTTACTTTAAATTAGGAGACATAAAACATATTGCCTTAGATTGTCTATCATTGACACACATAACTTACCGTGGGATGACACATGTAATCTTATTGATATTGACTCAAAAGTTTAGAGATTTAACTCAAGAGTGCTGAACTTGTGTGACAAACTTGCTCCGAAGAGGCAGCTAGGATTTACCCGTCCATCTTCCGTGTGGCCGAAGACTAAGGTAAAATCTGCTATGGCCAGCCTTGTTAGTTGGTACAGACAGTACAGATGCACACATGAAAAAGAAATAATTGAGCAATACGGGGAACTTGTGAATAAAGTTAAGCAGTAAACGCCACTAATTTCGGTAGTTAACAGCAAATGAAAATATTTAACCCAAATCTGGATAAATGTACGATTTTCATGCATAGGCAATGCCGTAGAGAAGCACATCCCCACCATATCTCTAAATATTTTAATTACCGTAATTACTTTTCTCAGCACAAAGTAGGATGTATTCCATGGGTAATGATGATACCTCAATAAAATGAATGGAAATATAATTTGGACAGTATTGGTAATACTCACATGATCAACTACTGCCTGACCAATGGCGCATTTCCTGACGTTTGGAGAGACGCACTTATTTGGTCTATCCCGAAAAACACTACCTTGTTTCCTCCATCAAATGACTACCCAATGTCCATTCTCCCACCCCTCTCAAAAGCATTCGAACGTCTGATTCGTGCACAATTACTGAATAAGTGACCCTGAATTTCTTCCTTGACTCTTTTCAATCTGTGTCAAGGACACAGTACCGCGACCATCTGTACAATCCGTATGATAATCCTAAGATGGAGGATGCTGCCCTGGTCCTGCTCAAGACGGGACGCGGATATACAGTCCGCATACAATTCGTCCAATATTCTTTTCGTTCAAGGCATGCTTCTGTCCAATTTTATAATCGTCTGAATACTGTGTTTTTCAGTATGATTATGTTCAATGTTGCATTATCCTAAGAAAAATTGTGTTCAATGTTTTTATCCCAAAATTTAAACCCAAATATTTCAAATTAGTCATGTATTATTTATTACAGAAAATTTACACTGCCTTTACAGAAAGATATGCGCAATTTTTTTAGTTTAAATATATATATACGTGTTAAGAAGAATTCCGGGCGGAAAGTAAAAAAGGTAACGTTTGGGCGTAGATTTTGGCCAACCCTGAGGATGAAAGAGAAGGAAGCGAGGCAACGTCACATGTTTTCGTCTTCCAGGAGGTGTGGTTTCTGACGTTGCGCACTCAGAGGTAACTTTTGAATAAATTTTCTCGGGAACTGATTAAGATGTTTCTGTGGTTAAACATAATCAAGGAAAACAATTGATTAACTGAAATATGATTGCGAAGAAATGTGCACGATATAATCCCGCCCCAATACATATGGCATTTAAGTGTTTTATCAGCGCTGACAATATCTTCACAGAATTTTTTTCAAACACTTTTCTGTCTCTGATGATAATCACCATTTATTATCAGGTTATATTTACTTTAGTTGTTCAGGATAAATTATTATTATTATTATTATTATTATTATTATTATTATTATTATTATTATTATTATTATTATTATTATTATTATTATTATTATTGCCGCCTCTGTGGTGTAGTGGTCTGTGTGATTAGATTAGTTACAACCTCCATAGGCCGTGATTCGATTCCTAGCTCTGCCACGAAATTTGAAAAGTGGTACGATGGCTGGAACGGGGTCCACCCAGCGTCGTGAGGTGAAATTCGTAGAGGAGAGTTCGATTTCCACCTCAACCATACTCGAAGTGGTTTTCCGTGGTTTCCGACTTCTCCTCCAAAATGTGGGGATGGTAACTAACTTAAGGCCACGGCCCCTTCCTTCCCTCTTCATTTCCTATCCCTTCCAAACTTCAAATCCTCGCAAAAGGCCTGTGTTCAGTATATCAGGTGATCCAGCCTGGGTTAGGTAATGGTTCTCTTCCCCAGTTGAATTCCCCCCCCCCACCGACCCAAAGTCTCACGCTCCAGGACACTGCCCTTGAGGCGGTAGAGGTGAGATCCGTCACTGACTCTTAGTGAAAACCAACCCTGGAGGGTACACGGATTGAGAAAGAAACAAAGAAAGAATGAATAATAATAATAATAATAATAATAATAATAATAATAATAATAATAATAATACATCTCACGGGAAATAAACTTAGCAGTTATGTAAAATTCAGCGGCTTTATGAAGGTGAAGAAATGGTCATTATAGGAAGGAATATTTTTATACCACTTGCCAGTTCATCAAAATACGAAGGTTGGGGAAAAAGCCATGGCAACAATTTTTTTCCTTGAAGATACCAGTCCGGTTGGAAAATGTGACATATACAGACGAAAGGACAAGGTATTTACTACATGTGTGGACAATGAATAGCACTGAAATATCGTAACACACTAATTTATTATGGTAGTATACAGGGCAATATGGCCTTCCCGGTAATCCTAATTTCGTGAGGCTATTTCTAGCCGAGTGCAGCCCTTGTAAGGCAGACCCTCCGATGAGGGCGGGCGGCATCTGCCATATGTAGGTAACTGAATGTTATTGTGATGGAGGATAGTGTTATGTGTTGTGTGTGAGTTGCAGGGATGTTGGGGACAGCACAAACGCCCAGCCCCTGGGCCAATGAATTAACCAATTAAAGTCAAAATCGCCGACCCGGCCGGGAATCGAACCCGGGACCCTCTGAACCGAAGGCCTTCCCGGTGCAAAAGAATGACAACACAGTACACATAAAGTTGATATGACAAACCTGGGCCTAAAGACCCTCAAAGTAGTCCCCAACTACTGACACCACACGCTGTCAACGATGTGGGAGGCGCTGAATACCATCTGCCTCAGCATTTGCCGCACCATGTGTGAATCGTATCACCTGTTGGCTCACAGCATTAGCAATGTCCTCTCGTGTTGCAAACCGCCTACCATGTAGTGGTTCCTTAATCTTTCGAATGAGATCTAAGTCACAGGGCAAAATGTCGGGCGAGTACGGTGGGTGCTCCAATTCTTCCCATCCCCAACGTCGCAGTAACTACCATACACACTGTGCTTTATGTGGTTTTGCATTGTCGTGCAGGATTATTGAACTGTCCACAAGATCCGGACGTTTCTCCCGAACGCCACGTCGTACTTGTCGCACCTGGAAGTCCCTGTAGTACTGAGCGGTCAGTCTTCTGCCATGTGGAGCAAAGTGGCAAACAATGACACCCCTGACGTCATACGCGACGATCACCATCAATTTGGCTAGGGAAGGTGTCTGACGGAACTTCTGCCTTTTTGGCGATCCAGCATGTCGCCACTCCGCGGTCTGACGTTTCAGTTCTTGTCCATATGCCCTGGCCCAAAATTTATCCATGGCGATTATTCGTGACAAGAATTGATCGCCGTCCTGTTGCCAGCGTACAACGTGGTCGGAGCATATTGCATAGTGCACCCGCCTTTGAACTTCCTTCGGTGCATGCGGTACCCACCGATGTGAGATTTTGCGCAGTTGCAGCTCATTACGCAATATCCTGTGGACGGTGCGTTTCTCGATGCCACTTGCCCTCTCTAACACCAGTAGCGTCCATCGTCTGTCTTCATCCAGGACCTGCTCGATGACAGCACGTACCACGTTTGTCCGCACACTGACAGATCGTCCCGAACGTTGTTCATCACTGGTTGCTGAAACTTTCCTACCCACCGTACTACTGTACGGTATGGTATGGCATTATTCCCATGGGCTTCCACTAATTCACTATGACATTCCATCGCATTTCTCCCTCGGAGAACGGATATTTTGATGTAAGCGCGCTGCTCAACACGGGTTACATCCATCTCGCACGACACTCACCAACTGACTGATTTCACAGCCCTCGCTGCGCTACTACCAGCTATTATAGAGCCATCGGTTGTTCCGCATACACACTATGCCTGCAAAACTTCCACACGATACATATACGTTTCTGATCCGTTCACATATCTACAAGAAAAAATAGTTGCCACGACTTTTGCCTCAATCCTCGTAAAATAAAATAAAAGACCGACCTACTTACCAAGTTTTCCCCTGTGAATAACTTGTGGACCTGTAATGTATTTTCGGCAATATAGAAGAGCACAGAGCACGTCGATCCATTCGAATGTTAATCATGGCGAGTCTCGCTTGAATACGGACATCTCATGTAATACTTTGTTTCCAATCAGCTAAAACAATGGAGTTGCACAGAGACTTTAATGTGCTTCAGCAGTCGGCGACTGTTAAATGTTTTCAGTTCTTTTACTCTACCGTCTTAATGGCATCTCTCTTCACAGTCTGTGCGCAGAGAAAGAGGGTGTGGGAAGACAATCGACCGTATGAAAATTGCATGAACAAGTCAAGACTCCGCAACGAATGGAAGTTTGACATAGCACTCCCTACTCCTTCAAGTGAATGGCGTATCCATGCGTTGCACCTACCACTTCCTGCACATTATTCGTCATAACTTATCCGTCTGAGGTTACCAAAGGACGCTTTGTAGGTATGTGGGAATGTGGTCGTCCGATATCTTTCAAGCTGTTCTGGTTTTTGTGAATATGAGTGTATATTTAGTATAGCTACCGTTATTCATTATTACCAAGAATACAACCAATAACAGAACCTTTCTCAAGATATCTGCTAACTTTAGTTGCTTCGGAACTGAGATCAAAGAAAAGGAAGGCATCAAATGCAATTATTATTCTTTATACAGTAGTTAGTTTACCTGGGTGGTCTTTGACGTACTCCACCTACGAAGCTGCTTGTTAAATTGTATTACTGTGGCATTTCTAGTGAATGCTTAGTAATTGAAGTTCTGTAAGTAGAGCGTATTCTCACTTGGAACAACATACAATACTCAATTTTCCGTTCAAAAGACACCGCGTTCCGAGACAGAACCACACATATCAAACTCTTATGGCGGAAGTTTACATTTCACAACTACGGAGATACGTACAGGAAAATGAAGAATGATTTATACAAGCAAATCAACAAATTTATGGTCTTCTTCTTTATGGCCTTTTAACCAACTACATGGAGTCGGTACTAATGTGGATTAAGCTCAGTCAGACGCCCGGATGTCTTTCCTCAAGTTAACGTTACGTAGAGGAATGTATACACTATTGGGTGTTTTTAAGGTGGTTTGTAGTGTGATGTGTTGTATGTACATGAGGATGTTTATTAAGGCGAATAAAAACATCCCCAGATCTGGAGTTAATAACGAAACACGGTTAAAATCCATGGCTCGGCAGGGAATCGAAATCGCCCGTATCCGTACCATTCAGGCATGCAACCGGACAAGAAATTTAAAGTAACTATTGAATAACATTTTATACATTTTATACGGTGAAGATTTACAGGATCTATTTCAAGTAAAGGGATACCTCCAATGTCAGTCGTCGGTTAGATGGAAGATTTCTGGTATTTTCCAACCTGGACATTTACGAAATAATCTCCTGAATGAAAACAAGAATACATTAAATAATAGCGATGCGAGTGAAAACCTAACATACGACTGCCTCATAGACTGCCTTTCAAATTTCAAAGCAAAGAGAAATGGCGTATTGGATTTACATTAAATGTTTTAAACTATTATTTGGGACTGAAGTATTTTTTAAATCCAAATAAACTGGTTAAAAGAAACGGGAATATTGAAGGCAATCTGACTGGATGGAACAGGTCTAGTATGTTGAATAAATGGCCGATACGGGAAGGATTTTATCTATGTTCCTATCTTATCAGGTCTCACAGTGGAGTTGTCAACCTATCAGGCACACAATCAATGTTTCACCCACTGTACTCCAAAGTGTGAAGAGATGGTGCTGTATTAGTGAACGATATCAAAAACCCACCAACATTCACCATTATGAAGATGTAAGCATTTATGCCCAGCGGTGTGATAAATTGAAACCTTTTCATTACCATAATGTACTGTATACGGATATTAACACAGAAAAAGAATTCATTTTCATGATATTACTGTTTGTACCTTCCCTCCATTGCAACTTTCATCACCTAAAATAGCGCTAGCTATTTACAGGGAACTATTCAAGTATTATTTAATGAAAACTTGATTAAATATCCTAGATTTCTGAAAATGAGAACCTGAGAATGGACAACAAAGGGACGGGCAATTTTGAAGCAGATTTGGACAATAAATGAGTAGGGTTTTACGGCTCAGTAAAAATATTAATAGGAACGTAGTTTATATGCATTAAGTATTATATAACATTTTCGTTCGAGATGGGTTTTTAATATATTCGTTCGTTCATGGGTATGCAAATTGAAGTATTTCTAAGCTAACATTACCTCTTGCTTGGATTTCGTTGAGTAAGTCGAGCCAGACAATCACTATGCAAATTTATTTCCCTTAGTGAAAAGCAGTCGTTAAATTTGTCACTATGAATATATTTGCAGTAAGAAGTAGTGGCATTACATCTAGTTCCACATATATTTTTAGTACTCGGAGAAATCTGAAGATGACAGTATTTACGAATTAAGTAAAGTGGTTCTCAGCATGAAGTTCTTATAATTCATGACTATTTAATGCCAAACTGACCGCTTCTTTTATACGAACGGTAATGATTATATTGTTATCTATTTCAGTTACATGACCAATTAACCTGTAATAATCAGTGCAAATTTAGATGTGGATGAGGTATTGTCTACAATAATGTATTTCCTGATCTTCGCACACACCCAGAGGTTATTCATTTTACACCTTGCACCATTAACATTTTGGGTGATGACGTTGATCTGATTTGTTTATATGTTTAATTAACTCTTTGATACTTATTCGACCGGGCGAGTTGGTCGTGCGGTTGGGAGCGCGCGGCTGTGAGCTCGCATCCGGGAGATAGTGGGTTCGAATCCCACTGTCGGCAGCCCTGAAGATGGTTTTCCGTGGTTTCCCATTTTCACACCAGGCAAATGCTGGGGCTGTACCTTAATTAAGGCCACGGCCGCTTCCTTCCCATTCCTAGGCCTTTCCTATCCCATTGTCGCCAGAAGACCTATCTGTGTCGGTGCGACGTAAAGCAAAATAGCAAAAAAAAAAAGATACTTATTCGAAAGTCAGTATCTTCAGCAACCGGTTAAACCTGCATAATGTAAAATCGTCACATTCAATACATTCATCTGTATCCGTATTTGGATACGAACGTTCCATCCCGGTGCGTTGAAATACGATGTCACGGAAGAACCGCTCCAGGAAAGTTCAAAATGAATTTGAGGAAATCTGAGAATCCTGAAAATAGCATTTGACGTAAAGTGTTCCTCGCCGGCTCCGCGGTCTAGGAATAGCGTGCGTACTACTTACCCGGGGGCCGGAGTTAGGTTCCCAGCCAGGTCATGGATTCGTCATGCTGACCACATGTCAGCTCGTGATCTGCAGGCTTTGGGGCTGAGCGGCGGTCAGTTGGTAGCCCAAGGATCATCAGGGAGGTACCCCCAAGGGGTTTTGTTTGGTAAAATGTTTCTTTTTGATACACACTACCCATAGATCTACACACTGTTACCTAATTTAGCATAATGTACAGGACATTTCACTGAATTAAATAATTCATGCTTTAATTTTTATCATTACTATCAATTGATTCAAATCTATTGTACCAGTAAAAGAGCCCGACTTTAAGATTTATTTTCAATGCAAGCATGGAATAGTTCTCAGGGCTAAACTGGATGAATAATAGCTAGGGCTTGGTACAGGAGGCAGGGTCCTATCTACAAGAAAAAATTGAATCTGATTTGATAAGAGTTTATTCATGTAATGCATGTTAAATTGCACATCACCTCATGGTAGATAGGGGTTGTCTTCCACATTGTCCTTTAAATGGCCCGGGTCTCCAGCTCACCAGGCCGCACCGGCCGGAACACGTTCCAGAAGATGCCCAAGTACTCCGTCAAGATGCGGACAGACCATCCAGGTTGGTTGCACGGAATACGCCTCAAGTTCCCGATGCTCGTGATGACTTCCGCTGGTTCCTGACGATGTTGAGGGTAGTCACATTACCCAAGTACAATGAGGTTGGTAGAATCCATGCAAACTCCGAAAATGTGCTCTTCGTCACTCGCAAAATAAATCAAAGTTCATGAAAACCTTGAATAATGAGTTTTCTCACCACTAGTAAAAAGCACGAGACAATGTTCATAAAGAATTTCAAGAATCCACTCTTTAACACTCATGGAAGTGACAAGTCCGTGGTCATGAAGACTTTCAATAATGTTGTAGTTCATCAATGAAAAAAAATTACAAGTCTTTAAGTAATCACTGGCAAAGATCACAAGTCTAGGCTCTCGGAAACTTCGAATAAATTTAGAGTTCATATCTCGTGAATATTACAAGTCTTTGAGTAATCACTGGCGAAAAATTAGAGTCCAACACTGGTAAATATTACAAGTATTATTGGCGAAAATTTAGAGTTCAACACACGTAAATATTACGAGTCTCGTTTATAAAGACTTAGAAGAATTCAGAGTTCCTCAGTGATACTATAACCACACGAAGATAGCTTCCGACGATAATGGCAGCGAGTAGGGCCACGTTGACTACTCGACTGTCACTGACTGACTGAGACTGAGATATCAGGCTATATTGAGCCCTCCTTATATTTGGTTTGGCCAGTATCCAGTATTCGGGAGATAGTAGGTTCGAACCCCACTGTCGGCAGCCCTGAAAATGGTTTTCCGTGGTTTCCCATTTTCACACCAGGCAAATGCTGGGGCTGTACCTTAATTAAGGCCACGGCCGCTTCCTTCCCACTCCTAGCCCTTTCCTGTTCCATCGTCGCCGTAAGACCTATCTGTGTCGGTGCGACGTAAAACAACTAGCAAAAAAAAAAATATTTGGTTTGGGGACATTACGTCACATATGCCGTGAAGCTGGTTATCTCCGGAATCCCTCGACGGATTTTCTTGAAATTCAAGCATTGCGAAGTTTATGTAATTCCCTTTAAAATGACATGTTGCTCAAGTCGCTACCACAATTATTATAGGAGTTTAAAATTTTTTCTCCATCGAATGTTCCGGAAGGTGTGACGCTTGAATCTGGAACATACGAGTTCAGGCTAGCTGCACGTGGCATGACAGGCGGGTGATCTAACTGGCCCCTGCTGCTACGTCACGCATACAGCTGTTCTCAGCTTGCTCGCTCGTCTTGCTGAACGTAAACAAACCAGGCTTGCACGGAGTAATACGCGTGGTGATAAAATTCGATCAACTCTCAAAAAATATGCATGTACTGGTCGTAACCGGTACACTATATAGGGCCTATATAAAATAAGAGTTTTGTCTGTACATTGCTCAGAATTTGAAAAGAAAGGTATTTCTGTATCGATCATGTCCACAGTAACAAGGAAATGCACTTTTTACTTTTCCGTAATTTCTGTCTGTCTGTCTGCCTGCCTGTCTGTCTGTCTGTCTGTCTGTCTGTCTGTCTGTCTGTCTGTCTGTCTGTCTGTCTGTCTGTCTGTCTGTCTGTCTGTCTGTCTGTCTGTCTGTACACGCATCACTAGAAAACGGCTGAAGATAATTTAATGAAAATCGGTACGCAAAGTCGAAGAATAAGTTGCTACAATCTAAGCTATAAATAATTTTATTCACGCTGATAGAAATGGTAGTTATGGGGCAGGCCTAAAATTTAATGTCCAAATATTTATATTATTAGTGGTATTATCTAAATAAAAATTGGTATGCGGAGTCGGGAAATAAGTCCCTACAATCTAGGCTATAAATAATTTTATTCACGCTGAGTGAAATGGTAGTTTAGGGGAAGGCCTTACATTTAATTCGTAAATATTTACGTTATTAGTGGTCCGATCTCATTGAAAACTGGTATACAAAGCCGGAGAATGAGTCACTACAATTTAGGCTGTAAATTAGATTATTTACGCTTAATGAAATGGTAGTTTAGGGGAAGGCCTAAAATGTATTCTCAAATATTTATATTATTAGTGGTCGCATCGATAAATACTACATAAACAATGTTATATAGAATTAAATTTCCGACCATTTATATCTTACACACTTTTACCGTACCGGTTATGATAACACAGATATTCATGAATTTGTATTTTTGTTGCAAAGTCCATATCAACGCCGAGCCACGAGAAAATGGGTTAACAGAATTTAATGAAAATCGGTATACATAGTCGGGGAATAAGAAACTACAGTGTAAGATATAAACAATTTTATTCACCCTGGATGAAATTGTAGTACAGAGGAAGGTGCCTACAATTTAATTTTTAAATACCTATGTATTTGGTCCTATCGAAAAGTACTATATAACAAAAGTTACAGAGAATGCAATTTCAATTCCTTTATGTTTTATTCAGTTTTACCGTACCGACTATGATAACAGTGGTATTTCAGAGTCGGAAGAAAACTAAATGTGAAGGCCTACAATATCGAAAGCGCGTAACATTGATCAACAATAACATTACATTGACCATTGTTTGTTGTGATGTTATTTGTCTCTTATGCTGCCTCTCAACTCCGATAGATGGGATTACTGCTGCGTACCGAGTATAACAGCCTGACTGAATATTGGCGAGAAATAGCCGGGGAGTTAGAAAAGTTTAGCATGCCATCCCTCTGGTTCATACATTTTCTGGTACAGCTGGTACGTAACACATTTCTTCTTCTTCTTCGTCATAGGATTCCAGTTATTCGATCCCTACTCTCACGCGCTGTTTTGAATGAGCAGTGTGCATACTTAAGGCAGAGGCTGACCTAGTAGTAGTATGGCCTGATCTAGAATAACAATATAGGCCGAATTCCAAATTATAGCACCACAATTCACTAAATAACTCGAAATTCAACCCTGAAAAGAGCCGTTTCTTAAGAAAAGCTTCTTCCTCTTCGCTTTTATTAAATTCTACATTAATTTTATTCCAAACTATCAGTGAAGAGGGGGTTTCGCCTCTGGCTTGGAGGGAAAATTTGCCTCCAAGTCAGATAGATGTAAACAGTTTAATGTCGGAGACTTGGACAATGATCCCAAGTATTATAAAAAAGGTATAGTCTGGGTATATTACTGGAATACTTGGTAACACCCTGAGGGGAAAGACTACTTCAAGGATGGATGATGACTGGATTTTAAACTCAGGGTCTCTGAGTTCTGTTCTGCCTTCTGCTCATTCTGGATGAGCCTGAAAAATGAGATAATATAATAGTGAATACATACAGGTTGAAAGTGACATGCTAACACATATGACATCATTCTCTACCAGAGTTTACTGTATTATGCATTGAATGAGTAGTTCCTAAAATGTTCTACGGTTCTATGTAATCCTTTCATCCTGTTATTAAATAATAATTATTATTGCTATTAGGTCCCAGTCCTACTCCTTGGCTGAATGGTCTGCGTTGAAGCCTTCGGTTCAGAGAGTCCCGGGTTCGATTCCCGGCCGGGGCGGGGATTTTAATCGCCTCTGATTAATTCTTCTGGCTCGGGGACTGGGGTTTGTGTTTGTCACAGCACTCTCCTCTTCGTATACAGACAACACACTATAGTACCCGGTACCACAGAAACAAGCAATATTGATAACTTCTAGGCCTATCCATAGGAGTCACGTCGGGAAGGGCATTCGGTCTTAAAACAGGGCTAAATCCACATATGTGGGGCGCAGTTCGCACCCGCGAGCCCATAGCTGTGAGAAAATTGGTAGAGGAAAAACACTGAATTTAGGTCACACTGCTGACGTACTTGAGCACTTGCAAATATCATCGGAATGAGCCGCGATCGAACCCGCCAATTTGAGCTCGGAATGACTGCGCTCTACCATTTAAGCTACTAATCCCGCATTATTATTATTTTTCTCCAATAGGGTCTTCAAGGGACCACGAGACAATTTGAATGCTTCATCCTTTGTTGTTCCTACTTCCTCCTCCAATACTCCTTCATGAGCTCACTATGCCTCCTTTTCTTCCCCTCTGACCATTTTGAGCCTGTCTTCTTTCCCTCGCGACTATGGAATCCTTCCATAACACTTTCTTTCTAAAAATCTCTCTCTGTCTCTCGCTTGATTCTTCTTCCCTTATGTTGTTTCTTCTTGTTTTTATTATTATTGAAAGAATCTTTCTTTACCGACCACGAAGTCTCACCTGCCCCATGTATGTTATCACTCCTCTTAACAGCGGCTTGTTAACGACTTCTATGGCATCTCCACCTTCTTGTCCATCAGGGCTTTTGCTGATGCATGAGAACATCTCCTTATTTATATCTAAGTACGTACTTACGAGTAAACTGTCGAGCATCATCATGACAGATTACAGCACCGTGAGAAATCAAGTCACATCGTTTACGCGACGAAGTTCCTTTTCTGTTTAAAACAGGTTAATTTCGGATTAGGTGAAAATCCACCAACGTGGCATAAAAATTACCTGGAAAGTTCGTCTGCCAGGCCTATAGTTTTGGAGTAGCGTATCTGTCTCCTACCCGAAGGTCCCGGACTCGTCTCGTCCTAGAAGTTTAATCATGAACTGAGGGCTGGAACGGAATATACTCGATCTCGAGAGACCAACTGAGAACATATGAGAGGCAGTGGACTCATCAAAGAAGCTAGTAAATACAACTGGAAAATTCATCACGCTGACCTCGTGAGGCTAGTACATGCAGACCATATAGCTTGTCGGTAGTCCTCTTGGCAGCTCAAGGCACTCGGTGGGTTGTATATGCCACAGGACTGGAAGTGACTTTAGGATTGCTACGTGTTTTCATGGAGGAATGACACGCCTGTAACAATGACTTAATACTAAATTAGTTTGTGATAGTCTAAATTTTGTTCACTTTAAAGTCGTATCCGTTCGTCTCTCATTTAGTCGGATGCAAAAGGGGCATTTGCGAAACGAGGTTCAAAAGTATCTTAGTCCCTTTTTATTTTACTTATACCTTCTATGGATTGAAGATGTGGTTTCATATTGCGGTTTTTAATAAATATTAAACAATTCCATATTCTATTATAAAACTAGTATGATTACTTCCGTTTTATGTGAAAACAGGATTTTGTATTTTTTCTCAGAAAGAGTTGTGTAGGCCTAGAATATGGACAGTTTTGCATCTAGGCGACTCATATTAGTCTGCGTTCATACAGAAGTACACTGACATAAACACAAAAGAAATATCATTGGCTACATCATACTACGAGATAAAATATCAAACTCTGTGCAGGCCATGAAGGCTCCTGAAGGAGTGGAAGGTAAAGGCTTCTTTTTACCTTCCCTAAGTTCGGCGCGAAGTGGGATATACTGATTAGTTCCATGCTCACTGTGCATGTCCCCAGGAATTAACCTGGTACAAACTCTTGGTGTAGATTGAGTGAAACTTCGGACTACTTATCACTCCAGTAGTGGAGGTCACATTCCTAAATTTTCCGACCTTTTGACGAGGTATAAAACCCACGTCCTTACAGGCGAACTGAGCACGTCCATGCTACCTCGGCTAGGCCGCCTCTCACGTTATCACGTATCTGCAACAAATATATCGAAACGTTAATATGTGGGATGAATGTGGCAGAATATTTTGAAGAATCATGGAACGCTAAACAGTTTTCATATAGTGTAACAACATCAAATTCCTAACCCAAAGTAGAACTGACCGTGGCTAGTATCTGTCCCAGAGAAACGTTCCCCCTCACGAGAGATGTTACAACCGGGATTTCTTCCCCGCCCATTGGAAGAGGATGACAGTAAATCAGGAAATAACCCAGAAGTGCAATTACGGGGGCTAGTGGAGCACCAATGTCATTAGCACTGGTACTGGATGGCCATCAGCTCTCGGACTCGTCACCGGCAGTCACAGGGAGGCGAGTTTGTTAATTAATTGATTAATTGCCTGAACGAGAGATGATTAGCTTTAATGCTCTGAAGTTAGTAGCTAACAGTAGTCCATTAAAGAAGAATGGTCCCCCAAAGATAGGGTTGCAGGTCCAGAAGAGGGGATAATGTAGCTTTATTAAGCCCCAAAATCCGTAATGAGAGTGATGCCAATTAAACTGTGTTCGCAAAGCTCATTCCAACCAAGAGCCCATCTTCCACCCACTGGTCTCAACAGTAGGTTGTGACCACACGGTTATTCCATAAAGTTACATGTTTTATTATAATCTGGTACAGTACAGTCCAGTCTCATGGTCAGTATGTCCGTTAAAGACTGGAAATATATTTATTACATCACGATAACTCCGTAAAATTACAAATACACGCAACTCCATAGACACAGCTAAAAACTTGCGTATTGATAAAATTCCCAAAAAGCAGTCACACCCAAGGGACTGGTGATCAAACAACTCCTAATTCAGGAAATCTATTACGAAGAATGGAAATAAATAACATGTTGAGAATTAACCCATGAGGGGTGGCACCATTTCTTTTGTGTTCTGTCACTGTTTTATTTATTTATTTATTTATTTTATTTATTTATTTATTTATTTATTTATTTATTTATTTATTTATTTATTTATTTATTTATTTATTTATTTATTTATTTATTTATTTATTTATTTATTTATAGTTTCCAAATGTTACGACATACAGACTCCACCCATTACTCACCTTTGCTCACATTCTTTCTGGTTTATCTGAGGGTAGCAACATCATAGTAGAAGGGAGAAACTCCGACAAAGAAGTATTATTGTCAAGCTGCATTGCAATGTGTTCCAATGTGTTACGTTAAGCCGTACACGGCAAAGTGAAGATCTGCTCCACTCTTGAGAATAGTACTACAAAATATAGTGGCTGCCCTGTTCGACTATTTATTAAACGTTGTAGAAAGTTATCGAAAGCAAGGAAGCAGTGTGTTATTTCTTCTACAAGCAGTTCTACATGTTTTGAGTGGTGAAAATAGTGGGGGAGAAGATAAACTAGAAGTAACAGTATCAGAGTATCCAGTGGGACAGAACAAACTACAGAAAAGAAGGAATAAACAGGGTGTTCTCAAACATGTGGGGTGAATGGTACACTTAAAAAAATAAAAAATAAAAATCATATCATCTATATAATACACATCGTACGTTGCGTACATTAAAAATATATGAATAATGAGTACTATAACTACTACTTAAAAGGAAGTTTAGAAAATGTATAAATTTCTAGAGTACACCGAAATATCGCCTTCAGTTGAGAGGTGAAGAGAAGGATTAGTAATAATAATAATAATAATAATATTAATAATAATAATAATAATAATATCTGTGAAAGGAAGAGGGAAATAATGATGAAGATGCGGTAGGAGGAGGTGTTTTCAGGTCATAATTTGATGAATCATGCATGTTTACCTAGTATTTCGACACAGGCATGTTTAAAAGCTGAGCTGCTGGACATTCTTCTGACGTCCACTGGTAAGAGATTACATTGTTGGGCTGCGATAAACGTCAATGATCTCGTATAGATTGCTATTCTGTGTACAGGAAGAGATACACACATTGTGCTGCAGGATAGGTTATTTTTTTATGGCCTGTGGAGAGGAGCTTGATGCGATCCCGTAGATAGGCTGATTGAGAAATTTTAAGAACATTATGCAAAAAGCAAAGAGTATGAAGTGTGCATCGTTCTTGCAGGCGAAGCCACCCGAGCCGTGTGTAAGACGATGTGACATGGTTAGCTTAACGAAGTCCACAGACAAATCTTACACAAGCATTCTGAGCACACTGTAATTTACTTCCCCAGTCTACTCCTAGGTTGTTGTAAACTATATCGTAATAATCAAAATGAGGTAATTCGATTGATTCCATAAGAATTTTCTTTAGTTTAAAAGGGAAAGTGAATTTGAATTTACTGAGACAGTGTAGCGTTCCGTACATTTTCTACACACAGATATAGTTTGGGCAGACCAGGGCAAATGTTCGTCAAATATTATACCAAGATTTAGTACATTTTGGCTGTCTTGTATGGGAGTACCGCTTATGGACATCTGTGGTAACGCTGTTCGATTGAGTTTGCAGAGTAATTTAGGGTAAACAATAATTATTGCCTGGGATTTTGATGGGTTTAATTTTAATCCGTGATTTTTGGCCCATATATCTATGGTCATCAAGTCTTCATTCAGGTGAAGTGTTTCTGAGTGTATGCTTTCGGGTTTGCTATGTATATATACTGTATATGTAACTCATCTGCGTATAAGTGGTATTAACAGTGTTTTAATCCGGAAGATATGCCATTTATATACAAGAAGGACCTACACCAGGCGAGCCGAACATGTCCTTCGACACTCCTGACAGTAGAAACCATACACTATACAGGGTGGTCGCAAACAACGTGAACCGGGTATACGAGCTCTGGAGGGTTGGTCATACTGGTAAGTAATGTGAAACAAATAATTCGATATCTCACACGTTATTATTTTATTAGCTAATGAACTCAGCCAATCAGGTGGAATCAAATGGGCTTGGTGAGTCGGCATTGCTAAATCTGAACGTGGCATGGGATTGGCTTCAGAGCTATAATCGAAGAAATAAACTTCGCCCGGGGAGGGTTGAAACTCGGACCTCCGAGCTGACAGGATCGCGCCATTTAAAGTGCAGTATGGGGAAACCTCCTGAAACTCACGGTGTGTTTGATGCTGATTTCTCAGCATAGCTCTTAATCCGATCTTAAGTCACGTGCAGATTTTGCAACATCGCCTCGCAAAGCCCATCTGAATTCGCCCGCGAAGCGATCTGATTGGCTAAGTTCAGCAGCTGAATTAAAGTTTTCAAATAATTTATCAGTATGACCAACCCTCTAACGTACATATACCCGGGTAACATTGTTTTCGACCATCCTGTATAAATAAAATCTGACACCTGTTCAATAAATTACTGGGAAAACAGAATTAACCAAGTCAATATGTCTGATAATATTCATACAACGGTTGTTGACTCTGTATAAATCCTACACCATGCATAGACAGCAAATGCCCGTTTATACTCGGTGCTTTTCGATAAACGGTATACTTGCTCATTAGTAAAGACTGTAGTTTCCAACAAACAAACTGCATTATAGAAATACGGGTGTTCTTAAAGTTAATTTAATCACAGAGGTCGGAAATAACCCCGCCCCACTTCTAACGTTACTCAAGCAAAGCTGGCTCTCCAGGATTAAATCTAGACTTGTACAGGTGGGATAGGGTATCTTTACAAAGATCAAATACTGTGGTGTTAGGGATACAAGGCACTAGGCTCGGGGTAACACGGGTGACTCAATTCAAAATTTTAAGTTATATTTCTTTCAGTATCAAAAGTGAAATGAAATCTTCTTCCCAAAGCGTGTACCAATTTGATTAAAACAACCGAAGCTGTCTCTTGTTTATCGTAGCTCTCGTTTACTCGTACTGTGTGTAAGATTCTACTCGTCCTACAACTTCCACAAGTTGAATACATTATAGAAACTGGCTTCCGGCTACGAGTCTTAACCCGAAGCACGAGCTCATCCTACGAATGCGGGAAATGTATGATTCCCTTTGAAAAACGCCGTACCGAGCTCGATAGCTGCAGTCGCTTAAGTGCGGCCAGTATCCAGTATTCGGGAGATAGTAGGTTCGAACCCCACTGTCGGCAGCCCTGAAAATGGTTTTCCGTGGTTTCCCATTTTCACACCAGGCAAATGCTGGGGCTGTACCTTAATTAAGGCCACGGCCGCTTCCTTTCCACTCCTAGGCCTTTCCTGTCCCATCGTCGCCGTAAGACCTATCTGTGTCGGCGCGACTTAAAACAACTAGCGAAAAGAAATGAAAAACGCCGTAATGGTTATGCAACACTGCTATGCCCGTACTTCCGTGCTCCGACGCCTAGAAGACGGGAGTGGCTCTCCCAGCAAGCCAGTGTTTGTCTTGTCGTCATTCGATACGGAACATTAGTAATCCCGTTCCAAAAGTGAGCAACGCGAAGATAATTTTACAAATAATTTAAGTTCAATTTGGGCAGAGTTTTCCCCATAATTGTGGATCCTCTGACAAATAATTGCGTTGACTATGTTCAGTGCCTGCGATATTTTGCCATATTCACGTACAAATGTAGTTCCACTTCATCTCTCAAAAGAGACATGTGGCAAATCCAGACCTAATATGGTACCCATAGAAGCCAAGGACAATATTTCGAAGGCATGTTTGGTTTGTTTTCTGTGGCCCCGATTTACGAACCTTTGAAACTGTGGAGGGTAAAGACTTCATTAATCCGGCAAACGAGCTGTTCAGACTGGGAGTCATGTACAGAGCTGTAGCTGCTGTGGACATACTACCATTAATGTACAGTTTCGCGTCAATTGCACAACTTTCTTGACTAAGCCAAGGGCGAATTTTTACCTCGAGTAAATGAGGCTATTCGTAAGAAACAGTGCTATCTTACAACAGGTGTTTTATCTGACAGGTACATCTCACCACGTAGATGTCAGTTAGGCCTTTCAGAATAATGTAATTTTCACGGGCGCATTACTGGAAGACAGAGCTAAACCTGGGATATATACTAGAAAGGAATTATAAACCAACATGGCAGGGCTCAATATGCATTAGAATTAACTGATTGATGTAATCTTTATCTCAGAAAAATGGTGCGAATATTAAATCAGCCCTCTCCGATTACAGGAGGTTACCCCGTTCTGCCAATTGCACCAATGTCAAGCGGAGTCTCACTAATGAGGGCATGGGAGTAGGCCTACTTTGGTCGTAATGATACGCGAGCTAGGCCATGTGGCAATTTAGGCATTACTACCTGATATATGTTCTAAAAATTATTTATAATCTCAAACTAGGATGGCGACAATTTTCGGAACATAATTCTGCTATGAAATTCATCAGAGGAGGAAAATGAAAGTCATTACGTGTTGTTCCCCCACTATTTTTGGCGGGATTAATTATGAATACACAATATAAGAGCCTCAGAGTGGACCAGCCGTCATTTATTGTGGAAAAGAAAGGGAGTGTCCATGTTATTCTGTATCAGGTAAAATAGTTTGGTAATTTATTTATGGGAATCTGTTAGAACGACTGACATTCAAACGGTTAATGGCGTTTAAATGCAATATTTCATCATTTCATTACAATTCTGAAAATGGATTCACACAGCCATTTTATCACTTGCACGGAGAGGTATATTTTAATAAACCTCTTTCAACAGGTGTTGTAGTTAATGACGATAATTTTAGGAGTTTGTTATGTCTCTATTCACGAACGTAATGCTGGGTTATATAACAGAGGTTGCCTGATAATCTCTGGAACTCTAGTTCTATAAATACACGTACTTATTTGAATTTAATAGGGTCTAGATATTCATTACTAACCTATTAGATTCCCAGAGTGAGAAAGTGAGGTCAGCCACTGTCAAGCTGGGATTTGAACCACAGATTTACAAATGGTGCCAATTTTGTAGAGGACCATGAAGGAGCTTTAAAATAATGAGACGTATTCCGTGATCGTTCCTAACAGGAGTTAACCAATTCTAATTTTCAAATTGTGGGAGTAATTAAACAGAATCTCAACTGCATAGGTTACTCAACAGTATTAAAAATGAAAAACATGCCAAAAATTTGAAAATCTGGAAGGAAGTTTTAAATTTCAAAATGTTCAATAGGCACATCTTGGCATTGTATTTACCAAACTCTTTTACTTAACGTAACTTTCACATTTAACCAGAGAGAAAAGACGGTGCTCGCAAACAATACACTTATCTAATATGTTCTACTTTACATACATTCATGCCTCATTTCAAATCAATAATTAAAAGGATCTGTGATTAATTTGATATGTAATTTTTACTACAAATTTCTCGAATCCAGGAATTTACGTTTCGACTTTATTCAGTCATCCTCAGCCTATAAATACAAGTATGGAGCCTGTACTTAGGACATGTAACGAAGAAACTTTTTTCTCGAATAAAGTCGAAACGTATCTTCCAGAATTTGAGTAATTTGTGGTGAAAACTGCATCTTGCACTTACCATAATGAGTAAATACCACGAAATCTCTGCTAAAACCATTATAGGTAAATATTTCAAAAGGATTTGGATTAATTGTTGGTTGGTAACACTGGATTAGTGACTTACGCGGTCAGCACCTACGGACTGAACCTCAGTTAAATTTCTCATATTTACAAAAGATAGGACTCATAGATTGAATGGAAAAGTGGTGATCCAGACTCCTGAGAAGAACTGAGAAGCTGCAAGCCATGATTTATTGCGCCTTGATTCGTTTGGAAGAGATTGACGGCTAAAGGTGCCATTACACTGTCAGTACTTCCCTTCTTCCCCCAGAATGCCTAAATATCCACCTTGGAGATGAAAGCTACCTAGTAAAACTTTGTTAATTAACGTGTTTAATTATATCTTCCACACAGACAAAGGGAAATCTTTACTTCAATGTGACATTGCAACAAAGTACATAAAGTAAGAAAAATACAGGGTAGGAGGGGTATTGTGAGGCAGTCAATAATGCATGATTTCCTATGTCGGAACGAGCTGAGTGACGCGAAAAATATACAGTGAAAATTGCTTGGATTTGGAGAAAGAAGGAGAAAAATGGCATCACCGCTTGCAGTACTCCCGTTAGCGAACGTAAGGTAGAAGCAGATAAACCAGACGGACGATATATCATCAGTTATTCTTGGAAACAGGGAGAGATATTACAAAGTGGTTGTGTGTGTAAACATGGAACCTAAATATCAAAACATCAGAGAAACATACACAAGACTGCATGTGGGTGACCGAACTTACCGTACAGAATCTAATAGTGACTGCTACAAGTGCTCACATTTGGCAAGTATACACACTTTACGTCTCCGAATTCAGTTGTGCGGTACTTAGCCAAAAATAACAGGATTATTCGAAATATAATCTGCTCTTAGAAAAGTACGTTCTCGGAGGTCATCCAAAGTATGGACAACAGTTCTGTATACTTTGTTTTCATTTTCCATAAATATCCATTGGATTGAGTTAGGAGTTCTCGACCGCCAGTTGACGGGTCCATGACATCCTATCCACCAATCAGGAAATACGGGATCCAAATGATCGTGCACTACGTGGCTTCAACGCGGTGGCGCATCAACGTGTAGAAACCACATGCAACACCGCATTTGAAGCGACGTAGATCTCCAGCAACTGCGAAAATGTATTTCCGAGGAACTCACGATAAGCCACTCGCAGTAACTGTGCCCAAATCCAGTTGTGACATGCTCGACCCAAGATACCAGCACTCTTCGGAATATCCTCTGCTGCTTGAAAAATAAGTTCCGTAGATCATCCAAAGTATCGACTTGCATTCTGTATGCTGTTGTTGTTTGAGTCATCAGTCCATAGACTGGTTTGATGCAGCTCTCCATGCCACCCTATCCTGTGCTAACCTTTTCATTTCTACGTAACTATTACATCCTACATCTGCTCTAATCTGCTTGTCATATTCACACCTTGGTCCACCCCTACCGTTCTTACCACCTACACTTCCTTCAGGAACCAACTGAACAAGTCCTGTGTGTCTTAAGATGTGTCCTATCATTCTATCTCTTCTTCTCGTCAAATTTAGCCAAATCGATCTCCTCTCACCAATTCGATTCAGTATCTCTTCATTCGTGATTTGATCTATCCATCTCACCTTCAGCATTCTTCTGTAACACTACATTTCAAAAGCCTCTATTCTCTTTCTTTCTGAGCTAGTTATCGTCCATGTTTCACTTCCATACAATGCCACGCTCCACACGAAAGTCTTCAAAAACATCTTTCTAATTCCTATATCAATGTTTGAAGTGAGCAAATTTCTTTTCTTAAGAAAGCTCTTCCTTCCTTGATCTAGTCTGCATTTTATGCCCTCCTTACTTCTGCCATCGTTAGTTATTTTACTACCCAAGTAACAATATTCATCTACTTCCTGTAAGACTTCATTTCCTAATCTAATATTTCCTGCATCACCTGCCTTCGTTCGACTGCACTCCATTACTTTTCTTTTGGACTTATTTATTTTCATCTTGTACTCCTTACCCAAGACATCATCCATACCATTCAACAACTTCTCGAGATCTTCTGCAGTCTCAGATAAAATAACAATATCATCGGCATATCTCAAGGTTTTGATTTCCTCTCCTTGGACTGTGATTCCCTTTCCAAATTCCTCTTTGATTTCCTTTACTGACTGTTCTATATAAACATTGAAAAGGAGGGGACAAACTGCAGCCTTGCCTCACTCCTTTCCGGATTGTTGCTCCTTTTTCAAAGCCCTCGATTCTTATCACTGCAGACTGACTTTTATACAGATTGTAGATAATTCTTCGTTCTCGGTATCTGATCCCAATCATCTTCAGAATCTTAAATAGCTTGGTCCAATCAACATTATCGAATGTCTTTTCTAGATCTACGAATGCCATGTACGTGGGTTTGTCCTTCTTGATTCGATCCTCTAAGATCAGACGTAAAGTCAGGATTGCTTCACGTGTTCGTACATTTCTTCTGAAGCCAAATTGATCTTCACCCAACTCAGCTTCAAATTGTTTTTCCATTCTTCTGTAAATAATACGTGTTAAAATTTTGCAGGCATGAGGTACTAAACTAAAGGTGTGGTAGTTTTCACACCTGTCAGCACCTGCTTTCTTGGAAATAGGTATAACAACATTCTGCCGAAAATCGGATGGGACTTCTCCTGTCTCATACATCTTGCACACTAAATGGAATAACCTTGCCATGCTGGTTTCTCCTAAGGCAGTCAGTAATTCAGAGGGAATATCATCAATTCCAGGTGCCTTGTTCCTATTTAGGTCACTCACAGCTCTGTCAAACTCTGACCTCAAAATTGGGTCTCCCATTTCATCAGCATTAACAACCTCTTCATGTTCCAGAACCAAATTATCTACATCTTTACCTTCATACAACTGTTGGATATGCTCCTGCCATCTTTCTGCTTTGTCTTCTTTCCCTGGAAGTGGCTTTACATCTGAGCTCTTAATATTCATACACATAGATTTCCTTTCTCCAAAGGTTTCCTTGATTTTCCTGTATGCAGCATCTACCTTTCCCAGGACCATACAACCTTCGATATCCTTGCACATCTCTTTTAGCCAATCTTCCGTAGCTACCTTGCACTTTCTAACCACTTGATTCTTTAATCGCCTGTATTCTTTTCTGCCCTCTTCTTTTCTAGCATTCTTGTATTTTCGTCGTTCATCAATCAGGTCTAGTATCTCCTGAGTTATCCACTGATTCTTAGTTGATGTTTTCTTCCTTTGTAACATTTCTTCAGCAGCCCTACTGACTTCATTTTTCATGTCTATCCACTCTTCCTCTATTGTGTTTCCTTCAGCCTTTTCATTTAGCCCTTGTG
Source organism: Anabrus simplex (assembly GCF_040414725.1). Lineage (NCBI taxonomy): Eukaryota > Metazoa > Arthropoda > Insecta > Orthoptera > Tettigoniidae > Anabrus > Anabrus simplex. Next base: position 936,437,476 of record NC_090266.1, read on the forward strand.
CAACATGTTCCTTGAAACAATCCCTCACACTCTTCTCTTTCAACTTGTCTAGGTCCCATCTTTTTTGCATTCTTCCCTTTCTTCAATTTCTTCAACTTCAGATTGCATTTCATGACCAACAAGTTGTGGTCAGATTCCACGTTATCTCCTAGGAAAGTTTTGCAATCCAACACCTGGTTTCTGAATCTCTGCGTAATCAAGTCTATTTGATACCTTCCAGTGTTTCCAGGTCTCGTCCACGTATACAGCCGTCTTTTGTAGTGTTTCAACAAAGTATTTGGAAGGACTAAATTATGATCAGTGCAGAATTCAGCCAGCCGACTTCCTCTTTTGTTCCTTTGTCCCAATCCAAATTCTCCTACTGTGTTACCTTCTCTTCCTTGGCCTACCACTGCATTCCAGTCTCCCATGACAATTAGATTCTCGTCACCTTTTACATTTTGTATTAAATCTTCTATCTCTTCATATATTATTTCGATTTCCTCATCATCCGCTGAACTGGTAGGCATATAGACCTGTACTATTGTGGTGGGCATTGGTTTGGTGTCTTTCACTATGCTGGTCGCTGTAGCTTACCCGCTGCCCTGTTTTATTATTCATTATTAAACCAACTCCTGCATTTTCTCTGTTTGATTTTGTGTTGATAATTCGGTAGTCGACTGACCAAAAATCCTGTTCTTCCCGCCAACGTACTTCACTTATACCAACTAGATCTAACTTAGTGTATCCATCTCCCTTTTCAGATTCTCTAACCTACCACAACGATTCAAACTTCTAACATTCCACGCTCCGACTCGCAGAATGTCAGTATCTATCTTCCTGATGTTCACCCCTTCTCGTGTAGTCCCCACCCGGAGATCCGAATGGGAGACTAGTTTACCTCCGGAATATTTTACCCGGGAGGAAACCATCATCAGTACATCATTCATACAGAGAGAGCTGCATGTCCTCGGGTGGTAATTACGGCTGTATTTTCCCGTTGCTTTCAGCCGTGTAGCAGTATAAACACAGCTAAGCCATGTTGAGTATTATTACAAGGCCGTATCAGTTAAGCGTCTAGAATGCCGCCCTTGCAAATACCGAACGGCTGCTACTCCCCTTTCGATGAACTATTCCTTAGTCTGGTCTCTCAACAGATACCCATCCGATATGGTTGCACCTGCGGCTCGGCTATCTGCTTCATTGGGACTCGCAACCCTCTCCACCGCGGCAAGGTCACATGGTTCGCAGGGGAGGATTCTGTATGCTATGATTTTTATATCTCCAAAGACATGAAAGTATAGTGGATCAAGGCTCGTGATCTCGCCAGTCAATTGACGTGTCCATGTCATCCTGTTCACCAGGAGGAAGTGCCTGATCTAAATGCTCGCGTACTACGTGTTTCACATACGATGGTTCATCATCGTGCGTAATCCGTAAGAGTTGCCGCTTTTGAGGTGTCACGTCCTCCAGCAACAACAGTAGCTTACTTGTGGGCATTTCTTGGTAAGACACACCGGTCAACCGTGCAAGTGAGACGTCTTGTCCATGTAGCAGACCTTTTACAACACCCACCGAGATACCGATTGAAAACCTGTACCGGAAGCTACCGATGATTCCAATTGCAGGCGGTAAGATTTTAATATGGATGGTACTCACACGTCCACAGTTGAAGATCCGGACACCGTGCGTCAGGCCAACTTCCGGTACAGGTAGGTACCCAATGCCGAACGTCTGCGTCGTGGGAGACCTCTACGCGCACGGCCGACTCGCCCGGTAATAATAAAGTGGGAAGAATGTAACAATGACGAAATGGTTATACAATCAAATTAACCAGAGCTATCTAAGTAGAATTCAACTAAAATATTAACCTTAACCTGATCCGAACCAATATGCATCAGGTATTTATGAAAAAGTGGTACGAAGTGACAAGTGTATATGAAAACGCATTTCGTGATATTCCTAACATTATATAGTATAAATTGTGTACCATGAGGTTTCTGTAGAAGGAGTGAGACTCTCATTGTTCTTCTTTCCGCAATGGTATAATGTTAATGACCAGGGATTAATATTTTTACCTGCCTATTTAATTTATGGATCACCGGACTAGATTTACGTCCGGTGTATCCCCGACATTCCCGCGATTTTAAAACTCTATGAAGGGGTCCATTAGGCCTAAAGGAACAGAAGTATGAAAGGAAGTGAGTCATCAAGGATGTGGTTTACTGTAATTTTCCACTTCGACTCCAGACGCATGCCTGTATGGAAACAGACAGTGCATACAGAGTGAAATTATTATAAGTTCAGATCTTTCAAGAGGATATTGGAGAAGCTGAAGATTAATTTCAGTACATTCGAGAAAAATATGACTAATATCTTATAAACTCTCAAGATGCTTTGCCATATCACATGAAGCTCGTAGATAGTTACACTTAACACAAAATTCGGACCAGACTCACGGATATGTAATATATTTGCACCAACGCCATGGTCAATAAACAATAGTCAAAAATGTTTCCGTACCATAACTCACCATTAATTCCTCAATGGAGTTCTATTCATCAATCACTGCAGCGTTAATCTATGATACAACGTTCCCTTGCTCAAATGCATGCTTCTATCCGTGTTGGCGTACCGTCTGTAAGGTCCAGTATGTCCCATTCATTACTGGTCATTCTGCGTAAATTCTGCAGATTACATAATCACTCATAACATTCGTAAAGAGCTTGATTCAGTTTATTTCAGACACATTCCTTGGGGTCCATACACATGGAACAGACTGGTCATAGTAGCATAACGTAGTAAAGTTTTAGCGATAACTGCATGATTGACTCCGGTGTTATCGTCTATTTGATGAAGACTTCTCTATGATGTCGTTCTTGTAGTCTACTGGAGAAAGAATATCATTCCTGTGCAGTCCATTGGATCATTTAGCGTGATTTAAAAGCTCCTAGAAACGTCCGGTGACCATGTGTATTGCCACTCAGAACGTCAAGCAGACACCAAATCGCTGCACACGTCGGGCACAGTGTCTGAGATGTGAACCTCTGCTTCCCTTACCTTACGTCAAGTCTATAATTCTGTTATGTAACCTATTCTTCTCTATTCACCTGACATGACCTCACCACAGAAGCGAATTCATTCCTAACACAGTGTTCATCTCCTTATTGGGAAAGCTCTCCTCCCATTGTTTCCACCCGTTTTAACCGTTCTCCTGCTCACTCATTTTATGTACATTACTTTCAGGTGGTGAATATGATATCGCAAGACACAAGGTATCCTTAGTTTATCCCTACTTAACTGCCGTCAAACAAAGATGGTCTGAAAACAAACCATTGTAAGTATAATTTCGTCCGAGAACTAATTTCCTTCCTAGAGAACACCGATGATGCAAAATGTAATAGTACAGATTTAGCTTTGCGACACCTTGGTTCGATTTATCGTACTATGTTACCATTGTGGGAGAATATCCAAGTGTTCACCTAAGATGTTACATCAAAATACACTCCTAATCCATTGAATACTTCGAAATTCTGTTTTCACATTCTGAAATGGTATTAAAGTCTCATAAAAATTTGCACTGCAGCTTGCTCTTATAATTTGTTTTACATTGAACTGACACAGATAAGTCTTACGGCAACGATGGGATAGGAAAGGGCTAGGAGTGAGAAGGAAGCGACTGTGACCTTAAGTTAGATAAAATCCCGGCGTATACCTGGAGAATAAGCTAAAAGCCACTTAAAACTACTTCGAGAATGGCTGAGGTGGGAATCGACACCCCTCCACTCAGTTGACCACCCGAGGTTGAGTGGACCCCATTCCAGTCCTCGTACCACATTTCAATTTTCGTGGCACAGCCTAGAATCGAACCCGGCCTCGGGGGGTGCACTGCCTTTTTTTTCCTGTGAGATTACTGTTAATGGAGATATCGACTCCACCTTCGCTTTTATAGAACTATAGTAATTTCTGACACTAGCAGAAAAGTTCGTACTATTATGTCTTCAGACAAGTAATGAATTCATACATAGGGCAATTATTCTCTGAAGTATAAATAATTTTTCTAGTGAGTGAGGGCGTATCAGACGGCGTTCTGTGGCACAAGCGATTTCTTTGGTGTGAAGTCAGCCTCACAACTAAAGCGCCGTACACACATGGGAACCTGGTTCGCCGATCTCGTTACGGTGAACCAAGTTTGTGAGCGTCGTTCTGTATACACAGTAAAGGGAAATGCCAACAACGACTGGTCCATAAAGGCATTTTCCCTATCAATGCGGTCGAGATGAGTCTTGTTTCTTAAATAAATCTGTCTCCTATTATCTACAGTACTTATCACTTTCTAAGGCATACTATCAAGTAAACCACAACACTTAAGTAAAAATCAATATTGCTTAAATTTTTGTTATTTTATTGAGTGTTATTGCATAGTTCGGGTTAACTGTATTCACATGCTGCTATAATAACATCAGAATTGTCAATGAACAGTGAAAAGAAAAACATTTCTCGAGAGTTTCTTACTTGAGTTTCATGTTGAATTCCTTCGTTCACTGGTTCCTCTACACCTTGAAAAGTTGATGTTGAAGTGATCATGATCGTCGATGAACGATGTGATGACATAGTATCACAATCGTGGTTTATAGACGATTCTCTTCGAAATCTCTGCTCCAGTGACTCAATTCTGTTTTTGAGAAACTTAGAGTCAACCCCAAGAATGGGGCCGTGAGTCATGAGCCGAATGTTAATCAAAGCTTGGTCATCCTTTTTACTGTCTCTGTACTCTCCACTTTTCACTTTCCATCAAGGCCGATACTGCCGATAGGTTTCAATAAAATCGTTCAGAAAAGAAGGGTTCATAAATTTAGCACTATCAGACATTTTATCAGCGAGTGGAAAAGGGAAACAAAACAGTTTTAACCAAACAACTGTAAAGTGAGTCTTTTCGAGCTGTAGAGCGAACGTCTCCACTGACAAAATGGCGAACAAGGTTAGTGTCCCCTATACACAGGCGAACGCTCTGAGCCTAGGTGGTGAACCAAACAGATATTTTCCAACCCGATGGAAGACCAAGTTCGTCACAAACTTCCTTAATTAAACCTCCACACACAGGCATAAAACGGCGAACTTGGTTCGTGCGAACCGAGATCGGCGAACCAGGTTACCGAGTGTGTAGGGCGCTTTATATTCTGCAGTTCGTACAAGCATGCCTCTTAAATACAACGTGATGAATCCTTGAGTTCGTAACGTGTTTATAATAGGAAAAATAAAGACGATACAGGGAAGTTCATGTTTTTAAAAGAAATAACGTAACAGCGTTGGTTGCAAAGAAACCTCGCAGAAGCTTTATTGACACTGTTTTCAGAATACAGTACATGTGAAGTGAACAATGAAAATAGCACAGCACAACTGAACAGCTCTCTTTAGAAAACCAAATGAATGTCCGAGTTATACTTCATTGTAATGATCGAAGTGGACTGGGAACGGGAACGTTACAGTATCGTGTATTTAACTCATATGACAATGGTGGGATTCTGACTTTAGAAATGTTGTAAGGCCACGATCGCTACCATGCCAATATTAAAACTTTCACACCCAAAACTTTAACCATGTCAGTTCAACGTTAAACCACCTGCAAAATAATGAAAGGAAAGGGGAAATGTGTGATTGAGTGACTCGTTTTCGGAAAAAGGAAGTTGAAATGTAATAAACCATTGCTCAAATAAAGAAATATCCTTGTATTTTATACAGGGAGTCGTACACTTCGTTCACTTACTGATAGATTTGAACTTATTCCAAATTCTCTCTGCGTACACAGTTTTCTTTCCAACTCTGCCTCATATTGCAAGCCGTCCACTTCATGACCGTATCGATGAGTACAATCAACAAATTAATGTAAAAACTCCCTAATCGATACTTTATTTTTACCTTGGGAAAAATTAAAAATGCATTAGCACACACAGAACATGTTTAGACCACTTAGTGGTCATCTTCAGTTGTATTAAGATAGCTTCGATGAAAACATTTGGACAGTAAGCACATTAAACTTGTTGATTGGTTAACTCTGGCTCAGTCATTTACAAACACATACATTCGTACGCATCTGGCCCTGAAAGGTACGTTTGTGAAGATATTTACCAATTTGCCCATAAATCTAATGGTTTTCTATTTTATTCTTGAGATGATCTACAAGTACCTACACGATATTGTGTTGGATTTTACAGATTCCGACCCAATTAGCACATTCCACTTCACTCATATTATCTTCACGCTATTGTTTTCCTCTTCTTCGTCTGGATCACCATTTGTTTCTTCTTCTTATCCTTAATCTTCTTCCTCTTAATATTATAAACGTTCCTGAAAATATAGTTTGATGTCATTAGTTGTTACTGCTTAATGAACTCACGTCGAGCCATCCAGGAACAATCTTATGTACAGCTAAACGTACTGCATAAGCAAATTTGAGTGATCAAATACTGTGTTAGTTGTTGATAATTTCAAATATAAAAAAGTGCGGTTATCAGCCGTGTTGAGACATGCAACTGGTATGCTTTACACGTAGGGCAAATTTCCTGTAACTATGTTTACGAATGTAATTATTTAGGAAAGTGCTGGAATAGGTGCCTCGAAACATGAATGATATGACATCTCTATATTAATCTGAAATGAATGATGTGGATCAGTGCACTAAGTGTGACTCTTAGAATAACCGTAGTTCACTCATCAAGTTTTCCAGTTCTGAGAATGGAACGTATCTTAATACAGTACTCTATGAATGTAATGAATTCAGTGGTCACAATATATTGACAGTAAATGTATATTACCTACACATTAGATTATAAAATGAACGATAACGCTGGTTTGAAGGTAAATGATCAGCTTCGAGCTTTGAACACCAAATGAAACGTATAAATCATTTTTAACTTATTAGTCAATTATACCATCATTTGAACGTCATTGTTTCTATGTGATAAGAAAAATATTAATCAGCTTTCATGAACAATAATTAACGGTAACTACAATGACGACTATGAAGATGGCGACAATAATGATCTCTGTTCATAGGGACGAAACTTCGAGATCGACGACCTCAGACAGGAAATTGCCTGAGTGATTTCGGAAAGGAATAATGCTACGTTAAAAGCAGTTCATAGCTGTCTCCATTAATTTGGAACTTTCTGACATGACCCACATACTAATGGTATTAATTGCTGTCCGTTTGTTAATGTTCAAGGAATTTGAAGGCTCTACTTTAGGTTACTGATGAATGTTCCTAGTATTCTTGAGCAATACAGAGAAAACGTCTGTGTAATGTCCGTCCTCATCCCCTACCCAGCAACAGACGAAAAATATATAGCTTTTTCTTGATTTTGTAAGTTGCTACGCTGACTAAAGACCGACCGGAATGTAGATGTCAAGGTAAAAAAGTACCACAAACCGCGAGCGAATATCGGACCTTCTATTCTGGAGACCAACTTTTCATCCAGCAGGCTGCAATGGATGTACGTGAACACAGGTATCAGTCTGAATGTAGGAAAAAAATGGCAATATTTCAATATTACAACATTTTAACTCGGATGTACAGCAATATTTAGAGAACCAGCCTATGACGTCAGTGCTGCCTGCTGCAGACCGGGGAACAATTTCCTCGCACCAAGTGAGGCTGCTTCCGGACGATGATTGCGGAATTATCTCAGCCGGGGGAGCGCCTGCATGAGCCTGCAGTGGATTTGATGAGCCATTTTTTAACCTTTCATCGCTCATAATGTAGATACCAAAGCGTATCTTGATTAATGTGCTTAATACCTATCTTCTTATGAATGTTTAAGCTATGAATACTTTTCAATTGCTTGACGTTTTTAATGTTTAAGTAATTTGAAGGCTCTAATTTATATTACTGGTAGATTAGAGGGGCGACACTAAATCTGTCTTTTTGTTTATATCAATATAGCAAGTGCTAGGGGCGAAGGGAAACAGCAGACCTCGAAAGTCCTACCTGACAGTACTGCATTTGGAAGGAAGAAAAGTCTCCTAGCCTTGTAGTGTACTATTATACAATGCTACGGGACTAGTTCACTGCTATTGCAAGTGTTTTTGCCAGCCTATCTGAGTTCGAGAAAGAAGTGAAGGGAATATTGAATGTGATATTTAGATTCCATAACGAGCGCATATTTTAGATAAAGCAAACTCGTATCCTCAACCTGAGGCGGTGCAGCTCTTTTCAGGCACATCCCCAGTGAAGGCGAGCTGCACGAACCACTTCAACCACATACCAGCACTCCTGCTATTCTTAAATTTCTGGCAGTACCATACTGGGAATCGAACCCGGGCCCACGAGAACGGCAGCTAACAGTGCTAAGCGTTTTGCTACGGAAGCGGATAATTTTAGATGAACATCGAAATTTGTAAATAAAAACAGTCAAAACGAACATCAAAATTGACAGTAACGCAGTTGAAAAAGTTAAATATTTCTATTCTTGGGGAGCGTGATCACAGAGGATAAGGGATGTATGGTGAAATTGCAGGGAAAAATTGTTCGTGAAATATTTGTTCCTAAGTAAGATTTATATTCTAACAAGTTAGTTTATCAGTCCGCCTCTGTGATGTAGTGGTTACTGTGATTACCTGCCACCCCCGGAGGCCCGAGTTCGATTCCAGGCTCTCCCACGAAATTTGAGAAGTGGTACGAGGGTTAGAACGCGGTTTACTCAGCCCCGAGAGGTCAGCTGACTGGAGGGGTTCGATTCCCACTCAGCCATCTTCGAAGTGGTTTTCCGTGGTTTCCCACTTCTCCTCCGGGCAAATAGCGGGATGGTACCTAACTTAAAGGCCACGGTCGCCTTCTTTCCTCTTCCTTGTATATTCTTTCCGATCTTCCCATTCCCCACAAGACACCTGTTCAGCATAGCAGGTGAGGCCTCCTGGGCGAGGTACTCGTCGTTCTTTCCAGTCGTACCCCGACCCAAAGTCTCACGCTAGGGGACATTGCCCTTGAGGCAGTAGAGGTGGAATCCCTCGCTAAGTCCGAGGGAAAAACCAACCCTGCAGGGAAAATGGATAAAGAAAGAAAAAAGAAAGAAATGGACAAAAGAGTGTATATCACCTTGGATACCAAGAAAGCTTTCGAAAAGTCATTCATGTGGAGCACTGTACTGTACGAAAGTAAAACTTGCAACAGAGCTGAATTTAACAGCGTATGATTAAATCCTATTGCTCGGGTACCGAATATTTGTGGTGTTCTTAACAGCGCCATTGTTCGCTCATAACACACCGTAAGTTCCTTCTCGATGATGACATGTGGTTTACTTTCCACAGCCCTTGCCGCCTGAGCTCAAAGTGACAAATTCGATCCCGGCTCAGTCCGGGGGTACTTGAAATGCTAAAATGCTCAAGCCTCGAGTAGGTAGATTTGCTGACACGTAAAGGAACTCTTGCAGGACGAACTTTCGGCACCTCAGTGTCTCTGAAAAACCGTAAAATGTAATCAGTGAGACATAAAACTAGTTTCACACATATCTGCCTGTTATGGGTAACGCCGGTCTGTAATGCATAAACAAATTTTTTCCAATGAAGTCTGTTTGACAGTTTTCTCTATCCCACTTCATTTTACGGGCCAAAATTTGAAATTAGACGTGTTTTAGTGTTTCCAATTTTTTTACAACTTTGATCTCATCAGGCTTTATTCTTATATACTCTTTCAAAGTAGAAAACAAATGGAATTATCATGGATTTATTCTATTAACCGTTCTCCCTAGGCTGTAAACCATACTCCTATAATCTTGTAAGACACTCAGGAAATTAAGTTGAACAGGGTTTAAGGCAATATAATTTAAGCTATAATTTAAGGCAATATAATTTATGTTATCGTTGGTCATCCTTTAACGCGATCGACTATGAAGGCATACACCACAGCTGAAAGTTTTCGTGACTTGTCTACTCCAAAGAACATTTATGCTAGCAATAAGAATTGCAGGATGAACAAGCTTAACTCATAAATTATAAATTGAATGTTCTTGTTGTTTGTTGCCGTGGAGGTTTTATCACATCCTGGTAAACAGCTTGGTGAACCCAATGTGCGGAATGTGTCACCGATATTTCATGCTAGTGTAATGCTTATACTGATGTCAGTAATTAATTGGGACTAGGAGTGGAAAGGACGCAGCCGTAGTTTACATGTCAGGCAACGCCATAGCTAATTTGAAAGGCACGTCCTGACTTTTGTTAAAATCATATAAGCGGTAATCATGGTCCAAATAGGTTTATTTTCGTTATAATTTTAGTTGTAATTTAATTAGTTATACATCATTTATTCATTTCTTATTCAATTGCTTAATTTATACTACTTATTACTTACTGTTTTGCCGGGCTGTGGGGCTCAGACGGTTAAGGCGCTGGCCTTCTGACCCCAGTTTGGCAAATCCGATCCTGGCTCAGTCCGGTGGTATTTGAAGGTGCTCAAATACGTCAACCTTGTGTCGGTAGATATACTGGCACGTAAAAGAACTCCTGTGGGACTAAATTCCGGCACCTCGGCGCCTCAGAAAACCGTAAAAGTAGTTAGTGGGACGCAAAGCCAACAACATTATTATAAATTACTCATTCACACTGCCGTATGCGGAATTTTAAAAAAATATTTAGCAGATAAAACTCAATATTCATATCTTGGCATTTTATATGAATATGAATAAATTATTCTCTTAATAATTTCAGTTAAAATATGCTCTTAATTCAGGTATGTACACATATGAAGAGGATGCCCGGTCAATGCAGTAATTGCGTATTCTTTTTACCCGGAAGGGCGTTAGCTCGATTCCCGCTCAGGAATTCGAAAAGTTTAAGAAACGAGATTCTACTTCACGTTTCACTCAGCTTACAGGAAAAATGAGTACAAGGTTAATTCATGGGGGCAAAAGCTGCCGGGCGTAGAGATAACTGCTCTAAACCTTCAATTGCCCAGGATACGGATAGTGAAAGCCTTTACCTTCCATCCCTTAAGGGCTTTTATGACCTGTATGGAGATGACTTTGCTTTGCTCTTTTTACATTCGGTGGTTGGTGGGTTCGAATCCCATTGCTGGCAGTCCTAGTAAGCTTTTTTTTTAGTGGTTTACAGTTTTCACACCAGGAAAATTCTGATACCAGGGCCACTACATTTCCAATCCGAGCCCTTTCAACCCTTGCGTCGTCGAAGCCCTCCATATTTTACCGTACCGTTAAATCACGAGAAAGAATATAATAAAAAAGCATCGTGTGAATGTGTTACTGAATATTTACCTCCTGTACGGTGGAAGCTTCTATTGTGAAATTCATGGACACAGGGCGTTCCTGTAGTCAAAATTCGCTTAATACTCACTAAAATATTTAAGAAGTGGAAGTACACATTTCTGTAGCTACGATCTGATCGAACCTGCCAAGTTTGCGTCAGAATGCCAGTGCCTCAACCGTCTGAGCCACAAAACTCGGCCGAGTATCCTTTTCAAGGCTAAATCTGAGTTATCTAGATCACTGTAAGTAAAGAAAGGAAGTAAAAGGGTCTTGTTTCTCTTCGTCTTTTCTTGGATGTGAAGAGAATATCCTAGATCGCAAAGGTGGCTCATTACGTTTAACGGAATGCATTAGAACAGAATTATAAGAGAATTATTTTTTCTGTAATGAATATTGATAAATCTCTTGACAAACCTCACTAAGTGCTGGAATTAAACTCTGGCTTCTAACATTGTGCTTTTCAACTTTTCTTCTTAGCTCGGGCCAAACGAGTGGGAAGATGTTATCCTATAACCTCTTCAGTTCTTAGCTACAGGAATGTGTTTACCTTCAGTTATTAATTATTTGGTAAGTGTGTGAGTGGACGAATAGTCCCACTCACTGCTCTGCGTATCCTAACGTCACCTAACTGCCAGGAGAAGTTCATCAGCATGGGAACCTGTTGACGGACTCTTGACAACATCTTCAAAACAGTGGCTTCGCAGCCTTATCTGCTCAATTTTGCGGGAACGAATGCTGACACATCCGGCATTTAAGAGTGCTTTAATGCGGCAGACTCATGTCGAGCATGATGATGACGACGATGATGATAATAATAATAATAACAACAATAATATAAGGAGCGATCAGATAGTTTCCATTCGACGACCGTACAGTCCTGAATAGGGATGCCAGTCAGGTAAAATCGCCGTGAGCATTGAGACACTCATCCCACCGACGCAGCAGGTTGAAGATCCTCGTGTGGTAAAACACCGTATCCCACTGCGTGGAGAAGTCCGCAAGCGCCTGCTGCACATCCTCGTCCGACCGGAAGCGTCAAAACTTCAAGGCCTTTTTGAGGGGACCGAAGGCCTGGTAATCGCATGGGGATAGATCAGCCCGCGTGGCAATCGACATGATCTGCATTGCCTACGACATGGTATTAATTTCTAAGAAGAAAAGAGATAACAGGGAAGAGTGGGAAAGGTACTACAGGAGTACCTGCATGTCTGCACGTTAGACGCGTTACCAGGCGAGGTTTGTTTTGGTAAGATAGTGTAATGTTTTACTTCATAAGAACACTGAAATGTCATAGGGTTACTGATTTATTCTTACAAAGAATCATCTTCTGCTACAACAGCATCAAACATCACCATGACTACTATACTATTACTTTCATGGAGTCCATATTAAGTAGATAGCAAGAGTATGTTAACGTCCATGGAGGCTCAAACTCCTTAGCTGTGTAGCGAACAGGTACGGTCAGTTAGATAATTCTCCACACTCCCCACCTTGAGCCGTATCACGGTTGCTCAACTCCAATGGATGTACCAGTTGAATGGGTCTTCGAAATACTCTCCCCTCTTTGTCAGTCAGCTCACAGGACCTGATCTTCCCATCTCGTCCCATGATGAGTTTGGAGATTCTAGCTATCTTCCAAATTTGCCTTGGTAGTTTATCGTCGCTTAGTAGCGCCAGATCTCCATGTTGAAGAAGTGGACGATTCTGGTTCCGTTGCTGAACTTCATGGAAACGATTTAGATCCAATAGATACTCGTTCCTCCACTGCTTCCAAAATGTGTTCAGTGCAGACAGTTTTTCTATCCACATCTGATTCATTTCTTCCTTTGTTTTGTTACTATCTTCAACATTGGTCTTTCTGTCTGGTAGCCTTGTTGTGTTATCACCAATAAGAAAATGTGCTGGTGTCAGCGCACGATGCTGAGGATCGTTTTCCACATACGTCAAGGGTCTACTGTTGATTGTTGCTTCAATTCCGACGAGAACTGTGTAAATTTCTTCATCATCGAACCGCCTGCTTCCTAAGGCTTTCTTCAAACAGCTTTTCACTGTCTGTACCATTCTCTCCCAGAATCCTCCCCACCAAGCAGCGCGTTCGACTATATATTGCCAATGAATATTTTTACCATTCAAAAAATGCACAATGTCTTCTGTTTTCAGATTTTCCCATAATGTGCTAAGTTCTCTTTCAGCTTTCTTAAATGTTCGTGCGTTATCTGACCAAATTGTTCGACATAAACCTCTTCGTCCAATAAATCGCTGTAAGGCGTGAATGAATTTCTCCGTACTCATATCTGTCACAAGCTCCAAGTGTACAGCGCGTGTGACAGCGCATGTGAACAATGCAATGTATCTTTTCCGTAATATGCCTCCATTCTTGGAATATAACGGACCTGCGAAGTCCACACCAGTGGTCTCAAATGGTCTGCTAGGAGTTACGCGTTCTGCCGGAAGAGGGGGTTCAACTTCCGAAGCTGCCTTTGCTTTAAGTTTTTTGCACGGTAAGCACTGTCTAATGATTTTCTTGATGATCTGTCGTCCTCGAAGTATCTAAAAGTCTGTCCTTAAAATACTCAACAAAATTCGAGTTCCTACATGGAATTGGGTTTTATGTTCCTCTTCTACTAACAGTTTTGTGAAATGGTGGTCACCATTTAAAATAATGGGATGTTGCTCGTTTTCATCTAAACCGGCAAATTGTAAACGTCCACCAACTCTAAGAATGCCATGTTTGATGAATGGAGAAAAGTTTCTAGTTTTGGACTGCTTGGGTAGTTCTGACCTTTTCTGTAGTGCTTCTATTTCTTCTGGGAACGATTCTCTCTGTGAATGTTTAATCCAAAACAGCTTTGCAGCTTTCGTCTAATTGTAGTGGGCCTAACGTTTTTTCTTGACAGCGTGTATTTCGTGTAAATCGCCAAATCCATGCTGTAATCCTGAGAACTTTGGTTAATCTGCTATATCTTGTAATATCGAAAATCGCTTCTGTCTGTTTAGCTGCGGTAGCATGGGAAACTGTTTTCTTTCGTTCTATTCCTGTTTTATCAAGTTCTGTTTGTGATATTTCAACTGATTTCGGCCAATACTCTTCTGGTTTTATAAGCCAGTCTGGACCATGCCACCATGAGTTACTTTCACGCAGTTGATTTGCTGTTAGCCCTCGTGTTATATGATCTGCAGGGTTTTCCTTGCCGGGGCAATGACGCCACTGTGTTGGGTGTGACCTTCGATGAATTTCATGTATTCTGTTCGAGACGAACACGTTCCATTCCGACGCGTTTCCTCTTATCCAGTGTAATACAATGGTTGAATCGGTCCAAAATTGGACGTGGTGTAATTCCAAGTGTAGTTCACGTTTGACATACTCCGAAAGACGAACTGCTATGATAGCTCCCATGAGTTCTAGTCGTGGTAAGGATATTTTCTGAACTGGTGCGAGTCGATTTTTGGCTGTGATTAATTCGATCCTGACATGTTCGTTTATGGTCGTCTTGATGTAAACTGCTGCGCCATATATTCGTTCGCTGGCATCACTGAAAATGTGCAGTTCTCTGGTCTGGTCTTGCTTGATCCAAGATCCTATCCATCGTGGAATTTTAACTGTGTGTACGCTTTTTAAACCTTCTAGCCAGTGGTTCCACTTCTGAACTAAATCATGTGGCAAAAGCTCATCCCAGTCGAGGTTTCTCAGCCAAGTTTCTTGGAAAATAATCTTTCCTGTAATTGTTGCTGGTGATAGGAGGCCTAATGGATCGTAGATTCTTGCTGCAGTCTTCAGAACAACTCTTTTAGTACAGGGCATGAGTGCTGCTGTACTTACGGTATTCTCGAACGAGAAGTAGAATTCATCTGTATCCGTATCAGTTGGAATGCCTAAAATAGATGTATTTTGGCGGACCACTTCTTTCGTTTCTCGCCACACGTGGTTCATTGTTATTGAGTTTGATAACCATTTGGAAAGTGGAATGCTGATCTCATTGAAACAATTTTTCATCTCTGTATAAATGTCTATCAATTCTTCATCCGTGTATCCGCCTGCTGCTAGATCGTCAACATACACGTTGTCTTCTAGAATTCTTAATGCGTTTGGATATTTGTCTTTCATCACCGTTGCTAGTTGTCTTAAAGTTGCTGCCAGCAAATACGGGCTGCATGTCAACCCAAATGGGAGTCGACAGAAACGGTATATTGTGGTCTCATTGGTTCTCAGCCACCCTTCTTCTGAACGAATCATTTTAAACCAGAAAAAACGAGTGGAATCTCTGTCTTTCTCATTCAGAATCAACTGTAAAAAGCTCTGATTCCCGTCTGCTGCAATGTATTTGTTGAACGTTCGTAACCGAAGTAAGGTTGCTGTTGAATCTGGATTCAGATTGGGGCCAGATTCTAAGTTGCTGTTCAAAGACAATTCGCCTTTCTCATGTGAAGAAGCGTCAAATACGATCCTCACTTTGGTTGTTTCATGATCATCTCAAATTACTGCATGATGTGGCATGAAGAATGTTTTGCCTGTTTGTGATTCCTCACTACAGAATTCAACTTGTTCGTTCTCAATGTGTTTCTGCATTGCTTGTACATAGCGTTCTTCGTATTTCTTATCTCTTGCAAATCGCTTCTTCAAACTATCGAAACGCTTTAATGCAATATTCCTGTTGTCATGTAGATTAGGTTCATCCTTTTTCCAAGGTAGGAATACTGTGCACCGTCTTTCAGTTATCGCAAATTGTTCATTGGTTGTTGTCAAGATCTTCTGTTCCTTGGCTGTGAATTTGCGAGTTTCATCATCCCTGATTCCGATGCTCTCTAGCTCCCAGAATCTCCTCAATAGGTTGTCTGTTTCTGAGTGAATGAAGTATGAATTTGTTTCTTTTATCGAAATCCCAGTGCGACTTCCAAATAGAATCCAACCAAAAATACTTCTGCGAATGGTGAGTGAGTCTGATAAGCGGATGATGTCATCTTGGAAGATACGTTCATGGTAATCAGCGCCAACTAATATTCCAATAGAGATGTTCTTCGATATTTCATCAGCATCTGCAAATTTTAAACTGCTGAATTGTTGCCTAATATCCATTGGAACTGGTCTCAGAGCTTGAAAAGTATGTGTAGCTTCTAAAGCTTCTATGTTGATTGCAGTTCCCGTGGCTGCTCCTGTAAGTTGAAATCGTACTCGGTTGCGTATTGTTGCTTTACCGTGATGTTCAAGCGTTGAAATAATTAAGGACTCTTTTCCAATGTTTTCCAAGTTTAGTTTATCTGTTAGATCTTTGACGATATAACTGCGTTCACTTCCGGCATCAAGTAGTATTTTTGTCATATGCTGATTGCCGTTGCGATCAGAAATCCATACTAAAGCTGTGTTCAAAAACATCTCATGCAATTGTGTATTCCTTGTCTCTGTAGTATGGACGGCTGTAACAGTTGTTTCTTTCGTAGGTGACTCCCCTGTGGTTACTGCCGTTATTGTATCCAAGGATGACTTGCAAATGGATTTATGATGTCCTGTGTTATTACAGACTCGACATTTCTGATCTTTCTTTCTACAGTCTTTCATTTTGTGGTTTTTGCCTAAACAGATGAAGCATCGTCCATCTTTCTTTAATTTTTCTGATCTGGCTGCAACTGAGACTATTTTATGGCATTCGTTACTCCAGTGGCCTCTTCTATCGCAAAAGGCGCATGTGATTGGGTTTGTTTTTATTTCATCGCTGTACGTTAGTTTAGGTGGATTATTTTGCTGTTCAGTATGCTTACTCTTTTTTATTTCTTTCTTGTATTGACTGGTGTGTAGATTCATTGTTGTAGAGAACTGTTCTCCTAAACTGTCACTGAACTCGTTCAACTTCTCTGATTTTTCTTTGCTGAGTACCCATTTGTCCAGGAAATTCATCAGGGCATCCAAGTTACCATCATCGCCCTGCGTAGTGTACCAGGCGAATTTTGTTTCATCTGGAAAGGCACGTAAAATATCTGCAGATAAAAAGGAACCAAGCATGCAGGCATCAAACCGAAATCCTTTAAGAGCTGCAATATTCATCTGGCAACTGTTATATATGCTTCTCAACTCGGTAGTAGTTGGATCTGAATGTTTTCTCAAGGTACGGAAGAAATCGATATGTTCCTGTTGCTGTAATTTAATGTTGTCGAAGCGTTCCTTCAGCTTCTGAAGTGCGATCTTGTAATTTTCCTCTGACATTTTCAGCCCACTGATGAGATGTCTGGCTTCTCCTTCTACCAAGTTCCATAGATACAGATGTTTGTCAACTGGCGTAATTGCCGAATTATTATGAATTGCTGATTCAAATTGCTGATAAAATCTTGGCCAGTCTGAAAAGGTGCCCATGAAAGGTTTAATTTCAAGCTTAGGTAAGCGTGGTCTCACGATTGCAGACTGAAGAATAGTTGTGTCATTTTTTGCGTTTGATTGCTGCTGGGGAAACCTAATTTCTTTGATCTTCTTGTTTGCTATTGCAATTAGTTTTCGGCCTTCTATTTAACGGTTTTCACACTCTTCTGCATCCCGTTCGTTCGCATCGTCTTCCTGCAACGCCTGTATCCGTTTCTGAATTTCGTTCAAATAGTAGTTCGTGTAATCTTTGCGCTAATATTTCCATTTCGATGTCATCATATCCATCTTCGATCGCTGTTCGTAGTCTTTGAACGAGTCTAGTTTCCGACGATCTGGTTGCTGTTCGAATGCGTCTTTCAGTCTGTAAAATGTTTGCATTTGAAACTGTAAACTGAGCAGTAGCTGCGTTAATATTCGTATTCTCCATGTTTCCCTGAACTGAATTATGCACGAATACCGTTAACGAAAAAAACACACACTACGTACATGGACATTACCGTATTTCTGTCTTTAACCTATATCTGTACTGTAATTGGTATTTCACTGCAACCTGAAGTTACACTGCATTCGTAAACAGTCCGGGTTTCCGTATTATGTTTTTACGACAGTTAAATCTTAAGTGTTGGTTATAGTACTGATCCTGTCAACAGAGGCTTTACACACTTGTAATATTCACTGTTTTTGCGACGCACTTTGAAACGTACAAATGATGTTTCGTAACACTTCAAATGAGTCTGTTCGTAATGTATATAATTACGTATATTCCTTCAAATGTATATCCGTTGCTTAAGAAATTGAATGTAAGTAGAGATCTTACTTGGGTTAGCTGGTTTCTTGTTGATACGGCGATGTTGCGTGATGCTGCTTACCGTTGTCTGTCCGCGTCTTTCTAGCCGCTGATCGTTCCATAAACGGGTTTCGGCACCATTATGTAATGTTTTACTTCATAAGAACACTGAAATGTCATAGGGTTACTGATTTATTCTTACAAAGAATCATCTTCTGCTACAACAGCATCAAACATCACCATGACTACTATACTATTACTTTCATGGAGTCCATATTAAGTAGATAGCAAGAGTATGTTAACGTCCATGGAGGCTCAAACTCCTTAGCTGTGTAGCGAACAGGTACGGTCAGTTAGATAATTCTCCACAGATAGTGTTAAGGCGTGGTATTAAGGGTCAGGGAAAACCACATAGGCAGAAAAGAGAAAGATCCCACATATAAAACCCGACAAATTTTGATATCACATGCAAGGATGTGGTTTCTGGATAGGTCCAGGTGTTTGTGTTAATTGAGAAGAGGTATCATGCACCAGCCATGAACCGTAATCTCACCATTCCAATTGTCAGGGGATCAGTCCATCTGGGCACTGCCGGTTGTGGAGCCGTGCGTCAAGTACCACTAGGGCCCGCCTCACAGCGCCACCTCCTTGGGGTCCCTCGTACCCAGTTTCCGATCCCGGAGAATGAGGCCAAGCCCGCCAGGGCGGGGGCCTCCTGGATGGGGGTGGGTCATGTCTTCGGGCCTCCTTCCTCTCTGCCCGCGCCATGGCCCGGTAAACAGGGCAACTGCGATGAGAGGCCGGGTGGCCCCCCGCCCAGTTGGCGCATACCGGCGCCTCTTTAAGTGCTGTGCAGGCCGTGTAGTGGTGATCACCCCCTCAACGGTTGCACCTCACTACGAACCCATACCTCTCCTGCCGGTGGCCCCACCTCAAACAGCGGAAACACTGTAAGAGCTGCTGAGAGGGACATTTCAATCTCACCTGATTGCCACTACCCACTGAGATTCTCTCCTGATTGGCTCCTCGGTCGGCTGCTGTCCTGGGAGCAGTCCTGGGTTGCGGCTTGGCGGCCCGCTCCTGGTGGGCCTGCGTCTTCCTCTTTCTCCTGGTCCGGGGGCTGCGTCTTATTCGCGGGGTTCTATTCTCGGCAGGGGAAGAGGCCTCATACTGGTGGCCCTCCTCCCGGTCTGGCGACCCCTGGGTCGCGAGTGGCCCCGCTGCATCGCCGTCTTCTCCCTCCTCCTGTCTGGCGGCGATGGTGTCTGTCGGTGCTGTAACCCGAATGCGTTCCCTCTCCTGTGGGGCGCACATCGATCTCTGCAGCTCGACAGACACGCTGGCAGGCTGGTCCTGGATAGCAGCCTCCGAACGCCAAGGGGCGTCCTCCTCCACTGCTGTGCTGCCGTCTGCCGTCAGTGACGCTTTCTTGGATTGCGCTCGGGTTACAGGCCCTTCCTGGTAGGCCTGGGCCTGCGTCCAATTCGCCTTGGCAGGGCATCGACATTCCTGGTTGGCGGCCTTGTTGGTCTGCGTGTACTTCGTGAAGTACAGCAATCCAACTGGGGTCACACCGGCGCGGCGCTCTGGAGTTCCGCCGTCGTCCTCGGTCCTCGGCTTCGTCTGGATGGCTGCCTCTTAGCTGCCTATTTCGTCCAGCTGCTCCCTGAGTGCTGGTAGCCGCACCACCTGGAAGTGTTGAGACGCCAGTTTCTCGTAGACGCGGAGGCGGCTAGGGTCCTTAGGGCGGCTGACGACCGCCCAGCCAGGGATCACCTCGCCAATGTGATGGAAGATCGGGTCCTCTCCGAGGAACTCCGCAATCGCTGTCAGGAGGTCGATTATGAAAATCATCTCCCTGTAGGTGTGTTTCCCCCACTGGTTGTACACCATCAGCGCCGGGAGTCTCGGGTCCGGGGCGGGCTCCAAGCACAGCCTCGCTTGGAGTTTCTCCGTGGCTGCTCTTTTGTCGTAGTCGGCCGGCCTCGCTGGAATGGTTAGCTGCTCCATCCTGGTCCACCAGTAATAACACTCTTGAAAGAGAAAGCGAGCACTGAGAAGTGCTGCAACTGAAAGTGTATCCCTTTGCCTATACGTCTGTGCTTGTATATCCCCATCGGAGTCACGCTACGCTGCATGCCCGCTGCCGCATCACCCTCAAACGGAAAATTTTTGATCACGCCTTATAAAATAATAATAATAATAATAAAAAATTGTATGACTTTATATATTATGTTAGAATTTTATTTAATGATCATATGGTTATTGTTACTATTACTGTTACTCACTCTCAATGGACTGTTCAGTAATTGAATCTGTACAAACTCCATGGATTTAAGTGGTATTCTTACAAAACTGTGTGATAACGATCATTGCTCCCGTTAAATAGTGGTTAGGAGAGTTGTATTAGAGTAGACAGCTGACGCCGAGCGTTATGCTCGTGTTGCTACTACCAAATTGAGTTATCTTCAAGTTAATATTCCGAACGCCTTGCTAATATTGTTACGTTGTCGTAGTAGTGTGGTCTTGACAGTTGACTGCAACTTGTGTTTGTCGTTTCAATTTGCCTGCCTGTCCACCGTTCTGAATACACCTAGGATGCTATTGCAGAGAAGTTGATTTATGAAGGCTTTGGGATTGAATCAGTTTTGTAAGACTTACTCTATATATAATTTACATGTATAAGAGCATCGTTATTAATGGTAGAAGGGTAACCTTGTTGTAGCAGACTTAGCCATCGTTAATGAAATGATGGTATACATGAGAAAGTAACGGGTCAAGTATTTGGGGATGTTGTCATAATGTGTATATCATCTGGTTGTAAATCCGGTAAGGCATTCATAAATTTATATGTGAGTAGAATGAGAAGTAATCAGTTTATATTAAATTTCGTGCGAATTCATATTCATATATATAGAGCCTTTATTTTAATGTTGTGCAAGATAGACGGGATACAAGTCGAAAAGTAACCTCAACCATTTCAGCCGCGATAGCGGAGTTATCTGCAGATTCAGATCAACCACTGCTTGGGATAATATAATGTTTATATTTGAAATTGATAAATGGACGCACCTTATTGGCTTCGAAAATAGGTCAGTGCCGTTGTCATCGCTCCACTGTTAAGGCGCTCATTCTGGAAGTGTAGTTTCTGAAATTTGTATTTAGTACAATATTGCTCAGAAAGTGACGTTTGCTTTAGAACAATGTGTTTTCATTGTGGAGTGCTATGCGATGTATTTATCGTTCATCGAATGACAATTTCAACGCATTGACAAGCATTCTGGCTTCAACAACCCTCGCATAAAGGAGATTAGCAGACATTCAGCCAGTTATATCAGGCATCTAACAGGATGAGATTCGTCGTGTATCTGCAAACCTGTTTACGAGGTACCAAACGTGTTGGGAACTCAGGTACATTCATTTGAGTGTCTCCTTTAATACCAGGTAAGTTTTAATTCCCTTAGATTAACCAAAAAGGGTTTCCTTTAACTATTATTTGACCCTGAGTAGCGCGCAGACACGGCGCACATTTTACCAACCGGTGGACGAGCGCCAATGTAACTTGCCATTGCATGAGCGGCGCTACTACATAGTTATAAAATAAAGACCCCGTATTAATAAAATCTGCTGTGTGTAGCCTAACATCATCCAAGTACCAGGAGAAGTTCACCAGCATGGGAATCTGTGGAGTGACGCGGCCTATTACACACCTCCACTGTGATGACAATTGGATGATAAGGAGAACAGCAGGAATGAGAAATGAGGTAATCGACATTATAAGTTGTCCTGTAGATATGTCACTCAGGTTTTTTGTGAGTCACCGAGATTTTAATTCTGGATGTAAAAGCAACAATCTTATGTCTATATGGTAAAGTTCCGCAAGGATCCACCTACTCGCACGCAGTGAATATTTGATGATGATGATGATGTTGCTTGTTGTTTAAAGGGGCAAAAAATCGAAGGTCAGCGGCCCCCAATGAATATTTAAACAAATCCCTATCATTTTAGGAATGAATACAATTCTCTGATCAGCATATTCAAGAAATAAAAACTGCGGTTAGTTATGTTCCTGTGTCCATGTTCTATGGAACTGGAACTTAGGAGGTCAATGTTTCACGGACGTGCGAGCTACCAATGCTCTTGACAAAAGACTAATGCATTTCGGTGGATGAGCACTTGCGTGCATAGAGGGGAGGGTGAATAAAGAGGGAGTGTGTTGAACTAGGAAGTACACATTCATATCTGTCAACTTCCATAATTTTTTTCTCGTACTGTTTCACATGAAGATCATGAAATATTTTTGACTATCAGTTCTATGCACTTATGAGTAAAGGACTGTCTCATAACTAATGTTGTTGTTGGATCATTGTAGAACGCATAGTTGTAATGTTACAGTGAACACATATTTCTTGAATACATGAATGAAGTAATAAAAGTATATCCTTTGATGCCATAATTTCATAGATTTAAATTTTAAGGTAAGAGTTATCTGTCAGTTTTACTGTATCTTTTTTCTTAACTTCGTGTGCAATACACTTTTTCATATTCGGTGACATGATGAATGAGTGTCTTTGTACAGTTTATAAACATAGAAGGAGGTTTTGAAGAACAATGCATGTTTTTAATTATAACACATTAATGTTCAAGTAAACTAAGGTCAGTTAATTGCAATAATAATAATAATAATAATAATAATAATAATAATAATAATAATAATAATAATAATAATAATAATAATAATAATAGGCTAATAATACAGGCTTTACGTCCCCACTAGCTACTTTTACGGTTTTCGGAGGCGTCGAGGTGCCGGAATGTAGTCCCGCAGGAGTACTTTTACGTGCCAGTAAATCTACCGACATGAGGCTGACGTATTTGAGCACCTTAAAATACCACAGGTCTGAGCCAGGATCGAACTTGCCAAGTTGGTGTCAGAAGGCCAGCACCTCAACCGTCTGAGCCACTCAGCCCGGGGTAGTTAATTACAAAAGTGTTGCTCGATACATTCAAACTAAGCAATACTCAACAGTAATATCTATAAGAGTTCAGCTACTTGTCCTACTGTGCCACTAACCTGTTAGTGGTCGTACTGTCGAAGGTGATGTTTGTTTCGCGGGATAATGTGGTTACTACGTAGTTCCTTGGATCGGCTAAGGTAATCGTGTCTATTTACCGATTCCTCTTTTAAATTTCATAAAGTACCACTACTCAGAATGTATACAAGAGGTTACTTACACTGACTGACAGAGCAAATGCAACACCAAGAAGGAGTGGTTCGAAAGGGATGAAAGTTGGGGAAAAAGCAGAGACGGCACGAACGAATAATTGATGTTTATTTCAAACCGATATGCAGGTTACACAATGCGCACGGCATCAACTCAGTAGGATGTAGGACCACCGCGAGCGGCGATGCACGCAGAAACACGTCGAGGTACAGAGTCAGTAAGAGTGCGGATGGTGTCCTGAGGGATGGTTCTCCATTCTCTGTCAACCATTTGCCACAGTTGGTCGTCCGTACGAGGCTGGGGCAGAGTTTGCAAACGGCGTCCAATGAGATCCCACACGTGTTCGATTGGTGAGAGATCCGGAGAGTACGCTGGCCACGGAAGCATCTGTACACCTCGTAGAGCCTGTTGGGAGATGCGAGCAGTGTGTGGGCGGGCATTATCCTGCTGAAACAGAGCATTGGGCAGCCCCTGAAGGTACGGGAGTGCCACCGGCCGCAGCACATGCTGCACGTAGCGGTGGGCATTTAACGTGCCTTGAATACGCACTAGAGGTGACGTGGAATCATACGCAATAGCGCCCCAAACCATGATGCCGCGTTGTCTAGCGGTAGGGCGCTCCACAGTTACTGCCGGATTTGACCTTTCTCCACGCCGACGCCACACTCGTCTGCGGTGACTATCACTGACAGAACAGAAGCGTGACTCATCGGAGAACACGACGTTCCGCCATTCCCTCATCCAAGTCGCTCTAGCCCGGCACCATGCCAGGCGTGCACGTCTATGCTGTGGAGTCAATGGTAGTCTTCTGAGCGGACGCCGGGAGTGCAGGCCTCCTTCAACCAATCGACGGGAAATTGTTCTGGTCGATATTGGAACAGCCAGGGTGTCTTGCACATGCTGAAGAATGGCGGTTGACGTGGCGTGCGGGGCTGCCACCGCTTGGCGGCGGATGCGCCGATCCTCGCGTGCTGACGTCACTCGGGCTGCGCTTGAACCCCTCGCACGTGCCACATGTCCCTGCGCCAACCATCTTCGCCACAGGCGCTGCACCGTGGACACATCCCTATGGGTATCGGCTGCGATTTGACGAAGCGACCAACCTGCCCTTCTCAGCCCGATCACCATACCCCTCGTAAAGTCGTCTGTCAGCTGGAAATGCCTCCGTTGACGGCGGCCTGGCATTCTTAGCTATACACGTGTCCTGTGGCACACGACAACACGTTCTACAATGACTGTCGGCTGAGAAATCACGGTACGAAGTGGGCCATTCGCCAACGCCGTGTCCCATTTATCGTTCGCTACGTGCGCAGCACAGCGGCGCATTTCACATCATGAACATACCTCAGTGACGTCAGTCTACCCTGCAATTGGCATAAAGTTCTGACCACTCCTTCTTGGTGTTGCATTTGCTCTGTCAGTGAGTGTATTTCCTTTCACTTGAAATTCTGTCGTATATCCTATATCACCCTAGTCTCACGAGGTAAAGAGGTGATTATGACCTACTCTCTGAAAGGTATTAAGGAGATGTAGGGAATGACATGCCTCGACGAAGATAGGATGGGATAGTCATAGGATTGGGATGGTAGTGACCTTGGCCTTAATTATGGTACATCCCTAGCATTTCACTGGTGTGAAAATGGGCAACCACGGAAAACCACTTTCAGGGCTGTCGACGGTGGGATTAGAACCCGACATCTCCCGAATGCAAGCTCACAGCTACGCGAACCAAATCGCATGGCCAACTCCCTCTGTCCGTCAGTATTTGCTTGCATTAAACAGAGTATGGTACTATTACTTATTTGCGTCCATTGTATTGCAGACTATGACTGTTAAGGATTCTTCAATTCCTTCTTCAGTGCATTTGCTGTAGCCTAAGTTAGCTATGACACAGGTGACATTTTCGCATGAGACAGACACCAATATCAGGTGATATTTTCGAGGGCATTTCACATAATGCATGTTTCAATAATTTGTATAAAATGCCAACGACATCTAATGAACAACTGTTTTCAATTGTCTGAACTTGAAATACTGTCTCTAGAATGAAATAAAACTCTGACTGCGAGTCATACGATCACCTTCCATCTACTGCACTCATTGCCTCTGCCTCTTTTTTCTCTGATACTACTGTGATAAATTGTCTAGTTGTCGGATGCTTCATCTGACGAGTTTGAGACATTGTGCTCGACAGCCCTAAGTACATAAGGCGTGGGAAGTCTGGTAAATCCGTTAAGCCAATCAGGGAGGTAGAGCACGGTAGAACTTTTAAAATAGAATAAGTCTTATCAGTTAACTGTTTGTCTGTCTCACAAATATCTACTTTCGCACTTAGTGCATCCTCTCTTTAAGAAAATAAGAGATGAAACTGGACAAATAACTAGATCTAAGAGAAACCGTAGTCTAAGTGATTAAAAGGCTCTATGAGATTAAATCAAGAACATTTTAAAATATCTGAATGTGAATCGTTGGCGGGTGAATGAAGGTATCTAAAAAGGTAATAAATAATGTTTTCTAACGCTGCTCACCAGTGATTTAATATATCGATGATAGCGTTCAATTAAAATAAATTGATACATTCCGAACGCTTATTTCATGTACCCAACTTGTTTCGAAATATGTTGATCAACTGAACATTCTATGCAATGGTGAGGTGAGGCGTAAGTTATATAACACATGCTCACCTTTCATGATTATCGAAGAAATCGTCGTTGCCGGGACAAAACCTCGTATGTGATAATATTTTTGGAATAATACTGACCCGCAGCACATACATTATGAAGCGCGAATATGCCTTGAAAATATTCACACAATATTGCACATTAGATGACAGGACCTTACCGGCGAAAGTTCTAAGCTAAAATATTTCACATAGGAGGTTTCGTCCCGTCAGTGGCGATATATTGATCGGAATTATACAAGTCCTAAGGATTATTCAATGCGTTCTGATGCTATTAATTCAGTAGGATAGCGATACAGGGACGCATCCACACGTACTTTCAGTTGTCATCAACGTGGTTTACAAGATTCTCTGACCTTCTCGTATTAGACGTATATGGTGCATTATAGTTCGACGCATGATGCATCGTATCAAATGTTTTAGTAGTGTTGTACCTAAGTAGAATAATATAACCAAGCACAAAACGTACGGAACAATATATTCCAGGATGATGTTTGTCACTCCACCAAGCGTGTATTGATGCTCGAAGTGATTCCTGATATTATATTGATGTGATGTGTAAGAATTGATATTTTGAAATTTCGGCTTGTATTGAGGTTTATATTTACTGAAACCCGACTGCTTCATGTGTAGATGTGATATTGAGTAAACAGAAAGAAGTGTTCAATATGTTAAAAGCTAGTCTCCCAGTAAGTCATCTTAATTTAATTTCACTGACTAAGAGCTAAACAGTGACGATACCAAGTCTTGTCAATCGCAAAACAGCCAGCGTTTCGCCCCAGTGTGGCAGCGGGATCAGCAATTGCAATGCCACACCTCCTCAAGTCAGTAGCTGGCCAGTATGCTGTCGAGACACTACTGGAAGCCTGCTTCAGTGACAATCCACCAGGAGAGGCCTTTATAGGATTTCATAATAAAATTAAGTGCCCTGTAGAAAAAAAATTCACTGACTGACAATCAAAGGATTGAATATATTTCAGCATCTGAACTGTAAAGTAGGGTGCCTCCGTGGCTCAGGCGGCAAGGCACCGGCCTCTCACGGCTTGGTTGCGTGGTTCAAATCCCGGTCACTCCATGTGAGATTTGTGCTGGTCAAAGCGGAGATGGGGTAGGTTTTTCTCCGGGCACTTCGATTTTGCCTGGAATGTTTCATTCCTGCAACATCTGTCAGTCATTAATCATTGCCCCAGAGGAGTGCAACAGACTTTGGCAGCCTGCACAAATTCCATCCTCACCACCAGATGGGAGATTTATTCATTCTAATCCTCACCCGGTAGAATAACTGGAAACAGGCTGCGAAATTTCATTTTCAACTGTAAAGTAACCAGTATTCCGTCATAGTATGCCAGTGGGTCGCTTTATTGCGCTTTAAAGGAGGTGAGAATTGATGTCTCCTCGCTAAGATCCTGACGCGAAACGTTAAGTTATTTTTCCCTGAGAAGCCTAAATACTTTACAGTGTTCAAGCCATACATATAAAAAGTCTACTGATATCGAAACAACTTCAAAAAGTTGTACCACTAAAATAATGCTCTCACTTTCTTACGAACGTATTACTGTACACTGTTGGTACAATGTCTCTTTATATAATTTGAAATTAGTAACATTTACTTTCCTGTGATGGGAATACTTGGTTATTCACAACCTACACTATGACAGAGAATATATTCAATATATTCAATGTATTTAGTTAGATGATATTCTTATCTGTACACATACTGCTGAGAAATAATTTAGTGCTTCAAAGGAAGTTTGGTCCCTATCTAAATGAAATGAGCTTGGTTTCTCTAAAAAAAGGTTCATTTTCAACGTAAGATCGGGATGAATTTATTAATAGAATGTTTCACGCTATCGAAGAGAAGTATCATTGTCTGAATAGTATTCTACCGGGGGAGTTGGCCTTCCGGTTACGAGGGTGCAGCTGTGAGCTCGCATCCGGGAGAAAGTTGGTTCGAACCGCACTGTCGGCAGCACTGAAGATGGTTTTCCGTGATTTCCCATTTTCATACCAGGCAAATGCTGGGGCTGTACCTTAATTAAGGCCACGGCCGCTTCCTTCCCACTCCTAGGCCCTTCCTGTCCCACCGTCCCCATAAAACCTATCTGTGTCGGTGCGACGTAAAGCAAATAGCAAAAACAAATGAATAGTTTTCTTACCATCACTACAGCAAACACCCTTCCAGAATAACTTTCCACAGACGACTTTAGGTTCATAAATGTATCTTCTACGTACCTGTACCCACATTGTCCCATAACAATTCTAATTATTTGCAATCAGGACTTTGGAATGTTCGCGGGATATCTTTCAGCACCCTATTCTTCATATCAGTTGCGATGAGCCTCAAACAGTGTCCATATCTGTAACTGAGAGTACCTTATTATAAAGTGAAAACGTTTCCTAATAGATTAATCATGATGGTGTTATGTGATACTGAACAATATTTTAGTAGTATTTCTGATCCATGTGCCTTCAATATTCACAATATATTCAGCTTTGTTTCCAGGCGAGCATTCGCAAACCATAAGAGACACCCTATCAGATTTAACATTTGACGGAATACTCTACTGGGAGATCTTATCTCCTTTACATCTGTGTATTTACTTTCTTTTCCTGGTACCAAGGAGCTCAGATTTGTATTCATTTTTTGAAGTATACTTTTGTCCAGCGTTGACGTTGTCCTCACAAAGCATTCTTTTTGTTTTGATGTTAGGCTTCAGCAAAGTTTTCTCGTCACATCAGACCAGCCTTTTTTCTATTGTTACAAACACCACTGTACTGTTATTAATTTCCAGTAGTTCTACACTTGTGGTATGGCATTTTACTGTTAATGCCAATGCAGTTGTCATCATCTATCGTAGTTTTGAGAGTCTGTCCTGATCGAGGTAGTTCTTGGTTGCTACCTGTGTAAGTGTGTGTAGAGTAAGAACTCATTGCACTTCCCCAGTGCAAACGTAACATCTATGTCGATAGCGAGCTGTTTACGTGAAACGTGCCCCAGTCCTGACAGCATATTTGGCTATACTTCCAGAGAAATTTAACACGAAATATTTTTGAAGATGAGACGGTAATCCCTATATCAACAATGTTAATTTATTAACATCTTTGCTTCTTTTCATACAGAACTGAGTTAAGAAACTATCAATGTTAATTAAGTGATATTATCGTCGCCAAAAGGCCTATCTGTGTCGGTGCGGCGTAAAGCCACTTACAAGAAACGTTAAGTGATATTTATATAGACCGTTCATCCGAATGAATGTAGTAGGGCTATACAATCAGAAGACACGTATGGATGTTTTCCTGTGGTCCAGATTTAAAACAGTGCCGGTAAGTTTATATAACGTAGAATATACAAATGTAATCCCCATGATGAGTTTAACGAAACATAACTCACTTATCTAATGATTAGTTTTGAAGTGTGGATGCAACTACTATCATTACTAGTACTCTGATGTTAAAGTTGACCAGATACTCGTACAAGAAGACGACTAGTACAATGTTTGGAACCAAGTAGTCCTTTCTGTAGTGACAATCTGGAGGAGTAAGGTATTTGTCGAGGGCGCCGTGATTTGGAGTACCACCGTGAATAAGTTTTTGTTGGAACAATAGTTAGGAATATGTTGATCGTGTAACGATGTGCGCCTGAAGTCATCAACCGACTATGACATTATGCCAGTAGAAGTTTGACATTTAGTGCTTAATTGGTTTTCAAACTTGGAAACGCACAAGTTTACAGTTGTAGAGAGTTACTGTTCTGACTTGCTGGTCTTAGCTCTTACAAACAAATCTGAGTACGGGATTGCGGGAGAAGGGCACATCGATTCTCGCTCCAAGTCTGAGGAGAGTAGGAGATGAGGAGCAGTTATAACACCCAAAGAAGAAACTTCTTGAAACTTAGCTTTTTAGTTTCCAAAATGTATGGAAGCTTTCAGATTGACATATTTGCTAGAGCAAAGAGTCCACATGCCATCAAGATGTAAAAGGGATGCATCACACAAGATATTACAGTACTTTATATATAAATTTCTTGAAGAAGTGTCACAAGGGAAATTGGGACACAGATTTGAACACTACTGAGACTATATATACACGTATATATATATATTGAGTTATCTGGCTCCTCAGCTGAATTGTCAGCGTTGAGTCCTTCGGTAAAGAGAGCTCTGAATTTGAATCCCAGTTGAGTCGGGGATTTTAAAATTTAATTACGTGTGGTTAATTCCTCTAACTGAGGGACTGGGTGTTTTTGTCCCAATACACTACTCTTCACACTCACACACAACACACCACACTACGAATCCACACAGAAACACGCCATCCTAAATTCATCCCACCACATAGGGTTGGCGTCAGGAAGGTTATCCGTCCGTGAAACAAGGTTAAATCCACATATGCCACAGTTATCACTAGCAACCCCATCCGAATGTGGGGAAAAATTAGTAGAACTATAATATACATGTTGAATACTTGAAACTTTAATGTCCTACATCACATAAAGTCGCGAGGGGCCGATGACCTTCGATGTTAGGCCCTTTTAAAGAAGCATCATCATCATCATCAGGATACAGTCGCATAAATGATCAGAATGTAGAGGATACCCCTTGGGACAGAATTTTTATATAATTCTAAGGAGAAAATTAAACTTAATTACTACGTATTTCCGACCAATTTATTGATGCCAGTCGAAATTTGTTGTGAAGATGTAATGTTTTAATGTTACATTATTTTATAATATTTTCCACGTAGGTCTACGCGGATAACTGAGAAGCTTTAACACAGACAACTGAATTATTGTTAGTCTAGTATTGTCAGAATTAATGATCTATGGATTCCATTTGGTTTATAACGTCCCTCAAAATTTATTTCAAGTGTTCCTTAAGTAAATATTTTAATTACATTCAAGTTAATGTTTCAAGGATGTAGGCAAAATTCACTTTTCTGATTACAAAGTCATGATTGAATGTTACTTTCGAATAAATTAGTACGCATGGCATTTATTAATCGTTGTTAAAATTATGTCATATCTAAGAGCGAAAGCGTATACAGTACACTGAACTATAAGCTGCAGTTATTGGAAGTTATTTACTGAAAATTAAATATTTTTTTCGCAGAATATAATTATTTGGGGCATTACAGGATTAATATCAGTTGCAACTAAAACTTTCAGCGACTGATACCACGAAATAAAAAATTGAATTTACAAACAAAATACCTTTAGTCCCCTTCAAAGTGCTCTCTATTTGCCACAATATACTTCCTGGCAACGTGTGGACAGTTGCTGGAAAATCGCAGGGAAGGCATCTTTTGGAATCGTTTGAAGCACTGATGTCACACGTCTTTGGATGTCCGGTATGACAGCACACTGCGTGCTTTTCAGGATTTCCCTGAGGCGGGGAAACAGAAAGATGTGTGCAGGTGCCAGATCCGAGAAGTACGGTGGATGCTCGAGAACAGTTACGCAAGTTCCGCTCACGGATCGCAGTTTATGGACTGGCGTTGTCGTGGAGGAGACTCTACTTTCTATCCCGTACATCTCTGGCCGAACACGCCGGTTACGTTGCACGAACGTTTCAAAATGTTCTCTTCAAATGCGGCGTTGACAGTTTGAATCTCCGGTAAAAATTCCTGGTGGATCATGCCATTGCTGTCAGAATAAAAAGACGATCAGCACTGTCGTGATACTGGAATGTTGGTGGCTTCTCTTTTTGGAATGTGGGGAATCCGGTGAACATCGTGCCATTGATTGTCACTTGGTCTGGGGATGGAAATGATAGCACCAGCTCTCTTCGCCTGTGGTGATTTTAAGGAAATATGGATCTTGGTCGCACGTGTCAATGAAATCTCCAGCAATTACCATCCTTATTGCCTTCTGCTCGTCAGTCAACGTGCACAGCACAGGTGCAGAACAGGTCTTCCGCTGTGTTCACACTGTACATGCTAATTCCTATTTCCTCTGATATCCTTCTCAGAGACATTCGCCGATATTGTGCCATCATCTGTCGCACTTGCTCGACGTTTTCTGCACTTCTGCTCGTCGACGGTCGACCCAGACGTGGCGCATCACCGAGAGCTTCCTGTTCAGATCAAAAGTGTTTGAATCACCAACAAACATATTTTATGCTTCCGGCTTCTGTTTCTTACACTTGCACCAACACCGCACGGGTCCACGTCGCTATTTTCTCCAATTTGTAACAAAACTTGATATTTATGCGTTACTCCATTGCACTATGACACAACAGTTCACACGCACTACGTTTGACGGCCCACAGCGGACTAACCTGCTGCAGCTTCTTGTGTTCAACGCTACGTGGCGCTTCTTGAGATGTCTCTCTATTCAAGTGTGTATGCACGCAGTGTTACAACACGTTGCCATTGCGATATCGGTCCACTCACCGTACGTTTCAGGCACACCTGGTATATTTCTTTAACGGAAGTCGTGAGCTTTATTCTTTAATTCTATACTCTTGCTACTTTTGATTTTTTTGCCAGTTCTAGAATCTCTTTCCAAATAAAATTATTAATGTTTCTGAATTTATAAATTCAATGACTGTCACGTTTCTCTCTACTGGCGATTATAGTCATGTAAATCTCAAGAATGCAGCTTCAATTCATTACGCCTTGTGTACTATATTCTCACCATTCAATCTTTCGTTCTAATATGATTAATATTCGTACTAACTTACATTATTATTATTATACTATACTGATCATTCTCAAAAATAGTTATTTACATAGAATCAAGATTTAAAGTTTAAATTGTTCATTGAAGATAATTTGTCAGTTGTCAAATGTCTCCGTATCGTCTACATCTTGGCTAATCCATGTGTGTCTAAATACTCTAAGTTCCCCCAATGACAAAAGATGTTCATAGCGAACTAATTATCTACAGTTGACAGATATTGTGCAGGGCACGTAGCCCTAGTGGAGCGTAATGAAGTATTTTACTATCATTCGATATACTGGAAAAAATCCAAAGAAAAGCAGCTCGATTTGTTCTGGGCGATTTCCGACAAAAGAGTAGCGTTGCAAAAATATTGCAAAGTTTGGGCTTGGAAGAATTGGGAGAAAGGAGACGAGCTGCTCGACTAAGTGGTATGTTCCGAACAGTCAGTGGAGAGATGGCGTGGGAGGTTGAAGATTACAATTATCCACACTATAGTTATCATTCATAATTAGTATAAATGAAGCCAGTGACACCAGCTATAGGATTTCGTGACAACTGGCAATATCTAACAATATGTAACTCAGATTGCAATATACTATATAAGGTGTTGAACCCGCAATCATTGTTTCTGTAGATATTCGTTTATTGGTATATTTTACATGTAGAAAATTAGGAAATTAGATGGTGTATTAAAATGTGAGCTCTATGACTAAGTGATGCATTAGCCATTTTTGTGAAATATACAAGGAATACAGGATTTGTGTCCGTCATTTTAATTTATTAAACCAGAATATCAGTATTTATGTGAATGGACGAGTCAGAAAAAACTCATCAAATATTGCCATTAATATCAGTCTTTTATTTATGTGCTATAATTTTCACGCATGTTTCCTTACAATTTACAATAATTCCTCTAACTCTCATTAATCAATGAACAAGATGCGGATTTATAAATTTGCTTATTTACTTTTCGTCATGGCCTTATCATCCATTTTAAATGAATTATTCTGTAATAATAATAATAATAATAATAATAATAATAATAATAATAATAATAATAATAATAATAATAATAATAATAATAATAATAATAATAATAATAATAATAATAATAATAATAATATTGCAGGTTGATTCCATCATGCTATCAAGTTAAAAGTATTGGAGACATCGATCTATGTCGGTGTCGTGGTTACAACTGAAGTAGTGAGCTTCAGAGGTTGCTGAAGATGTTCGCGAGCTGTGCCTGTTTTTGGTCCGCGAGTGGTATTTTATTTCTCTCAAACCCTCCGTACAAGTCCGGCGAGCCTCCCGATCCGCCACCTGGGACGCGACCGTTAGGGGAAGAGACTCAGACATTGAGAAATAAGAAAGGAAAATTTTACGAAAAATGTTTGGCCCAGTTTGTATAGATGGAATATGGAGAAAAATATCATCACACGAGATATATTGTCATTCTGAAAAAAATTCTCACACTTTTCGGAAAAGACGATTGAAATTTTATGGACACATTATCAGAAAACTGTAAACACCATCAGGCTAACTAAAAGAATTCTCAACCTTGCCCTTTCATTAAAAACCAAGAACAGCTGGCTTCGTGAAACTGAAACAGATCTCCAGGAAATCAGCATCTCAGAAGACATTGTACAAGACAGATGTAAATTCAGAACAAAAATTGACAATCACCACTTTGAAGACAAATCCAACACCAGAGCTACTATAGCTTGGACAGAAGAACGAAGGAAGAAGCTCACCGAGAGGATGAAGAGATTTTGGGAGGAAAAGAAGGCCAACACATCAGCTAAGCAAGTTCAACCGTGCTCCTGAGTAGGGCATAACGATGTATAATAAAATATAATAAAAAATAATAATTGCACCGAGAGGTACACCTCAACGCTGCGCATTCAAAATTAGCGCCTAAATGAACTCGTCTATTGGTGGAACAGTGAAACTGAAACTACACCAACTTGGAACTTTAATCAGAAGATGTCACCACTAAAATATTGAGTAATTTTGTTATTGTGAAGTTTCATAAAGTGACTGAAATTCTCCTAGTTTTGTTTGCTATACATCAAGAAGTTTGGACATTTCTCCACAGGTGACACTACCAAAAACTATGATCATGCACCCTGGTGCAAATTGAAAGAACTTATATTTTAGAGAAGTGTTGTATTTCTAGGTTTTTGTAACTGATTGATGTTCATTTATTTTTGGGTTGGCAATATTTCCTTTTCCTTTCCGCCAGTTTTGAATCTGGCCATTGAAAAATTTCTGTAATACATTTTCAACCTATCACAGGCTTCTTGTTCGATTCTGAGTGTTACTTTTGAACTCAACCAATTAAATTGAGAGGGTGTGGCTGGTTTAGTCTTGAATGATCTCGAACCTTCCCTGAGGGTTTATAAACTGCGACGTTTCACGTTACTTGACCAATTGATCGTCATCTTTCCGAGTGTGTGTGTTAAGCAGGAGGCGGGCGGCCTCTTTCGCAGCTAGAACATCTACAAGGTAATGGCCACATAACTTCATATTTTATTGCTACCTCCACAGTTTAATCCGAGGGAAAGGTCCGAATCTTTAGTTATGTAACAAACTTCCTAAATGGTAAATGTTCTTCCGGCTAATGTAAAAATTTCATAAAATCTCTAACTGTAAATCGGGGATAGAGAGTGAATTACCCTCTCGAGCTCCCCTTCATCTTGGTTTGAGGTGACTACGTTTTATAACTGTTTTTCATTCTGTAAAGTGGTAAAGTAATTTCTCTACGAGTCACCTCAGTAGTTTGGGAATAGCCCCTGTTTCATCGGCCTAGAGCCCTCTAGGTTTTTAGGTTTTCATTGTCTTGGAGCGCAGTTATGCCTCCATTACTTTTGGGTTAGGGCCAGTTATTTAACCTGTTCTTTTACATGAAGGCCCAGTATATTGGGTATTAAATACCCCTGTATAAAATCATTTTTCAAATTGTAAGTTGATCAGGTTGCCATGTTATAATAAAAGGATAAACATTATATGTAGAGCTATAAAATCCAAAATCTTTTCAACCCTAATATGTTCAGCATTGTTACTAAAATGGGAGCCGCCTCCTTCCATTTTTGGTTGTTACTAGTTGGTCCGATTAAAGTTTTAAACTCATTGTGAAGGGTGTTGATCAGGTTGCCTTGAGTAGGCTTTGAAAACTGAGAGCCTGTTAGCTCTTTTTCAAAGATTTTGTAAGATTAACGAGTGCCTCTAGAAGGCTAGAAATTGTATTTTGGGAGCAAGTGCTCCATGAATTAGGGGATTTCTGCCCTTGAATAAATTTGTGCTCTTTTGTAAATTCGAGCTGGGAGCTCAGAAATTGTAAAGCGAGGGGCTTGAAGCCCAGGATCTGTAAAGTTCATTAGTCTTGTATTTTTCTTGACTTATTTTAAGATTGTCATTGTACCTGGTGTTTCATTGTTTTTCCTAAATTTGAAAATTATCTTTCATCATGTCTGGCCCTCGTGAAGTCCTCCATTCCGGGTACTTGCGTAAAGAGGAATTAATTTATGAGATCTTCATTAGAAATGTTCGATCTGGAGGCACGGTTGCGGCAGATACTGCCAAACTTAAGGAATCCCTAGAATTAGAAATTAGTATCCAAATTTTGGGAGAGAAGGAAATTGATGAGGCTCTCTCCACTATCACTGATAATACCACTGAGCTAGCATCTATAGTAAGTTCTTTGAGGTGAGTGACCCATCTCCTAATCAACTTAAAAGAGTGCAGGCTAGACTGTTCCATTTTTATCATAGGGTTATGGACCTATTGTCTCTCAAATTGAAAGAAGATCATGCTTAGGAGGCTAGTAACCTTGTTGAACACCTTTCTGAAATGTCAAATAAGTTAGTCAATTGTTGTCTGGGGCAGCTGCTCCCAAAACCGACCAAGCCCCTGCGATAAACATTGTAAGCGAGGAGGATTCTTCCACGGGTGTAGAAAGTAGAAAATCTGTGGCAACTCAACAAACATCAGCCCCATTGGAAACACAGTCTGGTCATCCCAAACAAATTCCAACTTTCTTCTTGAATAATGCTGTATCGGAAGCTTCTCAACCCCCTAGGCCATCACCAATAATATCACCCTGTTTTAGCAGTCTGCCCCATCCACTGGCTATGTTGCTTAGGGGAATTTCTAAATTTTCAGTAAACTCCACCAAGGATGTGATTTCATTTTAAGATTTTTAGATGAATTTCAGGATCAAGCACTAGTGTTTTCTCTCCCTCACTCACAAATTTTTCATATCATGTATCCATATACAGTAGGCGTACTCTCGGACAAAATAGTTAAGGCTATAGCTGATTAACCATACATAGAAGATTTCCATGCTCATCTTCTGGAAAATTTCATTCCGGCAACGGCAATGTCATCTTTAATACAGACGTACTATTTCAGAGTGCAACGTCTGGACGAAAATCTGGCGGATTACATCCAAGGTATCAAATTTTATACCCGAGTGTTCGCCCTACATTTTTCGGAACACCAAATAGTGCAAACTATTTTTGAAGGTATCTCACCATCGTATAGATCCTATTTATGTTTTGAGGCTCGTCCCCAAACCTTGGCAGAATTAGAGGCTATGGCTGTCTCAGCCGAAGGAGTGCGGTATGCCGATACCTTAATAGTCGCTAAGGAGCCCCCTCCGTCTTCTAATAATTTACGGCCTTGACCTCGCCGAACTTTCACCACCCGTAAGTGCTACGCTTGTGGGTCTACGGAACATCTACGTAACAAGTGCCCAGTGATCAAATCCAGTGGGACAAAGAATGGTGCAAGGTCATCTCAAGGATGTTTCAAATGTGATTCGTTTACCCACCTCACTAAAAATTGCCCTAATACCAATAGCACTACCTCCTGCTCAACTTCTGGTGCAACCTCCGCGAACTCCAATAATGGAAAATGACTAGTGTTATCGGGTGAGTCGGTTTGTTCATCTTCCCAAGGCTCATCCCCTGTTAAACCCAGCGAAAGCTCGGGTAAGTATATGGGTTCTTCTAACCCGTCATTTGAATGCCAAAAAGAATGCCTCAGAATTGCGGCGGAGACCCGCGCACTTGTACCTTTCCTCAAAATTGAGTTGAACTATGAACCGGTCACGGCTCTATTAGACTCTGGGAGTGTTTGTTCTCTAATTTCGGCTGAATGGTATTCCAAATTAAAGACCGTTTGTAAATTTTCTGATTATTGTTCTTCTTTGGTACAATGCGTTTCGGCTAATTCTTCTCCATTGGAAATTTTAAGTTTCATCTTTGCCAAAATTCGTATTTCTAAATTCACCTGGAAAGTAAAATTTTTTGTGGCTAAACACTTGTCTTGCCCTGTAATCTTAGGAGCGGATTTTATGTCTTATACTGGTCTCGTTATCGACATTCAGAGCAAGTCGTGCACCTTTAAATTTGCTAATTATTGTAAAATTCCTTTGCTACAATGTAATTCTGTGTCACGTTCATCTGTTTCGCCTACCCAAGATGAGATGTTGTTAGACCTTAGACATCTACCTGAGGAGCAGGCTGATAGTATTCGTAAATTGTGTCAGTCGTTTCCAGACGTATTTTCCGATACTCTTGGTGTTACTGACCTTATTGAATACAAGAGTGA
The DNA here is from genome assembly GCF_040414725.1 of Anabrus simplex. Taxonomy (NCBI): domain Eukaryota; kingdom Metazoa; phylum Arthropoda; class Insecta; order Orthoptera; family Tettigoniidae; genus Anabrus; species Anabrus simplex. The sequence goes on from NC_090266.1 coordinate 936,476,028, forward strand.
GTTACGGATTCGATCCCAGTTAGATTTCCACCATACAGGCTGTCTCCACCTTTAATGAAGGCTCTTAAAGAGATCATTGATCAAATGCTAAGGGACGGTATTATTCGACCTTCTAAGTCGGCGTATTCATCGCCCATTTTTCTGGTGCCCAAACACCAAGGCGGCTTCATGCCTGTCATTGATTATAGGGCTTTAAATTGGAAGGTGGTGTTACAATCTGTGCCTCTTCCCGACCTTCACTCTTGTTCTTCATGGTTTCGGAAAGCTAAGTTCTTTAACATCCTTGATCTCATTCAGGCGTACAATCAGATCCCTCGAGCTGAAGAATCGAAACATCTAACAGCTTTTGCCACGGAGTGGTACTTCTATGAGTACAACTGTGTGCCTTTCGGGATCCCCACGGAGGCAGCTCTGCTCACTAGACTGCTAGATAGGGTCTTCTCCGACATCAAATTTGAATACTTGTACCATTATCTTGATGATGTCGTCGTATTTTCTGAGATCTTTGAAAAACACCTTGATAATCTAAAAGAAGTACTCGATCGCCTTCGTAAAGCTGGGTTAACTGTCAAATTATCCAAGGTAGCCTTTGCTAAACCTTCTATGTCATTCCTAGGCCATATTGTGTCACCCGATGGTGTTTCTATAGATCATTCCAGATCACAGGCCATCCATGATTTCAAACCCCCTAAGGACATCAAGGGTATTGCCAGGTTCATAGGCATGGTGAATTTCTTCAGAAAATTTATTCCTAACTTCGCCAACAGAGCGGCGCCCTTGAACTTACTTCGTAGGAAAGGCGTTAAATTTTAGTGGTGACCGTCTCAACAAGTCGCTTTTGAAGATCTGAAATTAGCCCTTTCCAACGCCCCTGTCCTTTTTATGCCTGATATTTCGAAGAAATTCATCATTCAAAGCGACGCCTCGTCATGGTGGTGGCTGCTGTGCTTCTTCAGGAAATTGAACTCGGAAGGCGACCCATCGCCTATGCGTCTAGGACATTATCGTCCCAAGAGGCCAAATATTCCATCTATGAACTTGAGGGTTTGGCTGTTTTATTTGCACTAGAGAAGTTCCGACTCTATCTGGAACACACAAAGTTCGACCTAGAAACTGATAACCAAGCCTAAAGTTGGGTCATAGCTAGGCCGCGTCGTACTGGTCGTATAGCCCGTTGTGCCATCAAGGGTTTCTGCCTTCCACTTTGATGTTAGGCATATCAGATGATCTGAAAATGTCGTGGCGGATGCACTAATCGCATGTTCTCTCAGGAGGTGGAGACCACCGTACAGGAAGATAGTTCTTCTCATCCCGTGCTCATACCTTCGGGTGTTAATGCCATTCTAACTGATGCCCCATATTGTTTCTGGACATTGAAAAATATCAACGTGAAGATACTGTGCTGGCCCCTATTATTGAGACCCTTTCTTCTGGGGAACATGTCGTCCCTTATGTATTGAGGAACGGGATTTTGTGTTGCCGGTCGAGGCATGACCAAAAGATGAAAGTAGTGGTTCCAGCTGTTCTTGTGGCTATGCTGTGCAAGTATTATCATGAGACCCCATTAGGGGGGCATTTACGCATCTTCAAAACTCGGGAAAAGATCCGAGAGATGTTCTTTTGGAAAGGTATGGACGGCGAAATTCGTGAATTGGTAGAAGCTTGTAAATCTTGCTTGCTTAGTAAGCCCACCTTGTCCACTAATCTAGGTCTATTATCTGCTCATCAAGCGTCGCGCCCCTTGGAGCGCCTATATGTAGACTACGTCGGACCCTTCTCCCAATCAAAGGGGAACGCCAACAAATTCATTCTAGTGTGTGTAGATGGTTTCACGTGATTTTCTTGGTTATTTCCGGCTAAGCTGGCAACCGCTCAGTCCACCATTTCTTGTTTAAATACTATATTTGCTTCTTTTGGCCCCTGTCAAAATATTGTTTCTGATAATGGTAAAGGCTTTACATCCAACCTCTTCCGTAAATTCTGTTTTGATCTGTCTATATCTCATGTAACTACTTCGGCGTAGTATCCTCAGCCATCTCTGGCTGAGCGTGTCAATCGTAATCTTAGATCTGCTCTTTCCGCCTTTCACCATGAAGATCATTCCAGGAGGGATACCTCGCTGCATTGGCTGGCGTTCGCCATAAATTCGGCGGTTCATGAGTCTCACAAGTTTACTCCAGCTTCTGTCATGTTTAAATTAGTTCTTAACACGCCGTTCTCTATCCTTTGGTCACTCAATGATATTTTGCCAGAGACAATAGAACCCGATAATATTAGGGATCTATGGAAGAAGGCTAAGCACAACCTGAAGGTTTCTCATGAAAAGGTTAGGGAAGGATATGATCCTGGACGTAGGCCCACCAATTTGAAAGTCGGAGATCAAGTAATGGTTATAAACTTTGTTCCCGCGGGCAATTTTGCCCCCAGATTTCATGGGCCGTGCACTATGTTAGATTTTTTACGCCAGTTCCATTATTGGTAAGCAATCTAGAGACAGAGAGGAACTTTAGAGTGCACCTCTCCCAGGTGAAACCCCTGTAATGTCATTGTTAACTTTAGCCGCTAAATTTGCCAGGAGAATGTTATATTTTTTATTATTATTCGAAGCCTTCTGCCCCGATTATGTTATTAAATTTGGTATATGATCTGTATGTACGATCTACCTCTCTGGTTCTCCTGCTGTCAATTCCTTAGTGGTCATTACCAAGCCCCCGTCTCCTGCATCCAAGCACTATTGGCACTCAAGCTCCTTCCACGCCGCCCGCCCCTCTGCATCACCAATAAAGATCGTACACTCAAGTCTCCAACAACACTTCTCTGTCGCCTAGATCTTACTGTTTCAGTGCCCCCTCAGCTGTCTGCCGCCGTAATGTAACATCTTCTGAGGGATACAAGAGAGAAGAAAGGGCCCACTTCGCTCCAGTAAGGCCTTCTTATGAACGGCGCGCCGGAGTCCATCTCCTGGCAAAGGCTGAAATGCGGCGACCCTACCGCCAACTCATCTGGGGATTGAACATATACTTCTAATCTGCCGCGACCATCACCACTACTACCCCTCTCATAGTAGCGGGAGAGGTGTATCTCAGAGTACTCGGGGGGTCCGGGCGACCTTCACTGGTTATCGGCAAGCGGCGGCAGGACTTTGGGCCAAATCTATCAACATGTATTTAATATTCTACAACACAAGGACATTCTAAAGCTGAAGTTAAACAAGTTTCTATCCATCAACTTCAAAAACTTAGAAATTTTGTTCAACTGGATATGTTTTCTCAAAATTTCTTCTGCGTCGCCCCTCGGAAGGACATTTTGGGGGGCGGGAGTACACCTCAACGCCGCGCATTCAAAATTAGCGCCTAAATGAACTCCTCTGTTGGTAAAACAGTGAAACTGAAAGCACACCAACTTGGAACTTTAATCAGAAGATGTCACCACTAAAATACTGAGTAATTTTGTTATTGTGAAGTTTCCTAAACTGACTGAATTTCTCCTAGTTTGTTTGCTATACATCAAGAAGTTTGGACATTTCTCCACAGGTGACACTACCAAAAACTATGATCATGCACACTGGTGCAAACTGAAAGAACTTATCCTTTAAATAAGTTTTGTATTTCTAGGTTTTTGTAACTGATTGATGTTCATTAATTTTTGGGTTGCAATAACTCCTTTTCCTTTCCGCCAGTTTTGAATCTGAAAATGGAAAACCACGGAAAACCATCTTCAGGGCTGCCGACAGAAGGGTTCGAACCCTCTATCTCCCGATTACTGGATACTGGCCGCACTTAAGCGACTGCAGCTATCGAGCTCGGTGAAGAAACTTCTACTAGACTGAGTTGAAAAGTGGGTCTACTACAATATGTGGCACATACCGAGACTAAAGAGAGACTTTCAAACAAAGAGGATGAATTAATTAGCATTTATGAATGTTTTACCATAGATCCGGGTCACCAATTCAAGAGGATTTGAAGAGGATTTTAAAATGCTGACTAAGTAAAATATGTATGCGGAAGAACGATCGATCCTCGAGCATCAAGACCACTAGGTTTGTTGCAGTTCTAGAAACATACGAGTAAATCGCATAAAACAATCCTGACTTACTTGTAGATGCAAATGAAATTAGTCTAAGGGAAGCGAGTATGAATCATCTCGGTGCTTAGATGGATAAGAATTCAGCTCAATATCAAATGAGCAGAAGCGATATTTCATCCGATTAAATACTATCACTTAATAATAATAATAATAATAATAATAATAATAATAATAATAATAATAATAATAATAATGTTATTTGTTTTACGTCCCACTAACTACTTTTTAAGGTCTTCGGAGACGCCGAGGTGCCGGAATTTAGTCCCGCAGGAGTTCTTTTACGTGCCAGTAAATCTACCGACACGGGGCTGTCGTATTTGAGCACCTTCAAATACCACCGGACTGAGCCAGGATCGAACCTGCCAAGTTGGGGTTAGAAGGCCAGCGCCTTAACCGTCTGAGCCACTCAGCCCCCTGGCTATCACTTAATAGGGAGCTTTATTCGAAAGACACTTTGAACTTTAATTCCTAAGAATATTTCACTCGTTTTAAAAGAAGGAATTTGCACTAAATCCTGCAAAATCTTCGTTCGAAAATTAACAGTCCTTTTACTATAACCGAACTCTTGATTACGTAATATGGAATTTTTACGTACAAATTAATGTTCAGGGCAGGTACACGCAAAGTATTTCCGCACCCATCACTAGGCTATGTAGGAAATATCACCTGCGACAATTTATAATAATACAATTATTGTTATCTTTACTTTAAAAGTCATTTTTATTATTTAATTGTAACTGTGAGCCGAAATTGTTTAATGTAATTGTTAACCTTGATTTAGCGTGATACTACCTGATTTTTTGCGTCAATGAAAACAAGATAAACAAATATATAAGTTAATAAATAAATACATAAAAGACAGAAGACAAGAAATGACGGAAATGAAATAGTATTTTTTTCGGTAAAACACTCTTTCGTACTGACAGTAGCTGACAACTAGGTACGAAACCCAAACTGGATTTCTCCTCACGAGTAATCATGTTTCCGTGGTGCCTACTCATAGATTAATGAAGTGCAGCGAGAACAATTAAGGACCAACTTAAATGAAGGGTATGCGACCTCGTAATGTAACATGACATTTGTAGTCAGTGGAGCTAACATCTTTTTTCTGCATGATTCTTGATAATTTTCCTATCTAAGCAATTGTCGTTCGGAGAATTTATGCTAAATATATCTTTATGCTTTTCTGTCATGTACTTGGTTTTCATCAGTCATCAAAACCTATAAAAGTTCACAATTTTATTTTGTGCAACCAAGAGGGGAAACCTGGTACAATAGTTTACATGATTCCCCGTTTTTAATCAGACAGAACTTCGAATATTCTTCCTTGTAAGCGGATGAAACTATTTACAGTGAGGGGCACAGAGCTGTGAGCTTGCATTCGAGAGATGGTGTGTTCGAAACCTACCGTCGGCAGCCCTGAAGATTGTTTTCTGCGGTTTCTCATTTTCACACCAGTAAGTGCCTTCTGAGCCCAAGTTACCAGGTTCAATCCTGACTCACTCCGGTTGTATTTGAAGGTGCTCAGCGTACTGCTCTTCGGTTCAGAGGGTGCCGGGTTCGATTCTCAGCCTGGTAGGTAAGTTCAATCGCTTCTGATTAATTCTTCTGGCTTGGAGACTAGGTGTTTGTGTACTGTACGTCCCAACACTCTCCTCTTCATATTCAGACAACACACTACACTACCAACCACCACAGTAACAAACACGAAATAGTGATTACATCCCTCCATATAGGGTTGCGTCAAGAAAAGAATCCGACCGTAAAACAGGCCCAAGTCCATATGTGCTACGCAATTCGCACCCGCGACCCCACTAGTGTGGGAAAAATCGGTAGGAAAAGAAGAAAAATAAGATAAGTAAATACTCCTATGACTACCTTCTGTACTCACAGAAATACTACAGGTCAACATAAAAGTTTTATAGGAATACATCATAAACAATGAACGACAAACAAATTGTACGATTTTATTGCGTAAACATAATATGCTCAGCCAGGTACATTGCTGTGGCTTTGCTTGCGCCTTGACTCCTCATGCATTTTGCTCAAGGAGCGGGGCTCTCTCATTGTCCACCTAAGCTTTAAACGAAGGAGACCGGCTCTTTTGAATGTTAATCGATTCGAGCCCTGTTAAACACTGGTGTGTTCAAAGTTCAAAAGAACTGAAGAGTTTTATAATGCTGAGGATTAGATAAGATATTATATTATTATTGAGGATTAGATAAGATATTATATTATTATTGTTGTCCCCTCCAAATACTCACATTCGTAACACTCAGGTCATTTATGACGATATGCGTTAATAAACTTAAGATGTTTACCGGGCTTCCGTCTATTTTATAACGAAACGTCTTGAATGAATTGCTGAAAACTGTCTTATTCATCTGCAGTACATGCCCCTCACAGAAAGGGGATAATAGAGTGAAGTGTGACTTGTGTTTGTGTTCCTATAAGCATTTCGGAAACACAACTAACTTAATGTCACATTTGAAAAGGAAGCATCCAATCCAGTTTTCAGAAAGTTCAGATCCTGTAGTGTCTAATACTAACAGTACAAATACAGCAGTGCAGCCTAGACTAGACGAACAATCCAGAATCTCCGTAAGTAGGCCGACTAGTACTTGTACTACGACTGGGATTCAATTAAATGAAAACTTCTTTTCCACATCGCAAGAGGAAAATACATCGTGACAAGATAATGCAGAACCAAAACGTCAGAGAGAAATGCGATTAATTCCTCCTGCAAAAGTGAATCAAAATGTTATTGACGAAGCGTTATTAGATATGATAATTTTAGATTATCAGCCCCTACAAATTGTAGAAAATGTGGGTTTCAAAAGGTACACTCAGAAACTCAACCTTGACTATACGCTACCCACTCAAAAAGAATTGTCAGATAAAATGCTCGATGACAGATATAATACATGTTCAGAAGCTCTGGGGCAAAAACTATAAATGGTGGAAAATATAGCAGTAACAACTGATATTTGGACGTCTGATAGCAACAAATGCTATAAATCTCTAACAGCTCATTTCATCCACGACTGTAAATTAAACTCGTCGGTTTTGTCCACTACGGAATTGCCCTCACAACACACGTCTCTTAACATAGCCGACACTATACGAACAATTGCAAGCGAGTGGAAAATATACGGTAAAATTGCAGCTATTGTTACAGATAATGCCAGCAGCATGAAAAAGGCAGTAAATGAGTACTTGTGCAAACGTAACCATTATTGTGTTGCCCATACGCTGAATCTCGCTGTTAAAGATTGCATAACAAAAGACAGTGACGAAAATGGTCATTTAAAAAATGATAAGTTGATTGAATTTATCTCCAAATGTCGGTCTATAGTTTCACATTTCAAGCACAGCGGTAAATTATCTAACATTTTAAAAGAGATTCAAAAGCAAATGGGACTTGAAGAACTTAAACTGAAACAGGACGTGCCCACAAGATGGAACGCAACTTTATATATGTTGGAAAGGTTGTTAAAAGTAAAGGTTCCTTTGTCAGCAACATTACCACTCATACAGTCACCAGTGTCTAACTTAGATTCTTCCGAATGGCTTATACTCGAAGACATAACTGCTCTCTTAAGTCCTGTGAAAAAGATGACTGTAATCCTATGTCGAGAATCTTATCCGATTTTATCTTGTGTGATCCCACTAATAAGGGGACTGCAAAACACAGTAAACAAAAAAACCCATCGAACAGATGCAGGAAGACATTTACAAAAATCGTTAGTTGAGGTGCTCGACAAACGGCTAAAAGTCTACGAAAACAACAGAACGGCGTCGAAGTCAACCTTCCTTGATCCTCGCTTCAAGAAAAAAGGCTTTGGCTTGGAGTCAAACGCAGATAATGCTCAGAAGTGGGTGATCGAAGAACTTGTGGCAGATAATCAACTCACAGTCACGCACACACAGCAGGTGCAATCTATATGGACAGAATCTTCACCAACAGAAAACGACGATGATCTTTGGGAAACATTGGACAAAAAGATTAAGGAAATGACAACTAAACAAACTCCGGCTTCTTTAGCTACAATAATGGTGAAACAATACTCGGAATTGCCATATTTAGACAGGAAAGATAATCCTTTACAGTTTTGGGAGGACAGAAAAATATTTTTCCTTCCCTTTACAAATTGGCCAATAAGTACTTGTGTATACCTGTGACATTGGTCCCAACCGAAAGATTATTTTCCAAGGCTGGTATGGTCACAAATGAGCGACGAAACAGACTGTCGCCAAAGAAGTCGGACAAAATTTTATTTCTCAATAGTTGGTGTGCTGCAGCCTACAAATTATAAGTAGGAGAAAATATTGTGATTACAACAAAAACATTACTCTTGATTTTTTAGGAAGTGCGCGTAATGATATTAAATTTCGTCATTTTTTGCTTAATTATTTAGTTTTCCTGTAGTTTTAACATTAATAGTGTTATCAATTAGTTTTTAAATCAAAGGACTGAGACTATATTTTGTCTATATTTTATGAATAATTCATAGCTTTTCTCCTTGATTTTATCAAATTATTTTTATTCAGCTACTGACAAGTGTTAGTAATCGAACATGTATATAATCTCTGGTATAAAATACGTTATTACTATTTTAATAAGTTACTACGAGTACGATAACTTTAATTTTTTGTACCTCAATTGAGCATCCTATAGTCTATATTCAGAGTTATGACATGGACTCGAGTAAACTCTGTGAATACAAAAAGTATTCCTGTTCCCTTACACGCCTTGCCTAGTTGGAATATCTGTAGCACATCCCATCGCATTCACAAGACATAGATATTGTAACCGACTCGAGTTGGCAGTGTTTCTGAATACGAGCCACTTCAGTTGACGAGTATTCAACTCGTCATTTGCTACACGAGGTCAAATTTAGGATATGTCCGAATAGCCCCGAGTTCGGCAGAGTGCTTTCTGTTCTTTGATCGATTCCTAACCTATGCAAGAAACCACATACAGTATTAGCATTATTTTTACAAATGATTAAGCCTTTTTTTCCTTTAGCGTTGATATAATGTGTTATAGAATTAGTTTACTTCACAAAGGTTTTAGACTATTATTTGGTTTACATTTGAGAAGAGCTTAGTATTTCTGTTTCGATATTTATTAAACATTGTTTTCTTTAGCTGCTAGACAAATTTAACAAGTATGTGCTTTCTGGTAGGAAATGCATTACTCGATTACTATACTATTACGAATACAATTGTCTTGGTTTTCATGCCTGAAATGTGCAACCTGTATATTCACAGTCATAACATAGACTCGAGTAAACTCAGCGCACACAAAACGCCTCGGCGTCTTGACTCGCTCTCCTTGCCCGACTCGTCAACTCGAGTTGCCTTACTCGCTTCTTTCAGGAGACATTGCGATTGTCTCGCTCTCCCTGTCCTACTCGGTCGACTCGTCGACTCGAGTCCAAACTCGAGTTGGCAGTGTTTCCGAATACGAGTGACTCGAGATGACGAAGTATTCGACTCGTCACATCGCTAGTTGTAATTCCACCTCAATATACAGTGCAGGATACGGTACGCTGCTAGCCTATTGGCCGCCAGGGTGAGGGGGGCTGTCGATCATTGATTGGCTGTTCTTCGGCGAATGGTTGAAGCGTTAGGGAGCCGGGTGTACATTGTCCTGTCTTGGCGGAGACAGGCAACTGATCACCCGTTACTTTCTTCTGGTCTGCCGCGGCTATAGGGGCTGCCTGGCCGAGGCGGTAAAAGCGTGCTCGGTTAGCCCGGTAGGACGTGGGTTCGTATCCCCGTCAGGAAGCCGAAAAATTTAAGAAACGAAATCTTCACTTGTGGAGGTGCACATGGCCCTAAGGTTCACTCAGCCTACACCAAAAATGAGTACCAGGTTAATTCTTGGGGGCAAAGGCGGCTGGGCGTAGAGCTAACCACTCTACCCCACCAAGTGCCGAGGTTACGGATAGTGGAAGCCTTTACCTTCCACCCCTCCAAGGGCCTTCATGGCCTGTACGGAGATGACTTTCCTTCTCTGCCGCGGCTATCATGTCCTTCAGGATTTAGAGTTTTCAAGGCTGGAAACTAGGCTTTGTGTACCCGTTCAGATTCCTCCTTTCGGTTGAAGCTGTTCGTGTGCTTCAGGATTTCAATGACTTCCCTCTGTAGCAGGGAGTGATAAGACACAGTTGTTGACAGTACTTCGGTGTCGCTGTACTGTATGTCATGGTCTGCTAGCACCGAGTGTTCAGCGACTGATTATCTATCTGTCTGTCCCAGCCGGGTATGTCTGTTATGCTCCTTCAGTCGTGTGGCGATGCTGCATTTGGTAGTGCCTATATATACCTGGCCGCTGCTGCACGGGACCTTGTAGACACCTGCCGTGGAGAGAGGATGGCACTTGTCTTTGGCAAACCTAAGCAGTTCCTGGATTTTCTTCGTCGGCCTGTGCATGGTTTTAACCCCATGGGACTCCAGAAGCCTCCCTATCCTGTCAGTTACTTGCTCAATATACGGCAGAAAGGCTTCAGCTGCCGGCCGCTCATCTTCTTTCTTCTTGGCTGTTGGACGTCTGGGATGGAGTGCTCGCTGGATATCTTTAGGGCTGTACCCGATAGTGAGTAGGGCCCTATTGAGGTGGCTGAGTTCCTCGTTTAAGAGGTGAGGTCGACAAATTCTCTTAGCACGGTCGGCTAACGTCTTAATCGCTCCGCATTTTTGTCGTGGGTGGTGGTTGGACGTCTTCTGAAGATAGCGGTCTGTGTGGGTCGGCTTGCGGTATACTGTGTGTCCCAAGTTTAAATCGGCAGTCTTCATTACCAGAACATCGAGGACAGAGAGCTTACCCTCGTTTACTGTCTCCATGGTGAACTGAATATTGGTGTTAATACTATTCAGATGCTGTAGAAACAGCTGTAAATGTTCCTTTCCGTGGCTCCAGATCACAAAGGTGTCATCTACGAAGCGCAGCCACACCTTAGGTTTCATTGGTGCGGTCTCGAGTGCTGTTTCTTCGAACTTTTCCATATAGAAATTTGCTATCACCGGATTCAGAGGACTGCCCATGGCGACGCCGTCCACTTGTTCATAGAAATTTCCATTCCACAGGAAATAGCTAGTCCTGAGGCAGTGGTTGAACAAGTTGGTAATGTCCTCGGGAAAAATCCGAGCGATGTGGTACAGGGCCTCATTCACAGATACCTTAGTGAAGAGTGAGACCACGTCAAAACTGACAAGCAGGTCTTGTCTTCTAACTGGATGTTATTCAGCTTTTCTATGAAGTGGCCTGAATCTCTGACGAACGACTGTGTGCCACCGATGTAAGGTTGTAGTAAGGTCAGGTTCTTACGGATGTCTTCATACTTCGTGCAGCTTCCATGTCAGAACACCTATTACAGAACAAATTGAAGAGCCTGACGCAGGCCATCGCTGACGGACGATTGTCTTAACCACGCCGGCTTTCATTGCTCCTCCTCAGCTACAGGGAAACCAAATTGAGGATACCTTTGATTTATAAAAGTCCAATCAACATTACCTTCCAATATGACTATTAGCTTACCTTTCTGAAGCCTTCGGTTTATCACCTTCCACAATATATGCAGGAGTTTACAAGCCTCAAGAATGCAGTTTCACATTTTGTCAACAATACCTGGTCCAACTATGTCCAGATGTACACTGATGTCTCTAAAACTGCTGAAGGGACAGGGTTTGCATTTTATTGCTCATTCACGGAAGAATATGGACAACTCAAACTTTCTAAAGAAACATCTATCTCTCTTACCATTTTTAGAACATACTCACCCTCACCGATGCGAGAAGTGTCTTAGAAAAACTGCAACACCCAACTTAAAACAGTACTACAAATCTTTATATTTATGATATACACTGAAGAAAATGGAAATTGCAACACCCAGAAGGAGTGGTGCTACATTGCTGCAATTGAACATGCAGGGCGAGTGTTCGGGTGTGATTCGATGATTACACTTTTAGGTCCCTCTGAATGCAAGTTTGGACAACAATCAAAACAGGATGTGCTCATCACGAGCTGCAATTCATTGATGAATTCGTCGAGGCATGGAGTCAATAAGGCCCTGGATCGCTTCCTGAGGAATTGTGGTCCATGCTTGCTGCACTGCACAGGTCAGTTGTTCCAGAGTTGTGGGTGGCTGAGGACGGTTGACCAGTTGTCGGCCCATCATGTCCCACACATGCTCAATAGGACTGAGGTCCGAGGATGTGGCGGTCCATTCTAAGGTTTTGATGTCGTGGAGAGCTTCTCAAGAGATGCGTGCAGTGTGAACCCGGGCATTGTCCTGCTGATACATCCCATTAGCAATGTTCGCCATCATAGGGGAAACCGCTGGATTGAGTACCCTATCAACGTACTGTCGAGCAGTCATAGTGCCCTCAACAAGCACTAATTGTGATTTCACATTAAAGCCAATAGCTCCCCAGACCATAATGCTTGGTGTTGGCCCTGTGTGCCTCTCGAAAATAAGATCTGGGCAGTCCTTCTCCCCGGTACGTCGGCGCACATGATTCCGGCGATCACTGCGGGCAAGATAGAAGCTCGATTCATAACTAAAGGCGACCCTATGCCATTCGTCGACCCACGTCGATCTTTCTCGACACAAGACCAGCCTTACACGTCGCTGTTGTGGGGTCAATGGAACAACTTCTGCAGTGACACGGGCTCGTAAGCCAGCTGCACGCAGGCGATTACCAACTGTTTGTTGTGTAACGTTGGGTGTCACAGCTGCTCGAATTTGCGCTGCTGTTGCATGTGGTTCCATCCCGGTCATCCGAATGAAGCGGCGATCCTCTCTCACAGTTGTCATTCGCGCTGGGCCTGTGCCAGATCTACGAGTGTGGGTACCATCATTTGACCACTGCTGCCATACACGTTGTACCGTAGGTGCCTGTCGGCCAACACGTGCAGCGACAGTCCTTAGCGATAATCCAGCCTCACACAGACCAATTATCCGAGCCCTCTCAAATGGCGACAGTTGTTGTTAGCGTGCTCTTCTCTGTCGTCGAGGCATGTTTGACGGGGAACACTTCACTGCACAGACTGCAAGTCAACTACGCTACACCAGAGTCCGTATACTAGAGTTGATCCCTCCGCGACCAATCACGTGGGGAGACCTGTAGCAACACTCCAATGGGTCTGAAACTTTGATCGTTTGCATACCTACATAGCATCGTTCCATATCTTAAAAATCAACACAAACGACAAAAGCCTTCATGGTGTTGCAATTTCCATTTTCTTAAGTGTACTTCAACAGCTTCAAGAAGCTAAAACATCCGGTAGTCAAATCCACTTTCTGTGGATAAGAGGACACTGTGGAATAAGATACTATGAAGTTGTCGATCATCTCGCTAAAGGAAGTATACTCAGTGGCATGTTTCAGGGGATTCAGCTTCCATATTCCGGTAGTCAAAAGAGGAGCCTATACCCAGTGGAAAGATGAATGGGAAAGAACTAGCCTCCACCGAGGAACACATTACGCAACACTGCACACAACAATGCCGCAAAATCCCTGGTTCTGGAGATACAATATTGCAAGGAGACATCTAACATCAATCATCCGGATGAGGCTTGGACACTGATGTTACCCTCACCACCTCTACCGCATCGGAGTGACTTCCACGACAGTTTGCCCACATGATGATTACAATGATGCGGATCTGAATCACATAGTCTTTACTTGTTCCAAGTATGAGCAACATCGAACAAAGTTATTCGCACAGCTTCGGTCATTACGTATCCCATTCCCCACAAATGTTAACATTCTTCTTCAAGACCACGATAGCAAAATCTGCAGAGCACTGATCCAGTTTCTAAAAGACAAAAATCTAACTCTATAAACCAGGGCCTCTCAGGGTGCATGCGCGTGGTGCATGCACTGTGCACGGTGCAAAAGACGACTTCGCTTGGTTGACCAGAGTGCAGACTCTCTCCCTACACCTGTCTCCCCGTTCGGCCTGTCTCCGCGTTCCTCACCTTCACTGCTGTTTCTCCCCCACTGCGAAATGTTTACGTATGGTGAGCGGAGACGCACAGTTGTATGGGACAAGGTTACCAGTGTTATTAAAAAAATTTAAAAAAGTGAATTAGAAATACACATACATGTTTGAGAGGAATGTAAACATAATTTAAAAAATGCAGAACCCGTAACCAAAATGAAAATGCTACAGTACTGGAACAAAACTCATTTGTGGATATAGAATGCTCTTCTTCAAGCTGTTTCAACTTCCTTAATTCTTTCTCTCTGACGTCTCCTATGATTTCACAATAATTTTCCGAATGTAGTCTGTTGTAGTGTCTTTCAATAGATGATTTTCTTACGCACGTAATTATCGTCCCACAGATTAAGCATTTGGCGTTATCGTCACGACAAACAAACAAACAAAAAATACGAAAGTTCCCAGTTCGATTGAAATGGACTTTCGGAAGTCTTTGCTTTCTTCGAAACAGGTTGCTCCATTATTATGTTGTTGTCGTGCGCTTGTCTATTTCACTGATAAACACGTCGTCTACCACCAAACGCTTCGTCGCTCTCAGCACACTACACCATCCGAGTCAAGCCGAGTTGAGGCGAAGCGTACCGATGCACAGTGCACAGAGCCTATGCACCTCGCTCTGCACGCGTGAGAGTTTGGGCGTTTGAGAGGCCCTGCTATAAACCCTGATGCAGAAGCCACTAACTGAAATAATTAATAAATATAATCTCTTAACTGTTACACCCCATTAACTACTACGTTTCTACCATGGCCTTCCCACCCTTTAGTAATGCCATGACTGGCCTCATGGCGAGAAGATATAGCACCATCATTATCCTTATCATTACCAGCTGGCCAAATGGTGTCTGGCCGGCCATTCTTGTTAAAAATGTGTTATCTTCTGAGTAAGCTATTCTTGCGCCATTTTGACATGATTTTCCACATTAAAGTAATAATAAATGATTAGATATTATAGTAAAGAAAACTGGAAACAAATGACTGCGCTTTTTGATATTTAAGAGCATTGTTGTGAATTTGGTTTGTTGGACACATTTATTTATCGTGTACTATTTTGATGTTTCTCTTACCGGGCGAGTTGGCCGTGCTGTTAGGGGCGCGCAGCAATAAGCTTGCATCGGGGAGATAGGGGTTCGAAACCTAATATAGGCAGCCCTGAAGATGGTTTTCCGTGGTTTCCCGTATTAACACCAGGTCGATGCTTAAGTTCGTGCGGTTCTTACATTTTATACTTTAATTTCATTTTACTGTCACTGTCACGCACTGTAACTCACAACCACTATCAGCTAGTGATGTATTCCTTTCCACTCTACGACCTTCTGGCAACGTTCAGGTAGCAGTTGACTGCTCGCCTGTAGAACTGCTTTGGTTTTGACTGGAAGAAATCGGTTGGCCATTGGTCAAGAGAAGCTTCGTCAGGAAACACTTGCCCCTGAATGTGGTTAGAAAGAGAGCGGAAAAGATGGAAAGATGGGGCACGTTCATGACAATACGGATGATGAGGAAGAGGTTCCCAGCCAAGTTCAGCAATCACACCTTCGGTCAATTGCGCTGTATGCGGACGAGCGTTATCATGGAGCAATAAGACTGGTTGTTGTCTTTGTCTTTTGTTTTCAATAGCAACGGAAAGCCATCTTCGCTGGTCACTGTACAGAGCAGAGGTAATCGTAACGTTTTTCGGAAGAAGTTTATGGTGAAAAATGCCATCTTTTTTTAACCAAGCACACGATATGATTTTCTGTAGATGGGCACTATCCTTGGCACGGGGAGTTGCTTTTTTGATGGACTGAGCCACTCTTTAATCTTCTTCATGTTGACATAGAGGCACCATTACTCGTCACCGGTGGTAATGTTCGAAAGGAATGCTTCGTGCCTATCACAAGCCAGCCGTTGCCGGGCATGCAATGACGAACAGATGCTTAGTCGTTGTTTCTTGTTACTGTCACTTAGCACATATGGTACCCATATACCCAATTTTTGTACCCTACCCATCGAATGCAAATGGGGTACAATAGTTCACTCATCACATTTTAAAACTTGCATCATTTCCCGCGTTGTTTGAAGAGGATTCCCATGAAGCAACACATTTAAGCGATTTTCGTCAAAATCTGGAGGCCTTCCAGAACGTGGATCATCACACAAATCAAACCGTCCTGCTCGAAAGCGGATAACCATTTTTGTGCTGTTCTTTCAGCAATTACTTCATTCCCGTACACATCACAAATTGTCCTCGCAGCTCCTGCTGTACTGGATCCTCGGTTAAACTCAAAGAGTAAAATGTGTCGGAAATGCTCACTTTTCTCAACTTGACATTCCATATCCGCTTGTCTGAAATATACACAAATAATTCGTTCAAAGCGGTCTAGAAAGCCAAGAATAACGGCCGAGAGGATTCGTCGTACAGACCACACGACAACTCGTAATCTGCAGGCCTACGGGCTGAGAAGCGGTCGCTTGGTAGGCCAAGGCCCTTCAGGGGCTGTAGTGTCATAGGGTTTGGTAATTCGTTCAAAGTCAAGAAAACCTTTGTTTCACAACACACAAACTCCAAACTCAGTTACAACAATGGAATAACGATAAGCAATCCCTTTACGCCGCATTGTTGCCAACCCAAAAGAATGCCGCACGAACACATGCATCGACCCTATGATAGAAAATACTGGAGGCATTTCTGGTGTGATTCGATCGTGCCTGTGAGTGGTAGAGGATGCTCGTTTCTCTGTTTTTAACCTTCTGCCAATACAACGTGCTTGTGTTTTCCTCTTCTTTGGTATCCTTCCTCGATTTTGTTGCAAATAGGCAAGTGTTCTCTTTAGGAGAAATTTAGCAGTGAATAAATGCTTTTATATATGTTGATAGCGAATGTGGAAAATGATTAGTTGTTTCCTTGTTGAGAGCCCTAAGATATGAACATTTGTATAATAAATCATCTTGACTCGAGTCGAACTTATTTTGATTAGAAAGATTACCGTTAAGTTGTAACTTTCATTGTGAAGTTTATTATCGAAAGGTTTAGTCTCGTTTCTGCTTCATACTTCCTGTCCGCCACGAACCTGCTACGCAGGCGTAGCAGGGGGAGAGGTGATACTCCCACGTGGCGCGTCCCTGGTGGCGGATAGGGGGGTCCTAACCGGCTTGCCGGCGGACTTGAGGGAAATAAAATACCTCTCGCGGACCAAACACACACCCCCTGTGGGTGGGGGAGGCTGACGAATAATACACCCACGGTATCCCCTGCCTGTTGTGAGAGGCGACTAAAAGGGGCGGCCAAGGGATGATTGAATTAGAACCATGAAACTACTTTTGATTCGTACCATCACGCGGGGAACACCATGGGTTGCCTGTACTTGCGAGTTGTACCACTATGTTCGGTACGAAATGGGTTTGTGTTTAGTAGTAGTCATGAGCGTGGCCTGGGGGTTTTCAGTACCCGTGCGTCGTACCCATGTGAGCACCACCGCGGGTCTGGGCGTAGCCTGTGAGTTGTACCACTATATGAGCGACACCGTGGGTCTGCGTTGCCTTTGATTAGTATCCACTCTGTGAGGAACATCACGGGGCCCGTGGGACCGGCATCCGTGCCTAGTACACCTAGGTGAGGAAACTCATTGGTTTGCGTTGGCTATGAGTGGCGCCATTGTGTGAGAAACACCATAGGTCTGCGTTACCTGTACGAAGTACAATACTTGTGAGTAGTACCGTCTTGTGTGGAACACCGTGAGTTTCGCTACTTTTGATTAGTACCCCAACATGCCAATACCATGGTTCTACTTTACTCGCGACATGTACCATTCTGTGCGGCCTTAGACATGGATTTTGTACCCCTTTAGACATCAAGCATCATCGTGCTTTATGACTGGTCCCTTGGTCAGTAATCAATTATGTATGATCTTTGAGTCTGATCCGCTGTATTTTGGTTGTTTGTTTCCTTTTTTTGTTGGGTTCATGTCCATCCATTCATTCTTCATGACGCCATAATTTTTTTTTGGTCAGTGGATGAATTTGACATTTTTGTTCTTTCATTTCGTACCATTAGGGGCCGATGACCTCGATGTTAGGCCCCTTTAAACAACAAGCATCATCATCATCATCAACACTTCCTGTCCGTACTCGGGATTTGGGGCTTGCAGGGTTGATATACGACGTGATTTATGATATTAGAGTGAGTTTTCTCCTTTAGTTGTTCAGACATGGCTATATGCTTTTTTTGTAAAAATGTTTATAATTTGATTTAAGATGCACCGACACAGATAGGTATTATAACGACGATGGAATAGGAATGTGCTAAGAGTGTGAAGGAAACAGACCTGGCCTTCACTAAGGTACAGTCCCAGCATGTGCCTGGTATGAAAATGGGAAACCACGGAAATCCGTCTTCAGGGATGCCTACAGTGGAGTTAAAACCCACTATCTACCGGATGGAAGCTCACAGCTGTGCGCCCCTAACCTCACGGCCAACTCGCCCGGTTATAAGGTTTCAGCAGCATACTCAAAATGTTTCACACTTAAATGCAGAAGATTTAAATTTTGTTAATTAAGCGCAGGGTGTGATTCTCACACTTCGTTTTACTATTGAAAAAGGTTTAGATGTTAAAGGATCGTTCGTGAAAGTTATCTTCTTTTGAGAAATTCCTCAATTAGATCGAATTTCTGAGGTTAGTAATGTTCTAACCTAGAGAGAGTTAAACAAATGACTTGTATGAGTGCAGTCTGGTATGACAAGAGGATATCCCTTTTAGCTGCAGATAACTGAATGGAGTTTAAATTGAATATAATATGTAATTCATAATTTTATTCAAGTTTGTCACGTGGATATGCCGACTTTATTCTGTACATTGTAAACTGTTTCTCTTAAGCATCACTTACCGATATGCAGCTTGACAACAGGATCGAGAAAAGAAGCACATACTTTTCGGTGCACTAAATTACGCTTTGGGTTACAATGGCTTTACATAATCTATATTTAGATAATACCTTGTTAATCATCTGACTTTCTTTCTCGAGTAGTTTAGCTTAAGCGTTCGAAATTGTTTGATAGATCTCATGAAGTTCAGATCACACTAGTTTCACTTGGTTGACAAAATATTACGGAATAAAATACACTCATCACCTGAAACTGGGAAGATAGTATTCATTTACTGCAATCCAATTTTCTTTTGGCACATGCGTTTGATTTTTCCTTACTACAGCTGTTAGTTTTTCTATTACCACATTCAACTTAATAAGTAAGCAAAATAAATATTTTTACCCGTTTTCCAAATAATCACAATTTTGTCCTGTATATTAAACAGTGTTGTATACTCTTGGATAACAAGTATCCTACCATTCATTAGCTGAATTAGTTCTTACTTTATTTTATCTTAGTTTCTTTTGTCACCTAACTTTCAATATCCACATATTTTCTGTCATACCCGGAGCGATCCAGTCATTGCTTACCAATTTTACACATTTACTAAATTATTTCTCTCTTCCTATTTATGCTTTGCAATCACTGTCTATATATTTGACTCTAAGTGAGTATGACTCCTTTCATACTGTGAACAAATGTGCCTTTTCTCCACATAAAAAAACCACAATTCTCTTCATGTTTTTCTCCTTGACCCTTATTATTATACTAGCAATTACCCACGGCTTCGCTCGCGTGGATTTCGTAATTTGATGAAAGTAATCGTTCCTCGGTATTGTTCTAAGACATTATCTGAAAATGCCTGAAGTAGAAAAACTTACCAAAAATTGAGTTTCATTTATCTCAGAAATTCTTTGTAAACCGTGTTTGTGGTATTACCCTTTGGGGTTAAGACGACCATGCGACATAGAACTGTACATGTGAGAAGGAGTCTTCTCTAAAGTCGAAGAAATAAATACATGTTTCTTTACTTTTGAAGGAGATTCCAAATACCTATTCCCACATCAGTAATATCTTCAGTTTTTGAGATATATATAAATATACCCATAAAAAGAATTCCTTGATCAGTCCTTCCCCCAACACCACCCCAATCTGAGTGTATTTTCCAGAAACAAAAACACATATTTCATTATTTTTAAAGGAGATTCAAAATACCAATTTTCACGTCTGTAACAGCTTCATTTTATAAGATAAAGTCTCCTCATAAACATATTTCAGCTCCTTACTTACTTATTTTCAACCCCACAATCCTTACGTCGATTTTTCGAAAAGACAAATGCGTGTTTCTTTATTTTTAAAACAGAATCCAAATACTACTTTTCACGTCTGTAACATCTTCAGTTTTTGAGATATAAGTATCCTCATGAAAAGAACTCAACTCTTTTTTCACTGCATCCCCGCCCGTTAAGTTGGTTTCACCCCTTACACAAAAAAATGCGTGCTCCTTTATTTTTAAAGGAGATTCCAAATACCATTTTCCCCGTCTCTAACCTTCAGTTTCGAGATATGTTTCTCCCTGAAATGAATTCAATTTTTTCACTCAGTCCGGCAACGTCAATTTATTATATTTTGTTATAGTAAATTCTACGTCTGAATTATTTTACCTGAAACTATACACATATAATTCACCTTATGTACTGATTAAACTACTCATTTGTAATGTAAATATGTTCCATGTTCTAAGTGCCTCTAATCATTAATATTACTGTACTGTGCATTTTGTTTTTGTTAAGGAAGTTTCATTGTACTAAACTGCTGAGAATTCAAAATCATGGTAGTCAGTGAAATAGTATGGAAGACAAAGTTGTAGTTACCAGCTTTCCACACTCCTGCTTGGCAGAAGTAGGACAGTTCAATTCTGCCAATGCTATATTTTATAAACAGAAGACCGATCCGGTGGTATATTTGAAGGTGCTGAAATAAGTCAAATCAGCTTTATGTCGGTAGATTTACTGACACATAAATTAACACCTAAAGGACTAAATACCGACACCTTGGAGTCTCCGAAAACTGTAAAAGTAGTTAGTGGGACTTTAAACTAACAACATAATTTATTATTATAAACAGAAACATTGGAAAATGGTGTCCCATGGACACATACTCTAATTAGGGGGATAAGTGCGGGAACCGTAACCCATAACGTTCATATAGTGTCAACTGGAGGAGAGCAAGGTAACTTAGTTTTGCAACAATCACTTTTATCATGTGGGAGACTCCGCGTTTGCTTGGTCCCAGTTTAACTTTTAGTTCTAGTGACGGTGTTAGTGAAGGAGGATTTTTATTCGAATAGAATTCGACAACCGATTTTTGTCGATTATTGACGTTTCATGACACCCAGACGGAAATATAATACAAAAAATGTGGTCTAAGGCAACGTTGGATCTCCGGAGACATTATATTACTTGCCTCATTTGAATCTAGATAGAGATTGCTATTCAGAGTTGATGCATGTCGAGATTGTAATTGTTCCGATCCCCTATTATTCTCGGACGAAAGTTTTCGTACCCTTATATGCATACATTTTTCGTCACATAATTCGTCAACGTTCATCCAAACTGTCTTCAAAACTTAGGATATTTAAATCAATTTCCCTGCAGTAGCCGTTTAGTAACACTTCCAGTTTCCTGGGCATACGCTGTCTGAATAATAATAATTATTCATGTGTGTTCGAATATTCTAAAAATAACTTTCTGTGGCAGTGACTACTATTTACACTTAAAGGAAACAAATGACACTGACCGATTAGAATGTACGAGTTAATGTTGCGATACCCCAACGAAGTAATTTGTAAGCCAAATTTCCACGTGAAATGTAAGTTACGAAATTGTATTCAGTGTCATAGTTAGTCTCATGCTTGTCAGACTCATTGTCTGGATGGTCAGCATTGAGGCCTTGGGTTCAGAGGGTACCGGGTTCGATTCCCGGCCGGGTCGGGGATCTTAATCACTTCTCTATAATTCTTCTGGCCCAGGGACTGGGTGTTTGTGTTTGGTACTATACTTCCCTCTTCATATTCAGACAACACCTTACACTACCAACCATCACACAAACACGCAATAGTGATTGCATCCTGCCATATAGGGTTGGATTCGGGAAGGTTTCTGTTTTCTTTTTTGGTAGTGGCTTTACGTCGCACCAACACAGATAGGTCTTATGGCGACGATGGTATTGGAAATGACTAGGAGCTGGAAGGAAGCGACCGTGGCCTTAATTAAGTTACAGCCCCAGCATTTGCCTTGTGTGAAAATGGGAAACCACCTCAAACCATCTTCAGGGTTGCCGACAGTGGGATTTGAACCCACTATCTTCCGGATAAGCTCACAGCCGTGCGCCCCTAACCGCGCGGCCAATTCGCACGGTGCTTCAGGAAGGGAATCCGGCCTAAAACAGGCCAAATCACATGTGCGACACAGTTCACGCCCGCGAACCCACAGATGTGGGGAAAAGAGGCAGAAGAAGAAGTCGTAAATCTCATGCTGGTGACGTGAGAACCCTGCTGGGATTAGAGGTGTAGTGCTGCTTAAATCGACCTTCAGTTAATTACATGAAAACAACGGGGCATATTTTTTTCCCTAGTGCTTGACCGTGATAGCTGAGTGACTTCACCAGTTTCCCACCAAGGCGTCTGTAGTTATTCTGATCAACTGATGTAGATTGTTTGAAATGAGAAGTGACGTCCCCGTGGTTCACTTTCAACGTAAAGTTGGTAGTCCAGTGACTATGATTGCGGTATCAACAGTCACATAACGCTACAAGATTCCTTCACTCTCACCAATAAGTCAACATATTAGCAGTAGGCCTATTTAATACTCCTGTGGTATTAACAAAGGTTAGTTTAACTGAGATATTCTGTATTGCATCCGCTCATCTCCTGAGTCCCAGACTAGCCTTAATCTCAGGGGTGATAAGTTCGTAAGAGATCCAAATGAACACAGGGATGAACGGGGCAAGCAAGTTAAGGTAAAGGGGGACGGCTCGTTCACAGATACTAATTATAGACTCCACAATAGGACTAGGAAGTGACAATTTAAATTCCATGGGCATACTGGACTAACTACAATAAAAATATATGAAAACTGTTTCCTATTGAAACTGCAATAAGGAGCAATTTAATGACTTATTTTGCATACTGCACATGATGACAATTATTAAATTTAGAAATTTCCATCCTGAAAATGATAAGACATAATACTTGGATTCACCTCACTACTCTGGTAGTGTAAAATATTTGGTGAATTCTCCCCATTGGTTACTGGGGATCGAATCCACATCCATATGAGTGGACGTTTCACCGCTGGAGATCTTCTTTCGGAGACGAGGGCATGAGAGTAACTATTTACTGTCATCTCCACGTTCCGTTGGACATGAGTCACTTCCGGTATGTACATTCTAGTAGGCCGGACCCCCATCGTGGAAATGTAATCGTATCTAAAAACGGGAATTTATTGTACGGACAAACTATAGCCTATATTTCCAGATTCACAAACATGCCAGATGTAGCTCTTTAACTCAAAGCTTATGTCAATATTTACATTTGTCAATACGACAAGACGTACGGAAAGGTTCATTACTATGCTCGCACAATGAGGACATGTGCCGTCCGTGGGTTATTCCGCACCTACCGCCAACAATCTCCCACGTGGAAAACCAACATCTGGTTCCGACCAATCGACACATGACGACTGTCCCTATCATATCTTTCTATGATTATTAAATAATTATCATTATCATTCTTTATCTGATCATTATCATATTCTGTGATTACCATTAATTATTTTAATATTATCATAAATTTCAATTATCATCCTATCATCCTATTTATCATCCGGAATGATTTCATGCTATCCTTTGTCGACGTTTCAAACGAAGGACCGTTTTTCCTCGTAATTAATCCACACAAATTAATGATCAGTTTCATAAATTATTATTATTATTATTATTATTATTATTATTATTATTATTATTATTATTATTATTATTATTATTATCAGTGGAGATTATCATTATCGCATCACTTATTCATCACAGATTTAATATTTTATATTAATCTCACCATAATTATTCTCAAATTAATCTAATAAATTCTTCCTTTTATTCCTCTTCATATTCATCATCATCATCATCATCATCATCAGCCAATTCTATCATTACATGATGTGGCCTCTTTAAGTCGTGAACTCAGGTAGGTCTTTAACAGAACTCTCCAGGTAGAACGGTCTCGAACAGTTCTCTGCCAGGTAGCACCAGCTATTCTCTTGATGTCTTTGTCCCATCTGCCTATCGGCCTTCCTCTAGGCGTTTGGTGACCTCTTGGACTCCATTCTAACATTATTATTATTATGGTAACTTAATTTCACATGTTACACTACCGTTAGCGATATTTATGGTTAATGCATAAGCTCTTACAATTTCGGTCTACGTTGGTACTAAGCAATTGATTTAAGACAAGATTCACTTGGATTATTATTATTATTATTATTATTATTATTATTATTATTATTATTATTATTATTATTATTATTATTATTATCATTATTATTATTAAAATGGAAAGTTTTATATTTTTATTTCCACTCTCTAGAATTTAGTCACATATGTTGAGTCCCATTATGAACCACCAAGATCCGATTTACATCGATCGGGACACTACGGTATTCGGAACCGCAACCTTCATTTCCGTACTGCCGTTAATTTTATGGCGACAGCATGTCCTCCCAAGACACATCTCAAATCCCATGGCACATCGCGGCTGGGCAACTACATCCAATGCCTGCGATTGCTAACTTATTCTTTCCTTTTCATTTGAAGTCCCTTTTATTCCACTGGAACTCTTCAAACATGTAATTTAATAATTAATCCTCGGTGCGTGGATTCTGCCACTTATAACACCGGAATCGACCTTACATCGTCATAGGCATCGAGATTTATCTATTTCATCATCAAAAACAGTACGTCTCAATTCTGACCTCATGCCGCATTTTCGTCCCGCACGGCTTCCGATCTTAAAAATGGGCTCAAACCACTCTGGGCTTTCAACCTAATGTGACCATCCTATACACGTGCCTCTATCACTTCTAAACAAATATTTATGGTTATTATAGCGTCCAAAAACGTGAAATCAACAATTTACGTAAGAATCAAATTTACTGCTCGAATTAAAGTCTTTTACGCCACATGTAATCTGTACATTGATTATTACTTTCACCCGTGAACTTTCACAGCATTATCTTTATTGTTACAGTGTTTTGGTGGATCATCAGAGGTGAAAGAAGGTTCGGGCTGGAATGGGTCTAACTACAAGTCCGAAAGATGAATTAAATTTTCAATAAAGCTTATATTTTCAAAACTTAACAATTTTCAAATAGACTTTCAAAACTCAACAAGTAACAAGTCAACAATAAGCCAAAATCAGGTACAAAGAAATCACAAGTGTTAGGGGATTATTACAAGATCTGGGCTTCGAGCCCCAAGTATAATTTCTGAGCTCTCAGCTCACAACCACAATTTACCAAAGGGCAGAAAACCCTTAATTATATGGAGCTCTTGCTCCCGCTTAATAATACCAGAAAGAGCGGACCTGCTCTCAATTTTACAAGCCTATTAAAGGCCACAACAAACTTCACTTTTATCTGCCCTCAAGGCACACAAAGAAACAGGGGTATTCAATACCCAACCTACAGGGCCTTCGCATGAAGAAAACAAAACATCAGGTTAAGTTACTGGCCCAAAGTACAGAAAGGACTGGAGGCGTGAACTTGCACTCCTACATACACATCGTAAAACCTAAGTGGCTCTAGGCCGATACACAGGGGCTAATCCCAAGCTAGGGAGGAGACTCGTATGAGAAAACTTTAATACATTAAGGAAGAGGAGAAACAGTTATGAAAACGTAGTCACCTCAATTTCAAAATGAAGGGGAGCTCGAGAGGGTAAAGCACTCTCTATCCCCGCTTTACAAGTAAAAGAGATTTGTAGTTTTTACCTAGACTGAAAAGGAATTTACATTGTAAAGAGATGGGTTACATATTAAAGGTTTCGAACCCTCCCCGAGAGTTAGACTGCTGAGCTAGCAAGAAAAAGGATGTTAAAAGGCCATTACCTTGTTGAAGAACTGCTGTCTGAAGAACGAGGCGCTTCCCGCCCCCTGCTACATATTCACACACAGAGTTAGATGTTATACGAGTGGCCCAGAGACAAGAAAATCAGCAGTTTTTATACCCTCGTGGAAAATTGGAGACCTTTCAAGAATGAGTAGACACACCTCCTCAATTTTTATTGGTAGACTATGAATTACACATTGAAATTTGAAGAAGAAGGCTATGATTGGAGGAAAATTAATTACAGAAATTACTGATTGGTTAAATTCAAAACAGGCGGAGAGAAAGGGTTAATATTACCAACCCACAAACCACAGAACAAAATTTAGTAAAGACCAAACTTATGAATACAAAATTTCTTCAAGGGAGTTCATTCCATTGCACCAGAGTGTATTACCATAGTTTTAGGTAGAGACATCTGTTAGAGATAGTCCACACTTCTTGATCAATGAGAAACAAAAGCAAATCAAAAACACACAGTGACATCTTCTGATAACCAGTAGAGTTGGTTCGACGGTAATTTTCCGGGTTTCTCCAGTAGAGAAGTTTCAATTGGCGCAAGATTTGAACTTGCGTCGTAGAGGTGTACCGCCCGGTACAATTATTATTATATTTTAACTTGCGAACTTATAAAGCATTATTATTTATTTCCTTCACTTTAACTTGCACACTCACAAAGCATTATTATTATTATTATTATTATTATTATTATTATTATTATTATTATTATTATTATTATTATTATTATTATATTTCATGACCTTCCCTACGCAAACACAAATTTTACACACCCTGGCACTTTCATAATCTGGTTGTCTGGTAACAAATATGCCTAACTAAGGTACAAATAATCACCGTGGTGATTGAAAAATCAAAATAAACTGGGTTAGCATAAAATAAAAATCTAACACTTGAAATGAACTTAAATCAAAGTATTCACAAACAGCATGCATTAATTGAAAGAAATATCAAATATTTACATTATGTACAAAAAATATTCAATTAATTAGTCTATCCCATAATTACGTAAATGTAAATTAGTTCGTCCGTCTATCTTAAATAAATCATGGATTCGGGAAGCGATCCATGTGTTACGTTAAGAAACCAAGATTAATTTACCCTGAGTCCAGTTTTGTCGCGATAACATCCCCAAATATATAAAATTTGTGTACTCATTCCTGTGTAGAATTCCATTTTCTCGTGGCGATGGAGAAGACTCATGGCCCCGTATTGGTTTACTCGTGCAACATGTCGCACTTTATAATATTAACAAAACAAAACACTTCTGGGCGATTACCCATTATTAACACCTTACTAAGATATTTACAATGTTTTATACAAAAACAACACTTATAGGTGCCTAAAGACCCATTACACTTTCACTATTATATTCTTCCTTCAGCCCGAACCACAAGTCGTGACACTTACGACGATGTGTCGTTTTATTCGACCCGGCGCGTATCGCGGTAGTCAACCGGCACTTCCTGGCGTATTTCTATGCCGTCTCGTGATCGCTTCGCTCCTACAGTTCCCTGCTTGGATAATTGTATCACCGTCTATCTTGAAATATTTACTTCAGACTCCGCACACTGCCTTCCAAAGTACTATCGGCGTTCCGTTAGTTATTTATATTCAATCACATGAAACCTTTTAGAAATGTATTAAATTCAACATACAGTTGTACTGATTATTTACACTCGGTACTATGAATAATCTCACTGTTCGTCTTCATTCTCATAAAAACTCACGTACTTTCAGCTCTAACTGACTTCGAATGCGTCCCGAGGTACTGACTTACAGAGTCAACGTGTCAGAGTCTTAACTACTTCATACGACTGATACGACAGGTGACTGGTAACAACTGATGATGTGAGGTCCAACTGCTGGTTATTTATGGACGATATGGTTTCCAGCCGGGGTCATCCACAGTCATACCAAATGGAGGGATTTGGTTATCCTAAATCGGCACTTGCAGGTGGATTTGGATCTCTTAATTTATCCCACTTAATAAACTGGCGATACACATTCACGTGTCGTATTCTGATCTCATATCGCTCGGCGATCACGGAGATATTACTTGATTTCTGTCCTCGATTTTTTGGCGCGCTAAGTCGCCGTCTATGCTGGTGCGATATCGCTAACCAAGAGGAGTACCGCGTGGGTCTTTTCCTAGAATTCTATATTGTAATTCATCAAGATTACAATTAATCAACATGGGATGATATCACAAAAATCCTATCTGTTCAATTCGGTGGTTGGAATATTTTAATTATTATTGTTACTGGAGATAACTGGAGTTCATTTTGACTTCGGTTATGTTGACTCATCTGCGAGTCCTTTACTAATTTTGTCATTGGTTAACACTGCAGCGGTTCGTTTAAATATCTCCCTCTGACAACTTAACAACAACAAAATGCCTCGAGGCGTGGGAAACTCTATTGCAAAATATTCTCCGTATTTGTGACACACGGAAATGTTCTTGTTCTTGTTCAAGAATAAATGCTCTCTCACTTCCTTGTTGCAATTAGGACTGTTGTTCTAAGTTCTAGATTTAATCCTCTTAGCTTTTGACAAGGAAATTTACTACCCATTATGACAGGCTTAACTCTTGGCGACAGATTGTCGGGAGCACGTCTGACCATGTTGAAATCTCTTGGTCTCTGCCAGAATGACTATCATATGCCTTAACGTATTTTGTAATATCAAATCATTATACCTATGGGCTATCTCATCCGTGTACAGTATCATGGTGGATGTTCGGTTTATATTAACTAGTGGATCAATGGGAAAATTAAATTGACCTCTTAGGGAAGACTTTGAAATAGTACATACTTGCTCAGTGAGTTGCGTGCCGAGATGAATTCCTTGGAAACATTACAACCTCTCCTGTATTTGTCATGATACTGTCAGATTCTAAGCCACTCAAGAAAATGTCTAACAATGAGCAGACCGTCCAGATCTAAACTGGCGTCGAACATACATATTTAGTATTATTTATCTTCAGCCAAACTATTTCCAAGTACAAATAGCACTTATATAAATTGAGTTTATTACTGGTTGCTAACGAACTACACAGTTAGAAAACCGTAATCCTTTACAATTGTTTTATATACAAATGCACTTGGAACCATAGACTTTATATTATCTCACCCGGATGTAAATGCTTTTCATCCTGTTGACCAAGGAACGTATTAGTCGAATATTTCGATGTGTACAGTTCACGTCTGATCTCTGTGTCCCTGACAGCGGATTGCTCAGAGTGAGGAGGGAGGGAGAAAGCGTGGCTATGTATACGAGTATTACGTAGCCGCAGCTCCACTTCTCGGAATCAGAGCTGCTGAAAAAATGAAAAGACGTAAGGCTTTTAGGGCCGGGAAATCCCAGGACGGGCTGGCCAGGTTCGGAGTCTTTTGATTTGACTCCCGTAGGCGACCTGCGCGTCGTGATGAGGATGAAATTACGATGGAGAAAACACATACGCCCAGCCCCCGTGAAAGGGAAATTAACCCATGATGGTTAAAATTTCCGGCCCTGCCTGGAATCGAACCCGGGACCCCTGTGACCAAAGGCCAGCACGCTAACCATTTAGCCATGGAGGCGGACAAAGCAGCTGTAAGGTAGGTATGAAGTGGACGTGGCGTTATGTTTTCGTCATGTTTGCTTTGGGAGCACGAAGGTTGCACGCGAACAGTTGGTGTCAACTGTTTTAACACAGAACATCATACAAAATTAGCGAGAGGGTACAGTAGCAACCAGTGCCTCCGAGTACATGCTGAACTCTTCTTAGTCTCAGCGAGGAGATGTAAATCTGTCCACTGTGGTATAAATCCGCGGTATCATCTGGAAAACTGTACACTAATACCTAGTCGTCTGGACAGAGTAACTATGATATCCTGTTCAGACTGTTATGGCCTGCCTACTCAGACACACATATTATTATATATTCTAAACTTATTTATCATTGTGTCATGATTTCCTTCGAAATGTCACTTCTGTCATACAGGGATATTCTCTTGAAATGGAATTCGTTTCAGCCAGCGAAGCATAGCAGGTGCTTTTACAGAAAGTGTAGATGAGATTCCGGTATGAAAATATTGCTTTTTGGCCATTAAAGCGACTTTTGCCACTCTCGGTTGTCATGTCAACTTCCTTCATCAGAAACTGTGTAAAGCACAAACATTGCTTTAGGGCTAAAAGGAATTTCTTGCTTTCGCGTTGCGTTGTTTGAATTATAGAGTATGGTGACCAGATTTTTTTTATAAAAATCAGGACATTTCTGAAATATGGAAATAAAAAAAACAGGGCATTAGTTTCAAATAAAGTATGCTTCATATTTGACGGCACTACTTTTCTGAGAATAATAAAGCTAATAATTTCACATAAAAGACATATACCATGTTTTTAATAACGTACTTAAAATACTATCATCATTGCACTGCATCATATTATAATCATTGGTCAAGTTCATAAAGAAATGACCCATAATTTAAAATATTTTAAAATATAAAAAATAGATTGAAAAATTATTAACAAGTAAACGGTAGATTTCAACAACCTGCTGATTATAAACTTGCGGCTTGTGAATCAGGAACATCACTATTAACTCACTTATCAGAAGACCTTGTAAATCGCAAGTACTTTGAATTGCTTAATAGCAGGGTTGTATAATTCCTTACAGCTAAGGTATTGAAAATGAGTCTTGATTATTAGAATTGCTTGAATACTTTGGGTAACAACATTGTTTTTTATCAATTAGAAGGTATTTCACAATTGAAAAGTCTCTTTGCATGACAGCATTTGTGCCTGGTAATGCCAAAGGAAAAGTCACAAACACCTCTATATCATTACATGGAATGCCTACACTTTTAAGTATGTAGAAGTCATCACACCATTAATCAATTTCCATATTAACTGTTCCCCATTCCTCAAATTTCTTGATATATTATTGTTCAAAAGTCCTACCTAATCAATTAATTCATCTTCATCTACCTAAATTGCTGAACCTGAATTTACTGTCTGAGTGATTTTCAGACATTTTCAAACCTCACCCCAAGATCGAAAATTTGAGAGTGTTATCCAATCAAATGAATTCAGAGACTGATATGGAGAAACCCACTTTCCTAAATAACTTTAAAAAGTGTAATACAATAAATTGATAACAGCCTAATATTTTGATTGGGTATAAATACCTTCGCTTTCTAAATAAATTAAAATTTGAGGGATAACTGAAGTTTGAAACTAACTAGATTTCCTGGTATTGATTTTTCTTTTAGGCAATTATAATTCATCAACTACTTCAGTGGCTGAAATCTTGGTTGTTTCCAGCTTTTGAATTGATTTTGAAAAATGTTCAGTTGGTTTGTAATGAAATGAATCCAAAGAAGTGACTGTGAGTTCTCAAGAAAACTGTTTCAGCAATGTGAGGCACCTATCCCGAGACATGAAGTAAGACCTCAGAGATTCATTCGTATCAATAACATTTGTAACTCTGGAGACAATGACAACCATCTAGTTTCCTTGCTAGTGGCTTTACGTCGCACCGACACAGATAGGTCTTATGGCGACGATGGGATAGGAAAGGTTAGGATTTGGAAGGAAGCGACCGTTGCCTTAATTAAGGTACAGCCCCAACATTTGCCTGGTGTGAAAAGAGGAAACCACGGAAAACCTTCTTCAGGGCTGCCGGCAGTGGGATACAGACCCACTATCTCCCGGATGGAAACTCAGAGCCGCGCGCGCCTAACCGTATGGCCAACTCGCCCGGTCCATCTAGTTTTAACCCTCCCCAAAATCTGATTATACTCACGAGGGAACGGTATGAAGTCGGACGGTGAATTTAGATATGATTTTTACATATTCGTGAAGGTCTTTTTAAGCTGAAACAGGTAGAGGAAGTCTAATTTTTCGCTGGTCTTTTTAAAGGGGGCATTTGGGAGCTCAAAGTTGGCGGTACGCGCCCTGAATTTTACAGTACATGCTGGCACACGTCAGCGCTCACAGCCAGCGGCTGCCCTGCCTCGCCTTCTCTCTCCACTCCTTCGGTCCTCCTCTGTCCCCCAACACATACGGCTGCCTACAGTTGTGTATATGGGACGGCGAGTCCTATTGTATTCGGTCAAGTTCTCCGCGACTGATGGCTATTACACATACAGGAGATCGCATTGGATTATTTACTTTGTTATGGCCGCTTGCAACATTATTGCAGCTCTTATTAATGCCTACGGTGTTAATATTCAGGAAGCTAGCTTTCTGATGAACAGCAAATCATGTACTGTATATACAAAAAAAGACAAAGTTTGATGAAATTTTGGAGGGAAAATGCGAATTTATTCAGGAGAAAGAAGCCGTTTTCATTGATTCAGAAGACGATGATGGCGTTGAGAAGGGGACAACATCACCGAAAAAACGCAAACACGGAGATGAGTTTAACGAAGATAACAAGTCTTGTGATGGCCGAGGAAGATCCTGTAAGTCAGTGGAAGATTATGATTCCGAATCATTGTTGGACATGTATAAAAAAATTAAGGAACGAGGACCTATGTACGCTGTACATAGAAGACTCGGGGACAAATTTATGGAATCGTCAACCACGTTGAACACAATGGAGAAATTAGGAAATGTGCAATGGTTCGAGCTTATGTGAAAGAAGAGTTCACCAAGGCAAGGATGCGTTATTTATGTCACAAAATCGGGCATTGAGCGTTGGATGGGTGAGGGCAGAGAGTTGTATTGCCCCAAACACTCTCTCCAAAGCGACTCATACTTGACAAACCTTAAACGGCGTTTTAAAACTCGTTTCCGCAAAGTAACCAAACTAGTCAGTAAAACGTTTAAAACAGACGAAGAAGTGCGACACGAAGTGGCTAAAAAGTTTGTAACTTTAATTAATGAATTGCAACAAAAGAAAGAGATCTCGGATACCGATATCTGGAATTCGGACTAGTCCCGATTTGAATACGAAATGGCAACACAGAGAAGTTATGATTTTCGTGGTGTAAAAGACGTTCTTGCTACGGTTGTTTGCCAAAATAGTTTTACGCATTCTAACACAGTGCAATGTCACATTTCTAAGGCCGGAGAAATGGGACATTTTTTCTTGATCGTTTTCCAAGAAATTAATGGAAAGTTTGGACCTAGAGTACAATAAAATATCAAAGCCTACATGGATGCCTTTAAATATGTCGTAATTGATTGTTCATCTTCCGGGAAAATGGGAAAAGGGCATGTACGTGACTGGTTTCAAAACGTTTTCCATCAGCAATTACAGGAAGACGGAAGAAATCTTCTTCTCATAGATTCATCCAGTGGCCAGGGTAAAAATGCACAACTTGAATCCCTGACGAACAAACATGTATAAATTGAATACAAACCGCAAGGAACTACGTATCTTTGCCAGCCGTGTGATCCTGGACTCTTCCGACAACTAAAATGTTAAGTGGTCGAAGGGAAAACATTTGCCGGGTAAGGAATTTACATGGCCAGTCAAAATTACAACCAAAACAGACTTTTCATGATAACTAGTCAAATACTAGCGCATAACCACTTACAAGCTGATTGTTTTGTACCAATGCTGAAATATGGTTGGAAATCGGGTGGTTATTCCATTAATGACTATATACCACAATTTCATACTGTCTCGCAAACGAATTTCCATGATTTGACTGATAAAATGTGTGCTGGAAATGATTGTACCAATTTTTCGTTTATAAGGTGTGCACATTGTTGTCTTGTTTCGTTATTCACATTTTGTGTTAGATTTTCGCTATCATGCCATGAACAATGAACCAATTGCCAGACTGTGTTAGAATAAAGTCATTTCTTGAACACTTTGAATGTCATGAAGATGCGGATGATATTCGATTATGTATTATTTGTATGTTAAGTAGTGATTTGTAAACAATTTTTATTGCTTATTTATTCCATAATTAATTCATCTTTGTAAATAAAGTGTCCCAACTAACGTCAGTCTTCACCCGCAATCCCGTGTACACAACTGTAGGCAGCCGTATGTGGTGTGGGACAGTGTAGAACAGAAGGAGTGGAGAGGGAAGGCGAGGCAAGACAGCCGCTGGCTGTGAGCGCTGACGCGTGCCAGCATGTACTGTACAATTTATTGCGCGCACCGCCAACTTTGAGCTCCCAAATGGCCCTTTAAAAGGGACCAGCGAAAAATTAGACTTCCACTACCTGTTTCAGCTTAAAAAGACCTTCACGAATATGTGAAAATCAAATCGAAATTCGCCGTCCGACTTCGTACCGTTACTTCGTCAGTAACAAGAAAATCGTAAAGTGATTTCAGTTCCTCCTACGCACGGTATAAATTTTAAAATATAGAAATAATTTATTCACCTCCCTTTTTATGCTGATGGGAAAAAGATCACCATAGTGTACCACATGAGTTGCATAAGCAGTGTCTTGAATGGTCATTTTGAGCACACTGTTCATTTTCGAATAAACGTAGTTTGTTCCGGTCCTTAACAAAGTTAATGTTACAGTTATCTGCACGATCTTGTCAACTAAATGGTATTATTTTAAGATGTCCAGAACATAAGGGGCTAATAATTTTTCTTTTTCTCCAGCAATGCTCTGAAAAGAGATTACGTTTCACTGAACACCTTTCGTAGGAATGAAATACCGAACTAGAATCAGTGCTAACTTTAAGCTTTTGTGATTTGATTCATCGATCATAACAGACACATACTTAGCGTATTTAAGTTCTGACTGAACTTCATAAATTGCTCACGGCGATAAAACGTTCGCTAAAATCGACTCACATTTCGTCCTGGAACACGTGAATTTCTTCTCAAATAGTTACATGATGATAACTGTGCAGTTCATTCAACGGAAAGAATGGTTGTGTTTTGCAGTATGAAACGCAAACAGCCCTTCATCAGCAGCGATACGTTAATCATTCTGAGTTTGTAGTCCATTCGTACTTACAGAGGAAGTTTTGCAACTGCAAGTTCTCGAGGAATCTGCCCACATGTGCTTCTTCTTCTTATTCTTCTTCTTCTTCTTCTTCTTCTTCTTCTTCTTCTTCTTCTCCTCCTCCTTAATGTGCCGTGTACCATCGACACGTCCTCCATGTTCAATTGAAAAAACTGAACGACGTAAAGTACATTCCACATTCGTAGATGAAGTGTTTTCTTTCAAGAAAGGAAACTCATCTTTCAGGGTTTCGGAGAAAGTACAGTTTCTTCTCCCCATATTAATACGCGCGTGTACCTCTAACAAAGCGAACAACGTATAGTTGAGCGCTATGGAGCAAGATTTTCACGCCAAGCGTTAAAGCTGCTCCCTGGCGGCAGCTACCTGAAATGTGAGAGCTATCGGAAACCAGAGACTATCAGTTTTCTTTATTTCCACGGCTAACAAATGTACCCGTGCTTCGCTACGGTATTCTATACTGTATACGGTTATCTAAGTAAATTACAGTACATGCAGTGAATAAGATCTCTTTTTAATTCGATATCTCTGAGCATTATCCGAGAAACAGCATAGGAAGGTCCACATACGTTGCTTCTAATTTAAAGAGCGAGTTGCGGAGTTGTGACGATAACGGCAGGTCCACTTTCCTACTGCCATTCGCAATCGATTTGGGAATTTTCATTATAATGGCGGGCCCCATTGCCTGCTGCGCGGTAACAGTATATTTGGGGAGTTTTCGTTGCAAAGCGAGGCTCCATTTTCTACTTCCAGACACATAACAATCGAGGAATTTTTATTATAATGGCAGGCACCTTCCCTACAGCCAGTGAAAATTGAGTTGTGCTGTTATCTATATAATGACAGGCCCCTTTTCCTAATGCCAGTCCGTTTACTGCCATTCCATTATAATAGCAGGCCACTATGCCTAACGCGCAGCATATTTTAGATGGGTAAATTTGTTTATAATGGCGACCACCCTAGCCTACTACCAAACACAATCGAGTAAGGGAGTTTTGAAAAATATTGCATGTTCCCTAGCCTCCTGCCAGTCAAATCGAGAAGGAAAATATTCATTTATAATGGTACACAGGATTTGGAGAAAGACCCCATTCATACTGCCAGTTAAAGTCGATATGGGGGCCACTGATTACAATAGCAGACGCCCCCTGCTGAGAGTCATTATAGATTTGTAAAGTATTCATTACAAAGGCGCGCACACCCATTCTGGATCGCTACAAATCGACTTCAATGAATAAATATAGATCGACATACGAAAGTATGTGCATTTTTACCTTCATTTGAAGATTAACTGCTCTAAAAGGTACATGATATCGACGAAAAGGACTGTAGGCCTACGATAAAACGCCATGTATAACGGTCTAAATGGCTGGTCCTATGTTATGTTCTCGTATCTCATCTATTTATGGGTAAGATAAAATTAGAAATGTTGCTAGTTGCTTTACGTCGCACCGACACAGATAGGTCTTATAGCGACGATGGGACAGGGAAGGGCTAGGAGTGGGAAGGAAGCGGCCGTGGCCTTAATTAAGGTACAGCCCCAGCATTTGCCTGGTGTGAAAATGGGAAACCACGGAAAACCATTTTCAGGGCTCCCGACAGTGGGGTTCGAACCTACTATCTCCCGAATACTGGATACTGGCCGCACTTAAGCGACTGCAGCTATCGAGCTCGGTAGAAATGTTGAATACGGTGAAATTTTGGTAAGGTTTTCTCACAGTGAATTACTTTTCGGACACATACGTGACTGCTACAAACATAGAATTTGGTGCACATAAAGCTACTGCGTGGACCAAGGTTCACGTAAAAGTTGATGATCCTATCTTTCGGATAAGTGAATCAAACCACCAATTATTGGTGTGAGAGGTGTAAAAAATACGTGCAATCCAGAAGTAGAGCAAAATTTAACGTATAAAGGGATAGAGATACGAATAAAAGTCATAGGACCAAAGTTGTAGATCACTCCAAATTGATCGGAGATTGTGCCATCCCCTTTGTGATACGACTTACCGTTTAGCCACCAAATATCTCTCAAAAGGAAGGTCTGCACCGTCTTCAAAATTGCCTCCATATTTCGATATTCTTTGGGGGTAAAAAGTAAACATTTTAAACATCTCGTAATTTTTCCGTCGGTTAGAGCCTAAAAGCTACAATTTTGCTAAATTTCAATTTTCTAGCTCGTCTGGCAGATTATGCCGCCATCTTGATATGGGGGAGGGGACTAAAATTAGGACTTTCAGAAAACTTTTAAGCCCTTGAAACTTATAGGTTATCGTTTAGGATAAATACAGCCGACTGCGTTCTTATGCTGAGCTCCAAATTTGAGACTCCCAGCGAGTCCCCTCAGAGTATTTTGAAAATTTTCTCCTTCTTCAACTTCATTTTCTAAGCAACTTCAGTACGATACCAAGTTTTATTTTCTAGGATGCCTGGAAGTGCCTCATTAATTCACATCTATTTTCATTTTTATACCTTAACTTATATATACAGTACAGTATACTACGTATATAGATCGTTCCAAACCGACTTCCATTTTATAATAAAGGTTATATTTAACCCCCTTCCCTAGGGGTTCTAGGGGCGTCTTGCCCTACAGTATATTTTCCAGATAGTAGGTAACATTTGTACGCCTCCCACCCCAAAAGCTGGCCAAACTCGTACCTTAAAAGTAACCTGGGTGACACTATTCACCTCAGCAACCCCGAAAAGTATGGATTCGACACTATTTTCGATTATTTTTATATATCACTAACACCTCTGCCCCCACTCCAAAGGGGGCTGAACTTGGACTTTAAAAATCCGAAGTGTCACTATTCATCTCAGTGACCCCGAAAAGTATGGATTCAACACTATTTTCGTTAATTTGTATATCTCAGCCCCCTCGCCCCCGCCCCTAAGGGTTCCTGGATTGTCTTACCCCCACGTGGTTTGTCACATTATGATAAAAATCTGGAGTGTACAATTCACCTCGGCGACCGCGAAAACTATGTATTCAACACTATTTTTGTTTAATTTTATATGTCAATCCTCCCTCGCCCCCCACCCAAAAGGGAGCTGAACTTTGACTTTTAAAATATCGGGAGTGTCACTATTCATTTCAGTGACCCCGAAAACTGTGAATTCGACAATTTTTTCGATTATTTTTATACCTTGCCGCCCCGACCCCCACCCCTAAGAGAGCTACGGATGGTTTACCCCCACAGTGCTCGTCTCCAGATAGTAAGTGATAAGTGTACCAAGTTTGGTTGAAATTGCTCAGGTGGTTTAGGAGGAGATGTGTTATTTACACACATACATACATACATACATACATACATACATACATACATATATACATACATACATACATCCATTTTTATATATAGTAAGATTGCGTTCCCTTAAAGATTCCAGTCCCGTCTAGATCTCAGTAGGAAAAGGTACAAAAATAAATTATACCATAATGACACGAAAACAAACCAAAACACAAAACGGATGGGAGGGAGAAAGATCAGGTTATTGCAAAATACGGAAAGTGGAACATTTGGCGTCCCGTTAAACGTTTGGTGGGACAGTGGAACACACAACGAAGAAAGGGGACAGTCCTGTTAGAAACGGGATGTCTGGTCACCCTATTATAGACGGGCTTTTCCTCGAAAGTAACTACGCACTAATAGCTCAGCAGTCGTTTTATAGGATTATGTGCCATTCCTCAGCATATTTTATATTTCTCTTCACACTCACTTATCATTGTGCAGCAATCATGATATCTCTATAGCATTCTTTTTAATAACCTTCTAGAAATGCTACTACCACGATAATCTGAGAAACAAGTTGGTAGTGGAAGGGTAGCATACAGCTAAACCTGCATGAATACGGATAGTACGCCCTTATTTTACTTCATTGAGTCCACTAGCGTTTTCGTAATTTAACGCATACGACGTGTATCAAAATATTTAAGTGACACACATCATTTTGAGAGAAAGGTGTACATCTACTGAAATCCTGAAACAAGAGAAGCATTAGTTTCAACTGTACTTCACCCTAGGGTATGAATAGAGCAATCAAAAATATTTGTAAACTTCTTTTTGACACACCCACTCGAGCTCTATATGCTAATAGTAAAATTATGCCCTTATCTATGTGCACTGCTTTTCGATCTTCAATATTAATTCACAAAATTAAACTGGAAAGTGGCCTGCACGATAGTAACTACACACTGAATTCAGACGTTCATAATTATAACACACGACAAATAGGTCACATACCTCTCTTTCAAATACACTCATATAAGTATGGCAACTGTAGTTTTACGTTCTCAGCCATTCAATCATATAATCATCTTCCAAGAGATTTAAAATCAGTTCAAAATCTGTCATCTTTGAAAATGAAATTAAAGAAAGTGCTATGGAAGACTTTGTGTAATGGTAATATTGGAATATTTAGAGTAACGTTAATTATAACAAAGTTATGTATTTATTTGCAGCCAATGCATTATATTCATTTCAGAAGCTAAACAAACAGTATTGTACAACTCCTGTATCTGAGCCCTTGGCTCGTTGGAATTAATTAATAAAGTAAAAACTCAACTCAAGTGACTTAGACATACAAATGCTTTCGAGCATGTTGGTTTTACGTCCCTCTAACATATTCTACGGTTTTCGAAGACGACAAAGTGCCGGTATATTATCTTCCAGGAGTTCCTTTACGTACCGGAAAAACTACCTACACAAGGCTGATGTACTCTATTCGAGCACTTTCATATACAAATTGGACTGAGCCTGAATAGATCCCACCAGCTTGATGACCAGCGCTCTACAGAAATCAGTTACTCAGACCAGCACGACAAGAAATACCATGTTATGTTAGTGTTACAACAACTCAGTTTGATAGTCCTGCAGTCTGTATAAAATATCGTTTGGCACTCAACTGTTCTATTTGCTGCAGAGAGTCCATACATAAATTATCCTGCGTCTGACACGGCCCAGAAATGAGATGGCATGTGGCTCAATGTAGGAAATTTAAAATCGATAATTGGTTGTAGATTAATGTAAAGGGACTCTTGGGCTATATTTCCACGATAATCTGAGAAACAAGTTGCTAGTGGCAGGGTAGCATAAGGCTAAGCCTGCATGAAATATGGATAGTACTCTTTTATTTTACCACATTAAGTCCACTAGCTTTTTTGTAATTTAATGCATATGGCGTATATCAAAATCTTTAAGTAACAAGCATAATATTGAGAGAAAGGTGTACTTATCTATGAATTTCTGAAAAAAGAGAAGCATTACTTGAAACTGCACTTCACTCTAGGGAATGAAGTGACTTGGACATAAAATGTTTTTGAGCTGTGATATAAGATACACTATCAATACATGTTGGAATTGGACTCTGCTAATATTAATCAGTGTTAACTCCAAAACATACATACATACATACATACATACATACATACATACATACATACATACATACATACATACATACATACATACACTGACTGACAGTGACAATGCAATACCAAGGAGGAGTGGTTCGAAAGGGATGAAAGTTGGGGAAAAAACAGAGACGGCACGGATGAATAATTGATGTTTATTTCAAACCGATATGCAGGTTACACAATGCGCACGGCATCGACTCAGTAGGATGTAGGACCACCGCGAGCGGCGATGCACGCAGAAACACGTCGAGGTACAGAGTCAATAAGAGTGCGGATGGTGTCCTGAGGGATGGTTCTCCATTCTCTGTCAACCATTTGCAACAGTTGGTCGTCCGTACGAGGCTGGGGCAGAGTTTGCAAACGGCGTCCAATGAGATCCCACACGTGTTCGATTGGTGAGAGATCCGGAGAGTACGCTGGCCACGGAAGCATCTGTACACCTCGTAGAGCCTGTTGGGAGGTGCGAGCAGTGTGTGGGCGGGCATTATCCTGCTGAAACAGAGCATTGGGCAGCCCCTGAAGGTACGGGAGTGCCACCGGCCGCAGCACATGCTGCACGTAGCGGTGGGCATTTAACGTGCCTTGAATACGCACTAGAGGTGACGTGGAATCATACGCAATAGCGCCCCAAACAATGATGCCGCGTTGTCTAGCGGTAGGGCGCTCCACAGTTACTGCTGGATTTGACCTTTCTCCACTCCGACGCCACACTCGTCTGCGGTGACTATCACTGACAGAACAGAAGCGTGACTCATCGGAGAACACGACGTTCCGCCATTCCCTCATCCAAGTCGCTCTAGCCCGGCACCATGCCAGGCGTGCACGTCTATGCTGTGGAGTCATTGGTAGTCTTCTGAGCGGACGCCGGGAGTGCAGGCCTCCTTCAACCAATCGACGGGAAATTGTTCTGGTCGATATTGGAACAGCCAGGGTGTCTTGCACATGCTGAAGAATGGCGGTTGACGTGGCGTGCGGGGCTGCCACCGCTTGGCGGCGGATGCGCCGATCCTCGCGTGCTGACGTCACTCGGGCTGCGCCTGGACCCCTCGCACGTGCCACATGTCCCTGCGCCAACCATCTTCGCCACAGGCGCTGCACCGTGGACACATCCCTATGGGTATCGGCTGCGATTTGACGAAGCGACCAACCTGCCCTTCTCAGCCCGATCACCATACCCCTCGTAAAGTCGTCTGTCTGCTGGAAATGCCTCCGTTGACGGCGGCCTGGCATTCTTAGCTATACACGTGTCCTGTGGCACACGACAACACGTTCTACAATGACTGTCGGCTGAGAAATCACGGTACGAAGTGGGCCATTCGCCAGCGCCGTGTCCCATTTATCGTTCGCTACGTGCGCAGCACAGCGGCGCATTTCACATCATGAGCATACCTCAGTGACGCCAGTCTACCCTGCAATTGGCATAAAGTTCTGACCACTCCTTCTTGGTGTTGCAGTTGCTCTGTCAGTCAGTGTACATACATACATACATACATACATACATACATACATACATACATACATACATACATACATACATACATACATACATACATACATACATACATACATACATATATACTGTATCCTTTGGTTGAAGATGTTTTGGCGTGGCTTCAGCGCAGGTAAAATATTTACCAACTCTCGATTTTTATTTTGTTCTTCCTGTAATTTCGTCGTATAATCGACAGAATAAATAGGGGGATATTAATATATTTATAATCATAACAAAATCAGAATTTTACTGACTCAGATTTATTAAAATAGCGAAAATGTAAAATGAGACGTTAAATGAAGGTTAATGAAATTCATGAGAGCAGAAACAAACAAATAAAATTATAATCATCTAGATATGAGCACGTGAATACATGGCTTCCTTCCTCCAAGTTTCGCATTGCCTTGTTGCCTTTGGAAAACGTTAATGCAGAACCTCAAAAATTTAAGTCTGGTTACAAATAAGACCGTAGGTCAATTTTCTTCAGCAGGGTCATCCGCCGATAGGATATCAATGCAGGATATAGTACAAGCACTGATTGGGTCCTTACATAAAATGAGGTAACTGCAAGTTCAACTTGGGACAGTCATACACTTAAAGAACATTTATAGAAGAAACTCTACTCATTAACAATAGCACAACACTCAAACTACATCGTTATTTGACCGAGAAAAATAAAAGTTAATGATTGCGTTACTTGAATAAAGAGTTATAGCGTCAAAGATTTAAAAGAATGCTTAAGAAAGCTAATGAACTAAATATTGCTCAAGTGGATAAGTAAACAATGAAGAATTGTTCTTCCAGCACCTTCGATATTTCAAGCTAGATCACATAAATTTAACAGTTAACTTTCCAAGTTAATGTTAAGTAATTATTGAGCAAATTTGCTAATTCAAGAAATTTGATGATTTAACCTGGAAGCTAGTGATTGGTTTTAGGTTAGGTTAACAACACCGTCTCCTCCTGATCTGTAGACAAAAGCTATCGTGTACCAGTTTGGTCTTGTCACCTTAACGTTCCATAAAACAAACACAAACGCAAGATTTACTTCACTCACATGCGAACTCCTAATGAAAGCAACAGATTCACTGTTCGTGAGTCCAACTGACATTAAAAAAGAAAACACGAGAAATGCTAGCCAACACTACACAACACTATCTGAAACACATGGTAGTACAAAGCACTCTATGGCCTGCAAATAAAACAAAGTAAACAATATAAATTTAGTAACTACTTGCACAAACGTAGATGAGTGGCCAGAGCTACGGACGGTAAAAATGTGGGTTCGCGCGGTTGAGCTCTTTACCTCCTACTAGGTTGCACAGAGCTATTCGGAATGTAGAACGTAGCAGATATGCTGACACACGCACAGTGACGTATAAGTGATCCGAAAAAGTGTTCTAACTCATAAAGATGTCAAATATTACAAAATTGAAAACAGACGCACTACGAAATGACTCCTTCCCAGTAGTTAAACCACGATAATCTTACATTATTTACAACATTTCAATACAAACATGCCATAACAGCATGTTTACTAGCATTCAGTGGTGAGCGGTTATATCTCACTACACTAGGGATGGGGCCATGTCCGTCTCCATGGCTAAATGGTTAGCGTGCTGTCCTTTGGTCGCAGGTGTCCCGGGTTCGATTCCCGGCAGGGTCGGGAATTTTAATCAAATTGGTTAATTTCGCTGGCACGGGGGCTGGATGTGTGTGTCGTCATCATCATCATTTAATCCTCATCACGACGCGCAGGTTGCCTACGGGTATCAAAACGAAAGACCCTGCATCTTTCAAGCCGAACTTGTCCTCGGACACTCCCGGCACTAAAAGCCATACGCCATTCCATTTCCATGGATGGCCATTAGTGAGGATTCAA
Organism: Anabrus simplex; assembly: GCF_040414725.1. Lineage (NCBI taxonomy): Eukaryota > Metazoa > Arthropoda > Insecta > Orthoptera > Tettigoniidae > Anabrus > Anabrus simplex. The sequence goes on from NC_090266.1 coordinate 936,519,864, forward strand.
CCAACTTGAACTACTCAAACAAAACATAGAAACCCATATGGTAGAAATGACTAAATATAAATATAAATAAAATATCTCCATTTTCCTGAAGGTCTATTGTTACATTTCATACGAGTACAGTAACTTGACATGATGTTTATAAATATCTTTCTCTTAGAAATTCTCAAGTTCTAATATCGTTGAGACCAAAGAAAATACATAATAATTAACAAGCTTTACTTGGATACAGTGGGAAATATATCTATCGCGAAACTTGTGGGCTATAGGGTATTACCTAAAATCGGAACTATACGGTTTATCTAAAACCCTGACCAACATCTCTTCAGACTCTAATAATTCCTCAGAGGCTCTCATATCATCATCCTGGATAATGTCCCAGACTGCACGTAATAACATAGCATGTCAGGGCCTCACAGGCTACACCCTGGACAATAAACTGCATATAACACATAGCATCTCAGGGGCTCTCATAGTATCACCCTGCATAATATCCACTCACTGGAGCAACACAGATTACCTGAAACAGACATAAATACGACTCAGTCGAGAACTGACGAGCATAAACTCCATTAACGTTAATTTATACTTCGACCTCAAATCTGCGATGGATTATACTAAAATACACCTACTGCACGCCTAATTTCTCTGAATTTCTTACTATTTCAACATTCCCTAATTTCATTTAATTTTTACAGGAGAAGATTATTATTATTATTATTATTATTATTATTATTATTATTATTATTATTATGAAATAACACTCTACACAACTCAAGGACGAGTATATTCCTGGACATCGGCTGAATTCAACTGGCAGCCCTACTATTAAATACACGCTTCTCCTACACTTCTACACGCGGTTTTATCTTACAAAGGAACATTTATTAAAAGTACTTGAATATGGCATAAAACTAGTCCTGAAAGGAATGTTTACAACAACAAAATATTACACAATATTTACAATGATATATGTTTTATTTATTTTTAACAGACATTTACTGGACATCTTCACTTCACCATCTCCCCCATCCACTGGCCACCTCACAGGATGCTTAGCCATACATTGTCACAGCTACAATAACCGTGATTACCATTCTTGCACATTTTATACAACACACAAATCTTCATCATAATATTGTTAACGATTTACAATCATTAGTTTCAATATCGCTATTAAAACACAAGCTTTCCGTTATACTGTAAGTTGACGCACTGCATTAATGGATGAACCATCCAGACTGATAAAATTTCCCTCAACATCTGTGACAATATTCATCACTTGTCCCTGCATAGTTATCGGAGATTATCACTGTTTCCATTGGCTTGGGCCAGGTATTTAAACACAAATGAACTTTGCACGCAAAATACTTCACCATAAGTGAAGTTCTCTGACTCAGGAATATGACTGTAAATAAAAGACCCAACCTTGTCAGCGACAAAAATGTTGAAGTCCAAATGCAGTCGCACTGGTAATATTACAGTATCTAAGTTCCACTCTCAATATGGATCACGACCCGACATCGACCATTGGAGACATAGTCTCCACTGATCGAAATTAATGACAGGGCATCACGGATGCTCAGCTCCCTTTATAGCAAGAACAAAAGGTGCCAAGACTACTTTCTTAGCGCTAAACCAAGCAAATCTTTACCCCTAGAGGAACGCTTTTGTCAAGCGCAGGGAATCATAAATTGTACTGATGGGCCTAAAAATCAGGCCATTTTACACACACTAAATATTAACTTGATAGAGCAATTTTAATGTGCATATTGCCCAAAGTGCCATACGCAATTACAGTTCACAGCGAAGCGTAATACGAAAACTTGCTCACCACCTTGTCTAGTGTATGGATCTGAGTACATTTCTCCGGGACTTACCACTTGAGTGGGCTTTTATGATCGAAACTTTTCTTATAAATTAAATACACAAATTTTCCTATATATGGCTTTAAATATGCCGAAATAGCTTTGTTTTCTAGAAGTTCCTGTCCAGCATAAACCAACGAAACAGCTAGAGCTCTCTTTGGTCGTATTCGTACATGGAGAATGAATGGCATATCGGAGTAATCGTATCCATCCAAAGAAATCAAAATCATGCTTTCTACCTCACGGAAACAGTAGATAATTTAAAAATCGGAACAGAATTGATCCCTAACTGCTCTGACTACGAGATTAGTACCTGGAGAAGGATGAAATATTCATACAGTAGAATGCGGCACGCTATCTCTAACGACTTTAAATAATGGGTTCAAAACATACATCATCATTATAATGTTATACTTTTCAGCATTCAGTCAGCAAGTCTTCGAGAATTTATTAAATGCCTCCACAATCCCCTGCTTGTACATAGCTCTGTGATGTGGCTTGGTTCCATATCACTTATCTTTAAATCATTAGAAACTGAGTCTAACAATCGTATTCCTGGTTTCCCTCTATTTTCCTTACCCTCCATGACCAAGTCGATTATTCTCCTAGGTGGCCTATTCTTCTCCATCCGCCATACATGACATTACCGCCGAAGACAGGCTGGAAAGGCTAATTTTCATATCGTACTCAATGCACGTATTTGCATGTTCCTAGACATTATATTGCAGGCTTTTAGCACACGTCAGAACAGGTCAAATTCTTTACTGCTTTTCCACCTAACCGAATTAAAACCTCCGACTTTATACCTACCAGGAAATGATCAATGTAAACTATGAACAACAAGGGTGAATGATTGCAGCCTTCTCTAACACCTGTAAGTACCTTGAATCAGGAACTCATCCTATCATCACTTCTCACTGCAACCCAATTGCTAACATAAATGCCTTTGATTGCTTTTAATAATCAGCCCTTAATCCCATGGTACCCCAGTACGGCGAACACCCTTTTACTCGGTACTCTAACGTATGTATTCTCTAGGTCTACAAAATATAACAGTTTATTCCTATCGACGCATTTTTCAATTACATGGAGAATACCAAAATTATGTTTTTGACAGTTTCTCTATTGTCTGAAATCACACTGGTTTTCATCCGACATACTCTCACCCATAGATCACAGCCTCCCTTACAAAATGCTAGTGAACATCTTGCCTGGTATACATTTCAATGGCATACCTCGATAGTTCTTGCAATCCTTCCTGTTTCTATACTTACAGATAAGTGCAATTACTGCTTTTGTCAAATCAAAAAGTACCTTACCAATATTCCATGCTAATCGTATTACTCAATTAAGCTATTTAATCCCTGCTTCCCACTGTATTCACCACTCCAGGTTTAATTTCATTTAAACCTGTTTTTATGACGATGGTATTAATTTACCATCCTTCCCGCTACATCAAGCACAATTTCACTATCATTGTCCTCCTCCCTCTGAGCTCTGTTGTGCGCCATGTCAACATAAAGATGTCATTTTACGTTCATACATTTTTCAAAATATTACTTCCAACTGTCCAGCGACTCCCAAGGATTTACTATGAGTTCACCTGATTTACCCATAACACAATTCACTTCTATTCTCCCTCCCTTTATAAGAGTTTTCTTGTTTACTGTTGAGAAAGGTTTCCCTCACACTTGAACAAGCCTTTCAGGGTTATTACCTAAATCCTCCCACGATTCCTTCCGGCATTGAACAATCATTTGTTTCCCTCTGTTTCTTTGATATATGTATAATTTCCCTGTTTTCATCAAACTTTGTTTGAAGCCATTTCTTATACGCTTTCTTTTTACGCTTAGAACTCCACAAAGATGTCCGCTTTCTTTCCCACAGTAGTTCCTAGGCATTCACTTGCTGTTTCTACTACGGCATACCTGTATGCCACCCATTCTCTTTCTATATCCTGAAATGTCTATTATCTGGAACTTTCCACTAATGGTTTCCGTGTACTTCTGTCTAATTTCCACATCCTGAAGTTTTTCTACTCTTATTCGTCTGCAGACAGATTTCACTTCCTCTGTACTAGGTCTAGAGATACTTAGTTCACTACAGAACATACAGCGATCATTATCGTCGAAAAAATACCCGCAATACTCCCACATTCCTGACAGACTTCATGAATTCAAAGTCGGTTATGATATAGTTTTCTGTGGATCTGGTGACCTTATCCTCCAAGGTATAGAGGTAAATAGTATGCTTGAAGAAGGTTTTGCATTCTGCCTGAATCTATTGTTAAAACGTAAATAGATTAAAAACAAGCACTATTTCTCTTACAGCTATGTTATATTGTAATATATGTTTTAACTAGTGTTTTCGACAGACTGATTTTTTTTTTAGTTACATTAAGTCGACATTGAAAAGCATTGCTCTTGATGCATGCATATTGTCTAAAACCTAACTCTTGACGGTCTAATTCACCAGTCTTTCTTTCCATAGGAAATCTGAGGCAGTATACTGCCACCTTCTGCAGTCGTGCAATCTTTGAGAATCGCTTCATGAACTCATTTTCAGGTTGAAGCACCACGATACTGACCACTGGCTTCCGCTGTTCTGGGATGTGCTGAGTCTCCGCAGAAGGGGTTGAGTCAGTCCATGACAGAGTATCCTCCGCAAGCCACGGTAGTCCGTTCCACCAAAGTGATTTAGCGACAAGGGCGTTTGGGGTGAGTCCTCGTGAAATCATATCCGCAGGATTATCTCCTGAAGCGACGTGCTTCCAATCTGCAATCGATGTGCTGTCTTGAAGCTCCGCAACTCCTATGGCAATGAATGTTTTTCACCGTGTAGGCGATGCAGCAATCCATGACAGAACTATACTCGAATCCACCCATAAATTAATGCTGCTAATATACAAATTTAAGATTGATGTTACCTTCTTGAGAAGACGAGCTAGAAGGAATGATCCACATAACTCTAGACGAGGAACTGAGACCCTTTTCTGTGGGGCGACCTTTGACTTAGCGCACACAGTAGCCTTGTGATACGCCCACCTTGTTTATTTTCCGATCTAATATAAATGCAGCATCCATAGCCCTTCTCAGATGCATCCGAAAACCCATGCAGTTGAATGTTAATGATAATGCTCTTCGCTAACACTAGTCTGTCGATTCGAATTCGGCTAACAAGAGGAAACTGATTGTGTAGATGCTCCCAGTACTGGAGTATCTCTGTTGGTAGCTTCTCATCCCAACCTAAGTGCAGTTGCCAGAGTTGCTGCAGGAGATGATGCTAGTGGCTTTACGTCGCGCCGACACAGATAGTTCTTATGGCGACGATGGGATAGGAAAAGCCTAGGAGTTGGAAGGAAGCGGCCGTGGCCTTAATTAAGGTACAGCCCCAGCATTTCCCTGCCGGGAAAATGTAAAGCCTAGGAAAACCAAATTCAGGGCTCTCAAAAATAGCCAAAATCAGACTTACGAAGTTTTAGAAGCAAGCGGACAATATACTGAATATTCTGCGTCGTCAGGAACCAAATAGCGTGCAGTCATCATCAAAGTTACCCGGTGCGGTGATACCTGTATTTGCATCATGGTAGAGTATGTATCCTAAAAAACACATTTATATCCTATGCTACACTGTAAGATGATCGTGTAAGTTTCCTTGCACCAAAATATACAGAATGTACAGGTCAGGAGATGACACACCTACCTCAGATACCGATTCAGTAACTGAAGCAGTCTACAAGAGGGGGAACAGAGAAGCAGTCTACAAGAGGGGGAACAGAGAAGCAGTATATTAATATAAACAAACGGAGCAATAAATTGGTTTCTTTGTACACACGCCAGTTCAGGGTGGTTTCCCCTCTACTGACCGCAGAAACGCTAAGGTCCTGAGTGACGGCGTGAAGCAAATGTGCGTTCAGGCGTTCAAATGAAACACTACAAACCAATTTACACATTGATGTCAAGTATGATGACAACAGGCAAGTGGGCATACATCGGTTTCATGCTGAAGAACACAAGTACTATTAAATTTAATACGTCACGTTGGAATAACTTCTGAGCTAACACATTGCAAATGTTCCATTCCTTGAGGGTAGTAAACCTAACTTATGGCATATTTTTAGACTGCTAGAAGGAACTCCACAATCGAGCTTAATGCTTTTCACTATAAATCACGCAAATGTATGAAACCATTTTCCCAACAGATGGAAGTTAAATTACACTAACAGGCTACGTCGCAACCATATATTAATGCAATTCATATCTCATCAAGATATATAACAGATGAAGAGAGTTAATCGAAGCTGCTTTTGGTATAATGGTTTTCCCGAAGGACAATTGAATAAGATATGTAGTTAAGAAATCTTCAAATGAGCACAGCAAGAAAACTTGAGAAATAATTCTGGATATATCGCTGTCTAAACAAACACAAATATTATTTTGATTTTGCTGTACATACCTTCAAACAACGTTAAGAAATTGGATGCATTTTAAATAACGTATACTTCACCTGAGTGCCATCAAAGATAATTTTCAGCCGTGGTGAATATTTTGACTTCATGACCACACTGTACCTGAAATAGAATTTCACATGTTTAGATTGTGTCGAGTACATTCAGCACATAACGAAGAGATGATTAGTACAGAACATATATGTCCAACCGGACACCAATGAGAGTCGAACCCACGATTTTCGGTTTTAACATCTGATTCTTTCCCAATTGAGCTACATTTGTCGCGGCCATTCTTGTTCTCTTCACAGAGATGTGAGCTACAATTTATGCACTAAGGCCATCACAATTGGAAAGTGCGCGATAGTAACTCGGTGTGGGCTATTTGAATTGAATATTTAGCTTTCACGACTAGAAATAGACTTTGTTCATTAGGTCGCTTTTGTTCCGTACTTGACAATTCTTAGGCGTATAACGGTACTTTGTCTTCGACAGGACTTTGTAAGCTGAAAGTCTGTTTAAGATATTTCGCTGTCTTCAGCAAATGACTCCTGAATCAGTAACACTATGTGCTACATGTTGTTTCTAGATTCAATTCTGTGGAGTGCACTAGTCTTTGTTCTGAACAGACATTTAAGTACTTGGATTTTAGAAACTCAAATATATAGAATACCTCGTATACTATATGGAAAAATCCGACTTAAATTTTGAAACAAATTATACGACACCCACTTAACCACTGAAACAAAACAGAATTTGCCTACGTTTTACTAGATACAGGACAAGAATATGCAGACATTAAAAAAAGCATGGGAATTCCCTATACAGCACATCTAAGGGATACAGGCTTAAAACTCTAGAACAATATGAAGTACATTCATACAATATCTTACAAGCACATTCTCTACAAACAGACACAGGTCAAATTCGACGTATTATACCATCACCACCATTCGAAACTGTCTTTATAACTGTAATGATCGTAACTAGCACATGAAATCAAGTCAATCTGTACAGAAATTCAGCTGCTAAATATGGCTGAACATAGTTCGTTGATATTACCACAACTAGTTCACAAACTTTGGTGAAGCTGTTACTTTTCATTTGACCATGACAACGTAATGGTGTCATTATTAAGGAATATACTGTAAATAAATATTCGTAGTGAATGATGTAAATGGTAGCATCAGTACTGGATCCATTTTTAATTTAAAATAGTTATCAGTGCAGTAGGAAAGAACTAAAACCATCATCATACGGATTATAGAGGTTCCTGGAAGAACAGAAGGTAAACGATTTCGCCATTTGTAACCATAGTACTCAGATCGGTGGAGTGGATAATTGTATGCCCGGCTGCCTTCGCCACCATGAGTTAACTTAATAGAATTGAGTAAACCTCAAAATCATATACCTTTATTAAAGTGTAGTCCAATTCTCAAATTTCTCCTTACAGACTTTGTGTTATTTAATATGCTTATAAGATTAATTTAGTGATTGTATATACAGTGGTGGTTGTTCCTGGTGAAATTTGAGAAACCAGTTGTGAGAATCTTGGAATACAATTGTTAATAATTCCGTTAAGTGTGTATGTATGTGTATGTGCGTTTGTACAAGAAATCTTATAGTTTTATTCGATGGCTGATATTTTGATCATTGCCATGAGATGTCCTGGTTTACATGGAGTTCCAATTTCGCGGACGTACCTAATCATTTCAAAAAGTACCACATTCCTTGGCTGGGATTCGTACAGTGCCTGACGATGTCACTTGGCTATAGCGACCCCGTGTGTGTGTCTGTGTGTGTGTGTGTGTGTGTGTGCGTGCGTGTGCGCGCGCGTGCATACTTGCGAATCATGCCTAATAATGTATGTCGGTAAATAGTCTCTACACGTGAATGCCAATTGTGTATCAATGATTACTTGAAGTAGATACATATTTCAATTACCGTACTGAAGTTACCGACATCTAACTAGAGTTGAAGAGGGAAACCATTTCTAGGATTGCTGAGAGTAGGATTTTAACCCTTTTCTTTTTTCTTTAGTTGAGTTCACACCGTTCTGGAACGCAAACTCAGGACAAATGATTGAGAATTTACTACACTACTCTCTAGATCACTGAAGACATTTGCTTGAGATAGTCTACTGCTGGAATATATGTCGTGTTACAATGGAGGGAACTTACATCCTTTTTTGATTATGACGATGAATCTTGGTGGATGCCCCCAGTAACTTCGATGTGTGGACTCGTTTCTACGTATACCATCTGTACATAATTGGTTCTGTTTTCATTAGTAATAAGGTATTTTACCTGTCCGGGGCTCTACAGGGCATCATTAAATTAACTCAGTTTCACAAATAAATACTTGAATGGAATTCTTTGGATGAGAAACTTCGGAAATCAATTCCCGGGCGTTGAAGTCCCATCTTCCCTACTTTCACTGTTTCAATGGCTACGCTCAAGAGCATTTGGGTCAATGATCTGTTCGATAAAAGAAAAATTGGGCACTAAATTTAACTATATTGAAAGTAGGGTGTTCTATGACATGAGAAGAAAACTCTAATTACGAAATCAGAAGATTTTGTTCCCAATAAAAGCATAAAGATTGAATTATCTGATAGAGTCACAGGGTAAATAACATACATGAGATAATGTCATTTGGTTACATGAAAATAAAATCAATTACTTGACGAAGATCTTTATGTCCTGTCAGTCTGTATTATATTTGACTCGCATTACATTTCTAACACATATTGTCTTCACGCAACTTAGGAATTTACAAATCTGTGAATAAGGGCGTCTCCTTTATATCCGAGCAATACCCGCCGGTATCTCTTACACTAAGGTACAAAAATGAAATGGCGTGTGGATTTTAGTGCCGGGAGCTTCCGAGGACATGTTCGACTCACCAGGTGCAGGTCTTTGGATTTGACTGCCTTAGGCGACCTGCGCGTCGTGATGAGGATGAAATGATGATGGAGACGACACATACACCCACCCCCCGTCCCAGCGAAATTAACCAATGATGCTTAAAATTCCCTACCCTACCGGGAATCGAACCCGGGATCCCTGTGAACAAAGGCTAGCACGCTAACCATTTAGCCATGGAGCCGGACACTAATGTACAATTAACGCACGATTAAATATGTACACTTTAGATGACAATTCTCGCTAAACGACACATTTATTAGGTGTCTATCATGGTTGTGAGGTTTTAATAAAATTCGATTAAGCACATTCCTATATTAACGAATATCATATCACCGTAACTTACATATTAGATTGACATGATTGTCTTAATAAATTCACAATATCGCTTTAAGCATGTTTATCCTGGATGTCCTATCCTAACACATCACAAGGCGGAACGAACAACGTTAATTCCCTGTAAGACGTCCTAATATAATAATACGTGCAAGAACATTTGTATAAGAAATAATGAACCATCACCTGAAATTACAATATCACACTTCACAAACAAGAATATATAAAGAACAATGATGACCCTTCCAGGTCTACTGACAGTGATCCATGGTTGTCACTGTTTCATGGGAGTCGAACCCATGCATCGATAAATTTTGGGGTGCATGCCCGAAATCCCTAGATCCGATTTAATAAAAGAAAATATGTGTGGAGACAATTCATTCAAGGACACGTCGAATGTACAAGGTTGGTCGCAAGGGACAAGTTGCATATGCGTTTAATACTGTGTTCGGGAGAGCGGGCTTATCGTATGAATGTTACAAGTCTTCGAGGGTCGGGCGATGAGCATATTACGGGACATGAAACTCATGCTATGAAATTTGAATATACTTAACACTTTCGCTTGTAGTCGGTCGTCATTAGAGGGCGTGTTTGTGCGGGCGTCACTCCAACCCTGTTAGCAAGAAGTCCCTGGTTCGTCATCTTCTTGGTCCCGTTCATGGTGTCTCGAACTATGGTCTCGTACAGTAGAAAATCTAGACGTTCCTGGGTAGATGAATGCAGGCACTTATGGCGCGATTCTAGTTGATTCCGATCCCGGCTTCAACTACTACTCACAAACATAAGGCGAAAAGGGGAAATAATTAATGAATACTCTTTATGGGTTTTCAAATAACCTACTTCCGGTTAGATCCACTCATTGACTCATTCAGTCCCTTTTGTCGCACGGGCTGATTAAGGGTTACTGTTACTTAATGTGAGTGTCCCTGGATCATGTAGACGTTCTTTCCTTGCTTACACCTTTGTATTAGTTTATTTACCGTCTATCACTGCTCGGTTATGTTACAGTCGATCACTAATTATAACCTGAATGTAATCGACGTCTCACTAACTCTGAGCCATCACTGAAATTACGAATAGGCATTCCCTTAGCTACATCTCCGTGAATTTAAAATACCATTCCTCAAACACCACCGTAATTGTTTCACACCACATGGCCTAACTTCACGGTTTCGGTACCGATCTGATACATTTTATTCGGCATCACACACTATTTACCATATGCACTGGATTACAGTGATTAAATACTCTGGTTTACAACGTTTCACACCGACACGTGGACAGATTACAATGGATAACGGAGCTAAGTCTGGAATTCATTTATAGCTATTTGGCTTAGCGGCTATGGAGGTGGAAAGCCACGCCCACAGGCGAAATTTTGCTCCGCTAATAGTCATCTCTCAGCGTCGTGAGATGGGTGAAATTGTAGCTCCTGATTCCTACTTTATATTAATATAATTTCATGTAGATCCGATCGCTGGGTCACTCGTAATCTTGAAAGCTTCCTTTTATAAATTCAAGTTTCCTTTATTATGTCGTGGGGGTCCAACCTATTCCTTCGAATAGTCGGATCCTCAAATCTTGTAGCAATTTACGCACTCCTGCCTAAGTTGCATCATTGCCGCTCCATTCATAAAGGATTACATATTCTTACATCATTAATTTGCATAAAATGCGCCGGTTCAAATGAGTCCTTACTCATAAATTTCCATAGGTTATATCCAAAAATGTATTATTATTATTATTATTATTATTATTATTATTATTATTATTGTAATTATTATAATTAATAACAATTGAATACGGTAGGTTGGTACCAGTGAATTTGCGGAGAAATCGCTAAGAATTTCTATCTCTTGTGTTAACGTACTGTGATAAACCCCGCCTTCTGTCCTACATACTCTCCTGCGCACGGCGTGCTGTCTCTCCTCTCTGTCTGCGGAGTGAGAGCGTAATCCAAGGGCGAGCTGCACATGGCTCTCTTTCCCTCATTGCGCGTAACGAGACCTCTGTTCTCGGAGCCGGCACAGTGCCATTCGCATCCCGGTCTGGGTGAAAAATGCTTATTCTGACACCATATGTCGCAGAATGTCGCGGAAAACGGCATATATCGTTAGCTGGACCTCATGACATGCCTTTGACGTGGTACTGAACGGTTTCAGTATAAAGGTCTGCAATGGCGTGTCGGCCAGACCAGTGCGAGTGGAGGTTCCTCCTAGCAGTCAAAGGAGGATATGAAAGAGACCGCACTGCACATTCCGGATGAGTATTTAATTAAAACCGCACTTCTACATTAGAGTAATATTTTTGAACTATGATTCAGAATGGTTTATAGGATATTGTAGAAGTTTGGGCATATTATCAATATTAGTCTATGTGCACACCTTGTGATTAAAAACATTCCAGTGTGTCAGACTAAATACTGAATTCCACTCACCCTTACCCATAGAAGCATAATTTTTTGAGACGACATGTGTTACTATGATTATGAAAAATAATAAAACATATCGCAGTCTGCGGTAAAAATATATTAAGTATTCCCGTAAACTATCTCAAGCTGCGTGAGGAAATACACACTCAGAGAATTGGTAACGTCGACCATTGGTAACGTTCACTATTGGTTTGGAACCAAATTTCCTCCAGCTTCGTTATCATAGTATTCTGAATTCACACACGTAGGGAAAAGAATTGCAGAAAATAGATTTTCCCTTGTCATTGTCTTCCGCCCTGTCTGGTTGTGATATGTACGCCAAGGTTTCTCCTTAGCTTTATTTTATAGAATTTTTATATCATTATTGCAGATGGAAAACTGATTAACAAATTCCGAGGGAGATTTCACCGGCTTACGCACAATGTTCAGTAACTGTATGAGCACAAAAATTGTGCTTTGTTGACCTCATGGTGCAGTCGGCGAGTCGTTACTTCTCTGTTCCCGAGATAGTGGAATGAGGTTTACAACATTGATGTCCATCTTCCTCCTCTTCTTCTATGGCTCTACATTTCATTGTAAACCCTGATCTCTTTAACAACCTTCCGAAATTTATCTTGATTAAGCACTAAAGCTTTCCCATTTCTATAGCCATTTCTCGAAGATCTACAATGACCCCTCCATCCACCTGGTTCTCGGTCGACCTCGTCTTCTCTTTCACCCTGGATTTCCAATTAGTATATTTTTAGGTACTTCCGTATCATTTATCCGTGCTACGTGCCCTGTCCATCTTAATCCGGCTGATTACACTATTCTCCTAATAGGTAGATCTTTATAAATGGCGTACAATTCATGATTGTACTTTCTCCTCCATGTTCTTCTTTCACAGATTGGGTTAATGAGTTTCAAGGTATCTTTCTTTCGAAGGTATCCAACATTCCGGTATCTTTTGCTGTTAATGGCCAAGTCTCCGAGGCATACGTAAGCACAGGTCTTATAAGTGTTTTGCATGTGGTTAATTTAGTGGTACGAGTCAAGAGCCTTAAGGAGAGAAGTCTTGTTAGAGCAGAATAGGCTTTAATGACTGCCATTATTCTCTGTTTAATTTCAGAGGAGGTATCATTTGAGTAGGTTAGTGTCGATCCTAGATATGTAAACTGTTCAACTCCCTCAAAATTGTAATTGCCCAAAGTTACTGAGGCTGGAACGTTCTCCTTATATACTTTCTCCCTGCAGCCATATATTAATTTTCGGCTGGTTGATGTTCAGTCCCATTTTCCTACTGACTTGTTCAAGGGCGATGTATGTCTCTTCCATTGCCTTTCGAGTTCTTGCCACTATATGTAAATCATCAGCATAAGCAAGTATCTACACCACGGGTGTCAAACCTTGCTCGCCTTAAGCGCAGTACTTGTGCTAGAAATACCTGTACACGAGGGCACAAATCACGTAACCTCAGTCGGCTTGTACTTCCCCACGTTGCTGATTCAGGGCGGAGGACGCCTAGCGATGACGGGTGCAGTTACCTGTTTAGTTCTACAAATAATGGTTGAAACATTTAGGTGCATAGGCTGTGGCATAACGATTGACGAATTAATTTGTTAGTTTTTGTTTATGTACTTCTGTATCAACATGATTGCTTGAAGAGATGCTACTTTAAGTTTGGGTATTAAAAATTACATTTTGCTGCAGAAGCGATTTGATAGCGGCATATTATTCGGTAAAATTCTGCTTCATTATTGTTCATAGGAGAGCTGATCATATTAAGCCGCTAATGAAATGAATGACTTTCATTTCGTATTTCATTGCCTACGGCAAATTTCTTTCTCTCTTAATCCGTTTTAGCGTCCAGGCTTGGTTTTTCTCGCCGACTCAGAGAGGGATACCACCTCTACCGCTTCAAGGGCAGTGTCCTGGAGCCTGATACTTTGGGTCGGGCATACAACTAGGGGGAACGATCAGTACCCCACCCAGGCCGCCTCCCTGCTATGCTGAACAGGAGCCTTGTGGGTGCATGGTATGATCGGAAGGGTTATAAAAGGAAGAGGGAAAGAAGCGGCCGTGACCTTAAATTAGGTACCATCCCGGCATTTACCTGGAGAAGAAGTGGGAAACCACGGAAAACCACTTTGAGGATGGCTGAAGTGCGAATCGAAACCCTTCTACCCAGTAGATCTCCCGATGCTGAGTGGACACCGTTCCAGCCCTCGAACCACTTTTCAAATTTCGTGGAAGAAACGCGAATCGAACCCGGGTCTTCGGGGGTGGCAGCTAATCACACTAACCACTACACCACAGAGGCGGAAATAATAATAATAATAATAATAATAATAATAATAATAATAATAATAATAATACAAGGTGTACAGGTTTGCTTCCGCCGTTTTGTCCCCAATATTGGAGGCTTTACTGAAACAGATTACTTGCACATGTATCATTCAAAGTAGTGTCCATCGCTGGCCACGACTTTCTCCCATCGTTCGGGTAGTGTTCGAATCCCGTGTCGAAAAATTGTTCATCTTTTGAAGCCATCCATGAATCGATCCAATTTGTGACTTCTTCATGAGATCGGAAGTATCAGTCAGCCAGGCCATGCGCCATTGATCAAAACAGGTGATAATCAGAGGGAGAAATGTCTGGAGAATACAGCGGGTGGGGTAGGACGTCCCATTTTAACATTTCCAGGTATGTTTTGACCTCTTTTGCAACGTGGGGTCGAGTGTTGTCGCGTTGCAATATCACTTTATCGTGCCTCTCGCTGTGTTGCGTCCGTTTGTCTTTCAATGCTCTGCTCAAACGCATTAATTGCGTTCGATAACGAGCACCTGTGATTGTTTCACCGGGGTTTAACACCTCATAGTACACGACGCCGAGCTGGTCCCACCGAATGCAGAGCATTTGGAGCCGTGAATATTCGGTTTTGGGTTCGACGTTGAAGCATGGCCGGGATATCCCCATGATTTTTTGAGTTTAGGGTTATCGTAATGAACCCATTTTTCGAACCCGTTCAACGTCTCTTGGTTTCAACTTATACGGGACCCAAGTTCCTTCTTTCTGAACATGCCGATGGTCTTGAGACGTTTTGAAATGGCTTGCTGTGTCACTCCCACTGATCGTGCCAATTCTTCTTGAGTTTGACGCGAGTCTTAACTCACCAATGTCTCCAATTCTGCATCTTCGAAAACTTTCTCTCTTCCACCACTATGCCGGTCTTGGACGTTAAAATCACCGTTCTTGAAGCGTTGAAACCACTCACGACACGTTCTTCCACTAATAGCGTCCTCACCATACGTGCGTGAGAGCATTCGATGAGACTCAGCCGCTGTTTCCTTCATATTGAAACAAAACAGTAACACCTCCCGCAAATGCCGAGAATTTGGCTCGTACACTGCCATGCTCAATCGAGTACAACTTTATGATGCAGACTCACATCGACTAAGTTTGAATGGGGTTATGTTGACCGAGGTCCAAGCTAAAATTGCCAGACGTCTGCGATCTGTTTCGTTCGACCGTTACGTACCGTTGTCGCCATCCACCGGCAAACGGCGGAAGCAAAGTTGTACACCTTGTAATAATAATAATAATAATAATAATAATAATAATAATAATAATAATAATAATTGTTACCGTGTTTTAGTGGTAGGTAGAGGTGAAAGAAGGTGCGGGCGTAAACGGGTCTCAAACTACGGAATCAAAGTTAATGTAAAATTTAACAAGGTTATATTTTCTTTTCAAAAACAGAGAAATAACAAGCATGGCAGGTACAAAGTAGCAAATCAAAAGGGTAGTTACAATATTTACAGAATTCGGGCTTCGCGCCCTGACTTTACACTGCTTGGGCAATCAGCTCAGTTTTACCCCAAACACAAGTTTCAACAGAGGGGCAGAAAACCCCATTCATGCCTAGGAGCCCTAGCTCCAAATTACACTGAAAAGCCTCCACGAGGCATACAACACTCAATTTTCAAAAGAGCTACTCGCTCTCAAATTTAAGCCTCTCCCAGGCCATACCAAACTCCACCTTCAAGTTGTCCTCACTGGACATAGACACAGGGGTAAAATACCCAACCTACTGAGGTCTATTAAATGAAAGAAGGTTAATTAAATGACCTCTAAAATAACAATTTGAGAGGAGGCGAACTTGCACTCCTAATACACTTTGATTAAGACCTACTTGGCACTAAGCCGTTAATACAAGGGCTAATCCCATACTAAAGAGGTGACTTAAGAAGAGAACAATTTGTTTTACATTAACGAAGAATAGGTTGAGAAAAATAAGTTCACCTCAAAACAATATGAGTGGGAGCTCGAGAGGGTTAGCACTCTCTATCCCAATATGCCGCTTAAAAGAGAATAGATGAAAAGATTGGTTACATTTTAGGAAAAGGTTACATGGTGGAACGCTTAGAACCCGCCCCGAGAGTTAAACTGCTGAGCAAGCAAAGAAAGAAGTTATTAATCGGCCATTACCTTGTTGTTGACCGCTGCCGAGGAAAGAGGCGCTTCCCGCCTCCTGCTATGTACTTAATACACTGAAAGATGGAACAGAAGTGGCCCGGAGACCCAAAAATCAGCAGTTTATATCCTCTCGCAGAAGTTTCGAGGCGTTAGGGGAATGAAAACACCGTCCCGCAAATTCTTTATTGGCTAGGGTACAGAAACATATCCAAGTTGGGGGAAGATACATCGGATTGGTCGGAAATAACTCAAAGAAATTCGGGATTGGATAAATCTAAAACAAGGGGAAAAAGAGGGGTATACAGCCAACTTAAACAATAGCAGAAAGAAATTTAGCAAAGAACAAACATTTGAAATAAAAATTTCTCCAACAAAATAGTTCTTTGACTCCGCACTAGGTTGCACTACTGGTGATCTTCAGTAGTGTCCTCTAGAAGAGAAAGTTCACACTTCTTACTTCAAGCGAAACAAAAACACATCAAAAATGACACAGTTCAAAAACTCAAAGTTTTCCATGTGGTGACATCTTCAGAGAAAATAGAGAATTAGTAGCGTAGATAAAGTTCAGACTTCCTCCAACAGAGGAGTTTCAACAGGCGCACATTTTAAATTAGCGGAGTGGAGGTGTACCGCCCGGTACAGACCTCCCCCCCCAAAAGTTCCTCCCGTGGTGACACATGAAATTGTTTGAAACCAAGGTCCAAGTTTTGATGTAGATATAGAGATTAATTGCCCAAAAAAAATTTATAAGATTTTCTTAATTTGGTTTGATTCAGTTTCAAAATTTTGTTGTTGCAGGTGAAGTAAAGTCTTTATATTTGTAGAAGTTGAATTTCTGAAGATAAACTTTTAATACTTAAAAGTGATGAAAAATTTTGCAAGGCCACCAAATATTGCTGTTGGATTCCCAAGTGTAGTCATTGCTTATAGTAACTGTTGATGTGGTTGATGTTAATGAAGTTGGATGGCCAGACCGGCCGTTGCCGCTTGCGTCCAAAGGAGGCCGCTCGGACCCCTCAAGTACCCTGAGATACCGCTCGCCCGCACTATGAGGGGAGCAGAGGTGTTGAAACACGCCGCGCCCGCGGTGAACATATACAGGCTGCGGGCAAGTAGCAGGACGTGCGCCGCGCCTCAGCCTTGGCCGGGAGGAGAGCTCCGGCTCGCCGTGCACCTGACGTCCTCGCTGGAGCCGAGGGGGCCCGTCCTCAAACCCAGTCGCGGCACAGCGCCGCGCGGCTGCGGGGGCACTGAAACATTAAAGCTAGGCGGCAGAATTGTGTTGGACTATCATGTTTCTTTGAGGGCACAGGCATGTAGAGAGATTGAGGGGCCAGCGGCGTGCAGATATCCATGGCATTTCATCTAAGCCAGCCACTGTGTGTAGTGGAGCAGGAGACGGGAGCGTGGTAATGGCCGTGGCAAGGACAGGATGGCAGTTTAACAAATCGGGGGAGGTTTCACACAAATGCTTACATATAAAACAAAATATTATAGAAGGGGCAGAAAGCCTTAAAAGGGGAAACTCAAAAAAAATATAACCTTCATATTCCTTTCAAAATAATATGAAGCATGTTAACACGGAAATTACACCGGTTTCACCTGTGACAGGTGAACCCTAAATATCCTCTCGGTGGCTGGATTGCTTACTAACAACGTAACTGGCGTAAGAAAATCGAGAATGATACAAGGCCCATGAAATCTGGGGGCAAGCTTGCCCGCGGGAACAAAGTTCTTGACCATCACCTGGTCACCTACATTCAAAGTGGTGGGTCTCCGTCCACGATCATACCTTTCCCTAACCTTTTCATGAGATACCTTAAGATTGGCTTTAGCCTTCTTCCAAAGATCTTTAATATTATCCGGATCTATTGTCTCGGGTAGAATGTCACTCAGAGACCAGAAGTTAGAGAGCGGCGAGTTGGGAACAAACTTGAACATCAAAGAAGCTGGAGTAAATTTATGTGATTCATGAACCGCCGAATTCAAAGCAAACGCTAACCAATGCAGGGACGTGTCCCACCTGGAATGATCATCATGATGATAGGCAATAAGTGCGGACCTGAGATTACGATTAACCCGTTCAGCCAGAGATGGTTGAGGGTAATAAGCAGAAGTAGTTACATGAGAGATGGATAAGTCAGAACAGAATTTACGAAAAAGATTTGATGTGAACGCCTTAGCATTATCAGACACAATATATTGGCACGGACCAAAAGAAGCAAAAATAGAATTTAGGCAAGTAATGGTGGACTGAGCGGTAGCCAGCTTAGTCGGAAATAACCAGGAAAATCTGGTAAAACCATCTACGCATACAAAGATGAATTTGTTGGCATTTCCCTTCGACTGGGGGAAGGGTCCTACATAATCAATATACAGGCGTTCCATGGGGCGCGACGCTTGATGCGAAGACAAAAGGCCTACCTTGGTAGACATGGTGGGTTTACTGAGCAAACAAGATTTACAAGCTTTTACAAGTTCACGGATTTCACCGTCCATACCTTTCCAGATGAACATTTCACGAATCTTTTCACGAGTTTTAAATATTCCCAGATGCCCCCCCAATGGGGTCTCATGATAGTATTTGAAGATCATAGGTACAAGAACCGCTGGAACAACAACTTTCATCATCTTGTCATGCCTCGAAGGGCAACATAAAACACCATTCCTCAGAACATAAGGGACGACATGTTCCCCAGAAGAAAGGGTTTCCATTATCGGAGCCAGCGTCGGATCTTCACGTTGGTATTTCTCAATATCCCTAAAAAGCATGGGGGCATCTGTTAAGATGGCATTAACACTGGATAGTATGGACACGGGAGGTGATGAACTGTCGACCGGGTCATGAGTCTCGACGTCGTTAGAAAACATACGGCTGAGTCCATCAGCAACAACATTTTCGGTACCTCTGATATGTCTAACATCAAACTGGAAGGCAGAAATACGGATGGCCCAGCGGGCTATACGACCAGTACGACGCGGCCTACCTAAGACCCAGTTAAGGCTTGATTATCTGTCTCCAGGTCGAATTTAACATGTTCCAGATAGAGACGGAACTTCTCTAAGGCGAATAAGACTGCCAAACCTTCGAGCTCATAGATGGAATACTTGGCTTCTTGAGCCGACAAGGTCCTAGATGCATAGGCGATGGGTCGCCTCCCTAGTTCAGTCTCTTGAAGAAGGACTGCAGCTACTGCTGACGACGACGCGTCGGTTTGGACGATGAATTTCTTCGAGAAATCAGGCATAGCAAGTACAGGGGCATTACAAAGAGCTAATTTAAGGTCTTCAAAAGCGGCTTGTTGAGAAGGTCCCCACTCGAATTTGATGCCTTTCCTACGAAGAAGGTTTAAGGGCGCCGCTCTATTAGCGAAGTTAGGAATCAACTTCCTGAAGAAATTCACCATACCAATGAACCTGGCGATACCTTTGATGTCCTTGGGAGGTTTAAAATCACGGATGGCCTGTGTTCTAGAATGATCGACGGCTACACCATCAGGTGACACAATATGCCCTAGGAAAGACATAGAGGGCTTAGCGAAGGCAACCTTGGACAACTTAACAGTTAACCCAGCCTTACGAAGGCGATCGAGAACTTCTCGCAGATGATCTAGATGTTCTTCAAAAGTCTCTGAAAATACGACGACATCATCCAAGTAGTGATATAAGTACTCAAACTTGATGTCGGAGAAGACCCTATCTAGTAGCCTAGTGAGTACAGCTGCTCCTGTAGGGAGCCCGAAAGGCACGCGGTTGTATTCATACAAATTCCAATCCGTGGCAAACGCTGTAAGATGTTTAGACTCTTCGGCAAGGGGAATTTGATTATAGGCCTGATTCAAGTCCAAGATAGTGAAGAACTTGGCCTTACGAAACCATGAAAAACAAGAATGAAGGTCAGGAAGGGGCACAGATTGCAACACCACCTTCCGATTGAGAGCCCTATAATCAATTACAGGCCTGAAGCCTCCTTGGGGTTTCGGAACTAGAAAAATAGGCGAAGAATACGCCGACTTAGAGGGCCTAATAATACCATCCTTCAACATCTGATCGATAATTTCTTTCAGAGCCTTCATTTTAGGTGGAGATAGCCTATACGGGGGAAAACGGACAGGAATCGAATCCGTGACCTCAATTTTGTATTCTATCAGGTCAGTAACACCAAGAGTATCAGAAAACACCTCTGGAAACGACTGACACAGCTTACGAATACTATCAGCCTGCTCCTCAGGTAGATGTCTAAGGTCTAACTACATCTCATCCTGGGTAGGCGAAATAGAAGAACATGATGCAGAATTACACTTTAATAGAGGGATATTACAATTAGAGGCAAATTTGAAAGTGCAAGACCTACTCTGAAAATCGAGCACAAGACCAGTGTGAGAAATAAAGTCCGCTCCCAATATAATGGGGCAAGACAAGAGCTTGGCCACAAACAATTTAACTTTCCAAGTGAATTTAAAAATACGAATTTTGACATATAAAGAACCTAGAATTTCTAATGGGGATGAATTAGCCGAAACATATTGAACAGGAGATGAGACATAGTCAGGTAGTTTACAAACAGATTTCAATTTAGAATACCATTCAGCCGAAATAATCGAACAAACACTGCCTGAATCTAAGAGAGCTGTAATAGGCTCGTTATTTAACTCAATCTTAAGAAAAGGAACCGGTGCGGGGGGAATCCGCCGCAATCCTAAGACACTCTTTGGGACCTTCAAAAGATAAATTTGAAAATTGCTAGTTCCCTGAATTTACAACCTGTTTACCAGGGGCTGAGTCTCGGGAAGATGGATTAGTCGACTCAGCCGAAGCCACTAGTCACTTTTTATTATTGGCATAGGTGGAATTTGCACCAGAAGTTGAGCAGGAGGGGGTGCTTCTGGGACAATTCTTGGCAATATGTGAGAAAGCCCCACATTTAAAACAGCCTTGTGCTGAACCAGCTCCATTATTTGCCCTACTAGTTTTGACCAATGGACATTTATTGCGAAGATGGTCAGACGACCCGCAAGCATAACATTTACGGGGTGTGACTGGTCGGCGAGGTGGAGGCCGAGTATTACTAAACGAAGGAGGGGGTTCTTTTGCCACACGCAAAGAATCGGCGTATCTAACTCCTTCCGCTGAGACGGCCAACGCTTCAAGTTCAGAGAAAGTCTGCGGGCACGCCGCGAAACACAAGTATGACCTATAAGATGGTGAAATGCCTTCTACAATAGCTTGTACAATTTGATCCTCAGGGAAGTGAAGAGCAAACACCCTAGTATAAAACTTAATGTCTTGTATGAAATCAGCCAAGTTCTCATCCAAGCGTTGTACACGGTAATAATACTTCTGAATAAGGGAAGACCTGGCCCTAGCCGGGATGAAGTTAGCTAGCAAATGGGCATGGAAATCCTCAATAGATGATTGCTCGGCAATGGCTCTTACGATTTTATCTGAGAGAATACCAATAGCATACGGATAGATAATTTGCAAAATTTGACATGGAGAAAGAGAAAACACAAGTGCATGATCCTGAAATTCAACTAGAAATGTTAAAAATGAAATTACATCACTGGTGGTATTAACAGAAAATTTAGAGATACCTCTGAGCAACATTGCCAATGGATGAGGCAAGCTACTGAACCCGGGTGACATAGTAGGCAAAGGTTTCAATGGCAAGGAAGTTAATTCCGAACGGATGTTACTCAACGATGCACGGCGTTCAGATTCGTTGTCCAATGGGGCAGGGATAGTTTGAGCAGCAACGGTTATCCTATTGACTTCTCCCTTGGGAGGCGCTTCCTCGCTACCTACATTCACTGTGGTGGGTAGATCGCTTTTGGGAGGAACCTCCCCTGTTAACAATTGAGTGACCTTGCTAGATAATTCAGACATATTTTCAAGCAGCGTACTAGCTTCCTTCTTCTGAACGTCATTCAACTTTAGAGACAACAGATCGTTAACTCTATTGGAAAAATGAAACAGCCTAGCTTGCACACGCTTAATTTGATTAGGAGAAGGATCATTTTCATCAAAAAAACTAACTACAGAAGCTAGCCCAGTAATATTCTCCGTGATCGTGGAAAGAGAGTCGTCAATTTCTTTCTCTCCCAAATTGGGGATGGAAATGGGCAAATCTAGGGACTCTCTAAGCTTGTTTGTGTCTACTGCAACCGTGCCTCCAGACTGTACATTTCTAATAGTCAATTCATAGATCAACTCCTCCTTGCGCAAATAGTTAAGACGGAGAACATCGCGAGGTCCGGGCATGGTGACAGAACAATTTTGAAAAACTCAAAAAAAAAATTCCAGCAACTGAGAAAATTGTTAGAGTTCGGAACAAAACAATGTTTAGCCGTCAAAAGGGGCTAAATTGAGACCCATTCAACCACGCTCTGCTACCACTTGTTACCATGTTTTAGTGGTAGGTAGAGGTGAAAGAAGGTGCGGGCGTGAACGGGTCTCAAACTACGGAATCAAAGTTAATGTAAAATTTAACAAGGTTATATTTTCTTTTCAAAAACAGAGAAATAACAAGCATGGCAGGTACAAAGTAGCAAATCAAAAGGGTAGTTACAATATTTACAGAATTCGGGCTTCGCGCCCTGACTTTACACTGCTTGGGCAATCAGCTCAGTTTTACCCCAAACACAAGTTTCAACAGAGGGGCAGAAAACCCCATTCATGCCTAGGAGCCCTAGCTCCAAATTACACTGAAAAGCCTCCACGAGGCATACAACACTCAATTTTCAAAAGAGCTACTCGCTCTCAAATTTAAGCCTCTCCCAGGCCACACCAAACTCCACCTTCAAGTTGTCCTCACTGGACATAGACACAGGGGTAAAATACCCAACCTACTGAGGTCTATTAAATGAAAGAAGGTTAATTAAATGACCTCTAAAATAACAATTTGAGAGGAGGCGAACTTGCACTCCTAATACACTTTGATTAAGACCTACTTGGCACTAAGCCGTTAATACAAGGGCTAATCCCATACTAAAGAGGTGACTTAAGAAGAGAACAATTTGTTTTACATTAACGAAGAATAGGTTGAGAAAAATAAGTTCACCTCAAAACAATATGAGTGGGAGCTCGAGAGGGTTAGCACTCTCTATCCCAATATGCCGCTTAAAAGAGAATAGATGAAAAGATTGGTTACATTTTAGGAAAAGGTTACATGGTGGAACGCTTAGAACCCGCCCCGAGAGTTAAACTGCTGAGCAAGCAAAGAAAGAAGTTATTAATCGGCCATTACCTTGTTGTTGACCGCTGCCGAGGAAAGAGGCGCTTCCCGCCTCCTGCTATGTACTTAATACACTGAAAGATGGAACAGAAGTGGCCCGGAGACCCAAAAATCAGCAGTTTATATCCTCTCGCAGAAGTTTCGAGGCGTTAGGGGAATGAAAACACCGTCCCGCAAATTCTTTATTGGCTAGGGTACAGAAACATATCCAAGTTGGGGGAAGATACATCGGATTGGTCGGAAATAACTCAAAGAAATTCGGGATTGGATAAATCTAAAACAAGGGGAAAAAGAGGGGTATACAGCCAACTTAAACAATAGCAGAAAGAAATTTAGCAAAGAACAAACATTTGAAATAAAAATTTCTCCAACAAAATAGTTCTTTGACTCCGCACTAGGTTGCACTATTGGTGATCTTCAGTAGTGTCCTCTAGAAGAGAAAGTTCACACTTCTTACTTCAAGCGAAACAAAAACACATCAAAAATGACACAGTTCAAAAACTCAAAGTTTTCCATGTGGTGACATCTTCAGAGAAAATAGAGAATTAGTAGCGTAGATAAAGTTCAGACTTCCTCCAACAGAGGAGTTTCAACAGGCGCACATTTTAAATTAGCGGAGTGGAGGTGTACCGCCCGGTACAATAATAATAATAATAATAATAATAATAATAATAATAATAATAATAATAATAATAATAATAATAATAATAATAATGCGGTGTGGCCTCCGAAGAGGCCTGGTGCAGGTCTTTCGAGTTGACGTCTTAGAGGCGACCTGAGCGTCTGTGAGGATGGGGCCCAACCTACGATGAATTATAATAATGAGTAGAGCACTCTCTCTCTCTCTCACACACACACACGTCCAGCCCCCGATGCATTGAAATTAACCAATTAAGGTTAAAATACCCGAACCGGCCAGGAATCGGACCAGGGCCCCTGGACCAAAGACCAGCACGCTAACCATTTACCCATGGAGCCGGTACTCAATTTACGTTAGATCAGGTAAACATATCGCCAATTCAAATGTGTAATATCCTCGGTTTTCAAGTAGTCATCCTGTGATGCAGCTTTATGTGGACGGGTGTAGTCCATAAATAGGAACATTGTACTCTCTGCGCTCAAAAACACGCAAGCTAGCTACTAGGGGATGCCTTCTTTGTACAAATCAAGCAAATGAACTTATAGATTTATATGGCTCTTGATATCCGCCTCCGTTGATGTTAGCACCACTAGCTGCCGTTATTGGTATTCCGGTTTCGATTCCCGGTACTGCCAGAAATTTAATAATTGCGGGAGGACTGGAAGGTTGTTAAAAGAGTAAGTGCAGCACACCTCTATTGGGGGTGTGCCTGAAAGGAGCTGCACCACCTCGGAATGAGGACACGAGTATGCTTTACTTTATGACTGTTGATACATTGAACACTGCCGCGGGAAATGAAATTTTAGCTGGAATCTGAACCACAGGGATAAAACTTTGCATGTCTGAAATCCTACATGCGGTCGTCGAGGTTCTTACCATGGCCGCCTTGATGAATAGCTAGTGACTACGACACTCGGGTATTACGACCTGTAATCTTGTACATGTGGCCAGTTACAGATCCATGACCAAACACTTGGGCGCCGTTTGACACCACTATAGACAAATATGCCACCGCCATAATGATACTCATTAACAAGATTACCTGACCTGTATCTTTTATCCCTGTTGTCACAACAAGCAAACACTAGGGGGGATAGAACGAAGATTGCGCCAGCACTCTTCTGCAGATAGTGTACAGGATATCCCGGGCTGAAGCCAAGCTGAAGCTGAAGCACTATGGCCTCTTCCTTCTCAGTCCTAATCTCAATTAATTAATATTACCAAAGGAGGAGTCCGGCTCAATGGCTAAATGGTTAGCGTGCTGGCCTTTGGTCAAGGGATCCAGAGTTCGATTCCCGGCAGGGTAGGTAATTTTAACCATCACTGGTTAATTTCGCTGGCACAGGGGCTGGGTTTATATGTTGTCTTCATCATCATTTCATCCTCATCACGACGCGCAGGTCGCCTAAGGGAGTCATATCAAAAGACATGCACCTGGCGAGCCGAACATGTCCTCGGACACTCCCGGCATTAAAAGCCATACGCCATTTCATTTTTTACCTCACGGGGACATCACACTCACTAAATACACGACCTTGATGCCCAGAATGTTCCAAGCTAGTTACATGCCAAATACGACACAGCAATAAAAGCAACTCCAACGACGTACATTTACGAAATGTTAAATCGAAATGAACAACGTATTTCTTCATTGGAAAGAAAACTTTAATCATATCACTGGAAATATATGAAAGTGTATAAGCTACTTACTCAAAAATAGTTCACTGAAAAAATGCAAGTGTTGATGCTATTTAGGAATGCTTAAAACATGACACCACTGCTCTTAACTTATTAAACAAATATTTACATCTTTTGAAAGAAAAGTTCAGTGCATAAAAGAAAGTAATGAATTTTCACGTAGAGAGTAATCACCACAACAGAAACAATTTTATATCCTTCTATTATCATGAAGTAGAAGCTGGTATGCTTACAGAGTGGAAGTTTGGTTTGTAGCGTCACACGGTAAAGGACTTTGTGATGAAGTTGGGAGAGCAATTAAACTTTTAGTAGCAATCAATGCTCGTGATCCGGTTGCTACACCACAAAAGTTCTCACGAGGCTTAAAAAATGTGAACAACACACCAGTTATTTATTTTCTATAGAATACCATGCATGAGAGTGAAGTATAATTAAACAATTTAAACTTTGAAGCTATAAAAGTATTTTCAACTATAACATGTACTTAGGCACACACTTTTTCCATAAATTTATATTAACTTATATTTGTGTTATGACAATATATATCTTTAGACACTTGTCATCCAGGATGTGTCCCACATCTGAGAATGAAGAGTCCCCAAGAACTTATACTTAACCTTGGTACTCATGAGCTGTGCTATTATTTCTGTTGCATACTTCTTTGTTCTTGGACGTCAGGAAAGTAAGTTATAGGAATTCATCATACACACTTACACATGGTGTACTTATCAGTCAATGTCCGACTCCTTGACTGAATGGTCAGCGATTGGACCTTCGGTTCAGATGTTTCCAGCTTCGATTCCCGGCTGGTTGGGGATTTTAATGGCGTCTGATTAATTCTTCCGACTCGAAGACTGGGTGTTTGTGTTTTTTCAAAACACTTTCCTCTTCATATTCAGACAACCCACCACACTATTGACCACCGCACAAACACGCAACAGTGATTACATCTCTCCACATAGGGTTGGTATCAGGAAGGGCATCCCTCCGTAAAACAGGGTCAGGTGGCTGTCAAGATGGCGGCTAGAGTAGACACGCGTAAACTTAGTGCTGCTGCAGTTTGTGTTGTTTGTGTGGTAATAATCACAGTTGTTACGCTTTACGGTTCTCTGCGCGGGTCTATTCGAGTTAAGGAATCGGTGTGTGCAAGTGAAAAAGTGAGTTCTCCTTTTGCATGGCTACTAGCAGAGAGAAACTACTACATCCCGGCGTTCTCTCTGACTGGATGCGCCATTTTCCAGACTTATAAGCGCTTCCCTACTGGCTCTGAGCCGAACGAGCCTAGGCCTGGTCGCTCAGCGATTAGGGGCTTGCTTTGCCTCCTACTGCTGGCTGGAGATGTCCACTTAAACCCCGGTCCCACCACTTGTGAAATGGAAACAGACATAAACATCTATTGTCAGAATATGCAAAGCCTAAACAATAAGTTGTCTGATTGTGAACTATCCCTGCCAGACTTAAGAGAAGTTGACGTGATCGTACTTGCTGAAACATGGCTCTCGTGGGCTAGTGACAGTGAACTACCACTCAGTGCTAATTACAGCATATTTCGTCGTGACCGCGCTCCTCGAGGTGGTGGAGTGATGCTAGCAGTGAACAGTGCGTTGCCGTGTAAACGATGGACAGATCTCGAACGGAACTGTGAGTTAATGTGGGTGGAGCTACTCTTTCCTCGACGCCCTGTACTTGTAGGATGTTACTACAGGCCACCAAACAGCCCATTCTGTGATCTAGAACAGTGCCTGGACTCAGTCATTGCAGCTCTCCCTCATGGTGAAGTAATTTTAATGGGCGACTTTAACCTGTCTATAAAGTGGTCTTCTCCAACTTCCGGACTGTCAGCTAACAACTGTGACACATACTTTATAGACAATTTTATTAATGGCCTCGGACTGAAACAGTTTAATATGTACCCAACCCGTGGACCCAACACCCTGGATCTCATACTCTCCTCATTAGAACTTAAAAACTGAAAATAATAACCCCAGCCAGAAACCTTTTTCTGTGCGACCACCAGTCGTTCGATGTTACATTTCTCCTTCCCCACCCCTCCTCAAAGCCTCACAGCAGGACATCCTACCTCCCTACCTACATCTGGCGCCGTGCCGACTGGCCTGCAATGTGTCGTGCCCTGGAATGCCTTCCCTGGAGTCTGCTCGAAATAGCTGATATCGAATCGGCTCTTGACCTGCTGTACGACTGGCTGCAAGCTGCAATTAAAGACTTCGTACCTACACAACGGGCTACTACCAGCAAATATCAACACTGGATATCACAAGAGACCAGACTGATACGATTTAATAAGAAGAGAGCTTGGCGCCTATGGAAATACTTCCCTAACCCACACACTCACAATACCTTCGTTAAAATCCGCCGCCACGCGAGGTTAATGGTCAGAAGAGACTACAAAGCACACGTAGACGCTGTCACTGAAAACATCCGCAGCAATCCCAAGTGCTACTGGAGTCTCATCAACACACGGAGAAGGACGGAGCGGATTCCTGTCAGCGTGAACCACAACGATGCAATAGCAGACGGCGCCGATCGCAATGAACTGTTCAACAGGTATTTCTTCTCCAACTTCTCACCTCCCTTACAAAACCAACCGCTCCCTCCCGTTGGTACAGCTTCAAACAGAAACCTATCAAGCATAACTACCACACCAAGTGAAGTTCATAACCTTCTTCAAACTCTTCGTACCAACAAAGCTACCGGTGCCGACACTATAGGTCCTCTTTTCCTAAAACATACTGCCAGCACTCTTTGCGTCCCTCTCTCTAAATTATTTAACAGATGTTTTGCCGCGGGCTATTTTCCTATTACCTGGAAACAGGCAAATATTGTTCCTCTTCTCAAATCAGGCAACAAATTTAATGTTTCATCTTACCGACCAATTTCTATTCTCCCTACACTATACTTTATCTTTGAAAAAATTATACACCAACGTCTCCTTGCATTCACTTTGCCGTATATCTCAACCAAGCAGCATGGTTTTCTACCAGGTGGCTCTTGTCTAACAAAACCTGGCCACTCTGCATAGCTTTGCATCACATGCCATTGCAGCTAAATCACAGCTGGATATCTGCTACGTAGACATTTCGAAAGCTTTCGATTCTGTAGACCATACTCTTGCTCCATAAACTCTCCCAACGATTTACTATACATGGCAGTCTTCTGGCCCTTGTTGCCGGCTTCCTACATAACCGTTGGCAGAGAGTGGTAATATCAGGCACTTCATCCTCATGGTTACCAGTCACCTCCGGTGTCCTACAAGGCAGTACTCTTGGTCCCTTGCTGTTTTCTTTGTTTATGGATGATCTGCCGTCCGAACTCAACGAAACAGCGAATACCCTACTCTTTGCTGACCACTGCAAGATATTTAGGGAGATCAGAAATCCAGCAGATGCAGTTCTGCTACAGTCCTCACTTAATGCCCGCTCGAACTGGTGCCGTACTTGGAAACTTATCCCCAATCCACTAAAATGCTGCCACATGACCATAACACTACGTAAATCTACTCTATCGACATCATATTACCTACTCGACAAGCCCATCA
Source organism: Anabrus simplex (assembly GCF_040414725.1). Lineage (NCBI taxonomy): Eukaryota > Metazoa > Arthropoda > Insecta > Orthoptera > Tettigoniidae > Anabrus > Anabrus simplex. The sequence continues at coordinate 936,549,450 of NC_090266.1, forward strand.
CCGTAGTTACGCAACAGCGTGACCTAGGTGTAATATTCGATACAAAATTACAATTTAAGACCCACATAGAAACATATACAACCAAGGCTATGAAATTACTAGGCATTCGCCATCGCTTCACAGAAATTTCTGACCCCATTGCTCTTCGTCACTTCTTCCTCACGATCATTCAACCTCTCTTAAACTACTGCTCTCCGATTTGGACAACAGCCTCCCCCTTCAATACTAAGCAGTTAGACAGAGCAGTGTCCTTCTTTGCTGCAATTGTAAGGAACAGAAACCCTAAGCTCAAAAATCTGTCTACGCAGCAGGTATTATTGGCAATTAATATGTCACCGCTGCACATCAGGCGACAGGTAGCTGACCTGAGTTTCCTCCACGGGATCTTAAACGGGCATTACCGCTCGGAACATCTTGTCTCACTCTTCTCTCTCCGTGTTCCTTCCCGCTCCACCAGAATCAAAGACCTTCTCCACATTCCCCACACTCAATACTCAATACTTCAACGATCTTTTCTAATCCGCCTCCCAACACTCTTTAACAATATTAATAGGAGACATAGCATCAAATAAAAGCATATTTGAGACGAGTGTAAATAGTCTCTTAAAGATACGTTGATGTGGAGGGATTATACCGTCGTCTTGACACACGACGACTTGGCATGAACATGGACATTCTCATGGTTTTCGATTTGGACTGTTGTTATTAGTAGGCTGTGTACCTGTTCTTGTTATATTTTGTTTGTTATATTTTATTATGAAAGTTTACGTTTGTTAAATAGTCTGTTGACAGCGCAAGTGAAATTTGCTCAGTGTAGCTGTATCTTGTGCTTCGTTAATAAATAAATAATTATCCAAATATGTTATATAGTTAAGACCCGATACCCCACATATGTGGCCGGGCTGAGTGGCTCAGACGGTTAAGGCGCTGGCCTTCTAACCCCAACTTGGCAGGTTCGATCCTGGCTCAGTCCGGTGGTATTTGAAGGTGCTCAAATACAACAGCCCCGTGTCGGTAGGTTTACTGGCAGGTAAAAGAACTCCTGCGGGACTAAATTCCGGCACCTCGGCGTCTCCGAAGACCTTAAAAAGTAGTTAGTTGGACGTAAAATAAATAACATTATTATTTATTATGCCACATATGTGAGAAAAGTGGTAGAAGATGATGGAGAATGTATTTATTTGTCCATAAAGGATGTAAGCCTATTGTTAGGACGTCTTCAATCACTCCTTGTTACGGAACTACAATAATTAATTTCTGTAAATTCAAGCAAGTGCCTTCCAGTGAGCCATCTCCTTCTAGGACATACTGTAGTTTGCCTGAGTGATGGAACCTTCTTTCTTTGCCCGTTAACCGACCAGGATTATTTCTCTCGGACTCAAAGAGGGATCCCACCTCTACCGCCTGAAGGGCAGGGTCCTGGAGCGTGAAACATTTGGTTGTGGATACAACTGGTGAGGAGTACCAGTAAGTCGCCCTAGCGGCCTTACTTGATATGCTGAACAGGGGCCTTGTGGGAGGTGGGATAGGTAAAGAAGAGGGAAGGAAGCGACCGTGGCCGTGAGTTTGGTGCCACCCTGACATTTTTGTCTGGACAAGAAGTGGTAAACCATTTCGTGGATGGCTGAGGTTGGAATCGAACCCTCTCTACTCAGTTAAACTCCCGAGGCTGAGTGGTCCTCGTTCTAGCCCTGTACCACTTTTCAAATTTCGTGGCAGAGCCGGGAATCGAACCGGACTCCCGAGCGTGGCAGCTGATCACACTAACCACTACAGCACAGAGGCGGACGAATCTACATACAAGTAGATTATACGCTTCGCCCTGAAAATGAAATATTTTTTACTATAAAGTAAGTAGTGCTGCTTTCAAACTGTACAGCAAATATGGATCTAAGTATTTTAGACCGAGATATATCCGGTTCCATGGCTAAATTTTAACTGTAATTAGTGGTGTACTAAGGTGACCAGATGTATCATAGAAGAATATCGGCCGGTTGAACGAAGAGCTTCAGTGGGTGGCCGAAAGTTCCGGATCACTCTTTGTAGGCTGCAGCAGTTGGATCAACGACAGTTACTTCAGCAGGGATGGACTTCACCTGAACCAGCGAGGAGCTGTGAGACTAGATGAACTCTTTTCGAGGGTTACCGATTCCTTTTCCATCCTACCGGATGGCAGCCCAGAACAGCCAGCCGAATTACGATCCACGACGGGAACCGATTCGATGCAGCTACAGCGACAAAGGGGACACCAACAGGATATTCTGAGAGGCAGTGATACCGGATCGGGTACGTTCTTGATATTGTTGCAGGTAAACTGTGGAAATATTGGTAATAAAATCGCAAAAATTTAAAACTTAGTTGATGCGAGTGACCCGATATAATTGTAGGATCGGAAAGTTGGTTATTTGATAATATACACTGACTGACAGAGCAAATGCAACACCAAGGAGGAGTGGTTCGAAAGGGATGAAAGTTGAGGAAAAAACAGAGTCGGCACGGAAGAATAATTGATGTTTATTTCAAACCGATATGCAGGTTACACAATGCGCACGGCATCGACTCAGTAGGATGTAGGACCACCGCGAGCGGCGATGCACGCAGAAACACGTCGAGGTACAGAGTTAATAAGAGTGCGGATGGTGTCCTGAGGGATGGTTCTCCATTCTCTGTCAACCATTTGCCACAGTTGGTCGTCCGTACGAGGCTGGGGCAGAGTTTGCAAACGGCGTCCAATGAGATCCCACACGTGTTCGATTGGTGAGAGATCCGGAGAGTACGCTGGCCACGGAAGCATCTGCACACCTCGTAGAGCCTGTTGGGAGATGCGAGCAGTGTGTGGGCGGGCATTATCCTGCTGAAACAGAGCATTGGGCAGCCCCTGAAGGTACGGGAGTGCCACCGGCCGCAGCACATGCTGCACGTAGCGGTGGGCATTTAACGTGCCTTAAATACGCACTAGAGGTGACGTGGAATCATACGCAATAGCGCCCCAAACCATGATGCCGCGTTGTCTAGCGGTAGGGCGCTCCACAGTTACTGCCGGATTTGACCTTTCTCCACGCCGACGCCACACTCGTCTGCGGTGACTATCACTGATAGAACAGAAGCGTGACTCATCGGAGAACACGACGTTCCGCCATTCCCTCATCCAAGTCGCTCTAGCCCGGCACCATGCCAGGCGTGCACGTCTATGCTGTGGAGTCAATGGTAGTCTTCTGAGCGGACGCCGGGAGTGCAGGCGTCCTTCAACCAATCGACGGGAAATTGTTCTGGTCGATATTGGAACAGCCAGTGTGTCTTGCACATGCTGAAGAATGGCGGTTGACGTGGCGTGCGGGGCTGCCACCGCTTGGCGGCGGATGCGCCGATCCTCGCGTGCTGACGTCACTCGGGCTGCGCCTGGACCCCTCGCACGTGCCACATGTCCCTGCGCCAACCATCTTCGCCACAGGCGCTGCACCGTGGACACATCCCTATGGGTATCGGCTGCGATTTGACGAAGCGACCAACCTGCCCTTCTCAGCCCGATCACCATACCCCTCGTAAAGTCGTCTGTCTGCTGGAAATGCCTCCGTTGACGGCGGCCTGGCATTCTTAGCTATACACGTGTCCTGTGGCACACGACAACACGTTCTACAATGACTGTCGGCTGAGAAATCACGGTACGAAGTGGGCCATTCGCCAAAGCCGTGTCCCATTTATCGTTCGCTACGTGCGCAGCACAGCGGCGCATTTCACATCATGAGCATACCTCAGTGACGTCAGTCTACCCTGCAATTGGCATAAAGTTCTGATCACTCCTTCTTGGTGTTGCATTTGCTCTGTCAGTCAGTGTATATAATTCAGAAATAGTCAGGTCAAAATTTCTAACGATTAGACGGGATAGAGTGTCGAAGGATTTTCATTTAGGATATTGTCAAGATATTTCTCTTCAGCCACTTTCTTTTCTACTAGAAAAAGCTTCACCAAACTTATATACTCCGCTTTGCATGCTTTATCTCCCACATGCCTGTTGCGCGACTGAATACTTCTCTAGCCCTGGAAAGGGCCATTTAATAAGCAGAACTTGACGAGGATAGAATGATCAGGTGATTTGAATCCAGGTAAGTGTGCACCAGTTTACCAACGAAGTAAGTGTGCGAACAAGTGGTCTTCTTCATTAACGCACATCTCACGACGCCACTGAATTGACATGTGAGCTCGTTGGATCATGCCAGGTATTGAGGATCTGTAGGCTGCCGTAATAAGATTTCGAAGGCTCTCAGGATATTCAGACTGATGAGCATACACTTCTTATTCTACTGTTTTCCCCACACGTTTGGGAACATGGGTGCGAATTACGTCGCATATGTTGATTTGGCCCTGATTTGCGGCCGGATTTCCTTCCCGACGCCAACCCTATGTGGGGGGCTGTAATCACTATTGCTTGCTTGTTTCTGTGGTGGTTGGTAATGTTGTGTGCTGCTCTAAATATGAAGAGGATAGTGTTGGGACAAACACAGACACACAGCACCCAAGCCAGAAGAATTAATCAACTGCGATTAAAATCCCCGACCCGGCCAGGAATCGAACCCGGGACCCTCTGAACCGAAGGCCGCAACGATGACCATTCAACCAAGGAGACGGACACTGATGAGCATACACTAACTTGTTTCAAATTGCCCCACAGGTAGAAATCCTGTGGCTTTAAATCGGTCGATCTGACGGGCCAGGTGCCAGGTCCTCCCCTTCCTATCCATCGATACGTTAGGAGCAAATGCTGACAAGTACCATGGATCACTGAAGTGTTGATACCACGTAAAGACACCCTCTTCTAGGGTCACATCCTATTGGTAAAGGGCTCTTATCAAATGTTCGCAAAAATATGTGGGTCAATTAAGTGGTCACCCAATATACCACACCAGATAATTACTCCCAATTGTGCCTAAAATGCTGCCTCCTTTACCCAGTGGATATTTATCAACATTCCAGTAATGCATGTTGTGAAGATTCACAGTGCTGTTGTTATGAAATCGTGACTCGTCCGAACACAACATTTTCAACACCAAGGCGTGATCTTCTGCGACTTACCTCAGTAGACTACACAGAAATCAACCAGAGCTTTGGAATCTTACCCTGGAGTTCCTAATGTAGCTGTAGGTGATGGAGGTGAAATCATTTGGCATATAAGATCCGTACAAGATAAATCTGGCTGATGCTGGACTATTTTGCTACTTCCCAGGTATTAATGTGGTCATTTCTTTGGATAGCGTCTAAAATAATCACAACAGTATCACCGAACGTCATTGGTGTCCCTCTAGCACGAAGTATTTGGGGAAGTAAGGCTGTTGTAAGAAAGCGTCCCTGCATAATCCAAAAAAATTAGCGTTTGGTTATCGTCCGTATGGAAATCTCTTGTTGTACAGGCGTTGTGCTTATTGCGCGTTCGCTATTGCTTCACTGCTTCACTCGTATGTTGAATACGTAGCGAAGGAATGACCTGAATGACTGGCGGTAAACATCCATATTTTAACGAAAGCTCAACATGATCGCTTGGCACGACTTACTAACCTCCCCGTTTGACAGATCGATTCTATATGTAACTATCTGATGTGTACAGATTTTAGAAGGGACTTATGACTTTGAAGGGACATCCTTGACATCGAACGCTCTGAACCTCACAAAACTATGCTTAGAACATAGATCAATCCTCGCAACAACAGTGATCTGAGGCATTCTCACGCAAAACGGTGCATTCTATCCGAAGAGAATTCTAAATAATCATCTATTCTAGTCCAGAGAGAGGAAGCAAGAAAGCTTATCAAAATGGTATGAAGAGAACTGCACATAATTCAATGACGTGAGTATACTGTTAAATTGTCCGTCAACAATGTCAAAAACCTCTTTGTTAAAGTAATTACGATGCATAAAACACATTTTTTCTACTGACTCGATAGTGTTTTTATATGTTTTCAAACTGCAGGTGTTGGGATTTCAATGAAGTGGTTAAAGAAAGAAAGAGGAGAACAATATTCATATCTAACTAAAATCACATTTTTACATTCAAGAACACTTTCGCATTCAAGCTTCCAATATCAGAAGCACACTAAATACAATTTTAAACATTGATAAGGGCAAGTCAACATCATAACCTGCCCTTTAAAAAGCATAATGCAACATAGGCTCATACTTCGGTGCAGATAATTGATTGTAAATCACAGAGTGAATTCTAATCATGTAACTTTACTTGCGGTTTTTCACATTTTAGTCTTTCAAAATCAACGATCCTTCTAATGTAAAGCTCATATTACTGAAATAAGTACACATCAAGATATTGACAATATTTTATTAGCATTATCTTAAGTATAACATCTTTGTTCGGAAAACTTGCATATAAAAGGGTACTATCTGTATGACCTGACCAGGAATCACATACCAGTGAGCTATTCTCACTTACATGTAAACCAAAAACTTAACTTAGGAAAGGCTTCGCTTCCTCTACAAAATCTTGTGCATTCCGACGCATGCTATTTATTATCATCTTCCATGTCTTTACGTGTAACCAATGCAGTATCATGCTTGGATGAAATGCTATATTCAGCCTATGACTGTCGATAAAAATAAAATAATTTAATTTCCTTTGGTTATTTCTAGCTGGGAGAGGCCCATGTAAGGCAGACCCTCCGATGAGGATGGGCGGCATCTGTCATGTGTAGGTATAGTAACTGCGTCTTGTTGTGTTGGAGGATGGTGTTACGTGTGGTGTGTGTGTTGCAGGGACGTTGGGAACAGCACAAACACCCCGTCTCCGAGCCAAGGGAATTAACCATTTATGGTTAAAATCTTCAACCCGGCCGGGAATCGAATCCAGGGCCCTCTGAACCGAAGAGCACTGCGCAGACCATTCAGCCAAGGATACGGACATCGATAAACGTAATTGAAGCTTTGAAATTGTCCATCCCAAACATTTTAGACTCTCCTAGTGCCCACAATTGCGGATGCCATTAGTGAACTGCAGGTCCATATGGCCCTTGATATTTTCAGTTGCGACATTAGACGTTCTTTTAAAGTTTGTAATTGTGACAGCCTGTTTCCTTTAAATTCAGCTCCTTCTCGTCATATGCTAGTAACATACGAGTAATTTAACACTGAATATAATCTGATTTACTCTAATGCGCTATATAGCCTCATTAATTCGCTGTAGGAGTGGAAGCCACGATTATAGCAGTCCCCATAAATGTTCTCCAGTATGCTGTCACAAATATATTCTAATACACTGAGCCTCGATTTTTTTGGTGGGGGTTGGGGAGGTCATGCGTACTAACTTCGACTTGGCTCCGGAGACGAATCTTGTACTGCTTCAACAACCACATTCAGGTGCTGGCTCTTACTCACCTTCAAATTCAATATATCTATCCAGCAAAACATCACGTATTTCTGTGACATCCCCGTTATATTTCTGCATTCTTGTGCTATATGACATTCGCGAACTCTACATCCCCAACTCGGATAGCATTTCCGTATTCAGCACGTCGCAACTTTTTATCTAATATTTTTACAATATACATGGTATTAATTCTCCTCATGATGCCAATGTACAGAGTTTACACTGCAAATCGCAACCGAATACACCATGACACTCACTCGTACTGCCGCTATAACTGTCAGTGTAGATAGAATATAGCTGGTAACTGCTGAGTTTCGAATGGAAAATTCACAGACCACTATTTCTGTGATAAACGAATTATATCCTAAACATGTTTTCGTGTGATTCAAAGAGTTCGAGGTCAAAGGTGTCCCTTGTCAGTGACTTGTCGTAGGGCTTTCTAACATCTAAACAACCTTGCTCGCTATTTTGGATCTTACCTGCTCTGAGTTGTTAAAGCAGTTGTCACCTCCAACCTCCAACCCTGCACATCCCTCTTCCTCGCTGTGATCTACGCTAGAAAACATGTGAAAAACAAATATAATGTTAAATTAGACATTGACAATATTAGGCCTAGTTAAAACGGTAACTTTAACATAAATTGTACGTACTGGTACATTAGTGTGCAATTTTTACTCGAGACAGTGGTTACAACAGCACGAAAGTTGACAGTTTGCCATATAAACAATCTCTCTTGAAACATGAGAAAAATGCGTTACTAATAAAACCCGTTTTTTTATTATTGGCCACCCGGGCGAGGTATTGATCCTCCTACCATTTGACGACCCTAACGACAAGGCTGACACTGACGTGATTAAAACTACTAAGAATTGAAAATTGAGCTTTTGTGTAAGAATAAAATTAATGTTTCCTCTCTTTGTAACTTTATCAATATTCCACTGGGATTAAATAGGATAGAATTTGTTATGTAGCATTCTGAAACCAACACTCAACAGAAAATCCATTCAGTCCCCTGAGTCGTACAATATATACGGTTTTTCAACAAACAGTTCTCTTTTATTAACATATCGTTTGCTTTTAATCATCTGCCAGATGGCATCCATTGAGAAATGCTCTAAGTTTGAGGTCTGCATACTCTTTACATCAAGTGCAGCACCTTCGTTATATTTCATTTCACCTCCTTCATTATTTTTTACCAAACAATTCTCTGCCATTCATTTAATGCGCAGGAGCGTGAGAATTTGTGTGAGGGATAATAACAGAGACATTGTAATATTCACAAAGTTGCAAATATCTCTGGACATTTTCGTTGTGCACATGACAATAATAAGAGAAATTCTAATTTCCAAATCATTCATACCTAATACATATTTTTACCGTGAGATTTAAAATAAGGGATATAAGTTGAAATTAGATTTTTATTATGAAGTTTGTCAATGGTGATTATCAATGACGTGGATATGATGTCCGGTCGTCAGGCTGCAAAAGCGCGTAGCCATCTATTCAACAAGAAGGTAATGAAGACGACTATCGAACTATCGACATGAAAGGGAAAATGTCAAAGAATTATCATTCAGGAATTTAAAAAGTATCAAAATTCGGGGACTAAAAATCTTAATATTGCCAAGCTGGAAGAGAGCAAAATGTAATGAATTGCAATGTCGTAAATCCCGGAAACTTATCAACTATAACATGACTGGCTATTGTTGCTGAAGTGTGCTCTCTCTCTTTCGTTGCCACCCTATTCCGCTAGGTGGCATTACTGCTACAATTACAAAACTAACCCATCAGTGACAGGTACACAATTACTAGTTATGGCATACTTAATTACATTTACCAAACAAGATGGATTCACAGTGAGGGGAATCGATGAGTAAGGAGACACGTATGTATTCGCAATAGATGAGAAGTTTGGGAAGACATTCAAATGTTCGTCTATAGTTTTCTATACGTTTGTATATTGTCCTCCTTAAATGCCACAGCTACCGTCATTCTAAATTGTTGCCTGAATAATAAACATCCACATCTACAAAACGCTTACAACCACATAGATTGTCAGATGGATATCAGAGAACACAGAACTAGTGAAATGACGAAACAATAATAATGGCAGTGTTTTCTTGTTCTACATTTAAAAAGTATTCAAAACTTAAATTACAGAACTTAATTTAATATGTTAACGTGTTCAGTTCTATCACAACTGTTTGGTATCTTGGAACCAATTTCAGTGCTACTCTCTTTGTGCAAAATTCAACTTATAGGTAAGCTCCAGAATGTTCATTGTTCCTGAAAGAGACAGCTCGGAAATGGAAAGATTGAAGCAGACATGTCACGCTCGGAAACAAGACGCCAAACTGGCAGATGAAGAAAATATTGATTCAAAAACGAGTTGTAAGTGAGAGTGCAGGAATAGCGAATATTATCCAGAGAACGCTGGTTTCTGCATGGTACGAAAATGCAAATTATAGACCGGCAAATTACTGACCGACGAAGTTGTGGAAATAAGGAAAGCAAGCGCATTAAATGGAGGCAGAGGTTTTTTGGTAAAGTAATAAAGGCGGTGAAGTGAAATATAATAAAGGTGCTGTACTTGACGTAAGAGAATGCAAACCGCAAACTTAGAGCATTTCTCAACGGATGCAATGTGGCAGATGTTTAATAACAAAAGATATGTTAATCAAAAGGAAATGAGAGTTAAACATGTGTTGAGAAAATGTATATCTTGTACGATTTAAGAGATTTGATGGATTTTCATTTGAGTGTCGGTCTTCAGAACGCTAGGTAACAGATTCTATTCTATTTAATCCCAGTGGCATGTTGATATTGATACTAAGAGAGGAAATATTTATTTTATTCTTACACCGAAGCTCAGTACCAAATCTTAGTAGTGTCAGCATTGTCGGCAGGGTCACGAAATGATCACCCTACGAACACCAATCGTGTATTTATCCATCGTGAGTGAAATAGATTATTTGTGATTATCCTGTGAGAAAGACTGGACAAGTATGAGCACGAACTCAATTGGCTGCACAAGCTCTATGCCTTACAGTAAACACTTTCTAACATCTATGTGTCTAAGATAGTGAGCTAACATTCAACACTCATTCAGAATTATTAATTTAAACGTACATTAACTTCCCGGTAACGATAATTACTGATAACTCCGTATGATAATATGCTGGATGTGGCGACGAATACCTAGAGATTCAGCAAGCACGTGGGCTTGAATTTGTATCTGTGGCACATGCAAGGAGGGATTTCATGACCCTGTGTTTCAAGATGGGGAAAGTAACAGGAAACTACATGAGTCGTCAGTTCCCTAGTGCACTTTTCAAGTGACGCCTAAGCTGTTCATCACAGGTGATAATGAGGATGTTCAGAACACAACTAATCTCCGGGCTTAGGGGCATGCATACATACATACATACATACATAAAATAGCAGCCAAACATGTTTTTTATGAGATGTATCTCGTAGGCAGGACTGGATTCCTGCAATCAGAATCAAAATAATGTGGACTAGTGGTTTATAATCCAGACTGCTTCACGTTGTCGTGGTTTTCGTGGTTTTCAATAGAGGTGAACATTTTGTTTATCAATGAACGATTATTTAATGGTAGCTGAAAAATATTCTGTAGTGGTTTAAAATGAAATTATATTGTTTCAAACTCTGGAATATGTCTCAAATTTTTGTTTATTTGCAGGAATGCCTATAAATAATGAATATACTGAAGAGTTCAGTCAGACGGTCTTAAAGGTCTTAAATGCTGTTAATAAGTGCCGAACACAGTTGTACGTTGCAGAAAAGTTTAGGAACTCTGAGCATCTTGTGAGTGTTAGATACTGCCTTCAAAAGGAATGAGGGACTACGCAGAACAATTACCGAAGTATTAAGCATGGCAAAAACATCGATGCACGACAGACACATTCGTAGGCTCTCGGTGGATGTTCTTAAACAATTTATTCGGACGATAAAGGGCGGTGTAAAGGGAAATCATCAATTGAAAGTCCATGTTTGCATGGTTAAACAAATATTAGCAGCTGTGGAAATGAATAGTCGGCAACCTAATTTAAAATAATTGTAACATTGCAACATGGACCGCTGATGATTTATCCAAAGTCCCTTGAAGCGAATAGAGCCTGTTCAGTTTGCTTTTAAAAGACAGAATTGAACATATTTGACGGGCTAACAATAAGGGAAACGACAAAGGATACCAAGTAACCATATGAGACATGGATAATGAAGCATCATGATGTAGAGTTGTTTGTCTAGAAATGATGTTCGTCATCTGGTCGAGGTTGATGGGAAAAAGGGCCAATTTAAGTACAGAGATTTACTAATAGAGCATGTGATTCCTGGGACAAGAAATAATATGCCACCTATGTGGATATTTGAACACGATAATGATTCGAAACACACCTCGGTCGTGTGAAGGAAGCATAAAGTAAGGGTAATGGAAAAGCTAAACTGCAGTTCGGATATGAATTTAATAGAACATCTTAACGCGATTTGGAGTTTTCGGTAAACGGACTGCACCAAGAAGAAGGTCTTCTACAGAAATAAGCGTGGAGAAAAAGATCGCAGGAGCACTTCGTCATGCTCGTTGGCTCCATATCATCAAAATATGCGGCAGTAATATGCGGCGAAGTGCTAGGCCTACGCTCTGGAAATCAGAAGCCAACCTTTAATTCCATGTTCGTTTTCTTTCTTTGTAAAAAATATTTCTGATCATTAATTATAATAATGTTGAATTTTATCTATGATCTTACCTGATATTTAGGCACGAAATAAGATATGAATAAATAAATGAATTTCTTCATGTAAGCTCACTAGGTCGCTTAGGCCTAATTGGAATTTGTCAGGGGAGTTTCTTTACAAAATACTCTTAAGCGCTACTGTATACAGGATATCGCTGGTGCGTTTAGTGTCTGCTTGTCGTCTTGAAGACATATTCAAACATGAAGTACTGTATGACGCAAGACTTCCGACTTTGATGTCAATACACCTAAAAATTGTAATAAAATGTATCAGTACAACTCTCTTGTCCTGTCCAGTCAACACCTTGAAAGATACAGTTATAAATAATGTGTAAATGCTGGGATTCTTGTCTTGCTCGGCTCCTTGCCTGAATGGTCAGCATTATGGATTTCAATTTAGCCAGACCCGGGTTCGATTCCTGGATAGGTTGGAAATTTTAAATTTATTTACTTAATTTTTCCAACTCGGGGTCTGGGTGTCTGTGCTCGTCATGCATATTTTCAAACACATAGTACACATCAAAATACAAATAACCATGTGTTGTATGTATGTATGTTTGTTGGGTATTCAGCCTGAAGGTTAGTTTGATCCTCCTCAACTTCACCAACTGCTGTCATAGATAGCCTAGACGTCACTGAAGAGGTATAATAGGGAAATGAGGAGTGTGGTAGTTTCCCGCTGCTTTTCTCACCGGTCTAGAAGTTGCTATGCATATCAGTCTGCCAAGCCCTCTGAAACGAATCCACCAACCGAACCCTATGTGCGATATTGTCATACCATTCATAACAGGGACTGGCTGAATAAAGAATTGTATTACTTGCATCGCTCATCCCTCGGTCACTTTCATATTGTCAAAGCCAAGTATGAGACTGAGACAGGTCATTTAAAATAAAAGAAAATATTCTGGCCCATACTAAAAGATTTAGTGCGCAGTAAACACTACATCTCGCCAGCAAAGACACACAAACAATCATAGATACACTAAATAGTGTATACATACGTCCATATAGGGTTGGCGACAGGAAAGCCATTCGGCCTTAAAACTGGGCTAAATGCATACCGAGCAACTACCCCAGAACGTTGAGTAAATGCCATGAAGAAGTAAAAGAAAATGAAGCGGGATGTTTCTCTTCTTCAGAGCTAATTTAAACATGATGTCCTGGTGCAAGGCTTCCAACTTTGATGTCTATACACCTCCATAACAAAAAAATGACGGTAGAAATATCTTGTCCTGCCCAGTCCTTGGACGATGATTCCACTTGTAACTTGTTTGAAAGTAAATTGCGTAAAATTCAATACTAAATAGAAGTAGTATGCGAAAATGTACGACGAAAGTACTACGAAGATACGGGTAAATATTCCGTGATAGGTACTATTTGTATTTATAATCCTGACGTCTCAAGTAACTTTGAAATATACATATACCGTATATCTCAGGTCTCCAGCATTGGCAACCGGGAGAGATATTAATCCTTATTCTGTAATTCTTAAAGAACTATTTACAAATCTCTAATCCACAGCATGCATACGTACATACGTCTTCATTATAAACAGTCGTGCTGTTCAACGTTCAGTCTGCAAGTCTCTGTGAATTAACCAAGTGCCTTCATGTTAACCTAACTGCACCTACCTCCGTGGCTTCATTTAGCTCCACACTTCTTTTTCCACCGCTTTTCCCACATCTGTGGCGTCGCGGGTAAGAACTGTCACACACATATCGGAAATTTTTACAGGGAGCTGAGAGCTGGTTCGAGGTCCACTCAGCCTACGTTAGAACAATTGAGGAGCTCTCTGACGGTGGGAGAGAATAACGGCTGAGAGCATTCATCGCTCTGACCACGTGTCCCCTCGTTATCTGCAGGCCTCCGAGCTGAGCATCGGTAACTTTGTAGGCCAAAGCTAATCACGGCTATAGCGCTGTCGGGTTTGATTGCTTTTGCACCCTCTCCTTAAATGACGCACAAAAGAATATTGTTAGTTAACTTGGCCACATTTAGATTGAAATAGATGGTCCCTACACAATTGTTCAAAGATGAGAAGCACCGTACTCTGGCACGTGTGTGAAGCGTCATTGTTTTCTCGTTCCCGGCAGAAAATGCTACGCAGGATCATCATGTACTTCAGAGCGCTTGCAAGCTGGGCTAAATCCCCTGCTTCCCTGCTTCTCATCGATCATAGCATCATCACTAGAAAATCGCTGACCCCACCGTGGTGTATACATCGTGAGAAGACTGCAGATGTAGCAGAAATTCAGACAAACCGTGACGAGTTGAGTTGGGAGCAGAATTGTTGCTCTAACACGGACATCCCTTACAAACAATTGCTTCAATTGTGCTTTCGAGGCAACTCCTACATCCCGACAGCTGAACCTGCCATCGGCGTTCGTCTCTGCATATCGTACTCTCACGAAACACCACGTATTCCTATTGTTTCTTGCACTTGTACCATTGATAACTGTAAAGACTAAGTAAGAATACCGAGTAAATACCGTAAGCTCCTCATAAACTCCAGCCATATTGCTAGTGGGGTTTCCTTCAACGCCAATGTAAAACGAACTATGTATGTGTAAGTCCGCCTCTGTGGTGTAGTGGTTAGTGTGATTAGCTGCCACCCCCGGAGGCCCGGGTTCGATTCCCGGCTCTGCCACGAAATTTGAAAAGTGCTACGGGCCTGGAACGGGGTCCACTCAGCCTCGCGTGGTCAACTGAGTAGAGGTGGGTTCGATTCCCACCTCAGCAATCCTGGAAGTGGTTTTCCGTGGTTTCCCAGGTCTCCTCCAGTCAAATGCCTGGATGGTACCTAACTTAAGGCCACGGCCGCTTCCTTCCCTCTTCCTTGTCTCTCCCTTCCAATCATCCCATCCCCCACCAAGGTCCTTGTTCAACATAACAGGTGAGGCCGCCTGGGTGAGGTACTGGTCATCCTCCCCTGTTGTATCCCCAGATCTAGAGTCTGAAGCTCCAGGACACTGCCCTTGAGGTGGTAGAGGTGGGATCCCTCGCTGAGTCCGAGCCCTGGAGGGCAAGCAGATTAAGAAAAAGAAGATTGTATGTATAAAATTTAAGTAATAGCGTGTGTTTTTATCTCCCATTTACTACTGTGCTTTTTTCAATTAATTTATAGCTTAGTTTCTAACAAAGAAGACCTTCGTTAACTTGAGCACCATGATTGATTTGGAAGCTGTACTTCTTTGAAGATTGAGATTCAATACTCGGCAATTATATTATGTATCCTTATTTGAATTCCCCAAATGTACAACACAACAAATCTCAAACTAACATGGGGTATTAGACAGTTTACATTAAAGCAGGAGGACAGCGGGTGTTGTAAGCCAGTAATATGACCCAGTAACAAGCGTACACAAGCAAGTACTGGGAACGGTCGACTTTTTTCCACGTATCATAAATCGGTATTAAGTTTTCTATGTTCAGTCCCTTTACAATGTCAGAACATGAAAAGTGCTCGAACTTAGAGATGGTAGAAACGGCCACTGTAACCAGGTCATCAATATAAGAAACAAGTCCCTCTCAACTTAATTTATGCCTCTCAGTGAAAAACTGGTCTATCTAAATTAAGCACAGTTACACTGAAAGGAGAGAATATAGTTTGAACTGTGTAATCACTTAGAATTAAACGCGAAATTTACCATCCTTTATAACTATTGTTGGTTTGTCAGAATGTATACGAAAAGTGGGGAAATTATTTTCTCCTAAAAGTTAGTTAACTATTATATAATAAAGATGGAAGAATTCGCTTTCACTATTTAAATCATTCCCCTGCCAACACGAGGAAACATAACAACGTTTACCAAAATGATTACCCTACGAAAAGTTTCCACCTAGTATTGTTTTTCTGTATCAGTGTATTGTAACGTTACCATAATTCGGTTTCCAGAAATTCATTTCCTAAGCATAATATGAAGTACGTATCTGTTTACTCATTGTTTATTCTTCAGGATATAAATACTGTGATTTAATTACAGATAACAATTAAGAGCTGCTTCCTACCACTTGGCTGAATTGGCAGCGTACTGCCGTTCGGTTCAAAGGGTCCAAGTTTCGATTCCCGGCCGGGTCGGGGATCTTAATCACTTCTGATTAATTCTACTGGTTCGGGGACTGGGCGTTTGTGTCTGTCCCAACTGTCTGCTCTTCATATTCAGACAGCACCAAACATCACAGAAACACGAAATAGTGATTACATCCCTCAATATAGGGTTAGCGTCGGGAAGGACATCCGGTCGTAAAACATTGCCAAAACCACTTGTGCTACGAAGTTCGCACCAGCGGCTCCACATGTGTGAAAAAAAAGCCGTAGAGGAGGAGAAAACTCGTACAAAGAAATAAGAGCTGAGTGCGAGCTTCCCAAATAGATCATGTCTGGTACATTTTATTGTCTACTTCGGTAGCATTTACCAAACATATTTATTCCATTGATGGATATTAATAGAGGGTTTATGTTTGTGTCTGATATTAAGCACACGCCTGGGGTAAAAGCATTCGTAGAATTTCGATTACCGAGCTCGATAGCTGCAGTCGCTTAATTGCGGCCAGTATCCAGTATTCGGGAGATAGTAGGTTCGAACCCCACTGTCGGCAGCCCTGAAAATGGTTTTCCGTGGTTTCCCATTTTCACACCAGGCAAATGCTGGGGCTGTACCTTAATTAAGGCCACGGCCGCTTCCTTCCCACTCCTAGCCCTTCCCTGTCCCATCGTCGCCATAAAACCTATCTGTGTCGGTGCAACGTAAAGCAACTTGCAAAAAAAAAAAAAAAGAATTTCGATGTACTGATATTGACTTACCATTATAATTTTTCCTTTTTCTATTGCATTTGTCGGCAGATGAAATAACGACTGTAATTTGTACACAGCATGTATTTGGCGTTATCAGCCCAAAGACTGGTGGGAACCCTAATATATTCACTATCAGGTGTCATAGCCTGCTTGGCGCACTGAAGAGGCGTACTAAGGAAATGAGGAGTGAGTCAGTTAATCGTTAATTTCTTTACTAGACCAGAAAGTACTATGAAATATGAGTCTAAACCTACTGAAATACATACACCAGCTATACATTCACAACATCCATCACAGGGACTGGCTGCATAATGAAAGCAGTTTCTGTCATCGTTCACCTCTCAGTCACTGCCATACTGTCTAACGAAGGATGAGGCTAGGCATGTAGATGTAAAGAACAAACTTGTTCTAACCCGTACCTCACGGAATAGTACAATGCACCTCACGGATCTAGGCTTATGTTACACTAACACATTGTGATGCTGCAATTCGTTATTTACTCTTAAATAATTATTTTGGACAGTATTTCCTGCAACAACTGAAGATGGTATTTGTAAAATTACTTGCATTCATCTTTGTGAAACCAAATATATATTTTAAAGCACGAATTACGATTGATTTGGAAGCTATTTTTAATTTAAATTATGTCATTTCTTGCAAATAATTTCAAGTTTTGTTTTCCTGCAGTGAGTCGAACTTAATATCCTAGTATATCAATTTCCCTGCACATTCTAGGGAAAATCTTGTAAAATGAGACTTAAAAAATGAAGTAATTGAAAGATATGCGAATCGCTACGATTACAAAGAAGAAAAGAGGGGGTATGGTCAAGTTGTTAGGCCCCTTTAAACAACAAGCATCATCATCATCAAGAAAAGAGGAAAACGTATGTGTACGGAGTGATTTAAAAGTAGACGACGAACTGCAAGACTGCACTAGTTGAACTTTCACGTATTTCGGAGGTATTTATAGACCATGAACGAAAATCAATGCTGAATAATTTTATAATGAATAATTCTGGTGTGGAATGCAAGTCAAAAGTGAAAACCGAATGTTCGGCAATCACTGAGTATGAAAGCTCTAGGAAAATCATTAAAAGTTGTTACTTACGGGACAGCCCCAGAATTTGCCTGGTATGAAAATGGAGAAATCATACCAAACCACCTTTAGGTCTACCGACAGTGCGACTCAAACTCGACATCGTCCGAATGTAAGCGAACAACTACATGGCCGGAACCTCGCAGCCAATTCACTCTGTTCAGAGTAAAAGAGTGCAAAATTATTAAACGATGAATTAACTAATTAATTACATTACAAAGATTTAGAACCTTAAGTAAGGGCAGAGAGCGATATACTACTTGGATATAATAGCCAGTATAAATGCAGATGATTTTTACCAATAAGTCTGTGTAATATGCATTAGAATCTCAACTGTGTGTCCCGCGATAGGTCTGTACCTTAATTACAATTGAAACTCCAAAGGTTTTCGTACCAGTTTCTTTTTCATATAAATGAGCCACTTTCTTCAGTTCTCCAATTCAACGACATAAGCCAGGAGGATTGTATAACCTAAACTTCGTTTATCTAGTTTATTTGCACAATATAGCTGGGAATATTGATTCATTGAACATCACAAGCATGTTATACCGTTAATTGTTTCTAATTAGACGCTGTCAAGATCACAGCCGAAAAGTGGATTATTAATGAGGGAATAGATTAAGCAATATCTTTCATCCTTGTAGATTTTAGTACACTTGAAGGTAAAAAAAACACAGGAAGAGGATGCTGGTATTATCAGTTAATATCTGCGGGCACGAACATCGTCCTTGTCTAGAGATCAGGTATTTTGATTGTACGTATTCTCTGCCGTTGCGCTTTAGACTCTGGTCCTGCCTTGGCCTCTTTTATCAATGCCACACAATGCGTTTAAAGGTTCTTCAACTACTATTGATTTTAAAGCTCGACAGAATGTCAAAATCCGCTATGAGAGAGCCTTCATTAGTAAGCCACTAAACATTCTGCCTCAGTACTCTTGCATGTACAGCAATTATGTAGTTCGGCTCACTAACTGACTGGTTAGCAGGCTGATCTTTAGCCCAAGAGTCCCAAGGTTCGATTCCCAGCAATTGGGTTTTTGTGCCATTTTTAAAATTAGATTTCATCCTAAGAAAGGCTCCGCTGGGCTGAGTGACTCAGACGGTTGAGGCGCTGGCATTCTGACCCCAAATTGGCAAGTTCGAACCTGGCTCACTCCGGTGGTATTTGTAGGTGCTCAAATACGTCAGCCTCGTGTCGATAGATTTACTGGCACGTAAAAGAACTCCTGCGGGACTAAATTCCGGCAACTCGGCGTCTCCGAAAACCGTAAAAGTAGTTAGTGGGACGTAAAGCAAGTAACATTATGATTAGGAAAGGCTCCATCCTCCCTTACCCGCATATGTTAACCATGGGTGCTTATCCCTTAGTGTTCTCATTTATTATTATTATTATTATTATTATTATTATTATTATTATTATTATTATTATTATTATTATTATTATTATTATTATTATGCCAGCTCCGTGGTGTAGAGGTAGCGTACCTGCCTCTTACCCGGAGTCCCCGGGTTCGATTCCCGGCCAAGCCAGGGATTGTTACCTGGATCTGAGGGCTGGTTCGAGTTACACTCAGCCTACTTGATTAGATTTGAGAAGCTATCTGACGGTGGGATAACGGCCCCGGTCTAGAATGCCAAGAATAACGGCCAAGGAGATTCGTCGTGTTGACCACGTGGCACCTCGTAATCTGCGGGCCTTCGGTCTGAGCAGCGGTCGCTTTGTAGGCCAAGGCCTTTCAGGGCTGCAGTGCCATGGTGTTTGTTCATTATTATTATTATTATTATTATTATTATTATTATTATTATTATTATTATTATTAGCTGTTATTCGCAGCTTCGCTCACGTGAATTCCATAATTTGATAAAAGTAATCGTTCCTCGGCACTGCACGAACTCGTAAAACAATATCTGGAAAACCCTAAAGTACGAAAACTCACCGAAAAATTTAGATTCATTTACCCTATAAACTTTTCGTAAACCAAGTTTATGGTATTGCCTCTTGGGGCTAAGGTGATCAGGCTACTGGCAGAGGAAACTCTGGAACATGCGACATAGAACTGTACATGTGTCGAAAAGAAAAAAATACATGTTCCTTTACTTTCAAAGGAGATACAAAATACCAATTTCCACGTCTTTAACATCTTCAGTTTTCGAGATACAAGTATCCTCATAAAGAGAATTCAACCACTTTACCAGTGCCCCCACCACCTAAGTGGACATTCCGAAAATAAAATAGTACTTGTTGCTTTACCTTTAAAGGAGATTTCAAAAATAAATTTCCGCATCTATAACATGTTCTTTTCTTGAGATATACGGTAGGTATATTCGTTTATAAAATTAAGTTGCTTTTTCAATTCTTTTCGCCCCATAAGTGGATTTTTAGAAAACCATAAATACGCGTTCCTTTATTTTAAAGGAGATTTCAAATACCTGTTTTCACGTCTCTAACATGATAAGTTTTTGAGATATGCTCATTTTAAAACCGCACCCGTTTTTTAATTCTTCTCCCCCTTAAGTGGATTTTGCACACACACAAAAAAGTCTGTTTATTTTTAAAGGGGATTCCAGGTACCAATTTTATCGTCTGAAACATCTTTAGTTTTGAGATTTATTCTCATAAAAACTAATTCATCTCCTTCACATCTCTTCAATTGTATTATCCGAAAAAAAAATATGTGTTCCTTTATGTTTAAAGGATATTCCACATACAAATTTACACGTCTGTAATATCTTCAGTTTTTGAGATATATGTATCCCCATAAAAAGAAATCAACGCCCTCTTCACTTCTTTTCACCCCCGCCCAAATCGATTTTCCGAAAACAAAGGTACATGTTTATTTATTTTTAGTGAAGATTCCAAATACCTATTTTCACGCCTGTGACATTTTGACTATTTGAGATATAATTATCCCCGTTAAAATATCAACCCATATTTGAGTCCTTTTCACTCCCACCCCCTTAAATGAATTTTCAAAAAAAAAAAGGAAAAATACGTGTTTCTTTATTCGTAAAGAAGATTCCAAATACCAATTTTCACGTGTGTAACATATTCAGTTTTTGAGATATAAGTACCACTATTAAATGATTCAAACCGCTTTTCAGTCCTTTTTTCAACCTCTGGAATGGATTTTCAGAAAACAAAACATACGTGTTTCTTTATTTTTAAAGGGGATCCCAAATACCAACTGTTACGTCGGTAACGTGGTAAGTTTTTTAGATATACTCATTTAAACAATTCACCCCATTTTCACTTCTTTTCACCCCTCTGATGTGTATTTTCCGAAAAAAAATACGTTTTTCTTAATTTTTAAAGGAGATTCCATGTACCAATTTTCGCACCTGTAACATCGTCATTTTTTGAAATATAAATGTCCTCATCAAAAGGAATCAACCCTTTTTTTCACTTACTTTCATAAACTTTAAGTGGATTTTCCGGTAAAAAGTGCTTTTTAATTTTAAAAAGAGATGCCAAATATCAGTATTCACGTCTTTAAACTGTTAAGTTTTGAGAGATATATATATATACACTCATTTTATAAACTCACCCCCGCCCCTTTCAGTCCCTTAGCAGCAGAATATCCTGAAATTGTCCCTTAGTGAGCACCTAGAGTACACTGTAGTATAAATTCATACCGAGAATTTCATTTCTTTATGTCTGGTAGTTTTGGTTCGGCGATGATGAACCAGTCAGTCAGTCAGTCAGTCAGTCAGTCAGTCAGTCAGTCAGTCAGTCAGTCAGTCAGGACATAATGTTTTATGTATAGAGAGTATTATTATTATTATTATTATTATTATTATTATTATTATTATTATTATTATTATTATTATTACTATTATTATTATTATTATTGCCATAAGTTTACCAACTATATCAGGACCTGATTCTACAACCTACAGAATAGTTAGTGAACGTCTTACGTTGAGATTTTTCCTTGCGCGAAATGAGTCCTACAAACTAGGATTATTTGCTCGTTCAGCGCTGCTTTGGATCGATCTCTCCGTCAACATTAAATGTAGAAATGTAAATATAATTAAATATTATGTTAGGAAGCACATGCGGTGAGAAAATGCATGTGAATATGTGGAATAATGAACCAGGGAGTGAATGGTTGTGTAGACGAGAAACATGTATATATTTGGCTATACGTTGTTACTTTACCTGTAAACAGTGTGTATAATTGTTTTAGTTTAGGATGTAATTAATTATTTCAAAGGTCAGGGGGCACTACGTGTATGGGGCTTATCCTTTTACTCTGGCCTTCATTAGATACTTAAAGTTTTATGGTTAATAATAAATAAATAAGTAAATAAATAAAATAAAAAATAAATTAATTAATTAATAATAATAAAATAATAATGTTATTTGTTTTACGTCCCACTAACTGCTTTTTAAGGTCTTCGGAGACGCCGAGGTGCCGGAATTTAGTCCCGCAGGAGTTCTTGTACGTGCCAGTAAATCTACCGACACGGGGCTGTCGTATTTGAGCACCTTCAAATACCACTGGAATTAATTAATCAGGTTAAGAAATACCGAAATGTTGGAGTAAGATAGTCGATGAAACGTGCTGGTGTACATGCAAGCGAATGCACATAAAATATTTTATGGTATCATCCAGGACTTACTACAACTTAAAATATTCGTCTGGGTCCTTGACTGAATGGTGGAGGTAGTGGTCTTCGGTTCATAGGGCTCCGTGTTCGATTCCCAGCCAGGTCTGGCATTTTTATCCGCGGCTGGTTTATTCGTCTATCACGGGGGCTGGTTGCGTTTGTCTTGATACACATCTTCATTTGAATGAAGCACACCTCCCTACTAACAGTCCGGCTTGAGCTGTGGCAGGAGGCGGTTCGCGCGACTCTGCCTCATTGCGTGTGACGTGTAGTGTTCTATTATTCTATAGTGTAATTACGTAAAGTGAAAATGGCAACCAACGGCATCCGGAAAAATACAATTAAATGTGCTTTCCCTGACAAGGCAAATAAACCCGGCCCTGCAGAAATACACGAGTGGATACAGCAAACTTTAAAGTTGAATGTCGACCAACTGGAGGCCATACAACTTGACAATTTGGAAACGGCAGTCTACATCAAGTTAACCAGTAAACTGTTAATGGAGAAGATCCTACTCACGACCAATGGACACTCACAGGTACGAAAATTTAATGGCTCTATATCTGATGTGGTGATAACATGTGCAGACGTGGATAGCAAATTAGTGAGAATAATGAACCTCCCCATAGAAATGCCAAATGAAAGAATAATGTCTTTCTTTAGCAAGTATGGCAAAGTAAGAAAAATCCGGAATGAGAGGTGGTCCTCCACCTATATTTATAATATATACAGTGGAATTAGGGCCATGCGCATAGAGTTAAAAACTGCCATACCCCCCATTGTATCTATAGAGGGATACAGGGCGCAGGTCGTTTACGAAGGGCAACCGAAATCCTGCTTTTTCTGTAATGCTACAGATCATTTTCGACAGGACTGTCCCATACGGCGCGGAGAGAAAGAAAATAAATCGGGGCCTAGACTCCTTAGTGAGATAGTTGCCGATAATGAATGTCACAGTGACTCCCTGGCTGTACTAGAGTCAGAGCGGATGTCCGCAAGTACCACACACGTAGAAAACCCGGTCCCGGTCCAACCCCAAGTTGCAGAACAATAACAAACGGATGACTCACCTCACGTCTCGCAGACACCAGTCAGCCGGGTCGACTCCCCAACTGCAATATGTACACAGCCACAACCACAACAGTCAAAGCTGGACACACATGAGCAATACCAAACATCTGCCAATACTCAGCCACAGATAGACAGCCTTGTAGGAACAGACAGCTTGATTATAAACAACATTCCAGAAGGAACTAGCAGCGCACCTACCAACAATGACGTGGAGAGTGTATTGCCTGCTACGGTACTTGAGACAGCTGGGGAGGGGGACATAAATGTCCCACCCCCGAATCAGAACCCCACTCCCGATCCAGTGACCACTCGCATGCAGTGGGTTGCAGAAATAGAAGACGATACCTCTACCCTTATGGAAACTCAAGACACGAGGTCAGGGACCCCAGCAAGCATACAGGTCGATGAACCACCACTAAAAGACGCCGCCATGCCGAAAATCACACCAAAATTGAAAACACAACGACACTCGCGGGAAGACACCCACAAGCCCTACACGACAAGAGATCCGCGTCTACACGGGAGTAGAATTGCAGAAAGAAGATAGTTTCTCCCTGACACCCCCCGCCCCGCTCACCCCTCTGTTCTTTTGCCCTATCAGGAATGGCACCTCGAATGCTGAGGCTATCAACCTATACAATGAAGACAACACTACTGAATGGGACGCCAGCTAGTAAACATTAAACACAACGGTCCAAGACTGCGACGAATACTCCCCACTTTCCTTCCCATAATTACTAGGAAGACGACATACAATGGTCCCCCTTAGGATCATGCTGCTGACTTACACGATATTATCTCTTAACATAAACTGTATCCAGGCTCCCAGTAAGCAACTTCTGTTCCGGCAACTTCTGCGTGACCAGGATGTTGATATTGCCCTTCTTCAAGAAGTAGCTATGGAGGAACTGCAATCAATACCTGGATATGAGAAAATCTTAAATGTTAACGAAGACAAACGTGGTACTGCTATATACATCAAAGACCACATCCAATACACCGATACAGTTCTGCTTCTAAACTCTCGCGGAATTAGTATTCGTATTAACGATCTATTAATAGTAAATATTTATGCACCATCGGGCTCGAACGCAAGAGTCGAACGAAGGACCTTTTTTACGACAGAAATATTACCCCTTCTTCAACAATTTAAGGGTAACATGATCCTTGGAGGCGATTTTAATGCAGTACTTTCGCCTAAAGACCAAACAGGTAACTTTCAGGGCTGCCCTGCGTTAGCTGCGCTGATACAAGGTTTACAATTGAAAGATACGTGGGAACTGAAGAAACCCCACAGCCCTGGCTACACATATTTTTACAACACGGGAGCATCTCGCTTGGACCGCATTTACATAAGTACACAGTTACAAGACGAGCTACGTGAAGTTGATTTATGCCCGGTGGAATTTTCGAATCACTGTGCTTATATTTGTAAGGTCAGACAGCCGGCTATGGGGCCGGCACGTGGAAGGGGTACATGGAAATTAAACTGCAATATTTTGCGTGAAGAGGAGTTACAGGACCGCTTCTCCACTGAATGGGAAAGATGGAAACGACATATACACCAATATCGGGATATATTAGATTGGTGGTTGTTATATGCTAAACCTCGAACAATAGGGTTATTGAAGGCCTACAGTTCCCAACGTCGACGGCTACTCAACCAGACTACGGACTTTTATTACAGATGTTTACGGCAGCTCTATACTGCAAATCCTACCAACCCGCGAACGTACCAGTGCATTAAGCAGGTACGAGCCCAGCTAATGACACTGCACAGGCGATACCAAGAAGGTTTGAAAATTCGCGCTCGAGACAACCATTATAACAGCGAAGAGGCTCCTTCTATATATCACTTCCTTCGAGAATGTCGCAGGGGGCGACAGAAATATATTCATCAGATTACTACCCAGGACGGCCAAATTGTTCAAGACCACCCACGAATACAAGCAACACTTGAAAACTTCTTTCAAGACTTGTATGGAGAAGGCGAGGTAACCCATCTTGATCACCGACACACGTTTTTCGATGGAATTCGTGGAAGGATTCAGCACCGTGAACAAGACAGTCTGACGGCTGAGTTAACGGAAGACGAAATATATCAAGCAATCAAGCAGAGCGCATCCCATAAATCATCAGGAATAGATGGACTGGGGAAGGAGTTCTATGTACAGCTATGGCCCATCATCAAAGCCGAACTTGTGCTGATACTAAATAACGCCCTACAACCTGACAGGAACATTACAAAGATGAAGGAAGGTCAAATAGTTCTAATTCCAAAGAAAGGGAAACCAACGACCCCAGCAGACTTTAGACCTCTCACACTCCTCAACTTTGATTACAAGTTACTTACTCGCTGCTTGAAACAACGGCTCAACAATTTCTTAGCAGACGTAACCTCCAGCCAACAGTCAGGAGCTGTTCAGGGAAGAAGTATTTTGAACACTGTCCGTGCCATTCGCGATATGATTAGTAAGTCACTCGTAGAGAAGCAACGGCGACAGCTGCTCTCTTTGGACTTTGATCACGCATTTGATAGAGTTAACCATGGTTATTTGATCGAAGTGTTTAAAGCATTAGGTTTCACTATGCCTTTTACCACTCTGATGGCTAAGATACTGACTGGCGGCTCTTCTAAAATAACTGTGAACGGTTACCTTTCAAACCCTATCTAAATTACAAGAGGAGTACGGCAAGGTTGTCCCTTATCGATGATGATTTTTGTGCTATCCTTGGAACCCTTTATTGTCAATGTATTACGTACCTTCCCCCCTGGTATGATCGATGTCTTTGTCTACGCTGACGATGTCACATTAATTCTGGATCGCAATGCTGACTACCAGCGTCTTTTCACCGAGCTCGATACTTATGGACAATATTCCGGTGCACATCTCAACTTCCAAAAAACTAAAACTATGCGGATAGGGTATCGAAGCAGGACTTCCGACAATGGTCCCTCATGGATGCAGATAACTGATGAGATTAAGATACTCGGCATCCTGTTCTGTAATAGCATACATCAGATGATTAAAAAAAATTGGTCGCTTGCCCTTACATCGGTGAAAAGTATACTGCACCAAGTTAAATATAAATTCGTGGTGTTACAACAACGAGTGCAATATGTCAATATGTATGGTCTAAGCAAAATCTGGTATCTAAGCCAAATTTTACCAATGCCAAGAGTAGTTGGCATCCGTATAGTTTCAGCAGTAGGCTGGTATATCTGGCAAGGATCACTTTTCCGCGTCGCACGACCTACACTCATGCTCGCTAAATCTGAAGGAGGTCTTGGTCTTATTGATGTACAGGTTAAAAGTAAAGTGCTCTTCTTGTTACGGAATCTCAAAATGATGCAAGCAGCAGACAACCGCAGGTCCGGCAATTTTTTACTGGGAATGTGTAACCCGGAAGAGATTAAGAACCCGCCAGCATTTTACGATGTCCACCACCACGCGCCACATGCATGATATATGCGATGTGAGATGAGCTACGTTCCCCGTGGTCTCCTCCTATCTCCAGACATAACACCGAAGAAACTTTATACGTATGTGCATACACAGCAATATCAAGCCGCGAAAATAGTTCGGACAGCGATGTTAATAAACTGGAACCGCGTCTGGCGGAACATCTCAAATCACATTCTCCCTCAGATAATATGTGATACGTGGTATAAGGTAGTTCATGATATCATTCCTACAAATAGCAACCTCCATCGCATCCAGATGCAGGACAACGCCGCCTGTGGATTTTGCCGAGCTCCTAGGGATACAATCAAACATAGACTGACGGAATGTGACGTCATCCAACAAGTGTGGAGTGAATTTAAAGTGAAACTACATTCCATCATAAATCAGCCCAAGATCTATATTGCCTCTGAGTGGACAATTCGAACTACCTTTAGCTTGCGACCGGTTCAGTTAAATAATACTGTAGTGCTCCTCTTAGGCACTTATGTACATTGTGTGTTACAAGCCAAAAGACCCTACACCAAACATGAGCTCTTCGCAGACATCAGTGTTAGTGTATACAAAACCCTCGCGTCCTCCCAGAAAAAGCTCTATATTGGAGACTTTATTAATAAACTGGTAGCAGTCATCTAACAATGCAACTCTGTGAATAATTTAACTACTAAAACTTATCTCTCTGTCACAAGAGTGTCATTTTCCTACGCGAACGTACACAGTGGTGCACGCGTTATATGGGTTAGCTTGTGTTATTTCTTACTTCTTTAGCTCCTATTACTGTGACGCTGGTTGGTTGGTGTGTATGATTGTAGGCAGGGAATGTGTATCTGATGTAAATTCTCGCTCCTTTCTTCACTTATTGTATAGTATATTGTGTTCGCTGGCATAAAATACTCCAGTTAGTCATTGACTCACAAAAGGTGTGTGTTTGTTGTTTAGCAATCTTCTCGTTTGAAGTATATTGTATTTGAATTATATGTATTGTAATATACTATGTTGACAATAAAAATATATTGAAAAAAATTACTAACCATCACAGAAACACGTAATAGTGAATACGTTCCTCTTAATGGGGGTGGCGTCTCGCCGTAAAGCTTGCCTTAGTCCACACATAGTGCCGACCTTATAGTACTTGAGAAGAGTCCTGGAAGAAGAAGACTTCAAAATATTCCACAAGAAATCGGGAAAGCAACCTTCAGAAACAATAATGGTGGAGAGTTGAAATGCGGAGACGGGATAGTGATAATAAAATCATGTAATACTATACAATTCAATGTGTAACTGCATTTATCTCACAGAGGACTGATTTTTTAAAATTCTAAATAAGCATTAGGGTGATGTATAGCTACCTCGTGATGTTAAGCACGGCTATAGTTTTCAATACTTGCGTGTTCAAGTTGTACAGCCAAACGAGTGAAATTCATTGCCGATGCTTGCAGACATGTAATGTGTCGTTGGATCCAGTTCTCCACGTTCGTAGTCAGGAAGGGGTCAAGGGATTGAACAGGCTGCATTTAATCGTATATGAGTGGGAGTAAATTGTTGTATAGTCCTGTTGCATGCATGTTGCTGTCGTCAGGATCCTGTTGATGATGATGATGAAATATGCTGGGCTATTGTACGGCATGATTTATCACAGTCTCACGCGGATACATAGTGCCAGTTTTCTTTGTCAACGTTCACAACGGGCACCTCTTCGTCCATCGCTGATACCCAAGCAGAGACGACTTCCGCAACTGAATGCCACGAATCGCCATAACTCCCTCCAAGCAGCTCGTGCGCAGCACTGGGCGAGGATGAATGGTTACTTATTTGTAGAAAAGTGCAGCCTAAATTCCTGTCCATCGTCCGTGATTTTGGGTGGTTGGGGCTGAGAATGTAGCTTTAAGCACACCCCAAAGTGCGTTTTCTTACAGTGGTATCCAATACAGCAATCCAACTGTTTGGCTGGTCACTATGTGCCGCTGTCCCATATGTAGTCTGTATGCACTTCCACCTTGTTATCGCAGAAAACACTGATGCAATGACCGATCATCTCTGGCTGCTATTTGCTTTACGTCGCACCGACACAGATAGGTCTTATGGCGACGATGGGATAGGAAAGGCTTAGGAATGGGAAGGAATCGGCCGTGGCCTTCATTAAGGTACAGCCCCAGCATTTGCCTGGTGTGAAAATGGGAAACCACGGAAAACCATCTTCAGGGCTGCCTACAGTGGGGCTCGAACCCACTATCTCCCGATTACCGGATACTGGCCGCACTTAAGCGACTGCAGCTTTCGAGCTCGGTCTTAGAATTGTTAAACCAATACTACACTTGATGTTAATAATTTCTAAATGTCTAACTTATTGGGAATAAAGCTGTAAGTGAATTCTACCTACATTTTAATGTAAATGTTCACAATATAGGCATGTAACACATCGTAGCCTAATATTGCGCCTCGAATACAGCCATGCTACAATGTTGAGGGGAAAGAATACTGATCCGCAGCACATGTGTGACAACGAAAATTCCTTCATTTAATATTGTCCCATAGATGATAGATCATTTAGGTCATATGTCTAAGCTGAAATATTATCACATACCGATTTTTCTAGGCGTAATGACGAATATAAAGTATTGTTAACAGTTCAAATATCTATGAATCTCACGCAGTTCTTTCTAGACCTAGTGGTACCTAAAGAACAAATATTTGAATTGAAATGCATGGAACTGAAATATTAGCCTGAACTAATACTGTATTTCACGTTCAAAGTAACTCGTGAGAATAGATTTGAGTGATCTGAAACTTGAAATGTTACGTATATGACTCTTTTCATTTTATATTTTTTTAATAAAGAACGGTTAGGTGTTTTTAAAAAATGTTCATGTGAT
The DNA here is from genome assembly GCF_040414725.1 of Anabrus simplex. Classification (NCBI taxonomy): domain Eukaryota; kingdom Metazoa; phylum Arthropoda; class Insecta; order Orthoptera; family Tettigoniidae; genus Anabrus; species Anabrus simplex. The sequence continues at coordinate 936,579,482 of NC_090266.1, forward strand.
GTAGGAAAATAAAATTATTGTCCTTTGTTCACTTGAATGTGTTATAAAATGAAACAAACACAATGTATTCACTTCGAAATATCTGACCTCAACTTGGACTAGGAGGTGAACTTTGTCTTCATTGAGGTCAACCGTAGCATCTAATACGTTAACAACTAAGGCTCTCTCAGTGCAATGGCCTTGTTTCCTGGGTGGCGATTGTATAATACCGCCTGTTTATCAGCAGGTGTCGGAATGATAACAACACTCCATTATCCAACTATTGTGAAGCAATCAGTGTGTAGAGATGGTTCATACTCAGTTTCGTGCGTGATAACAACTAACGCCTATTATCACCACCAGGAATAGCCGGAGATGCCAGTCAGTCAGAAGGTCAATATGTTATGTTCACGTTATGGGGTGAAGAAAGCCGTCCAGGACGCGCTGTGTAGCAAGGACACCTTGAGCACGCTTGCCAACCTAATACAGGAGCAAGTGACAAAGGTAGTGGTAGAACAATTGCGGGAGTCTATAGACTTCAATACTAAGGTAATTGAAGACTTGTGGAGTGCTCTTGAAGATAGGGACAAAATCATAAAGAGACTAGAGTCCCAGTTACAGGAGAAGACCGACGATCTGGATCAGTACACGAGGCGCCAGTGCTTGCGAGTGTTCAGTGTAGCAGAGTCCGCACATGAGAACACGGACGACATAATTTTAAATATTGCTGAGGAAATTGGGGTCGATCTCAGTCTAGAAGACATTGATAGGTCACACAGGGTAGGGAAAAGAGAAGGCGGTCGTCCGAGACCAATAATAGTGAAGTTTGTGTCCTATCGGAAGAGGAATGCAATGTTCACAAACAAGAAAAAACTGAAGGGCAAAAACAAAACTATCCGAGAAGATCTCACTCCCCTGAGATTACGGCTCCTCCAGGAGGCAATTTCGAAGTACGGCGTAAAAAATACGTGGTCGAAGGACGGGACAGTGATAGTGAAACGAGGTGACAGGAAAATTCGGGTCACAAATCGCCAAGAACTAAACAGCATTAGTTAATCATGAGCCTAAGCTAAAACTAGGCGATAACTGTGATTCAATAGGAAAATACCTAGAATTTTAAATATCTGTTAAATTTAATTGATAACTTAGATTACGCTTAACTAAATTCCAGGGAACTAGTTCAGTTAGCATTTAGAAACTGTCAAGTTGGCTTTACTTAGGTTAAAGGAAACAAATGTCTCTAATTACAGCCTGCAAACCTCCCCTCCCGAAACGCAGACCGGTCAAACTACAACCAACCCTTCCCAAACCACTGCTGGCTTCCCCAGCGGCATTCCTCCTGTATCCCCAGGCTCTCTGCAGGTGGGCCACGTGAACACACAGAGCCTTCTTTCCCATTTCACTAAATTCTCAGACATATTCTCTCACAACAACTTCCATGCCATATTAATATCTGAGACGTTGGTTGAAACCAAGTATCCCGTCTTCACTAGTATATATGGAGGGTTACACGCTGATAAGAAACGATAGAGTAGGAAAAGGTGGGGGAGGCGTAGGGATATATCTGCGCAAGGATATGAAATTCAAAGAATTACGCAAAACACCAAGTGAATTTCACAACGGGCCGGAGTTCCTATTTATTGAATTACAAATTCGCAGTGATAAGTGTTTACTGGGTGTTGTGTATCGTGCACCGAAGACGAGATATATCGAAGACCTGGAGGAAGCACTGCAGGACCTATTACCTAGGTATGAGCATGTTATTTTAATGGGTGACTTTAATTCTGACATGATAAAATGTTATTCTGCTGAATCTAGACGACTCAAAAGCATGCTTACCTCACTCAATATGACGATACTTCCCCTAAATCCTACACACCACACAGCTACTTCCCATACACTATTGGACTTAATTATTACAAACAATACTGACAGAATGCAGACTTACGGAAAACAGCCAGCTCCTGGACTTTCCCAACATGACTTTATTTACGCAACTTACTCACTGAAATGCCCCAAATATGAGCCTAAATGAATTTCTTGTCGAGACTTCAAAAGCCTAAACGAAGAGGCGTTCATTGAGGACGCACTCAAAACACCGTGGCACAACATACAGCTCGTACATGACATTAACGACAAAATAACCTTGTTTAACGAACTACTTTTAGGACTATATGACAAACACGCCCCCATACGCACAGCACGAGTGAAACGAAAAACCATCATCTTGGCTGACTCAAGACATACGGCAAAAAATGGAGGAAAGAAATGCAGATTACAAATATTATAGAAAAAATCCAACTGCAGACAATTTCGAAAAGTACAAAAAAATGGGTAACACAACAATTCAAACCATCAGGAATGCTAAGATACGCCACACACATGAAATCTTAAAAAATAACAATTCTGACAATGTTTGGAAAATACTTCGGAACATTGGTTTGACAAAAATTAAAACCGACGAAAACAACACTGACTTGCCATTAGACAAATTAAATAAATATTTCTGCTCACAAAATTCACATACAGACGAACGAACTGAAGGGGAAACAATCGATAGACTACATACGAAAAGAAAACACGATGGAGAAGAATTTTATTTTTCACATGTAACTCGTAATGACGCCAGAGAAGCAATTCATGAAATAAAGTCAGAGGCTACAGGATGTGACGGAATAAATTTGGCATTAATTAAAAGACTCCCTGAAATTGTTCTCCCAACAATTACACACATAATAAATACCTCACTCATGACAGGAATCTTTCCCAATATATGGAAAAGTGCCATAATACGACCGATAAGAAAAATCGATAATCAAACAAAACCCGAAGACTTTCGACCAATTTGCATACTTGCTTGTCTTAGTAAAATATTAGAAAAGGTCGTTCACAAGCAGATAACAAATTACCTTAACAAACACAATTTACTCGACAAATGCCAGTCAGGATTTAGACCTAACCACAGCACAACCACAGCACTACTAAAAAACACAAATGACATTCCGGCGGGCATGGACAACGGGCAAATGACTATCCTTGTACTTTTAGACCTAAGTAAGGCATTTGACTGTGTGGACAGTGAAATATTATTAGCTAAGCTACAAGCACAAAAAAAATTTCGAGCGCACTGACGTGGCTGCACTCTTATTTAATTGGGCGGCAGCAGTGCGTGTCAGCAGGTGCGAAAGTATTACACTGGCAACAAACTGAAGTTGGCGTAGTTCAGGACAGTGTTCTAGCGCCACTGCTATTTTCACTGTACTTAAATAATCTACCAGAACATATAAAAACGTGTAAATACCATTTCTACGCAGATGATATTCAACTTTATATGCATACAAACCCGAAAGACATCCAACTAGACATTAACAAACTAAACGATGACCTGGAAAATATAAAAAGACTGGACTAAAAATAATTCCCTTAAAGTCAAGCCATTCAAATCGCAAGCAATCATAATAGGATCCAAAAATAATCATACCAAACTGAAAAGTGTTAAAATTCCCCCAATCCTATTCCACGCAGTACCAATACAAATAAACGAAACTGTAAACAATTTTGGCCTCATTTTTGATTCTACCCATCTTCGATTATGGTGACGTAATATAGAACAACCTAAACACCACACTTAACGCTAAACTTCAGCGGGCTTATAATACATGCATTCGTTTCGTATTAAATATGCCCAGGTATTGTCATATATCACCTTGTCTTGAACAGCTCTCGTGGTTATATTTGGCGGAGAGAAGAAACCTTCACTCTGTTTCGCTTGTTCACAACATTCTCCGTACAGACACACCAAGTTATCTGAGAATGGATCTTCAATACTTGTCGTCTCCAAACAGTATACCTACAAGGTCAGAAACCTCTTCCCAGCTGAGCTTCCCAATTTACCGCACGACCGGTAACGGCAACTCATTCATACATGCAACCATACGCTCTTGGAATTCCCTTCCGGCTGTAATTAGAGACATACATAGTAGAAATGTATTTAAAAAATATGTTATAAATGGTACATAGACTTAAGAAATTAGTGTTTTCTAATAGTGACTCTCAGAAATTTACCTTTGGTTTATAACTATTATTTAAGTTTAATTTTATAATTAATTATATGTAATTAGAAATCTTAATACTCTGTAGTTTGTACAATGTATTGAATATAAGATGGTTTGGCATAACAGCACGCTTCATAGCCTGAGCCACGCCATGTAAAACAAACAAATAAATAAATAAATAAATAAATAAATAAATAAATAAATAAATAAATAAATAAACTAAAGGGGAATTCCTTATAACATCAGGGGATTGATTTAAGCTGGAAATGTATAGATTTGGATGAGTAACTGTGATCTGATCCAAAAGGTTTGCGCATTAATTTCATCTCTTATTATTGGTTAAGTCCGCCTGTGTGGTGGAGTGGTTAGTGTGATTAGCTGCCACCCCCGGAGGCCCGGTTCGTTTCCCGGCTCTGCCACGAAATTTGAAAAGTGGTACGATGGCTGGAACGCGGTCCACTCAACCTAGGTAGGTCAACTGAGTAGACGTGGGTTCGATTCTCACCTCAACCATCCTCGAAGTGGTTTTCCCTGGTTTCCCACTTCTCCTCCAGGCAAATGCCGGGATGATACCTAACTTCAGGCTACGGCCGCTTCCTAGCCTTTTCCTTGTCTATCCCTTCCAAACTTCCCATCCCCCACCAAGGCCCCTATTCAGCATAGCATGTGAGGCCGACTGACCGAGGCATTGGTCACCCTCCCGAGCTGTATCCCCGACCCAGTGTCTTACCCTCCAGGAAACTGGCCTTGAGGCGGTAGAGGTGGGATCCCTCGCTGATTCTGAGGGAAAAACCGACCCGGTAGTGTAAACAGATTTAAAAAAAAATAAATAAATAAATAAATAAATAAATAAATAAATTAATTAATTAATTAAATAAAGAAAGAAAGAAAGAAAGAAAGAAAGAAAGAAGAGTTATTGGTTAAGAAATTCTTATTTTTGCGAACTTGTCATTACAAAAATATCTTACATCTATACTTCAAAATAAGGATAATGACCATATTTTAAAACATGAAAAATTTGTGTTGTGATAATTTTTACAGTGAATGTTCTAAGTTCGCTGAATTTATAACGGCTCCCCGTAAAAAGTCAAAGGCATGTTGCAATGTAATTTCAAATTAATATTCATGCAGTAAAAACCAAGAAACGTAATAAATTATTCAAGTTGTAAAGTTGCTACGTTGTCCATAAATAGAATTACCTAGATTGTTTTTGGAGGAACTATCTGCCATTCAAAATACAGTTAGATGAGCCTAACCGTAGTTCATTACTGTTGACATTTCCTCTCGATCAGTGTCAGAATGAGATGATGACGGTCACACGGCACATTGCAGTTATCCGAACTGCATTGCGAAGTAACGAGTATTAACGGTCTTCAAAACTGTACCGCTGCTGCAGAGGATGTAGGGCATCATCCTACCTCTATCGTGGCCTTCGTAGTTTACACGACATTCTCCGTATCTTCCAAAAATTTCTTCGATTCACCTTTAGCATTGTGTACATGGCTTGCTTATTTGTATTTTATTTTACATTGTCCATACTGGGAGGCAATCACTTAAAGTGCAGCAGATCGATAATGTAACGCCTTCAACGCTATGGAGAAGTGAAATTTTCACCGAGCGAGCCACTGACTCAGTCGGGTGATGGTACCTAGGCATCCGCACTCAGAGACGCGATCGTTCGGTGTCTTTCGGTAGCGTGTGTCACTGGGTTTCCAACGGGTGTTTTACCATGCTACCACAAATTCGTACGGTATAACACCGTTGCTATGACTTATACAAATCCTGCGTATATTAAGTACCTGTCAAATATGCAGAATACATTACGACGAAATATCGCTGATTTTGCAGCACCCCCATAAGGTATGGCCATGTAAAACCTACGACAAGCATTTCTCCTTTCTTTCAATATGTGACATGAATTATACTTGTAAGTAAGTGATATATGTATTGTGAATAATGAGCAGCAATAATTGTTTCAAAACTCTATGAAGATTATTCTGCTTGTGTAGCTACATTATCGATAGAAAAACATTTCGTTTATTTATTGATATTAATTACACTATTTTATAAACTAATATATTTTAGAAAATAAAATCGTATACTATATGTACGATTAGTATTACTTCCTTGCACTAAATATACACTATTATTACTTTATGACTATGTACGTTAAGTGTCAGTAATAACCATCTTACTTTAAAATGTTCGGTTAGAATGACAGTAACTCGTGAAAATGACATGCCGTAATAGAAGTGAAATCGTATATAAACATCATCTTCGCTCTATGCAATCTGTACTTTATAATAAAATCATACAGTTCAATCATTAATCTCTCACCCCGTTTTCATCTTCAGTCAAAGTTACGTTGAAGAATGACGCTACGCCAGTCTTTTAATTAATACCCATCTTTCCAAAAGTTGAGGCAGAAAGGTACGTGCCACAATGAAACACTTTTCTATTTTAAACGTTTTGTAACGTCCATCGATCCAAATTAATATCCTGTATTAATTCGTAGTTTTTAATTTCCTCTCTGTGCTAATGAGGTGATCCGTGGTCAGCATAGGGGTTATGTTTATAAAAATGTTTGGCACCAGTGCAATCACACATTAGAGCTGTCAATTCTACTCGTAATTTGGACAATATAATTTCTAACTCACAATAATCATGAAGTAATTACCAATTAAAATGGAATAATGATAGTCCCTAAATTTGTTTTCATTTCTGGATGTAGAGTTATGAAATCAAATAGAGACAACCCATACTCATGAAACCTTCGCAAAATCTACTGCAATGTTGTGTTGTTGAAGGGTATCACACCTCCTTACAAATGAAAAGTCCGCCTCCGTAGCGTAACGGTTGGTGTTATTAGCTGACGTCCGCGTAGGCCCGGGTTCGATTCCCGATACTCCCAGATATTTAAGAATGGTGGGAGGGCTGGAATGTGATTGAAATGGTACATGCAGCTCACGTCCATTGAAGCTGGACCTGAAAAGAACTACAGCACCTCGAATTGAGGACACGAGTTTCCTTTTACCAATGAAAAATGATTGGCCATGTTTTTCCCTTCCCTCGAGTTTCGTTGATTCGGGTGCTCAGTGTGTTCAAGCCTTATCCAGTGTAGCAGGTACGTTGGATTCTGAACGTAAGTAGCCAAGATTCTGTTGTTAAGTTAACCACCTGCGATAATATTTAGAGAAGTGAAATCTCCAGACTGGTTGTGCATTTAAATTTCTCTCAAAATCGGTTTTCTTCAAGAATAACCGTAGTCAATACTTTTTACGCACATCGAAATATCACACAATCATGGTGATAATAAAAACACACCATTTTTAAATTGGGAAGAACTTACGACAATATGATATGGCACATTTATTTCAGCAACCACAACTAATAACTATGACCTTCGTGAGAGTTCTTTCCCCTTTACATCAATTATGTTTTATGGTTAATAGCTTATTTCGTTTAGGTCCTGCATTTATGGCTCCACATCGAACTCATTTAACATTTAACATTTTCGGTTGTTTGAAACTATCGAGGACGATGGTACCGGCTGTACAAACGCATAAAGCACTCTGTGTGTTATGCGTACAGGCATTACATCTGTGGCGGAGCTCAGCTCACGAACGGTTCGGTCATGTTGACTGAGGTGGGTTTGCTTCCCGTATCTGTAGGTTTGTGCCTTCTGATACATATTCCACAGAGTGTCCCATAAAACACCGACAACGCTTAATATGTTGTGCGGGAAGGCAAACTGATCCGTTTTCAAGAAGGAACCCATACCCAGAAACGCACTGCTTGGATGGTGTAGCGCATCGAAGTGTGAAATGGGTGTGCGTTCCACATGTCGTCAATAACCCAACATGAGGAACACATCAGGCTGATTACAAACGGGGTTCGAACTGCGTACATCTCACGTCACTGCAGAGCTTACATCGTCGGTACTGAGCCTCACACATATGCCCAAATACGTGTGGTTTTCTTGAAGAATTTCAATCGCTAAGTGGACATGAGCAATAAAGTCCTCCGCTGACGATACAGGAGTGTCATCCACCATGCTCTTCATACTACTTACGTGGAACTGTCCGGATTCTCTTAGTCGTCTCTCGATGGCCGCGAAGGTGGAATGATGCTATTTGCATTACTATTTGCTTTACGTCGCACCGACACAGACAGGTCTTATGGCGACGATGGGATAGGAAAGGCCTGGGAAGTGGAAGGAAGCGGCCGTGGCCTTAATTAAGGTACAGCCCGGCATTTGCCTGGTGTGAAAATGCAAAACCACGGAAAACCATCTTCAGGGCTGACGACAGTGGGGCTCGAACCCACAATCTCCCAATTACTGGATACTGGCCGCACTTAAGCGACTGCAGCTATCGAGCTCGGTGGTGGAATTATGTGGAGAACGTCTGTTTGGTAAACGTTCCGCATGCAATTTTGCAGCTGCTCTACCACTGGAATCCACTGTCTGTTATTTCCGCTGTTGTATGCTAGTACATGTCACACTACTGTTAACAACTTTAATGTAATGGCAGTACTCATATCAAGCAGTAGGGTGTGTATCAAGGGCTGTGTGGAGGAATGTAGCGCATGCGCAGGAATGTCATTAGGCTGGAGTTGTTCATCCGTAGTTCACGGGTATCTAAATGGTTCCATACCTTCCGTATTAAGACACCAAATCGGAACCAATTTTCACTACCGTTCTCAGACTTCGACGCTCTCCAGCGCCCAAATCATGCATTTCCGGACAGGGGCTCCTGCTTGAAAACCAATCAGTTCACCATCCCGCACAACGTACTAAGTATTGTCGCTGTTGTTTTTAGGAACACTCTGTATATTTGAGTGTCACGTGTGTAGTATAATAGGACAGTTCTGCGGCCGCCTCCGCCTCCGGGCTCCCAGGGGACTCCTCCTCCTCCTCCTCCTACCGACGGGCCTCCCCAGGGGACCACTCCTCCTCCTCCTCCCGAGGGGCCTTCCGAGGGGCCTCTTCCTCCTCCTCCTCCCGAGGGGCCTTCCAGGGGCCATGCCTCCTCCTCCTCCCGGGAGACCTTCCCAGGGGCCTGCTCCTCCTCAGGCGGGAAACGTGAATTGGTAAACAAAGCCACGTGCTTTGTTTGACAGCGACGTGCTTTTGACAGCTGCCATCGACAACAACGCATCGCTAACCTCACTGCTGCCATCGTAACGGGCCTAAACCTTAGTGGTACCAACTTAACCTCACAAGCGCGATATTTGAATTGTTAAACAAATCCATGTGCTTACTGACAGACAACAACGCATCGCTAACCTCAGTAATACCATCTTGACGGGCCTAAACCGTAATGCTACCAACTTAACCTCACTAGTGCGAGATTTGAATCGGTAAAAAATCCACGTGCCTTTTGACAGCTGTCATCCGCCATCTTTAAACCACAGAGCACCGTGCTGCACTCTTTATCGCAGTAGCTGCAAATTCGTCACCTGTCATCCGCAGTGCTGCCATATTAACGGGTATAAACCTTAGTGCTACCAACTTAACCCCACTAGCGCGAGATTTGAATCGGAAAACAAATCCACGAGCTTTTTTGACAGCTGTCATCCGCCATCTTCAATCTATAGAGCACAGTGCTGCCCTCTTTAGCTACTTACCTTTGAAATGTGGTGGCGATAAATTGAAAAATGCTTTTTGATAGCAGCCATCTTTAATATAGAGAGCACCGTGCTGCCCTCTTTAGCTAGATACCTTTGAAATGTGGTGGCAGGCAACTCCACGTGACAGCAGCCATCTTTAATCAAGAGAGAAATGTGCTGCCCTCTTTGTGGCGGTGGCAAATTCCACGTGCTCTTGTTTGGAAACAAACTCACGCCCTTTTTTCTGACAGCTGTCATCCGCCATCTTGCATCACAAACCACAGTGCGGCACTTTTTTAGCTAGATACCTTTGAAATGTGGTGGCGGCAATTTGAAAAATTCTACATTCTCTTGTTTGGAAACAAACCCATGCGCTTTTTTGACAGCTACCATCCGCCATCTTTAATGCAGAGAGCACCGTGCTGCCCTCTTTAGCTACGTACCTTTGAAATGTGGTGGCGGCAAATTCTACGTGCTCTTGTTTGGAAACAAACCCATGTGTTTTTCTGACAGCTGTCATCCGCCATCATTAATCCGGAGAGAACAGTGCTGCACTCACTAGCTAGATACCTTTGAAATGCGGTGGCGGCAAATACCACGTGCTCTTGTTTGGAAACAAATCAACGTGCTTTTTTGACAGCTGTCATCCGCCATCTTTAATCAACAGAGCACCGTGCTGCACTCTTTAGTTGAAATGTGGTGGCGGCAAATTCCACGCGCTCTTGTTTCGAAACAAATTCTACGTGCTCTTCAACTGTCATCCACCATCTTTAATCAAGAGAGCACCCTGCGGCCCTCTTTAGTTGAAATGTTGTGGCGGATAATTTGAAAAATTCTTTTTGACAAGCAGCCATCTTTAAACAACAGAGGATCGTGCTGCCCTCTCTAGCTACTTATCTTTCAGGCGCTTAATTTGAAAAAATCATATTTGACAAGCTGCCATCTTTAATGAACGGAGCATCGTGCTGCTACCTTGCGGAGGACAGTTCTGCGGCCGTCTCCGCCTCCGGGCTTCCAGGGGCCTCCTCCTCCTCCTCCTCCCGAGGGGCCTTCCCAGGGGCCCGTACCTCCTCCTTCTCCCGGGAGCCTCCCCAGGGGCCTGCTCCTCCTCTCGCGGGAAATTTTATTTGGTAAACAAAGCCACGTGCTTTTTCACAGCTGTCATCGACAACAACGCATCGCTAACCTCAGTACTGCCATCTTGACGGGCCTAAACCTCAGTGGTAGCAACTTAACTTAACTAGCGCGAGATTTGAATCAGTAAACAAATCCACGTGCTTCTTTGACAGCCACGTGCTTTTTGACAGACAACAACGCATCGCTAACCTCAGTACTGCCATCTTGACGGGTCTAAACCTTAGTGCTACCAACTTAACCTAACTAGTGCGAGATTTGAATTGGTAAAGAAATCCATGTGCTTTTTTGACAGGGTAAACAAATCCACGTGTTTTTTGACAGCCACGTGCTTCTTGGCAGAAAGCAACGTATCGCAAACCTCAGTACTGTCATCTTGAGGGGCCGCAGCCTTAGTGCTGCCAACTTAACCTCACTAGCGCGAGATTTGAATCGGTAAACAAATCCACGTGCTTTTTGACAGCTGTCATCTTCCACCTTTAATCAACAGAGCACAGTGCTGCCCTTTTTACCTACGTACCTTTGAAATGTGGTGGCGGATAATTTGAAGAGTGCATTTTGACAGCAGCCAACTTTAATTCAGAGAGCACCGTGCTTTCCTCTTTAGCTAGATACCTTTTAAATGTGGTGGCAGGCAATTCCACGTGACAGCAGCCATCTTAAATCAAGAGAGAACCGTGCTGCCCTCTATGTGGTGGCAGCAAATTCTACAGGCTCTTCTTTGGAAACAAACCCATGTGCTTTTCTGACAGCTACCACCCACCATATTGAATCAACAGAGCACCGTGCTGCACTCTGTAGTTGAAATGTGCTAGCGGCAAATTCCATGTGCTCTTGTTTGGAAACAAAGCCAGGTGCTTTTTGTCATCCCCCATCTTTAATCTAGAGAGCACCGTGCTGCCCACTTGCGTCAGCTGGCTTCCGCCATCTTTAAACTACAGAGCACTATGCTGTTCTCTGTAGTAGCGGGTAATTTGAAAAGTTCTGTCAGCTATCATCCCCCATTTTTAATCTAGAGAGCACCGTGCTGCCATCCTTGTGGTAGTGACAAATTCCACGTACTCTTGTTTGGAAACAAACTCACGTGCTATTTTGACAGCTGTCATCCACCATCTTTAATCTACAGAGCGCCGCGCTGCACTCTGTGGTGGCGGACCATTTGAAAAGCTGCCAAGAGAGCATCGGTTGGCATCTTTATTCTTTGACATGTGGTGGCGGCCACGTGCTTTTTGTCATCCGCCATCTTTAATCTAGAGAGCACCGTGCTGCCCTCTTGCGTCAGCTGACATCCGCCATCTTTATACTACAGACCACTATGATGCTCTCTGTAGTAGCCGGTAATTTGAAAAGTTCTGTCAGCTATCATCCGCCATCATCAATCTAGAGAGCACCGTGCTGCCATCTTTTTGGTGGTGACAAATTCCACGTGCTCTTGTTTGGAAACAAACTCACGTGCTTTTTTGACAGCTGTCATCTACCATCTTTATTCTGCAGAGCGCCGCGCTGCACTCTGTGGTGGCGGACAATTTGAAAAGCTGCCAGGAGAGCATCGTGTTGGCATCTTTATTCTTTGACATGTGGTGGCGGCAAATTCCACATCCGCCATCTTTAATCAAGAGATCACCGTGCTGCGCTCTGGATCGTAGTAGCGGACAATTTAAAAGAAGCGATTAGGAATATAATCGAACACTGTACTCGATACAACATATGATCAGAACATCGATAGGGGGTTTACTTTTGTTCTAAGAGAAAAAAAGAGTACAGTTTTGAACGGCTTGCGTATGATAGCGATTGTTATAACCTCCTTTTCCTGCTCTGTCAAGATATAGCTTTATCGAACATACAACGCGATCTTATACATAAGACAGCACACATATCGCGTACCTGCGTGTTTAGACTTGAACACACATACTGCTGTTAGAAAACCTATTACAACTAGAATCGCATACTATAGTTCGATGTTGTAGAACACAGCATTGCAAGACTAGAATCAAGCACTGTTTAGAAAGAAAAAATTATCTTCTCAACATACTTACTGAGCTGCTCGTCCTGCTCTGCGATTGTAAAACATAACAAGACTAGAATCGAACACTGCACTCGATGTTGTTAACTTCAACATGTGATTAGAACCTTACATCAGATTAAAACATAGCAAGACTAGAATTGAACTCTCCCTGCTCTATCAAGGTACATCTCTATCGAACATGCATTGCAAAAGCAAGATTGCAAAACATAACAAGACTAGAATCGAACACTGCACTCGATGTTGTTAACTTCAACATGTGATTAGAACAATACATGAGATTAAAACATAGCAAGGCTAGAACCGAACACTGCACTCGATGTTGTTAACCTTAACATGTAATCAGAACATTAATTGATGTGTTCAAAACACTACATAAGTGATCAAGAATAGATTCGAACACTGTACTCGATACAACGTGTATTTAGAACAAGTTAGGGGATAACTTTGTTCTAAGAAAATCAGATTAAAACATAGCAAGACTAGAATCGAACATTGCAATCGATGTTGTTAATCTTAACATGTGATCAGAACATTAATTGATGTGTTCAAAACACTAGATAAGTGATCAAGACTAGGTTCGAACACTGTACTCGATACAACATGTATTTAGAACATGTTAGGGGATACCTTTGTTCTAAGGAAATCAGATTGATACATAACAAGCCTAGAATCGAACACTGCACTCGATGTTGTTAATCTTAACATGTGATCAGAACATTAATTGATGTGTTCAAAACACTAGATAAGTGATCAAGACTAGGTTCGAACACTGTACTCGATACAACATGTATTTAGAACATGTTAGGGGATACCTTTGTTCTAAGAAAATCAGATTGATACATAACAAGCCTAGAATCGAACACTGCACTCGATGTTGTTAACTTTAACATGTGATCAGAACATTAATTGATGTGTTCAGATCACTAAATAAGTGATAAAATCTAGAATCGAACACTGTACTCGATACTACATATGATCAGAACATCGGTTGATGTGTTAACATCATGTCTGCGGTATACCTTTGTTCTAAGAATAAAATTAGACTAGAATTCTGAACAGCTTGCGCAAAATATCAACTCATATAACTTCCTTTACCTTTACTTACTCTGCCAAGGTCCATTTTTATCGAACATGCATTGCAAAAGCGAGAGTGTGCAAGTTTAGACTTGAACACATACTACCGTTCAAAAAAGATATATATACATACTATAGTGCGATGTTGTAGTACACTGCATTGCAAGACTAGAATCAAGCACTGTTTAGAAAAAAAATCTTCTCAACATACTTACTGTGCTAGACGATAACATACTTACGAATTTAATCAACACCTTCTTTCTTGCTCTTATTCTTTTTCTTCGAGAGGTAGGAGTAGGAGGAGAAGGTAATACCTAATCTAAAATAAAAGAATATGCCAATTCAACAGTATTTATTTACACCTTGTATGTACAAGTTTTACCATGAATGATTTTACTTGTAGTGATGTTTACGTAAGTAATTCGTATGTAATTCTTGTATGTACATGCTTTTACGCGTCAATAAAACCAATAACACAAGATTTGTTCTCTATCAAGCGATATATAATGCAAATAGAACGTTGATTTAGTTCTATTTCTAAATCAGTTAGCACGCTAAATCTTTTAGGTAAAAAACTTGAAAGTCTTTGCAAACGCATAAAATCCTTTCTCCAAATTTCGTTTTTAATCTTCGTAGTGAAATTGATTTAAATTGCTCATTTAGCGGTAGACTCGATAGCGGCTTGGTAGTTGGAGTTGAAATATGACCTATCTGGTTAATCTTCTCCATTGTTTTTTCTAAAAACAACAAATATATATAAATGTAGCGTTAGCACTAGCATCGCACATAGTAATGATAGGATATAAAAGGGTAAGTGTGCTTGCCTAGATTTGCGATGTTCGGAAGAAACCAAGTTTCAACCTATAGAGGTCAGACATTGTTGTGAGTTTGAAGTTACAAGATTAACCTCTTCTATAGCATGAGGATTGAATAGAACGGCTATTTATCAATAGAGATTACCTTAAAGTTGCGATGTTCGGAAGAAACCAAGTTTCAACCTATAGAGGTCAGACATTGCTGTGAGTTTGAAATTATAAGATTAACCTCTTCTACAGCATGCGGATTGAAGAAAATAACTATTTTTCAATAGAGATTAGCATAAAGTTACGATGTTCCGAAGAAACCAAGTTTCAATCTACAGAGGTCAGACATTGCTGTAAGTTTGAAATTATAAGATTAAATTCATCTATAGCATGTGGATTAAAGAGAACAACTACTTATGATTAGACTAAAGTTACGATGTTCGGAGGAAGAAACCAAGTTTTAACCTATAGAGGACAGACATTGCTGTTATTTTGAAATTATAAGATTAACCTCTTCTATAGCATGCGGATTAAAGAGCACAGCTATTTATCAATAGGCTAATGTTGCGATGTTCGCAAGAAACCAAGTTTCAACCTATAGAGGTCGGACATTGCTGTAAGTTTGAAATTATAAGATTAACCTCTTCCACAGCATGCAGATTGAACAGAATATCTATTTATCAATAGATATTAGCTTAAAGTTACGATGTTCGGAAGAAACCAAGTTTCAACCTATAGAGGTCGGACATTGCTGTGAGCTTAAAATTATAAGATTAACCTCCCCTACAATATGCGGATAGAAGAGAATAACTATTTTTCATTAGACTAAAGTTACGATGTTCGGAAGAAACCAAGTTTCAACCTATAGAGGTCTGACATTGCTGTAAGTTTGAAATTATAAGATTAACCTCTTCTATAGCATGTGGATTATAGACAAAAACTATTTATGATTAGACTAAAGTTACGATGTTCGGAAGAAACCAAGTTTTAACCTATAGAGGAAGACATTGATGTTATTTTGAAATTATAAGATTAACCTCTTCTATAGTATGCGGATGAAAGAGCACAGCTATTTATCAATAGACTAATGTTGCGATGTTCGCAAGAAACCAAGTTTCAACCTATAGAGGTCGGACATTACTGTAAGTTTGAAATTATAAGATTAACCTCTTCTACAGCATGCGGATTGAAGAGAATAACTATTTATCAATAGAGATTAGCTTAAAGTTACGATGTTCGCAAGAAACCAAGTTTCAACCTATAGAGGTCGGACATTGCTGTAAGTTTGAAATTATAAGATTAACCTCTTCCACAGCATGCAGATTGAACAGAATATCTATTTATCAATAGATATTAGCTTAAAGTTACGATGTTCGGAAGAAACCAAGTTTCAACCTATAGAGGTCGGACATTGCTGTGAGCTTAAAATTATAAGATTAACCTCCCCTACAATATGCGGATAGAAGAGAATAACTATTTTTCATTAGACTAAAGTTACGATGTTCGGAAGAAACCAAGTTTCAACCTATAGAGGTCTGACATTGCTGTAAGTTTGAAATTATAAGATTAACCTCTTCTATAGCATGTGGATTATAGACAAAAACTATTTATGATTAGACTAAAGTTACGATGTTCGGAAGAAACCAAGTTTTAACCTATAGAGGAAGACATTGATGTTATTTTGAAATTATAAGATTAACCTCTTCTATAGTATGCGGATGAAAGAGCACAGCTATTTATCAATAGACTAATGTTGCGATGTTCGCAAGAAACCAAGTTTCAACCTATAGAGGTCGGACATTACTGTAAGTTTGAAATTATAAGATTAACCTCTTCTACAGCATGCGGATTGAAGAGAATAACTATTTATCATTAGCTTAAAGTTACGATGTTCGGAAGAAAGCATGTTTCAACCTATAGAGGTCAGACATTACTGTGAGTTTGAAATTATAAGATTAACCTCTTCTACAGCATGCGGATTGATTAAAATAACTATTTATCAATAGAGATTAGCTAAAAGTTGCTATGTTCGGAAAAAAACAAGTTTCAACCTATAGAGGTCAGACATTGCTGTAAGTTTGAAATTATAGGATTAACCTCTTCCACAGCATGCGGATAGAAGATAATAACTATTTATCATTTGCTTAAAGTTACGACGTTCGGAAGAAACCACGTTTCAACCTATAGAGGTCAGACATTGCTGAGAGTTTGAAATTATAAGATTAACCTCTTCTACAGCATGCGGATTGAAGAAAATAACTATTTATCAATAGAGATTAGCTTAATGTTGCGATGTTCGGAAGAAATAAAGTTTCAACCTATAGAGGTCGGACATTGCTGTGAGTTTGAAATTATAAGATTAACCTCTTATATAGCATGCGGATTAAAGAGCACAACTATTTATCAATAGA
This sequence comes from Anabrus simplex, assembly GCF_040414725.1. Lineage (NCBI taxonomy): Eukaryota > Metazoa > Arthropoda > Insecta > Orthoptera > Tettigoniidae > Anabrus > Anabrus simplex. The sequence goes on from NC_090266.1 coordinate 936,596,574, forward strand.
CTAAAGTTGCTATGTTCGGAAGAAACCAAGTTTCAACCTATAGAGTTCAGACATTGCTGTAAGTTTGAAATTATAAGATTAACCTCTTCTACAGCATGCGGATAGAGGAGAATAACTATTTTTCATTAGACTAAGTTTACGATATTCGGGAGAAACCAAATTTCAACCTGTAGAGTTCAGACATTGCTGTAAGTTTGAAATTATGAGTAACCTCTTCTATAGTATGCGGATAGAAGAGAACAACTATTTATCATTAGACTAAAGTTCCGATGTTCGGAAGAAACCAAGTTTCAACCCATAGAGGTCAGACATTTCTGTAAGTATTATATTATAAGATTTACCTCTTCTACAGCATGCGGATTGTTGAGAATAACTACTTATCAATGAAGAGTAACTTAAAGTTACGATGTTTGGAAGAAACCAAGTTTCAACGTATAGAGGTCGGACATTGCTGTATGTTTTAAATTATAATATTAACCTCTTCTACAGCATGCGGATTGAAGAGAATAACTATTTATCAATAGAGATTAGCTTAAAGTTACGATGTTCGGAAGAAAACAAGTTTCAACCTATAGAGGTGAGACATTGCCGTAAGTTTGAAATTATAAGATTAACCTCTTCTACAGCACGCGGATTGAAGAGAATAACTATTTATTAATAGAGATTAGCTTAAAGTTACGATGTTCGGAAGAAACCAAGTTTCAACCTATAGATGTCGGACATTGCGGTGAGTTTAAAATTATAAGATTAACCTCTTCTATAGCATGCGGATTAAAGAGCACAACTATTTATCAATAGACTAAAGTTGCTATGTTCGGCAGAAACCAAGTTTGAACCTATAGAGGTCAGACAATGCTGTGAGTTTGAAATTATAAGATTAACCTCTTCTACAGCATGCGGATTGAAGAGAACAACTATTTATCAATAGACTAAAGTTACGACGTTCGGAAGAAACCAATTTTCAACCTATAGAGGTCACACATACCTGAAAATGTTCGCGCTGCAAACTGTTACTCGGATGAATGAAATGCGTACCTTCAAGCCTGTAACTCGAACGATGATATTCTAGTTGTACCTAAAAAGAATAACAATATATGAATGTAGATGTATATTACCGAGCGTAGAAGTTGCTTTGCAAACACTAACCAACAGTTCAGGCTTACTTAAGTTGAAGGCTGAAGAATAATATTCACAGCAGATAGTACTTAGGCGGTAAGTGAGAATGTGCACTCAATAAGCACGCACAAACAACTGTAAGCGCTTCACGCAGACTGCGGCGATTAAATATGATCCTTGTTACCAAGCAGATATCAAGAATTGCAGACGCGTGCGGTGAACTGCGTACTCTGCTGAGGCAAACAAATTCCGGTAGGAGCTGGCTAGCCGGTGTAGCTTGTGTGTGTGTCTGTGTAGGCTTGCTTCAAACTCCATCTAAAAAACACACATCCCAGATATTTTTCTTGTTCAGGTACTCTAAAGTCTGCTTATTCGAAACCCGGTGCTGGTACATACCTACTCGCAAGGTATAACGCCTGAAATGCACAAGGAATCAGCTAGCTGCTGCTTTGCTACTCCTAGTCCTGTTTTGCGACCGGATGCCCTTCCTGACACGAGATTTTATGTCGTAAGAACCGGTTTTATAGCCGGATGCCCCTTACTAACGCAAGAACCTGTTTTACAGCCGGATGTTAAATAACAGTTTCTTGAACTATTGTTACACGGCTAGATGCCCTTCATGACGCTGAAAGATTTTTTATTTTTCTCTTAGAACAAAGGTATCCCCTGACATATTCTTTTAAATTGTGGGCCACTACATTTCAACTAAGGATAGCAACACGATGCTCGATGGCGGATGTGGAATTTGCCGCCAGCACAAAGAGTGCGGCACTGCGCTCTCTTGATTAAAGATGGCGGATGTGGAATTTGCCGCCACCACATGTCAAAGAATAAAGATGCCAACACGATGCTCTCTTGGCAGCTTTTCAGATTGTCCGCCACCACAGAGTGCAGCGCGGCGCTCTGTAGATTAAAGATGGTGGATGACAGCTTTCAAAAAAGCACGTGAGTTTGTTTCCAAACAAGAGCACGTGGAATTTGTCACCACCACAAAGATGGCAGCACGGTGCTCTCTAGATTAATGATGGCGGATGATAGCTGACAGAACTTTTCAAATTACCCGCTACTACAGAGAGCATCATAGTGCTCTGTAGTTTAAAGATGGCGGATGTCGGCTGACGCAAGAGGGCAGCACGGTGCTCTCTAGATTAAAGATGGCGGATGACAAAAAGCACGTGGCTTTATTTCCAAACAAGAGCACGTTGAATTTGCCGCCACCAAATTTCAACTACAGAGTGCAGCACGGTGCTCTGTTGATTAAAGATGGCGGATGGTATCTGTCAGAAAAGCACATGGGTTTGTTTCCAAACAAGAGCACGTGGAATTTACCGCCACCACATTTCAAAGGTATCTAGCTAAAGAGGGCAGTACGGTGCTCTCTGGATTAAAGATGGCTGCTGTCAAAAAGCATTTTTCAAATTATCTGCCACCACATGTCAACTAAAGAGGGCAGCACGGAGCTCTCTTGATTAAAGATGGAGGATGACAGCTGAAGGGCACGTGGAATTTGTCACCACCACAATTCAACTACAGAGTGCTCTCTTGATTAAAGATGGTGGATGGTAGCTGTCAAAAAAAGCACGTGGGTTTGTTTCCAAACAAGAGCACGTGGAATTTGCCGCCACCACATTTCAAAGGTATCTAGCTAAAGAGGTCAGCACTGTGCTCTGTTGATTAAAGATGGCTGATGACGGCTGTCAAAAAAACGCGTGAGAGTGTTTCCAAACAAGAGCATGTAGAATTTGCCGCCACCACATAGAGGGCAGCACGGTGCTCTCTTTATTAAAGATGGCTGCTGTCACGTGGATTTGTCTGCCACCACATTTCAAAGGTATCTAGCTAAAGAGGGCAGCATGGTGCTCTCTGGATTAAAGATGGCTGCTGTGAAAAAGTATTTTTCAAATTATCCGCCACCACATTTCAAAGGTAGGTAGCTAAGGAGGGCAGCACTGTGCTCTGTTGATTAAAGATGGCAGATGTCAGCTGTCAAAAAGCACGTGGATTTGTTTACCGATTCAAATCTCGCTCTAGTGACGTTATGTAGGTAGCACTAAGGATTAGACCCGTCAAGATGGCAGTACTGAATTTAGCGATACGTTGTTGTCTGTCAAAAATCATGTGGCTGTCAAAAAAGCACGTGGATTTGTTTACCGATTCAAATCTCGCTCTAGTGACGTTATGTAGGTAGCACTAAGGATTAGACCCGTCAAGATGGCAGTACTGAGGTTAGCGATGCGTTGTTGTCTGTCAAAAAGCACGTGGCTGTCAAAGAAGCACGTGGATTTGTTTACCGATTCAAATCTCGCGCTAGTTATGTTAAGTTGGCACCACTGAGGTTTAGGCCCATCAGGATGGCAGTACTGAGGTTAGCGTTGCGTTGTTGTCGATGACAGCTGTCAAAAAGCACGTGGTTTTGTTTGCCAATTCAAATTTCCCGCGGGAGGAGGAGCAGGCCCCTGGGAAGGCTCCCGGGAGGAGGAGGAGGCACGGGCCCGTGGGAAGGCCCCTCGGGAGGAGGAGGAGGCCCCTGGGAAGGCCCCTCGGGAGGAGGAGGATTAGGAGGAGGAGGCCCCTGAGGGCCCGAAGGCGGAGGCGGCCGCAGACTTGTCCTATTATACTACTCACGTGACATCCTCATACTTACAGCTTGATTTACGTGACAGTGTCCGCTGACTCTAATATCAATAGTTCTTTACTTGGTCTCAAGAGACTGAATTGTATCTCTTTTCTAGTCCTCAGTCCGGAATTAAAATTCTTGGACTGGCCAGGAATTTAATCCAGGTTAGGAGCATATACACTACCCTTACATTATAGGACTCGCAGAAACTTTATGATACTTCATAAAATAGTGCCCATGTACTCTACCGGACCTGACGAATGTACTTTGTATGAAATTGAATGACTATATAGCTGTACAGTATATTAATGTATTTTAAGTCCTGCATATACAGAATTATCAGAATAATACTGAGCTCTCCTTTTACAATATTAGCCTTTTCACTCTGGCGAAGCGAGGGCGGACGCCGTGGCCTCGGGGACGAGTGCCGTGCTCGCACTACGGGATACTTCCTGCTCTCCACTGTCGCGCTCGCATTTCTTCACGCTGTTATGACACGTCAGGTTGACCATTTAAACATATATAGTTCAGTGAAATATATTTGCGCATGTATTAGTCAGCCAATTTAATTCATGCAAAGCTTCCCTATTTTCTTTTAGACCTGTGACTTAAGGGCCGAGAGTGTAGCTGCTTGGTTTGGGTCACGAAACTGTCAGCTTGCATCCGGCAGCCCTGAAGATGGTTTTCAGTATTTTCCCATGTTCACGCCAGCAAATTCTGTGGCTGTACCTTAATTAAAGCCACGGTTATGTCCTTCCCACTCCTAGCCCTGTCCTGTCGCGTCATAGCCAGAAGACCTATCTGTATCGGTACGACGTAAAGCAAATCGTAAAAAGCAAAAATGTGGCTGTGGACAGAGCACTGGCAGAGTACAATCCTTACCGTTTTCATTTTCCTCAAAGTCAATACGCAATATTAGGATAACAGCTTCATTCGCGGTATCGAGTTTCTCGTGCATTATGATACTTCATATACTCTACCTGACCTGACGAATGAATATACGTTATATGAAATTGTATGACTATATTGCTGTATATTAACGTATTTTAAGTCTTGCGTGTACAGAATTATCAGAACAATACTGAGATTCCGTTTTACCACAATGCATTAAAGCCTCCTATAGCAGCGCTGATAAGTCAGCAGTTACCAACAATTACGCGACAAATGACGAATGGGAAGGTCATCCAAACCCTTACTTTCTAACTCCGACATAGGGTGACAACAAGTAATTCTACAGACTCGCAAGATACCCGATAGTCATCGTGAAGGACGAACTTCTCGTGCAATCTACCGTAGCATAGAAAAGGCGAAGAAAAACACGATTGCTACAGCAGTCTATCGGAGTAAAATGGTAAATTCGACCACTTTTTTTTACACTCGACAGCATACATTGAAACATCACACTTCACCGAACACAATAATACAGCTGACCTTAAGTTCGCCGGACTCTTGAACACGTCCTCTAAAGTGATAGAACACCGTCAACACTTCTAATGATAATTATTTTTCTACACCATACACGTTAAACGTTTGCCAAACTATTTGGAACTTAAGCACAGACGTTCTCGTAGGACACACAAGGACAAGAAGTTAGGAAACAGTTACGACGCAGGACGTATATATCTGTCAAATGCAACTGAATTATGTATGAATGAGCGTTCAAAGCGCTGGCAGCACTTCCACATTAATATAACATAATTTTCCTTGAATACCCCACTAACAGTACCAACATATGTACATTATTTTCGGAAATCAGTATTTTTTGATTCGTTAAATGCACTTATTCCATGTGACATCAAACACATAACATTTACTATTTTCAGTCTTAACAGATTTACCAGGAGAATTTTCATAACAGAAACTCGGGTCATGTGTGTGTCCTTTAGTTAGCACGTACCCGAAAGAATATCGTCGTTACGCCCAGAAAAACCGCTATGTGATAATATTTCAGCTCAGAGCTTTGACCAGAAAGGTTCTGTCATCTAAGTTTCAGTACTGCGTGAGCTACATCAACGAATTTTCGTTCTAAGTGATACGTGTGCCGCGGGTCAGTTTTTCTCCCCTCAACACTGTCATATGACGGCATTTCGAGGCACAACGACGGTATGTAAATTTTACTCATTTATTTAACCTTAGAATTGTTGAAAAGGCAGGTACAGTGATACCAGAGTGTTTCTTAACAAGAATTAAAATATTCGTGAAATGCTATTGAACAATACGTGAATGAACATTCAAATCAATTAAAGGTCAACTTCGAAAACATGGGGGGGGGGGTCTTCAATTATTTCATATAATGTAGCCCTCTAAGGAAGTCGGTAATAGCCATTAAGTAACTTCTGCAGGTTACTAATAAAATGTTATAAAACCTGATAAAGCTAATGTTGGTGGATTAATATGCCCAAATCAAACGTGCAACTATTCACAAAACGCTATAAAACAAAACCTTGCACTGTCGTGTCGCATTGAAACTGACGGGCACACCGTTTGTAAGAAATCCATTCATTAAAGAGGATAGGGCTGATTATCTAGGTGTTAGGTCCCTATAAACAACAACTTAATAACAACCTATTTTCCTTTCTTTCCTTCTTTCTTTCTTTCTTGATCCGTTTACCCTCCAGGTTTGGCTTTTCCTTCGCACTCAGCGAGGGATCCCACCTCTACCGCCTCAAGGGCAGTGTCTTGGTACTTGAGACTTTTGGATCGGTGGGATGAAACTGGGAAGGAGGACTAGTATAACGCCCAAGCGCCCTCACCAGCTATGCTGAACAGGGGTCTCGTGGGGAGATGGGAAGATTGGAAGGGATAGACAAGGAAGTGGGATGGAGGCGGCCGTGGCCATAAGTTAGGTACCATCCCGGCATTCACCAAGAGGTGAAGGGGGAAACCAGGGAAAACCACTTTGGGGATGGATAAGGTGGGAATCGAACCCACCTCTACTCAGTTCACCTCCCGAGGCTGAGTGGACCTCATTCCAGCCCTCGTACTACTTTTGATATTTCACGGCAGAGCCAGGAATCGAACGCGGGCCTCCGAGGGTGGCAGCTAAGCATGCTAACCACTACACCACAGATGTGGAAATAATAATAATAATAATAATAATAATAATAATAATAATAATAATAATCCATAAATAGAAAATACCTTCAACAACTTAGTGGAGACGATTACTTTCCTCGGATGATGACCTAGTATATTATCAGACAGAAGTGGCTCTTGCTGCTTGTATCGTGGAATGCTCGATTAGATCCTGTCTTATACCATTCACCTGTTCTTAACAGTAGGTAAGTCTCTACCGGAAGGGATCCGTTTTCTTCATTTTCTTCATCTGTTTACACTCCAGGGTCGATTTTTCACTCGGAGTCAGCGAGGGATCCCACCTCTACCACCTCAAGGGCAGTGCCCTGGATCATAAGACTCTGGATGGGAGGATACAACTGGGGAGGAAAACCAGTACCTCGCCAGGCGGCCTCACCTGCTATGCTGAATAGGGGCCTTGCGGGGGGATGGGAAGATTGGAAGGGATAGTCAAGGAAGAGGGAAGGAAGCGGCCGTGGCCTTAAGTTAGGTACCATCCCGGCATTTGCCTGGAGGAGAAGTGGGAAACCACGGAAAACCACTTCCAGGATGGCTGAGGTGGGAATCGACCCAACCTCTACTCAATTGACATCCCGAGGCTGAGTGGACCCCGTTCCAGCCCTCGTACCACTTTTCAAATTTTGTGTCCGAGCCGGGAATCGAAACCGGTCCTCCGGGAGTGGCAGCTAATCACACTAACCACTAAACCACAGAGGTGGACTCCGTTCTCTTTCATAGAAAGGAACAGTTGATCTACACACGAATCAGTTTACATACATTTAGTTCGGGCATACAAATTATCTCTGTGTGATACCAAGACTTCAGAAGTCCAGTCACATTCATATGAAATGCACGCCTGTACACCTTCGGCCACTCACGGTTTAACTCTTTCCCAAAAAATCCAATTAAATTCTCTTCTTCCTTGCTGGTGATAGCGCTGTGTGCAGTGTAATATCTATACCACAGGGAGAAATAACTCATAGTTGTGATCGGTTGCTATATCCCATTGATAGACAATATGAATTATCTGTTCATTCCAGTAAATTGTGTTCGGTACTGAAAATGTCTCACTTCGTTTCGTATAGATTGTGATTCAGCAGCCCCTTCCAATATAATTTGCTGCAGTCCAATTTAACGTGCACATGGTTATAGGGGTGCTAATCCCTTTCAGGCGTACATATGGTACTAATGTTCAGTGAACACATTTTGCACACGATTCTGAACCCTAGCGAAATCTTATATCATCCGATCACAAAAAATGACACCCTGAAATCATGTAGCAACGTCCTTTGACCATGTAGGTAGGTTAATGTGTCCTGCCTCGTGACCGTGTGTAACGAAGAGGGGAATCAATGCATAAAACTAGATAACAGTGCACTAATTCGTGTCTTAAATACAGAACCGGATGGAATATGTACGCTGATCTCGTCGTACTACCAGCATGCGCCTAGCAGTGTAGCGTAGCGTATGTGGTTAGGCGTTCGCATAGAACTCGACGGAACGTGGCGCCGGCGGTTCCAATCCCGCATCGTTCAAACATTTTTGCATCGGTATGAGTACACTGATTCAGCAGATGTTTCAACGTTGTGCTGGCTCAGCAAGCTGTAATGGGTCGCGTATCGACATGTAGGAGTGGAATGTCAAATGATTTGCTGTGTCAGTCAGAACAGGAATGGAAGGGTATTACCCCTCCATATGGATGGCCAAGCGCCATGTGCCGATCTGCCTTTTATTTTACTTTACCTTATTTTATGCCATGTATGCTATTTTGTTTTGTGTTCACACAGTTGTATTCCCACGGATAAGGGATCTCCGAAAAGGAGGTGACCCTTTGCCTTTTAACAATGTCTGTCGACGATTTCATGGAAGTTTATTTTTATTCGTCTGTTAGTTGTTTATTTTTCAGCAAATGTAAATTGATTGAACATAAGTTGATAAGGTTATTGTTATTTTTCTCCGTTATAGACCATTAAGGTCATTTACTGTAGATCTGGAGGAAAATAAATACTATCTACATTTTTGGATCTGTATGATGTTTGAATACATAAACACAGGTCCACGTTTGCCACATTCAAAAAGTAAAATGACGGTGTTATTCATTTTGTTCCCTGCGCATACTCCGCTGGTTAGGGCCTGAATGTACTGTAATCTCCGCTATCATCTGGCATGTTTTCCACAGAGAAATACGTTGATCTGCTCCTCATTTATGGGGAAGCAAGACAAAACGAATGCGAGGCACTACGTCTGTACCAGGAACGGTATCCCGACAGGAGACACCCGGCTCCGACGATGTTCCGCCATGTTGAAAGCGCCTTTGGACAACAGGCGTGATTTTCAACCGGCCACCAGTCCGCGATAGGCCTATTAAATAGGGTGAAACGGAAGAGGCCGTTCTGGAGCAGCTCGTAATCATTCACGCATCATTATAAAGGCGATTGCACGACAGGTGAACACCAGCCAGCCGTCAGTCTGGCGAATACTACATGAACACAAACTTCACCCATACCATCTTGAGCAACACCAATAGCTCCATGGGCGGGATTTAGAAGCTAGAATGGAGTTCTGTCGGTGGCTATTAGGCAGGCTGGACAATGATGCAGCATCTTATTCGCAAATTTTGTTCTCGGACGAATCGCGCTTCTACAATAATGGGAACGTCAATCGCCACAACATGCACTGTTGGAGTCCGGACAATCCTCACTGGGTGCGACAGGCGGCCCATCAAGTACGATGGGGTGTGAATGTTTGGTGTGGAATCTTGGGGGATCGCCTGATTGGACCTTATTTCTTTGAGTGTCATTGGACGGGCCCACGCTACCTGCACTTTCTGCGTCAGGAACTCCCACAGCTACTGGAGGATGTGCCTTGCACAATCGTTTGACGATGTGGTTGCAACAGAATGGAGTTCCACCATATTGGACTATGCCCATTCGTAACCAACAGAACGAGGAACTGTCAGGGAAATGAATAGGACGAGGAGGCCCTGTTCCTTGGTCCACCAGATCACCGGATTTAACTGCGTTAGATTCTTCTTGCTGGGACATTTCAAGAATGTCGTTTATACTCAAGCGCCGGAAAACCCCAACCAGCTCCGGCAACTCATCACGGACATCTGCCGATCAATTACAGCTGAAATGCTTCAGCGCGCAATACGAATTATTGGACACACAAATGAACAAGTAAAAATAAAATAAATATTAATGCATATGGATAAACGTACCGTATTTAATAATGTGATAATTGACGAAACTGAATCTAATTCTCTGAAATGTGCCTAAACTCATATAATGTCAAACATTTCATTGATAACTATGCGGTAAGGAGTTAAATGACAAATCTGTTAAGATAACATCAGTAATGGAAATAAGTATAGAATACAAATACAAATGAACTCAATTTTTCATCTTGTGACAAGCATTAAAATCAGACACGACACCTTGTGCACAGACACTATGGGAGGTACCGTTGGCGTTCTGTATTGCATGGAACAGGTGTTAAATAGGAGGAATTTTTATTCAGAAATATCAGCGTTTCAGCTCGTTTTGCAGAAAGCGACGACCTTCGGTCTGAAAGAATTTGTCCAGCACATGAAAACACCTCCTATGCGGGCACGTACATTTAGTACGTGTAGACGATTTGTTAAGCACAGAACAAAAGTGACCAACCGGACACCGGTGGGATCCGAACCCACAACCTCCCGATTTCACGTTGGTAGCTCCACCAATTGAGCTATGGTGGCCTAGCTCATCTTTGTTCTGTTGGAAAGGATCTAATATACAGGTCTGGCTCCATCCTCTGTCCTCTACAACCCTTAGTGACAGCATGTCTTCGCATACGAAAGTATCCAAACTCCTATACAACTTATTTTGCCCTGCACTGTCTCTTCCATGCGTAGGAATGGAATTACTTTCACGATGTGCAACTGTATATTTTACGATGCGCCAGTTTTATGTGTTTCCATAAATTTGACGTTCCTCCACCCATACAATAGATTTGTTTGTAAATTTTACAAGTACCTAGCGGATTTTCTACCTGGACTGCTAGTAAAATACTACCATGCTTGGGAGGACTTCCGTGGCATTATTGCTTCTTTCTTATTACAAATATCGATAGAAAATATATCGCAACAACTTTAAACAAAGATATATGTAGAAGAAAACATACAAATAGAACAGACGCCTCAGTCTGGAGTCTGAACAACAGCACAGTGGTGTTGCGAGTGTAGCCTGGCTGGAAGGTTTACTAAAGCGCTATACGGAGTATTCGAGTTGAATCGGTGCTCCGCTGTGACGTCACGCAACCACAAGAACCAGGTTACTCTACAGTTCTACTCGCTCCGTCCCCACCACTGGTTTACTGCGGTCACAATATCAATTTAGTGTTTCGCTGGCGTGTCAGGTTCATATGATCTAGAAGGCACACGCATGTCTTCCAGTGTTTAATACGAGTATAACATTACGGCGTCCTATCATGGTGATGCGGTAAATACCAATATATCCGATTGTGTTGTCTGAGCATACCGGCAGGGCAAATGTTTTCGGGACGGAATAAATATTGTGGGTTGCATATAAGTACATTGGAAGGGGTGGTTTAATCACGCTGTATAATATACTACCTACTCATAGAAAAAAGTAGGTCTGTATTCCTGATCATTCACATTTCATTAACACGATAAAAGTCCGCGTGCCAGTAGAGGATGCCAGTCGTTGAACAAGCCAGTGTGCCAGCAGCTATACAGGCCCAGTGAAAACAAACATATCCGAATTGACTGGCACTGGCCTACCCCAACCAATGATCTCGAAGCCGACGCGTATGATTGGACTCGTGTAAACACTAGTAGGAGTTACATTTGATGTGAAGGATTCAGATAAATGAAAAAACTCTGATAGTTTGCCCTGAAATATAGTATCAGTTCCTCAAAATGGGCAGGCGAAAGCCCCAATACAGTTTTAACTTAGACTTAAGATCCTCGACAACGGGTACACGGAAAGAAAAATGTTGAGACGCTTTTAGTGTTGGGGTAGAATTTATATACCGCCGAGCGCTTTTAACTTACGATTACTTATGTTTAGTATCTCAATTGACAGATAAAAGAGGCGGCTACCTGTTGCCAAATAATTGAAAATCTTAAATGCAATTTTCATGAAATAGCACTTGAAAGTAAGGCAAAATTTGTGGTAGATATGTGCCGACACACGCATAGCCTACTATGTTATAAGATGGCACTGTGTTGACTCAGGCCCACAGTTGGATATTAGCTGTCCTTGTGGATACATCGTGGTCACTTGTATAGAATAACAAATTTAATAATGGAAAATAAAGATTTGATTAAGATTAGGCAAAACCGTGCGAAAAAAAAGTGTTGAAACGACAAAAATGGACGATGAAGGAATAAAAAAAAGTGAAACGTGAAGAGCGTATGTAATAGGAGTTTGTATGAAAAATTGAAACAGTGAAACTATTTACAATAAATAACTACTTTGAAGTAAATGAAGATGCATATACATGAAGTACGATTTTATTAGAATTCAAGAAAAGTGAACCAGTGGATTTTTTTTATTTCTAACAAGTAAGTCTACGAAGCCCTAAAAACTCTCCGGCCCTAATAATAGTGACAGCCTACCGCCGTTTTTTACATCCTAGGCTTATGATAATATACCTCATGTACGGGATCTCCAGAAGATGCCTGAGCCTTTTCACACAACAACCGTTTAGTAACCGTGCTCTACGTATGTAGTAATAAACACTTTTTTGTCTTTTTAGTTCACCATTTTTATGTTTCCGTTTCTGCCCGCAGCGCCATCTGTGGGGACTTTCGAGAATATCCTGTGGTATCAACGTTCCATTCGGGTTTGTTTTAGAACGTTGTAGAATTAAGAAGGTCTAGGAAATAAATGACAAGCTGAACTTCTTTTAGACATCTGTAGATCTTCATCAGCAGTTCATAAATGCCATCATAACTGGCTTCAGTACTACAGGTATTGAACGCGATCTCAGTGTGAACAACGAAAGAATAATAGAATCACCAAGAAGTATTTTTAAATTAGCGCTACTGAGTAGCTCATACGGTTGAGGCACAGGCCTTCTGACCACAGCTTGACAGGTTCGATCCTGCCTCAGTTCGGTGGTATCTAAAGGTGCTCAAATGTGTTAGCTTCGTGTCACTAGATTTTCTGGTACGTGAAATAACTCCTGCAGGACTAAATTCCGACGCCTATGCATCTCCAAAAGCCGTAAAAGTAGTTAGTGAGACGAAGAGACATTATTATTGTTAGTGTATTATTTTATTATTATTATTATTTTTAACCCTTGTCTAGTCGCGCGAAAAATATTACGTTACTAGTCGCGCATGGAGGTAACCTCCGGGGTTAAAAAAGCGCGTCATTTTCGTCCTTTGAGATGTTGTTTTGGCATGTTCGTTTGCAGTATTCTTCGGTATAATTAAAAGAAAAGGTTATTTTTACACAGTTTGTTTGATCTAAAAGCAGAACAATGTAGACCTTAACTATGTCGAATGATCTTATATATTAAATTCATGAGACTCCCCGTTACCTACGACGATCACATCACTTGAAATATGAAATAATATTTTTCTAAAATAAATTTAGAAAACAAAACAACAAGGTCACCGACCTCGAAAATAAAAACAATTTTGCACTAAAATGTGAGGTAATTTACTTAATCGCACACAGAGGAAACGTCCAGGTGATGTCACTCGCACACAGGATGCACGATCGCGGCGAAATGCTGACAGGACGAGTCCAAATGAACAAGGAGAAAGGTATTGGAATGGGGAGATCAACAGTTCAACTGGGAAATTCAGTACCGTGCAAAATGTAATCGGCCCTGAGGAAATCTCCGTGAGCGACTAATTAAAGGTTAAATTAAATGTTACTAGTTGCTGAAGATACTGATGGAGTTATGTTTTGGTGTGACGGTAAGGGTCTGAATTTCGACTAGGATATTATGACGCTGCGGTCATTCAGGTGACTCAGATATGACACTACCCTACTTCAAACGCTATTTTAAAATGATGATAGATTGTAGATAAGCTGGTAAGTGTTTTCACATGTGCTACGAGATAAGACAGTGATTTCAGTGATGTTGTGCAACGCCTTATTGAAAGCCAGTTCCCATTACATGTTCGGTGAATTCAGGTTGTAGTTGGAGTTCTTGCCGTTAGTTTGTCGAGATGATATGCTTCAGACAGGCGAGCTTGATTCTCTGTCAAAGTCTCATATATCCTTGCAGAGAGTTTTCTCGTTGCCTCCGGCAACTTCTGAGATCAATTAATTCCATTTTACTTCAAGAATTTTTAATAACGTGCATATCTTAAAACCTGCTCTCAAGCAGGAAACGACAACGGCCCGAAGCAGCTGTCATATATCACGGGAAACCTGAAAGTGATTAAAGCTAAATAAATTGAAAAACGTGCCAGTAACAAATTAATTCTGAGCTGAAAGTCGAAACAGGATGTATCTAAAATAATCAAATTACTTTCGAGCTGAATGATGGTAGCAGAATTGCTAGCGACATTTCCCGCCTCATCCTGATGAAGCAGTTGATTATAAGGAAAACGAAGATCATATATTTTAATAAGTGTTCAGTATTGAATGGAAAATTTACTATTGCTACTTGTTTTACGTCGCACCGACACAGATAGATCTTATGGCGACGATGGAAGAGGAAAGGGCTAGGACTGGGAAGGAAGTGGCCATAGCCTTAATTAAGGTACAGTCCCAGCATTTGCCTGGTGTGAAAATGGGAAACCACGGAAAACCATTTTCAGGGCTGCCGACAGTGGGGTTCGAACCCACTATCTCCCTAATACTGGACATTGGCCCCAGTTAAGCGACTGCAGCTATTGAGCTCGGTAGAAAATTTACTGTTACAATTTAAATAATAATAATAATAATAATAATAATAATAATAATAATAATAATAATAATGTTAGACGCCGAGATGCCAGAATGTTGTCCCGTAGGAGTTCTTCTGCTTGCCAGTAAATATGCCGACACGACGCTGACTTGTTTGGGCATCTCCAAATACCACCGGACAGAGCCAGGACCGAACCTTCCAACTTGGAATCAGATGGCCAGCGCTCTACCGACTGAGCTACTTCGCCCGGCTGTAACTCAAAATTCCACAGATTCTTGTACTGTAAGGACTTCGTACGTCCAGAACATTATAAAAGTTGGCCTGTTCTGCGCTCTTTGGTATCGAGTGCAATAAAAATGTAGGTAGAAGGAGTTAGTTGCGTCTGAGTGAAGCAATGTATGCTCTTAGAGATAAGAGGCGAATTTCATTCAGCACTCAGCACCGCCCAGTCACAGTGAAAAGAATATCTAGCCCATCCTACTTCTGCGGTCATAAAAAAGAAAAGTGACAAATGTTTCATAAAAATTCGTCAGATAGTTTTCAGGTTACTTACAGAAAATATTACTGTACAAATATTGTCTCTTTTTAATAATATATACGTAGGCCTATGTGTGTTTTACGAGTGTTACTAGTCGCATTTACCAGAACTGAAACGTACCATTTTAAACGCCCTTTACACACTCAAATGAGATCTAATTAACAGTAATGCTTTTATATTCAGTGCTGGAAATGGTTCCTCGATGCCCCAAATTCAATGAGCATGCTATATTCATTTCAGTTCTTGTATATTTAGCAGATGTCCTTACGCACGACGATAACTGAGAAGTGTGTAACTGGCAGACCTTGCTTGCGGCCTGCATTGCATTCCGAAGTCGATGTTTAAAACCTTCGTGTTATATCAAGTTGAGGAGCTGGCCTCCTGACCCGAAATTTATAGGTTCGATCCTGACTCAGTCCGGTGGTATTTGAAGGTGCTCAAATACGTCAGCCTCGTGTCTGTAGATATACTGGTACGTTAAGTAATTCCTGCTGGACTAAATTGCGGCACTTCGGCGTCTCTGAAAACCCTAAAAATTAGTTAATGGGACGAAAAGCTAATAACGTCTTTTATACACCAAGTTATCTTTTGCTAGGGGCTTTACGTCGCACCGACACAGATAGGTCTTATGGCGACGATGGGATAGGAAAGGCCTAGGAGTTGGAAGGAAGCGGCCGTGGCCTTTATTAAGGTACAGCCCCAGCATTTGCCTGGTGTGAAAATGGGAAACCACGGAAAACCATTTTCAGGGCTGCCGATAGTGGGATTCGAACCTACTATCTCCCGGATGCAAACCAAGTTATCGAAAGGAGTTTGAATTTCATATATTATCAATTTTAATATTGCCAGATATGTGTCCCTGTACCTCTGAAACTTCCGTGGAAATATTTGTGCGAGTATCTGTATTTGGCACTTCACTGAACTGAATGGTTTGAATAATATCTATGATTTCCTTCCACGTACTCCAATTTTTGAGAAGAACGTATGTTACGCCATTTGATAGGTTAGCTTAAGTAATTGGAGCAGTTATGGCATCTAGCAAACTTAATGTACAGTGAAAGAGGCAAAACAGGCTGCAACTAACAACAATAATCATTCAGTGATTGTTATTGGTGATAAGTCTGAATGGTTTAGGACGTATTAAGCCATCATAGTTTGCTTTCTTCCGGCCCTACAATATTAAGGCATTATCATCCCGATCAATAGGACCTAAGAACCCCGCCGTTTTGTAGCTTATGAAAACAATGATGATAACAACTATCACTAACGCGAGTTAGTTCGTTACCATGATGACTGAACAATATTTCCACATCAGCGATATTCGCAATTGACGAACTTGGCAATGAAAATCTGATCTCATGAATATATACATTATTATATCCCGTACGGTAAAACTGTATCAGACTTCGGATATAAGATTCTTTACAATTATTGTTATGTACAGTTTTTAGATGTATCTTAACTAATATTTCCGTGGATATTTGAACTTTGGCGAAAAAACTTGATAATCGCGCATAACGCCATTGTTATTTTTTGCACGGTGAAAATGCAGTCAGTCAGTTACGTTATCAACCCAGAGACTGGTTGGATCCTCCAGTAGCACAACCTAAGTTTAGCCTATGTGGTTTTAGGAAAACAGCAAAAACCGATAGCATTTCCAAACTGACGCATACCAGGCAAGATGATGAATGTGGTAGCTTCCCATTTCCTTTCTGATCATGAGACGTATGAAACATAAAGGATTGGAAGTTATATCTTGCAAAATGTTTGTTATGTACAAGCACACCTTGTTTTGGAACCTCTTGATATTTCTACGCGACTGTATACTAATCAAATATTACATAGTCTAGTGTACACCTTGGCTATCCCTGACATTAATTACCGAGTCTAAAATAATCTGTTTGTTCGTATTTCCGTGATATCAATACAAACAAACAAAAACCAAATAGTATGAGATAATGATTTGAAGTGCACAGATAACTTCATAATTTCATTCATGTAGAAAAATTAGTGTAATTCAGATGAAAAATTTTATTCGTAAATATTTCAGTGCAGTAGCTTAATTTGCCTTAAGGCATTCATGAAAATTGTACAATTATCTCTTCAGTACCTGATGATAGACATACATACATACATACATACATACATACATACATACATACATACATACATACTTACACACATACATACATACATACATACATACATACATACATACATACATACATACATACATACATACTTACACACACACATACATACATACATACATACATACATACATACATACATACATACATACATACATACATACATACATACATACATACATATTCGTTATAGACTTTTATGCCATTCAGCGTTCAGTCGGCAAGCCTTTGTGAATTTAATACACTTCTCCACAATCGTCTGTTTGCAACTAGTTCTGTGGCCTCTTTTAATTTTATTTCTCTTATCTTTAAGTCGTTAGAAACTGAGTCTAACCGTCGTCGTTTTGGTCTAACTCTACTTCTCTTACCCTCCATTATAAAGTCCAGTATTCTCCCAGGTAAACTACTCTCCTCCATTCGCCGCACATGACCCCACCACCGAAGCCGATTTACGCGTACAACTTCACTCATCGAGTTTATTCCTAACTTGTCTTTTATGTCATCATTCCGAGTACCCTCCTGTCATTGTTCCCACCTGTTTGTAATAGCAATCACTCTCGCTACATTCATGTCTATTACTTCTACCTTATGAATAAGATATCTTGAGTCCAGCCAGCTTTCACTCCCGTAAAGCAAGGTTGGTCCGAAAACAGACCGATATAAAGATAGTTTCGTCCGTATGCTGACTTCCTTCTTACAGAATAATGTTGACCGCAACTGCGAGCTCACTACTTTACTACACATTGATTCGCTCTCCCTTACTACAGTACCATCCTGGAAGAAGACACATCCTAAACACTTGAAATTATCTACCCGTTCCACCTTTGTATCCACAATCTGGCATCAGTTCTCTTGGATTTCTTACCCGGTGACACCAATTTACTCTTAGAAAGGCTAATTTTCATACCATACTCATTGCACACATTTTCAAGTTCCACGCTTTCGGCACAATCTGTCATTAAGACCAAGGCGTTAGCATAGGCTTACTACATTTCCATTTAACTGAATCCCTCCCGGCAACTTTCTATTTTTTAGCAGATGACTTAAGTAAGCTATGAACAACAAAGATGAAATATTACAGCCTTTGTCTAACCCCTGTACGTACCTTGGACCAGCAACTCATTCTACCATCAAATCACGCTGTATCCCAATTGTTAACATAAATATATATGATTGATTTTAATAATCTACCCTTAATAATATTGTCCCCCAGTACTGCGAACACCTTTTCCCTCGTTACTTTTTCCATATACTTTCCCTAGATTTATGTAACATAACTGTCGATTTCCTCGTAGCATTTTTCAGTTACCTGGTGCATACCGAAAGTTTGATCATGACAGTCCGGTGTGGTCTGAAACCACGCTGGTTTTCATCCACCTTCGTCTCAACCACTGGTCGTACCCTCCTTTCCGTGATCTTTGATATACCGATCAATGAAATACGAGGTACCCCGATAGTTGTTGCAATCCTTCCTGTTCTGTTGCTTATACACTGACTGACAGAGCAATGCAACACCAAGAAGGAGTGGTCAGAACTTTATGCCAATTGCAGGGTAGACTGACGTCACTGAGGTATGCTCATGATGTCAAATGCGCCGCTGTGCTGCGCACGTAGCGAACGATAAATGGGAGACGGCGTTGGCGAATGGCCCACTTCGTACCGTGATTTCTCAGCCGACAGTCATTGTAGAACGTGTTGTCGTGTGCCACAGGACACGTGTATAGCTAAGAATGCCAGGCCGCTGTCAACGGAGGCATTTCCAGCAGACAGACGACTTTACGAGGGGTATGGTGATCGGGCTGAGAAGGGCAGGTTGGTCGCTTCGTCAAATCGCAGCCGATACCCATAGGGATGTGTCCACGGTGCAGCGCCTGTGGCGAAGATGGTTGGCGCAGGGACATGTGGCACGTGCGAGGGGTCCAGGCGCAGCCCGAGTGACGTCAGCACGCGAGGATCGGCGCATCCGCCGCCAAGCGGTGGCAGCCCCGCACGCCACGTCAACCGCCATTCTTCAGCATGTGCAAGACACCCTGGCAGTTCCAATATCGACCAGAACAACTTCCCGTCGATTAGTTGAAGGAGGCCTGCACTCCCGGCGTCCGCTCAGAAGACTACCATTGACTCCACAGCATAGACGTGCACGCCTGGCATGGTGCCGGGCTAGAGCGACTTGGATGAGGGAATGGCGGAACGTCGTGTTCTCCGATGAGTCACGCTTCTGTTCTGTCAGTGATAGTCACCGCAGACGAGTGTGGCGTCGGCGTGGAGAAAGGTCAAATCCGGCAGTAACTGTGGAGCACCCTACCGCTAGACAACGCGGCATCATGGTTTGGGGCGCTATTGCGTATGATTCCACGTCACCTCCAGTGCGTATTCAAGGCACGTTAAATGCCCACCGCTACGTGCAGCATATGCTGCGGCCGGTGGCACTCCCGTACCTTCAGGGGCTGCCCAATGCTCTGTTTCAGCAGGATAATGACCGCCCACACACTGCTCGCATCTCCCAACAGGCTCTACGAGGTGTACAGATGCTTCCGTGGCCATCGTACTCTCCGGATCTCTCACCAATCGAACACGTGTGGGATCTCATTGGACGCCGTTTGCAAACTCTGCCCCAGCCTCGTACGGACGACCAACTGTGGCAAATGGTTGACAGAGAATGGAGAACTATCCCTCAGGACACCATCCGCACTCTTATTGACTCTGTACCTCGACGTGTTTCTGCGTGCATCGCCGCTCGCGGTGGTCCTACATCCTACTGAGTCGATGCCGTGCGAATTGTGTAACCTGCATATCGGTTTGAAATTAACATCAATTATTCTTCCGTGCCGACTCTGTTTTTTCCCCAACTTTCATCCCTTTCGAACCACTCCTCCTCGGTGTTGCATTTGCTCTGTCAGTCAGTGTAGATAGGTGCAATTACTACTTTTGTCCGATCAGAAGGTAACTTACTAACACTCCCTGTTAATTTTATTACCCTATGAAGCCATTACATCACTTCCTACCCACTATATTTCAGAATTTCACTTCTAATTTAGACTATTCCTGCTGCCTTATGCCACCGGAGTTTAAATCTTTTCACTTCATAAGGCGTAATTTCACCAAGGTCTATAACTTATCGAAAACGTCAAATGCTGGAAACTCATGTTCACAGTAACTCGTTATGGACACTAACGCCAGTCAAACACTTATAAACCAAACACAACACCGCAGGTATCAATAATTGTTACGAAGACAATGAAGATCGCTTTATAAATTCGTGGAAACTACTGCTTTCTACTTCACATTGATTTTGAAAATGCACAGATGTTTATAGATTCATGTAATATGTACTTTAATTTACCTAGAAGTATGTTTCAGAACAAGTATCTTGATGACACATTTGTGGTCTGGACAGAAGGTCCTGAGAAACTTCTATTTCTATACCACCTAAATCAGCAACATCCTTCAATTATATTCACTATGGAAATGGAGTCAGCCGGATGTCTTGTTTTCCTGGATGTTCTAGTAAGAGAGAAACCGGACAGCTCCTTAGGACCTATTGTCTATTGTAACCCTACCCACACAAATCGTTATGTTCATGCTTATTCTCACAACCATGCAGCACAAGGCATTCTCGCGACACTCGCCAAGAAAGCGATACGAATTTGCGAGCCATCAAATATCCAGGAGGAGGTGGATAAACTCAAAGTCACGTACAAGGGTACAAGGTTACAGCGATGTGCAGGTTCATAGAGCCCTGCATCCCAGAGGGACGATCAAGCAAAGCTCACAGAAGGATGAAGTGAAGGGAACTGCCTACCTGTCTTACATTCACAACACGACCGATGCAATTGCCAAGGTCCTCCGCAAACATAATATAAAAACCGTTTTTGGCACCGTCACTAAAATTGATCCCAGTCAAGATAAAATCAAGGACAAATTGTCCCAACTTTTAATTCTGGGGTATACAAATTTCCGTGTACTTGCGGCATGGTATACATTGGCCGAACATGCCACTCCATAGGTATTCGCATCACGGAACATCAACGAAATATTCGTCTCAACCAGCCAGACAAATCAGCAATATAGGAGCACGCCCTATCCTCGGGTCCATGATCTCGTGTTTGAAGATGCTCGAACTCTTAACCCCACTAGACACTACGGGTTCAGGATTATACGGGAAGCTGTGGAAATACGTAGAATTCCTAACAATTTCAATAGGGACATTGGCTATCAATTAATTAATTCGTGGTTGCCAACCATTAAGTATTTACGTACGTAGTTCCCGAAGTTCCCTTCCCTGTCCCTTCACTATTGTTATTTCGTTTCGTTGTTTCCCAAACTCGTACGTTCCAATTCACCAGCTGTTTCATTCCAGGCTTTGTGAGTGTCATATTTTCATAATGTGTGTACACCTGGTATGTGACTCCCTCTCAGACTGATTCTGCATCAGCTTCCGCTTCGAATGCTAGCGCTGTACTGCATACGATGAGCCACCTGGTGACGAATAAACGTACCATTTCCTGTTCTATTACTAATGATTAAATTCAAACTTCATTGTTGGAGACATCTTCCTCGTGAACAGTCGAGATTATCTTCTGAAGACGCAGAGCAAAACGAAAACGTAAATAATTTTACCTTATTTTCTTTACACGGCACAAGCCCAAAAAGCCCATATCATGTCTATAAGTATCTTCACAAATTATTCAACAACCTATTGAGAAAACTCCAAATTATTATGTAGGATGAAGATCTAAAAGTACCGAAATGTTTTACGTTTAGAGTTATAACACACTTTAACCTGAGATTTACCTTTAAGAACCTCAGTTTGAAATATTTGCCAGTTTCACAGCCCTAGTCTAATTTTAGGAATAATGTCATTTTCACTAGTTATTTAACATCACGGGTACATAAATCTGGCAAGTGTTCCATTTAAAAACACGAGATTAGCAGCGTTATCTTGAAGATTAATAAATCCAAGGAATAATTTTCGTTGATATTTTTGCGAACACTGTACCTGAATGTGATTGGCGAGGTAACGCGAGCGTGGCTAGGAATGTGAATCGCGGTTTCCAATAGGGTTCACTCATCGGATTTTGCTGAAGACGTATGTCACCTTTCTGAAAAACTCGACTGTATGAAAGCAACGTTCGAATACTTGGTATAACATACAAAGAAGGTAGGAATTCTGATCAACTTGAAGAGAAAAGCATTAAGAATACTTACTCTAAACAGTGAGGAAATGATGTGGATAGTTTTACCCATTTCGGCGGTGTAATTGCTAAAGATTGCTCAGGATGTTCCATGATGTATTCTATAAACGGACAGCGCTTTTTCGCGACTCAGTACGGTACGGTAGAGGAGCAAAATATCAATCCGCAACAACTTTCTTCAAAGAAATGTAAAGTCAGCATTGGTAAATGTGTCATACAGGAATGTAAGCAGTACGAAACTACAGGCAGCAGACCTTCATCAACCGCTGTTTGAGAAGCATTTTGGAAATCTACTGATCAAAATTGATTTCCAACGATAAACTCTTGACAAGGACGGGAGGGATCGAGATGTGTATCCGATTAAGTGACGCAAATAAAAATGGATTGGGCGTACTGTGATGATGGAGAACGTTGACACTGAGGAAGAGACCTTGAGCGACAACAGGAATTAAGTCAGGTGAACAGCGTCTTTCGTCTGGGAGAAAACATAATACCGTTGTATCTGCCGGATACAAAACTAATAGATGTGGTCGACTTTGGTAAGGAAATCTGCATTTCCTACAGTTCTTTTATTTCAACTCTAAATTGGCGCACGTCCTGTTAGAAGTATTTGTTGTCAGAGCCCCACCATCTCTCAGATGATTGACAATAAGTGCTTCTTTAACAGAAGTGGTACTGTTAAATTTAGTCATACTGAAGAATCATTTAATAGGGGATGATAGTTGCCTTAAAACGAATCAATGAATATATATGCCCAATATGTGATTGTAATGGGAAACAACACTATATGACATTGAGATAGCTGTATACTGCTTGTTGTGAACATTGGTAACCTAATTTAAGTCTTCTACTATTGCTATGACCATAACACGTGTTTAATTGGTCACCCAGGTAGGAAAAACGGTGTAGCATTGTGTATATACGGTTTACAATCGGTGAACGTCAGGGAACAATACCTGAAGTCGAACTAATAGTTAAAATGTTACATTTAATCTGTACTTACTGTCAGCTCGGTGCTATCTGAGATATTAATGTCGGACCTGATACTGGACAGATATCATTTTACGAAGATTATTGTTATCCACGTCGTTTGAAAGCCACAAGTTTCATTATTAAGAAGTAGTTAGTTGCCTTTTCTTTTGGTCAGTATCCCTACATCGTAAATTTCAAAACCAATTTTTTTTGGATGTGAATTTAGACCGTTAATACAATTTCCATAACATGCGCTTCACAGTGGGTCAAAACATCATGAATTTCAAAATTATTCTTGGCCAATGCTAAGTTTATACAATTTTATACAATTTTTCTCTCTTCAGTGGAAGGAAAAATGAATAACATCATATTTGGACTGCAACAAAGTAGAATAGTTCTCCAGTCCACCTTATAGCAAAAAGCAGGCTCCGTCTGGGTGAAATTCCGTTTGAAAATTTTTATATCAGAGGATTGTGTTAGAACACTCACAGTGACAGAAGAACTTAGAAAATACTAAGCGCAACTGTACACAATTTTGTACGCAACACCTTCTTCTTTTCAGCGTTTTGATACTCATCACAGAGCGTACGACTCTCCAGTCCTCCTGGCCTTCAGCGGTACGGCACCTTTGTTTTCCTACTACTTACTTCTTGTCGTTGTCCCGCGTGGTGGTTGTGGTGGTTGTGGTGGTGGTGGTGGTGGTGGTGGTGGTGGTGGTGGTGGTGGTGGTGGTGGTGGTGGTATCTCTCAGAGCTCCTAAATTTCACCGTAGGGTAGCTTGTTTGTACACAACTGTATTTGTCTTGTCCCAGGATACGCAGATTTACAGATCGCTGCTACTGCTGCTCACTTTGGAACAAGTCACATGAAGCTCTCTGTGGGGGAAACAGCTCGTTCCTGGATCGACGATGCCTGAAAGGCGGATCGTTTAACCCTGAAACTTATTGACAGTCATAGCGAAAGGGACAGTCACGGGTAACTGTAGATGCTTGAAGTGGAACGGTCAGTTGTAGGAGATGAGGGGGACATGGGGGATGAATACGCTTCCTCCTCGGCCGCTGCCCGTCTGTATAGTCGCTTCTATCACATTTCTTTATAACGAATTTACCTGACAGGTCCAGTTACACAGTCAACGAGCGCTTGAGATGCATTGCAATATTATAGAAACGCCGACTTTCAAAGTGATACAGTGTGCTGGGAGTCCGATAGCGTTGGTCGTTTCGTCCGAACTGACGACCATATATATGGATGTGAATACCATCTAGGAGGCCTCGAACACGCCCCAAATGATGTTACAATAACAGCCACCTATTCATTTTAGCCGTCAGAATTGCTCGTTCGCAAAGCCAACAGTTTCCTTACCATAGCTTAGCTAAGGTTAGATTACACAGCACACTGACCATGAGGAGGGCCATGCCCTGTGAAGATGGCAGCTTGGCTTCATCTTAGACCTTCGTCAGTGTAACCTCTCCAGCTTTCAAAAGTAGGTCGGAAAACTCTCGTTGAAGCGAATCGCCTCCCTGCCATGCTCTCAATTTTTTTGCTAAGCAAGGACTTCTTTGCATATAAGCGGACTGCTGCTACAGAATGGCGCTCACCTCCTCAGGGCACGTGCCTATGATGGTCACGGGGAGAGTCTGACGAAGTCGCCACAATACAGGCATATAACTTCACCCATTAATATATTGTTTCTTATGTCGTATAGCTCCTACAATTACTTTTGCCGTAGTGCACCCATCCCGCATGACAGGAACGCAATCACTCCGCAGTTTTGCTGTATCTCTGTTTTACGAGATACTGCACACAAGTCCAGATCAGTGATCAAGATCAATATGCATTTTGAATATACGATGAGCTGTCTTGCAGCCGGGTCGCAAGGTTGCCGCTATCTCTGTGGACACCACTGTGACAGCTAAATTGCCGTCAACTCAAAACTTGGCCAAAATCAGATTAAATAAGCAAGTTTTCCAGTACCTCCCGGAGCGTCAATATAAAACATTTCTACGCACTTCGATGCAGCAGTTTTAATAACCTTAGAGTATATGATTTTCTGCTCCATAGTTCGTTTCCCTTCATATTCTCGGACAAAATTTAGCTTTTCTGAAGTAGTGTCCTTCATTTCAGCTGCGCATTCGACATTCAATATCGTATTGTTTAGGGTTTGCGGTGTCAGAAGAACGTATTGACTTAAAGGACTCCCGTCAGTCAAAATGATAAAATCGTGTAGATGTATGAGGCAACGAAAACAAGTCGAAGATATAGGAAATTAAAGAATAAGGGTGCTGTTCATAAACATTCATGTTTTGTGCTTTACTTTGGACTAAAGTTCGACCCGACATAGGCGGGACTAACGCCGGACTAAGAACAGGTTATTCATATATCTGAAATATCTGCGTATTAAGACAGTCTAGAGATCATCCTTGCACATTGCTGCCAAGCACTGCGATTGACTTGCGCGCATGCGCAAAGCAGAGCACGGCCGATTTGATGCATCTCTCTAGCTATCGCAGTGTAGATCTAGTTGACCGCCACGTTCCGAGATATCAGTATCAAATCATGTTCGTTTCGTATTCACACATGATTCTCAAGGACTGATAATGGACGGCAAAAAGAAGACACGGGAGACCAGCTGAAACATTATTCCTCTTTTCATGTGTGAAGAAGGGATTACCAATGGTGGAACATAAAATGTACTTCCACAAATTCGAATATAAAGAAGGTACATTATTTTTTTCAATTTCTTGTAAAAATAATTAGGCTAATATTATTTTCCCAGTTATTGACGATTTTACATTACATTACTTTCTTAATCTGCTTATCTTCCAGGGTTGGTTTTTCCCTCGGATTCAGCGAGGGATCCCACCTCTACCGCTTCATGGACAGTGTCCTGGTGAGTGAGACATTGGGTCGAGGGATACAATTGGAGAGGATGACCAGTACCTCGCCCAGGCAGCCTCACCTGTTATACTGAACAGGGGCGTTGGTGGGGGATGTGGAGATTGGAAGGGATAAACAAGGAAGAGGGAAGGAAGCGGCCGTAGCCTTAAGTTAGGTACCATCTCTGCATTTGCCTGGAAGAGAAGTGGGAAACCACGGAAAACCACTTCCAGGATGGCTGAGGTGGGAATCGAACCCATCCCTACTCAGTTGACCTCCCAAGGCTGAGTGGACCCCGTTCCAGCCCTCGTACCACTTTTCAAATTTCGTGGCAGAGCCGGGAATGGAACCCGGGCCTCCGGGGGTGGCAGCTAATCACACTAACCACTACACCACAGAGGCGGACCTACATTACCAATAAGTTTATAAAATTAAACTATCATACCTTTGGATAGTATCATGCCTCGTTCGGTAAGAGTTTACATTCAGTACCCGGGCAGAGGCCTACGTATGACTGTGTGCCGTTAAAACAAATAACACGCTGATATTGCAAACGTGCCAGTGGTATTAATGTGACAGGCAGGAAGTTATGTTGATTTTATGGACCATAATCATGTCAGTTGTTCATGGTAGCTGATTAGAAACAGGGTAACTATATTTCGAAGATTTTTTATCCAGTGTCGCTTGGTAGGCCATGGTCTTCGGGACTGTTGTGCCATGGGGCTTAATTTGGTACATTAATTTTACTACCGGAACATTTAAAGAAAACCATCCTTGTCTCTTAATATAAATTTGAGCGTCTTTCCCTCCAGGATTTCAAATCCAAATGTGTGTTCCATCAATGGTTCCAATGACCTAGATCGAATTTATAAAGATGATTACGACTGATGGGGTGAAATCTGGTGCCGGCTCATAGCCTACTCCTGTCGAATAGGACGAAGGGGCTTGCTCAGTCTTTTACGTCCCCATCCGACGGATGAATCGCCATCAACACTGTTACATGCCCTAATTCCGTATGAGCAATGTGGAGGGTTTGGAATTTAATCCAGGCTTTTGGCACGTAATCTGGTGATTATACATTGTTCACCATCATCTCCCGTGTCCTTCCAGCCAACATTTTGATAGTAAAAATATTTCTGGCCAACAGGACTCGAACCGGGTAACCAGGTTGTCAGACCATGATATAAAGTACACGTGTTAAGCAACTTGGCGTACGTGTGTTATATAGGCTACAACTGCAGACAATAGACAAAAATAACATTAAAGTAAATATTCAAGGCAACTGAATATCATGAAACTTTCTCATTGCCAGTAATTTTATCCTTCTTCAGCAGGAAACTTGTGTACTGAGTTAAGAGTCTATCAATGGCAACAGAGACATCGTAAATAATTCGGCTGACCGCGAGCTGACTAATTCCATACAAATCTGCGTTATCTTCTTGAACTTTACCTCGTGCGTAATTAAGCAGGGCAATGAGAATTCTGTTCTCCATAGAAACAGGCAAACCTCTATAGGTTGCATTCTCGTATAGGTTAGGACGCACAACTTCTGTCAGGTGTCTTGTATTGGTCTTCTTAAAACAATATATTTCCATTAAACTGATATCGTCGTACTTCAGGAAGATAATCGGTCGTATTCCATACTTTTTAATACGTCTTCTCATGTCCCTTATTTCGCGAACTAACCACAACTTCACGTATGACCTCCATGTTATCGAAGTTAGCCCTCGGTTAAACTACCTCTAGACCAGGACTAAACTTAGTCCGGACCAAATACGGATCATCCTTGGATTAACGGGAAAGCTGTCTATGAATAAGAAAACGTTCGTCGGCTTTTAGTCCATAGTTGGTACTGGTATTAGTCAGGACTAAACACGACTATGAATAGCACCCTAAGCTACCGCCTTCACCTCGCAACCTGAAGTTACCACTCCCGAAGCTCGTAATGCGTCTGTAAGCAAATCCCCACAGTACGGCTGTTGACGTGTTACAGGGAGAGCGGCCGCTCGCTCCACTATTTATACAGTCGATCACCAACGCAGCTCCCATCCCTCAGCCGAGCATCAAATCCCGACTATGTACGCTACTACCAGACGTAAGTGATAATAACGTGTATGTGTAATTATTGAGAATTGTTGAGCCTATGAAGTAACTGAAAACGTCGCAAAATGTTGCTTGAAAATGAATGTTTAATTAACAATTTGTTTGGGAATCGTATCTTAAGCCGATCGAAACTGGATTTAACACAGCCTACCTTGTGGACATTGAAATTATATATATTATAAATGAAATTGTAGGGGTCCGCTGTCTGTAATTTCATTAATTTGCCTTATTTTGATATATTTACCTGTTTTAGGTCAACCTGTTTTAGACCGTATCAGTGTTTTGTTTGCTTTTGTGTCTGTTTGTGTGTTTGTTTGTTCCACCACTACGTGGAAACGGCTGGATGGAACTCGAAAGAACATTATATTCAGAGTCAATTCATTCAGGACCAGGTTTGGTAATGCATATCATATAAATATCACTAGAGACACTGGGGGTTCATACGAAGACCAGAATATATTTTTTCAATTTTCTTTTACACTATTGATTATATCTCAACTTGATGTTAAGTGTCTACTCATCCAGGAGCAGGTTTCAATGTGCATACAATTTAAAAATCACTCAATATACTGGGGGTTTATAGGAAGACCAGAGGAGATTTTTTAATTTCTCTTATACTACAGATTATATATATATAATCTGTATACTATGTGTGAAACGTCCTTTCATTTTAAATAATAATTTTTGTTATGTACATAATTTAGCTTACACTTCAAATGACAGAGAAGAACACTATTTTCTACGGGCTTTATGCGCTGCAGCCGGTGACGGACACCCTCGCACATCTAGAGTTATTTGAAAGATCCAAAACAGGAGAAAATCAGAGGATGCATCATATTTCTCTCGGCTTGAAAATCAACCCCACCTAATATAACTGAACACCGAGGAAATATGAGGTAGAACTTTTCCTTTCGGTGTCTGTCTGTCTGTCTACCTGTTTGTATATTCCTAAAAGCGGAAAACTGCCAGACTTATTTCAACCAAGCTATGTATTTGGAATCTACTCACTCAGGATTGTGTTATCAGCTGCATATGATGCTATGGTAATCACATGGACTTGTTGTTTATAGGAAGATTACTTTGAAATATTTTCGTTAACATCAGATCTATCGAAAGACTGTATATAACAAACGTTTAATAATATGTTATTTCTGTTCCTTTATGACTTGCGCGTATTTATCATATGACGAATAATAATGCGAATGATTTACAAAAACTGGAATTTTATTCCAAGCTCCTTGGGACATGTCGTGCCTGTCACTTCAAGGTGGGTATTGGAAAAACAAACTAAAGAGCCATTTTACTCCTTTCGGTTGGGCAGATATTAAGGGAGGTATCATCAACGTCAGAGCCCCACGCCAGTGGTCAGAGATACAATATCGTCGCTGCCGGGGCAAAACCTCCTATGTGAAATATTTTAGCTTAGAACTTTGGCTGGTATGTTTCTGTCATCTGAGGTCCAATATTGTGTGACTATTGTCAAGGCATTCTCGCTCTTCATAATGTATGTGCTGCGGGTCAGTATATCTCCAAAAATATTTTCACATAGGAGGTTTTGTCCCGGCAAAGACGATAAGCAACCTGAGAAACACGGAGAATTTCACACAACTTCGGACCAGGTACTGCACCGCGCAATAAATTCGGAAATCGTCCTCATTCTCTCTCGAAGTTTTTCAGCTTCATCATGTTTCACGTTAATGTCCGGGCTGTCGTACGAAAATATCATTTTAGTATGTTGCATTAAACGTGTGCACAGAGCCATTTTACTTCTCGTACATTCCTGAAATAAACATGTAATGCACTCCAAATGCTAGTGCGAAGAACGGCTACAAATGTTGGTATGTACTAAATTTCATCGAAGAACACGCAGAGGAACATTGTAAAAGACATTTAAATATGAATCCTGTATATCTTCGCTGCGCAAGCAATACCGCGTATCTGGCAATGCTCTCCCTACGCATAATTTTCCTTAAGACTGGTGACGCCGCCCAGCAACGTATGGATATGAGTCCACAGTAAAAATTTTCCTTCTGTTCATTTTCCTGTGCTAATGTATAAAGAAAAATGAACCTTACCGTAGCGCACTGCATGAATGTAAATTTGCATGGCGTAGCCTCACACTCCTACAGTGCAATGTATTTAAGGTTCATTTTCCTTTACATATAGCATAGGAAAAGCGAACACAACGAAAACTGCTTATCCATATGTAGCAGTAGGCGTGGCCAGTCTTAAGGAAAATAATGGATAGGAATAGTATTGCTCGCGCAGCGACGATTTGCTCCTTTTGTTTGGAAAACTATCAATTCACCCATTTTTGTTTTCATCGGATAAAGCATGCACCAAAACAAAAAAACAGCATTAGAGTTAGGAAGAAAATGGACACAATCCATTTTTCTAGAAAAGTAAATTCTTGGTACACCTTGTAGGCTCCATGGTTTAATAGGATTAAAATCGCATGAAGTGTATTCACTTTTAAGAGACCCAGGTGCACATTTTCCTACGAATTACCGGACCTTTCGAAGCCCCTTAAGGGACTGAAACATTGATACTGTTATTTTATCTTCACGTCGAACCTACATATACAGAGCGTCAGAAATAAGTTACGGAAAATTTATGGGCATAATAAACCCAGTAATGTAAGAGAGGATTCTTTCCCAAATCGATTGGTCAATCACAAGGGGTAACTGGTTCATATCTCTTACGTTCTTTGACGTAGTGCACTGATTTCCCAACAGAACGTCGGTGGTAAAGAGTGTTAATGTTACCATTCAAATTTCCCAAGGTAAACGCATGGCGTACTCAGAAATGATCAGAATCTCTACTAGTGAAGGAATTACAGACATGAGTGCGTGAATGAGACCGCAAGCTATCGGCTGTTTACACGTGCTGTGTAGTTGGCAAGCAATAGAGTAGAGTGCATTCCATGATAACATGTGGGGAAGGTGAGTGGACAAGAGGTGCATCGGAAAAGAGAAATTTAAAGCATTACTTACTGTAACATTTCTTGATTGTGCCCTGCGCCGGGTAAAACGCACAATAAAATGAAATAAGAATACGAATGTTCACAGTATGTACGATACACAAGAAAACGGAAATCAATTATCAATAAACAGATCTCCTTAATGACCTAGGGACTGTAAATTCGAGCTTAAAGGCCCGGCCTTTTAAATGAGGAAATTTAAATAACGTAAATTAGATGTTTGCCATTAATGGTGGTGTACATTTATGATTAACACCTGTCAAAACATGATAATAGCGCATGGAACTACGTTGGACTTAGTTTCATTTGCCTATATCCTAGGATACTGTGTTGTTAACTTAGCCTTTAGTACCAATCAATATCACAGGAGGAGCCTATATCCTAGGATACTCTGTTGTTAACTCAGCCTTTAATACCAGTCAATACCACAGGAGGAGCCTATATCCTAGGATACTCTGTTGTTAACTTAGCCTTTAATACCAGTCAATACCACATGAGAGCCTATATCCTAGGATACTCTGTTGTTAACTTAGCCTTTAATACCAATCAATACCACAGGAGGAGCCTATATCCTAGGATACTCTATTGTTAACTTAGCCTTTAATGCCAGTCAATACCACAGGAGGAGCCCTTATCCTAGGATACTCTGTTGTTAACTTAGCCTTTAATGCCAGTCAATACCACAGGAGGAGCCTATATCCTAGGATACTCTGTTGTTAACTTCGCCTCTAATACCAGTCAATACCACAGGAGGAGCCTATATCCTAGGATACTCTGTTGTTAACTTAGCCTTTAATGCCAGTCAATACCACAGGAGGAGCCTATATCCTAGGATACTCTGTTGTTAACTTAGCCTTTAGTACCAATGAAATGTTTACTTTTATTGCATAACCTATGTTACATGGGTATTTCACTTCGGTAATTAATTTGCAGTGTGGGGAACTTTGACGTGCACGAAATGTACTGTGTTTACCGATATGCTTCATAAAATAAATGCAATGTGCTCACCCGAAACCTGGACGAATTCAGCTTTGTACGCCAGCCGGTTCAGGATAACTTCGCGGATGATAATGAGGATAAAGACGCTACATTATCCGAGCATGATGATCAGATGCAGCTCTGTGAATCGCCGCCATGACTAGAAAGGTTGCATTTGATTGAGCGACACGTCAGTGTGTTACAGTAGCGCACAGCTTGAGGTTATCAGTAAAGAGCTTGGCCGGTCATAGGCTACATTGGCTGAAACAGAAGTTGTTTATGATAGAACTAACATTTCTTTGTTGATTTTTTGTGAGCTTTCACTAGGAGGAATTAAAATACGCTAGAGATCGATATTTGATTCAGAACACTAGGCTATGTCCTCTTGCAACATCCGTAACTTATTTTCAGACACCCCTTTCATCGGAATCAGGTAAGTGTTTGAGAATTAACGGTGAAACAGACAGATACGCATACAGACTGAAACGAAAACCGACCTTGACAGCGGTATTTTATGTATAGATATATGTCGCTCTATTCCAGACGCTGTTTATTTCAACTCTCACACATTTTAATGTCTTTTATAACTGCACTACCAGTGAAAATGTTAAAGCACCATGAATAATAGCTCATATGTACGTACACAACATCGGCGGGTATGTGAACGATTATAGTTGCAAATATCTGTGACAAGTAGAACGGTCACCAGAGTGCATTAGTGTTGTTCGTGTTTAGTGTTACCAGGCCTGGTAGGGTATATAAACGGCTTGAACGGCGTTACAGTGAAGGACACGGAGATGCCACGCATTTGTGTGAGACAGCGTTATCAGCACATGACAGAGTTTGAAAGTGGCCCCATTGTAGGTCTCCATTTGCACAGCTGGTTGAATCGTGCAATATCCATATTTGTGGGGCATTCAGATGTGACAGTAGCCCGATATTGGACTGCATGGAATGTGAGGGCAGGCATACTCCTCGACCACATCTGATCACCACAAGGGAAGATCGCCGTACTGTGCACCAAACACAGCGTAACTCGTTCGCATCTATGCCTGCCATCCGAGAACAAGTAATGGACTCCCTGAAATATTCTGTGTCATCCCACACCATTTGTCGGAGACTAGCAGCAGCCGGGATAGGGAATTACCGTCCCAAGCGTAGACTGCGGTTAAAACAACAACACAAACGGCTGCGTTTTGAGTGGTGGCGTGACCGGTTAGCATTAAGTGCTGATGAATGGCGTCGCATTGTGTTTAGTGATGAATCGTGGTTCTGCATTACCCCGAATGTCCATCGTCTGCGAGTATGGCGGAGACCTGAGAAGAGGTCCCATTCTTTCAATGTTTTGGAGAGACGCAGCGGTGTTACTCCTCGCGTCGTTGTGTGGGAAGCCATCGGGTATGACTTCAGGTCACAGCTGATAGTGATTGAGGAAACTGTGATGGTACAACGGTTCGTCACGGACATCATGGGTCCTCATGTGTTAACCTCTCGTGTGACAGTATCGTGGTGCACTTTTCGACAGGATAATTCTCGTCCACACACAGCACGTTCCTCCAAAAATTGTCTGCGTAATGTTGAGGCATTCCCATGGTCATCAAGATCCCCAAATCTGTCCCCGATAGAACATGTGTAGGACAGCTCGGATGTCAACCCCATCTCAGTGTCAGTATCCAGGATGTAAACGACGAGTTACAACACTTGTGGGCCAACTTGCCTCAGGATAAAATACGACGGCTTTATGACACCCTTCCCAACAGAATCAGCGCATGCATGACGGCCAGAAGGGATGAAACGTCATACTGGTAAGCAGGTACGTACTGAAGAGTTCTCTATAAATGTGACTCAATTTTGTAATCACTGAATTAACTCCACATACCCTCTCAATACGTGAAGTTCCATTTCGTTTCCTCCTCCCTTCTGGGTGCTTCATTTTTTTGTGATTGATTTCTATTTACGTTACTTGAAATTATCGGCTACATAAGATTAGTTTAGAAATGATCCACGTGTTGACTGATTGAAAAGCCCAAATTGTAATTATGATCACAGATATGCCTTGAATTTTTTAAGGATATATAGCGTTCAACTTGAGTTGTCAAAACGTGATTAGAAGCTGACGTTTAAAGTACTTAATGGAAGTTTAGTGTTACATTACTCTGGTTTCTCTGTAATGTTGTTCGGCATTGTGGATTTAACTAAGAAGAACACCGAGGACTCTATGCGGTCCAGCTAAGAGAAGGAAGAAATTGGCTAGATTTATCGATTCTTTTTGAAGGGGATATTGAAATAAAATACTTTGTAAATATTTTCTATCACGTTACAAGGTGCTTTTAAGCTAGCTGTTTATTATTAGTGTTGATTCATCTAACTTTTCGATTATTTGTTCCTTTTTCAATCAAATCAACACCTACCATATTCAACGTTCAGATCAGACATCCTACACGCATTTTACCGATTCCAATTTCCGCTTTGAGGCAATGGTGTCTCGAAGTCAATGAATTGATGAAATAAGTATCCATTCAGTAAACGAGACATCCATTTCCATACTTGAATGCAGCAAAATGATTTATGGTAAAACACGATGTATACAGTAAGAATTTCGAAGACCACCTATGGTGATATTTTGGTGATCTACCGGAATGCATTATTCTTCTAGTTGTTTTGGAATTTGCCCTGGGAATTTACTTGAAATCACGGGAAAACATAATCAGATTTTCACGTTGTATTACTTTTGAGTTAAAATGAAGATATCTCTAATTTCTAATGGAAAAAAGAAATAGATAATTTATCTTGCGATTGAAATATGCCGAGAATACCGGGGGATTGATTTTAAGAGGTTACTTATGAAAGGACATGTTTCATGCAACAAAATCTCTTTGTGAAAATGCTAATGGATATGTATCCGTACAGAACAGTTACAGCTAACTCTCAGGCTCATGGACGAAAACATCGGATAAAGCTGAACTTAGGGGTCT
This sequence comes from Anabrus simplex, assembly GCF_040414725.1. NCBI lineage: Eukaryota > Metazoa > Arthropoda > Insecta > Orthoptera > Tettigoniidae > Anabrus > Anabrus simplex. The sequence continues at coordinate 936,632,028 of NC_090266.1, forward strand.
CAGAACAATAATGTGAAGTCAAATAAAAACGGAACACCTGCTGAAATTAGAGAATGAGTCCTGTAAGTGACATGCTGAATTAATCTATTACCGGGTGAATACAATTTCATGTTTAGATACTTCCATGACATTAAGAAAGAGATTGGTGTAAGAGCTGAGCTTACATATACCCGAAATCTCCTATGCTAACCCATGTACTAAGCGGGACCCTAGGAGTCCTTTGCAAGTGGTTCTACAACAGATCGAGATGACTTTGGATTGCTGTTCCTAGCAGTTTCACCTAAACTGCCATTCCCTGAATAATAATGGAGTCTTAATAACATTCTCACTCATAATACGGAAGAAACCAGAAAAAACATTCACTGCTGGTAAATTCTGCTATACGTCCTTCTTTCAAGCTTCGTAGTACTTATCCTAAGCCTAGTTTCAACAATATAACAGTACTTACGGTATTACTGGGTTCATCATATCTGCCCAGAATGTCAGAAAATATTCACATGCACATGGGAATGTGAAATGCTGGATATGGCATCTTTATCATGGTAACGAAACACAACTATACATAGTCTCAGATATCAAATACTCCTTATGATAAAAAGTAATTCATTTCAACACGCATATTGCTCTTGAGATATGATAATAATGCAGTTATAGAATCCTGAAGTGTTTTAAGGAAAGTTTACGATAGTGTGCTTTCTACATGAGAATTGTACTGTAATCGATAGTATTAGAAAGAGAAATATCCACGAGTAGTAACTAGATGAACCCACAGAGAGGCCATAATTATGGAACACTTTGTACATTTCATCTTAGATTTCTACAAGCAACAATTTTAAGTTCTATATTCAGGAAAACAAGAGACTATTCGCATAGTATTTAAGGCATTTGGAGCATCTTACTGTGTACAGTTAACTCAGGCACACAGTTCATATACACTCAGAGGAGGTGAATAACATTCTTGGACGCCTTCTTACGAGCTAAACGATTCATTACACGGAAAATAATTTAAAAAGTGCTGCTTACTCCTTACTGAAAAATTATGTTATCTTGTTTAGCTAAGGGAGAATATCGTACACTGTAGTCACAATAGGTAAAATCCTAGGAAAAATACTATAAAAATCAGTATTGCTCTTATTATATTTCTGAGCTTACCTTTATGGATGTCTTTGCTAAGCCCGATTATCTGTTGAGGCAGACATGCACTAAAAATCACAGGTTTATGTGTACACGTAAGTTTAATAGCACATTACTTTGTAAGTTGCTAACGATCTTTAGCAGACCACGATATCTCTGTCCATATTGGTTGTCGATACCGAGCTCACATGTATGGCTGGAGTTCCTGAGCCTGTTACATTTCTTTCCTCAGAGCGATTTGTCTCTTACCACAGGCAGTTCACATGCAAGTCATATCTTGACGCACAACCGAGATAATGATAGTCGTATAGCAACAGCTACTGTGTTTAGGCAATTTTATTTCGTGCAATCTATGCTGCCTGAGCGTCACTTTTGACTTTGTGTGTTTCTCTTCCAGACTACATAGTAAATCAGATCTCTGCTGGGTGACCTATTGCTGAGTTTTAATTATTTATTTCGCGTTATCATCGAATATGGCTTTTTTATCGTACGACATAGTGTCGAATGGACATTCTTTTTATTTTGCCCTTCGAAAATCCGACCGTCTCCGCTGGTTTAGAACCCGTGGTATTGGTATCTGGAGGCTGATACTCTTGCAATGATCCACAGACTGAAATCCATCCTCTACCAAGAGGAAGGCATTATCTACTGAAAAGATGTGCATGTTCTCTTTCCACACGTAACGTTGGGATCCAGACGCTGATTCACAGCAGCAGCTGATTTGAGAGTGATGTTTACATTTCACTAGAAAGTTGATGTTTGTAATGTCTTGCCAACCTCACACTTTACATAATATATCTCTCTGGTCAGTAAATTCTGTGTGTAAGTGATATCTACATGTTCCGGTTCTTGAAGTGAAGTTTTCTTTGTGGAAGTTATTACTATTATTATTATTATTATTATTATTATTATTATTATTATTATTATTATTATTATTATTATTATTATTATTATTATTATCATTATTATTACATGTACTTCGGTCATGGCTGCTGAGATTTCACCAGTTCATTGTATCTGTAAGTGTCATTTAATTAGGGTGCTATGGACATCAGTTCCGTGAAATTAGAAACTGGGTTGTCAAATATTAACGTATATCCTGCGTAAGCAAGCAATTTTTTCGAATATTTTAGTGGTAATTTCCTCTTCATTAATTACATTGTGGCTAAGAAAAAATGACACTAGACCAAATTCGACAGACGTTTGAGTGATTATGCATTGATAAGACTTGTTTTGAAGGAGTTTATGTATACATTTACTACTTTTTCACTTTTATGTCACAATAGCTGTTGTACTTGTGGCGGTTTAGCTTTTGTACTGTTTTAGGAATACTGTCATATAGCTGAGATGAGTAGCAGCAGAAGAGACTGAACACTCTTCAACTAACAACAGTCAGTCAGTGTAATGTTAATGCTTGATCAGCCTTACAGAATTGCGGGTAGGTGATATTAGGATAACCTTGGATTAGAGAATAGTTCATTTACGAAACCTTTTTATGATGTGTTCTTCCCCTCATTCTTCCGGTTAACTCGTTACCATGATGGCATGTTAAGAAAATTTCCAGATCAGTGATGCTCGCCGTTGATCGACTTAGCCACAAAAATCAAAATTCAGGAGTATCTCTTTTACCATTTGTCCGCTGTCAAGGTATGAGATATAAAGTATCAAAGATGAAATTTTCTGCGGCGTTAGGTATATCCAGTTCTTCGATACAGTGAATAGCTTTTAATTTGATATATCCTATTTTGGCCCCCTTAATTTTGCTACACCACTGTATACTAATAAAGTAATATAGGTCTATAACCCAGTGCACAACCCGGCTGGCCCCTACTTTGCTGAGAAATTCTGTTGAGTAGTTTTCCTGCGGTATCGTAACGAATATAAAAACAGATTGACGGACAGACGAAAACGGAACAAATTCTTCTATTACGCGTTGTTTGTCTAATCCGAGGAACAAAATGAGTATGAAGCAAGCATTTGAAGTGTTCTGGCAGAGTTATAAGTCTATTTGTGTAGATTACGTCCGTTTGTTGTGAAGATACTTGCACGGTTACATATACTCTTGAGATTATTTTCTTTTGAATTTGCTTTACGTCGACCCGACAAACAAAGGTCTTATGGCGACGATGGGGTAGGAAAGCGCTAGGAACGGGAAGGATGCTGGCGTGGCCTTAATTAAGGTACATCCCCAACATTTGCCCGGTGTGAAAACGGGAAAACACGGAAAACCAACTTCAGGGCTGCTGACACTGAGATTCAAACCCACTATCTCCGAAATGCAAGCTGACAGTTATGTGCACCAAATCTCCTGCACACTCGCTGGGTATTACTGCTGAGTGTTGTTATATTTATGAGAGTTAAGTCTGTTCTGATTTCTACTGTACCGATCTCGATAGCTGCAGTCGCTTAAGAGCGGCCAGTATCCAGTAATCGGGAGATAGTGGGTTCGAGCCCCACTGTCCGCAGCACTGAAGATGGTTTTCCATGGTTTCCCATTTTCACACCAGGCAAATGCCGGGGCTGTACCTTAAATAAGGCCACGGCCGCTTCCTTCCAATTCCTAGGCCTTTCCTATCCCATCGTCGCCATAAGATATATCTGTGTCGGTGCGACGTAAAGCAAATAGCAATATATATATACTTCTACTGCTCTGAAACAATTCCTTTATCGTACAAATTGAGTTAGGAACAATGCTTCTTATGTCCACTTAATATGAGTAATTATTACTGCACCACAGTTAGACCACATGACCTTCTGTTCAGTTTAGAGAAACCTTCACAAATGAAAAATGCGAAATTAGAATAATTGGACGTGACAATACTTCGGAAATGAAGGTAGTAATAACCACCACAAGTACAGATCAAGTAACATAATGCGCTTCGTGAAATCAATGTTTATGGTTTAGAGATGCTGAATTTTCTGTAGGATAATTCTTCGGAAGTAATCAACTTTTCAAATGAAACCTGGTTTACAGTGAAACCTGCCGCTAGATCGCCATTGTAATTAATATCAGAATTTCCGTATGAGAGTAGTATAATTGGATGGCTCTTCGGCCACCACCGCCACCGGGCTCCCAGGGGAATCCTCCACCACCGCCACCCGGGAGGCCCTTCCAGGGGCCCGCTTCACCACCACCACCCGGGAGGCCTTCCCAGGGGCCTGCTCCTCCTCCCGCGGGAAATTTCAATAGATAAACAAAGCCACGTGCTTTTTTTGACAGCCACGTTCTTTTTGACAGACAACAACGCATCGCTAACCTCAGTACTGCCTTCTTGACGGGCCTAAACCTTAGTGGTACCAACTTAACCTAACTAGCGCGAGATTTCAATCCGTAAACAAATCCACGTGCTTTCTGACAGCCACGTGCTTTTTGACAGCAATCATCGACAACAACGCATCGCTAACCTAAGTACTGCCATCTTGACGGGCCTAAACCTTAGTGGTACCAACTTAACCTTACTAGCGCGCGATTTGAATTGGTAAACAAATTCACGTGCTTTTTTGACAGCTGTCATCCGCCATCTTTAATCAACAGAGCACCATGCTGCCCTGTTTAGATACAAATCTTTGAAATGTGGTGGCGGATAATTTGAAAAATGCTTTTTGATAGCAGCAATCTTTAATCGACAGAGTACCGTGCTGCACTCTGGTGGCAGGCAATTGCACGTGACAGCAGCCACCTTTAATCAAGAGAGCACAGTGCTGCACTCTTTAGTTGAAATGTGGTGGCGGCAATTTGAAAACTTCTACGTACTCTTGTTTGGAAACAAAGCTAGGTGCTTTTTTTGACAGCTACCATCCGCCATCTTTTATCAAGGGAGCACCGTGCTGCACACTTTAGTTGAAATGTGGTGGCGACAATTTGAAAAATTCCACATGCTCTTGTTTGGAAACAACGCCACGTGCTTTTTTGACAGCTACCATCCGCCATCTTTAATCAAGAGAGCACCGTGCTGCACTCTTTAGTTGAAATGTGGTGGTGGCAAATTCGAAGTGCTTTACAAACTCACGTGGTTTTTCGACAGCTGTCATCCGCCATCTTTAATCAAGAGAGCACAGTTCTGCACACTTTAGCTACATACCTTTGAAATGTGGTGGCGGCAATTTGAAAATTCTACACGCTCTTGTTTGGAAACACACCCACGTGCTTTTTGACAGCTCTCATCCGCCATCTTTAATCAACAGAGCACCATGCTGCCCTGTTTAGATACAAATCTTTGAAATGTGGTGGCGGATAATTTGAAAAATGCTTTTTGATAGCAGCAATCTTTAATCGACAGAGTACCGTGCTGCACTCTGGTGGCAGGCAATTCCACGTGACAGAAGCCACCTTTAATCAAGAGAGCACAGTGCTGCACTCTTTAGTTGAAATGTGGTGGCGGCAATTTGAAAACTTCTACGTGCTCTTGTTTGGAAACAAAGCTAGGTGCTTTTTTGACAGCTACCATCCGCCATCTTTAATCAAGAGAGCACCGTGCTGCACTCTTTAGTTGAAATGTGGTGGCGGCAAATTCGAAGTGCTTTACAAACTCACGTGCTTTTTCGACAGCTGTCATCCGCCATCTCTAATCAAGAGAGCACAGTGCTGCACTCTTTAGTTGAAATGTGGTGGCGGCAATTTGAAAACTTCTACGTGCTCTTGTTTGGAAACAAAGCTAGGTGCTTTTTTGACAGCTCTCATCCGCCATCTTTAATCAAGAGAGCACAGTGATGCACTCTTTGGTTGAAATGTGGTGGTGGAAAATTCCACATTCTCTTGTTTGGAAACAAACTCACGTGCTTTTTATCATCCACCACCTTTATTCAAGAGAGCGCTGTGCTGGACTCTTTAGTTGAAATGTGGTGGCGGCAAATTCGAAGTGCTTTACAAACTCGCGTGCTTTTTTAACAGCTACCATTCGCCATCTTTAATCAAGAGAGCACAGTGCTGCACTCTTTAGTTGAAATGTGGTGGGGGACAATTTGAAAAGCAGCCATCTTTAATCGACAGAGCACCGTGCTGCACTCTTTAGCTGAAATATGGTGGCGGGAAATTCCACGTGACAGCTGTCATCAGCCATCTTGCATCGCTAACCTTCGTGCTACCCTCTTTACGACACTGCTGGTAATTTAAAATCCACGTGACTTTTTTAACAGCTGTCATCCTCCTTCTTGCACCGCAAACCTCAGTGCTACCCTCTTTCGTTGAAATGTAGGGGCGGATAATTTGAAAAATTATATTTGACAAGCTGCCATCTTTAATCAACACAGCTACCGCTATCTTACATCGCTAAGCTCGGTGCTGCACTCTTTAGATGAAATGTGGCGGCGGACAATTCTATTCGACAGCAGCCATCTTTATTCAACAGAGTACCGTGCTGCTATCTTTACGGCTACTACATCGCTAATTAGCACTTAGAGCCTACTACACAAGATGGCGGTGGCTGTTATAGCCTCTTCCTCTGTTAAGGCATAGCTTTATCGAACAAGTTTAAATATGCATCGGGAAAGCTAGAGTAAGCACGTGCTGCAGTGATGACGTCATTGTGCATGTTTAGACCTGATCGTTTTCTTAAGTGTAAGTAGGTGAAAGGAATGCAATAAGTACAACATTTTGAATGCGATCAAATATTAATTTACAATGTACTACAACAGTGTTCGTTTTGCTGCTGACAAGGTTGGTATGCTTCTTAACAACGTTTTGCAGTACGCCTCCTGCAACATTCAAATTAAACAAAAACATTTAGAAATATATTATACTAAGTATGTTATGCTTCACAGAGATCATACACTTCTTACCTTGTTGTTATTCCTTTTCTGAATCATCATCATCATCATGAGGTACTAGAGAAAGTTCATTCATACACTGTGTACAGTGTTCAATCCTCGGATTTGGTCCATCCCAATCATCATCACAATTTTCTCCTCGATGCTTGTAATGTCGTTGACAAGTTCTGCATAAAGCTACTTCGATCGACATCTTAGTCTGTAGAGGAAGGATGTCCCAAAAATTATGTACGTAAGAGGCAGTTTACGTAGATAAATTCATGGCGGCATCGACGTTCTATGTTTTTAGAACGTCTTAATAGCCTCACTCACTCGTGTAAGATAAATAAGATGTTGCGTATGAGCATGCGAACAGCACGCACATTTACAGTTTTGTTCCATAGCGTACGATATCGAAGCGCGTACTAATGTAAATGATAAAGAGCTATTCTTATTTATAGTCTCGTAACAATATTCGTTAGCGGATGGTAAGTAACATCACTCATATGAATAATAAGACAATAGGCTGCAGTGTTAGCAGGAATGTTTTCAGATGTTTCAAATTCTAAACGAATATCAAGTGGAGATTCTTTTATAGATTTTTCATGATAAGAGCAGTCTATAACTACAATCGGTGCTTTATTTTTAAATTCTTGAGGTGTAAATAGCGGACGATCTTCTTTCTGATAATACGATGATTGAAATTTACAAAACATGTCATAGAGCATCCCAAACATATTTTTCTCAAAGTTAACGTCTATGTTTTCGTAGGGATACATAATTCCGTTGAGATATAGTCTTACGTGTCTTAATTTACAGTGATCAAACAGTGAGCTATCTTTTTCGTGATTGAATTTACGATTAGTTTGAAATACAAAAATAATATACAAGGGCTTCTCAGTAAAACCTGATGTTTTAACAGCCCAGCTATGCTTGTATGTAGGTGGTAACACAGGATATTCATGCAGTTCCCAACTTCGAAAACGTATAGGTAATGGTGTATCATTTTATACAATCTTGAGCAATCGAAGTTTTTCACAATCAGATAAGGTAATATGTGAAATCCTCCACAGTATACGATGAAGTGTAATTTTAGATTCTACTGGTGTTTCTTCTGCTTTAAGAGAATTGTAATCACTTCGATCACGGATTACAATAAGCTCTTGTTTTGTGTTGATTATAATACGTGTAAAGTCTTCTGCGAATCCAAAAATATATTTCAGTGATAACATACCCGTAAAAGTTCCATCCTCATTAATCATCCAGTTGTTAGTAGCTTTTGGATACCATCCTGCCATCCGCAAAAGATTACTTTCTTCATCACAGAAAGAAGGGTAGAGTTTCATTGCACTTGTAATACCAACATTCTTCGTTCGATCTATTTCAACATTATTTACTTCATATCGCGCTTCAGAAAAGAGAAAAGCTAGAGAATGGTTTTTTATTTGTGATGTGCTTGGTCCACTTCCATCCGACTTTTCTAGTCGTCCATTAATATAGAGGTAGCTTTCGTGTGGTAAGTTGTATACACCTTGCTGATTAATAATAAAATGAATTTCATCATTGTTATTTAATCCAAACGTACAAGGTTGATAGGACTGAAGCTCACTTCGTACTACACCCTCACGAGTTTCTACTGAATTCGTTATGTCTAGCATTTCTTCCATTCTGTTGTAGTAGCGTATATTCTAAATCTTGGAGTATCTGCTTATGGGTATCTGTTAACTCGACGAGTCTCTGCACACTTGTAGTATGCCTTCGGAATGTACACCGTGTTTTATAGATGTTCTTCATACTGGTTTGACATGTAGTTTGTAAGCTACGTACGCGTGCTGATCCCAATGAATAAGCTGATTATGTTTACTTACAAGTCTAAGACTAATGTTGCTAATGTGTTTTACAGACAGAGGATGATAAAGAACTACTGATGGTTTCTCACAAATAGTATATTTACGTTCCTCTGTAACAATAAAGTCGTGCAGGGCGTGCGAAGGTTGTAGATTACTATTCAAGTCTGTAATAATATTACAAGTAATGTTCACATGATAATCATCGAAGAGTGTTATAGGTTGGTCAGACTCGTAACGTACGTTCGGTAGGAGCTCCCTCGATGAAAATCCAAGCGATGGTCCAATATAATCAGGTTGTGATTTGATGACAATCTTAAATGATGATTCAATAACACACATATGTGTAATGTTGCTTATAGTGATTGAGAACTTGTAATTATGATTACTAAAACTATATTCTCCAAACTGATCAGTTAACGTACATTCAATATAGTCATGAATATCGTCTACTGAATAACTACCTGAGGGTAGTGTTAGCACATACTCATCGTAGTAGAACTTGTTTACAAAATCACGCACATTATAGATATTATTGTAGCTTTCAAACGATACTAGTCCAAGACTATGCGGCTGATAACCAAGTTCGATTGGCGGATTAAAATAGACGGTTGTTTCAGGTCCTTCTCCACGTACAGCAAACGTTCTTTCACTGTTCGTCATCACGTAGACACTAATGCTCTTTCTCTACCGTCTGGGTTTGATATAATAACATAAGACATAATCATCCGCACATGCGTGTATTAAAGTTTTGAACACGGTTTTTATTGTAAACAATGTCTGCGCTGCTTCCGAAATAACGTATGAGCTCAAAAGGAGGAGTAAGTCTCCATTGCTATCAAAATACCATACTTTAGATTTGCGTTTTACATAAGTAACGTAATGAGTTCCAGGTCCACGACTGTTGTCCAAGTTAATTACGGCACTTTCACGTTCACGTGGGCACGCTGATAGTTGATCGCGCATATACACTCCTCGAAAATAATGAATTCCTAGTTGTTTAGCAAACGTAGAAACTTCATCATGCGTTAGAGCTCGATGTGGCGGTGCATTCAGTACACGTTTTTTGAGAAATGTAGATACCAAGCACTTTCTTGTATGGCGCTAGCTTCATGTTCACACCTTTGCCTCGTAATGCAATTGCTTCCATCGTCTTGTTATGACGTTCACTCTCTTTAAAATGTTGTTTCGCTTCTTCTTCAGTTTTGACAGTTCTCGCTACAGCACTAGCACCACCTAGCAATGACCCTAAAGCTGCTAGGCCAACAAACAGCGCAGGAAGAAATCCTCCTCGTTTCGGTACAGGAATAATTCGTGCACGTTTACTGAATATTACCCTGCCCTGTGGAGAAATTCTCGCTCTTGCTGCGCGTAATGCCTTAGTAATAGCTACACGAGGATTCTTTTCCCCTCGAATAGCTTTTTTCGCAGCCTTTATAATATCTTTCCATCCAACAGTTTTTACTTTTTTCTTCTTCATGTCGTTTGGATATCGTTGTTTCACCATGCTGTACAAGACTTTACTAGTCAAGAGCAAATCATAAAGTAACCGTTACCTCTTGTTTCGTTTAATATATATATTACTATTACGTACTTTATGATTCAGTTATCATGAAGATTATAAAGCAGCAAGACACACTATCTGTTACCGACATTGCACCACATCTCTTACCTAGTTCTAGTACAACTACAAGAAAACGTCATGCAACGTTGTTTCCTTTTACTGTTCGATGTATTATATCAGGCCCATCGGGATGCGGGACAACAAATCTTTTACCTACACTTATTAGTTCTGTAAATGGTGTACGCTTCGAGAATATTTACGTTTTTGCAAAGTCACCCTATCAACCGCTATATGCTATTCTACAAACTCTAATGCACGATCTAGTTAAACATGGAATAAGATATTTTAAATTTAATGCGCATGAGCAAGTACCATCACCAGACGATGTGATTAGTAATTCTCTTATGATCTTTGATGATGTTGCAACAGAACAGCAAAACGTTATTCGTGCATTCTTTAGTATGGGTTGGCATAAATATGTTGATTGCATCTATTTGCGTCAAACCTATTCTCGTGTGCCTAAGCAGTTGATACGCGACAACGCAAATGTCATTGTGCTTTTTCGGTAAGATGAGCGCAACATGCGACATGTGTATAACGATCATGTTAACACTGGTATGACATTCGATGACTTTAAACGTATGTGTGCTAAATGTTCGTCATTACACCGTTACAGCTTTTTAGTTATTGATAAAGAAAGTGATGTTTCGCATGGACGATATCACATAGGTTTCGATATTTTTATATGCATTAACACAGAATTACAGTAACTACTTGATTAAAAACCATCATAATGTTAACATCTAGCAAGGAGATTACAAAACATATCATCCAAGCTCGAAACAATATTCGACGGAAATTTAAAGAGCTTGAACGTATTCAAGCAGACACGGATTTATTTTTAAAAACACAACTAAGTTCACTTCTCAAAGAAATTTTTAATTCTACTTCATTATCGCAGTCTACTTCAAGTTTTGCTTCTATACAAACATCATATCATAAAGAGAAGCATGAAGAAGAAGAAAAGCATGAACAAGATAAGGAAGAGAAGAAGCAGGATGTAGGTCAAGAAGTGGAAGAGGAAGATAAGGAAGAAGAAGAACTTAATGATACATCACAATCAAAGCGTGTTGAGTTTTTAACTATAGATGTTATTGCTGAAAAACCTACTACATCGACGCAAAATCTACCATCTTTGTCTGAGGTTATGATAACACCAGAGTATCGCAATCAGTTTAGAACTTTTATTCAAGATACCTATGGATCTCTCTTTACACCTTATATAGAAAAACTTTTTACAGGACAAACTGACACTACCTGCGGTATTCGCTACGAAGATGACTGTTTCTGGATAGGTAATTCAAATGTTAAGCTTAATAACAGCAAACTCATTGTAAAAGGTGTTACTTATAAACCTACGAAAGGACTCTTAGAACTTCTTTTCTCACGAATACCTAACAAGGATATAATTTTACAAGATGATCTAAAAATATAAAGCAATACTTTTTGCTACTGACGCAACACGACGTAATTACAAGAGAACAGAAGCTGTAAATGCAAATAAGTTTTACAAGTATCGTGAGTTTATTTCTAAGCTGTTTCCGACTGCACGTTGCCTTGATGTTATCTACAAGCCCTTGTTGCCGTATGTGGATGTAAGATACTGGAATGACCCAAACGTACTCGTTGAACGATTACAACTTTTAAGAGCATTGCAAGAGGCTGGTCACGTAGGTCACGGATCAGAAATTCTAGAAATAGAAAGAGAACTACGTTATGCCGGTATATTGAGTAATGGGTCGTCAAGACATGATCTCACCTGTAAAGGTAAACATCGCACATGAGTTACATAAACCAGCACGTCGCACCTACCGTCGCAGGCGCGTTATTACACGAGAAAAATATGATCTCTGGCAAGCAGACTAGTAGAAATGATTCCATATAACTCCAGTAATAAGGGGTGTAAGTTATCTACTTACTGTTATCGATGTGTACTTGAAGTTTGCTTTTGCGCAACCCATGCGTTCTAAAACAGCAGCTCAAGTTAAAGAAGGATTTAAACATATTGTTGAAGAATCGAAACGCTGCCCAAGGCTTCTTCAAACTGATCAAGGTAAAGAGTTTTACAACAAGGATTTATCTTCTTACCTCAAGTTACTTGGCATTCAACACTACGCTACGTTCAGCAATCTCAAGGCAAGTGTTGTAGAACGCTTTGATCGTACACTCAAAACAATGATGTGGCGAGAATTTACACCACAAGGTTCATATCGCTGGATTGATCTGCTACCTAGGCTTTTATCTACTTACAACGATACACCTCATCGCACTATCAGAACAAAGCCACGACTTGTTACAATTAATACACCTCGTCTAGGTGCTATTCATCATGTAACTAAAACAGCTGATCCACGTCCCCATCGCTTTAAAGAAGGTGATTATGTTCTCATCAGCAAACACAAGTCTTTCTTTGCAAAAGGATACACACCTAACTTTAGCACTGAAATTTTTCAAATCAGAAGTGTTAAGCTTACTAATCCAGTTACGTATTTACTTCGCGATCTCAGAGGACAGCCGATTGAAGGAGGATTCTACATCGAAGAAATGCAAAAAGCAAAATATCCTGATCACTGTTTAGTTGAACGTGTTATTCGACGTCGTGGGAATAAACTGTATGTTAAATGGCTTGGTTTTAATAACAGCTTTAATTCATGGATTAATAAAGAGGATGTACTTTAAATCTTATGTATGTTTTCTTTTAATCCTCTACCTCTCCTTTCTTCTAAGCCACTAGGACATGCTGTAGGATTACACAATTCATATTTATTTTAGAATATATTTACATTTTATCCTTTGTTTATTTTACGGTCTTTGTCACTCAGTTTTCGTTTTATTGCACCAACAACGACATGTGCTGCTATCTTCTTCTGAGCAGCTGAAGTACTAGGTAATAACACACACAGCATAACTTTACGAAGCAGATTTTAACAGCTACACGACATACTCTGTGCAGGCAGCATGTAACTACGTGTCAGGCGAACGTGTTCTAGGGCCGCAGGGGGAATGAAGCTCGAAGAAACGTAGATCAATCACTTTATTGATGAGTCCACCCCAACATGTTTCCTCATCTTTTTCCCAGCACGTTTCTTCATCTTTTCCTTGTTTACTCTCTCCGCAACCATGATAAGTGCTTATAAGCGAAGACAATTCGTTAGTTTTAGGTCCGTGATACTGTTTAATTAGTTGTCATGTACGGCACTGTCTCACAGAAGGTCTTCTACCTAAACTCAAGTGTTCAGGATGTAAACTACACGTTTGAAGCTCTGACAAAACAGAATCTTGAGTCCACTCACGGGGCACCTTATCCCAAATCTTCTTTACAGTATTCGCAGCTACATTAACCAAAAATGCCTTTGTTAATGTATTTAACTCTTCTTCAGTAAAGGTGTTTATTTTCTTTTTGCAAGCATAAAACTTTACGATCGCCTTTTCAACTGCGTTACACTTAGTATCTGTTAGAAATGACATGATGTCTTTACTCTAGAAATGTTTCTTTTACACTAAGGTTATTTCGACACTGCAGTTTACATACGTTGTTCACTTTCCGGCATGCACTGCAACACAACCAATCAAAGAGCATGCATACTTGTTGTAAAGACTGTTTACTTGTTTCTCTACTATGCTCTTTCGGAAGAGTTTTAAATGATGGACACCCCAATTCATGCATGTCGATAATTTCACACGATGATGATAGATAATCACGCAACCATTCTTTCTTTTCACAACCCTTCAAAAGAACAAGATCTGCTCTTGACAAATGTGCATTCATCCTTAAAGGTAGAAAACGATAAGGTATTCCTTTTTCTTCCCACTTCAAACCTGAATTGTTCTCAATCCATTTAGTCTGCTTTTTATCTTCATCTGTTAGCAAACAGTAAGGGAACGGTGGGCTAAATACTAAACTAACAAGTTTTGGTGCCCACAACACACTGCAATCTAAAGGTGCGACCACACGAAGATATTTTCGTTAACTTTGTTAATAAACGTTGTTAATGAACAATGTTCATTAACATTTCTGTCTGTTAATAAACAAAATAACGTGTTCATTAACTTTTCGAGCATGTTGATAAACAAAATTTCTTTAACTTTTGTGAATGAAACTTTTCATTAATATTTCGTGTATTCGTAAACATTTTGGTTCGCACATGCGCAAAGACGCACTTAGAACACGCAAAGTCGTAGCGCGGAATACAATACCTTTTTTATTTCTCCGATATCGACTGTCGAATCGCAAGCAATTCATATATACCATACAATTACATAAGTGAAGTGAAGGAGTATATCTCTTACATGATCCTTGGTAGGAGTCACCAGTCGCTAGGAATCTTTTATACTTAGCGTAACATTAATGGAGATGACATTCGGATAATTTGTATCATTTCTTGCAATTTCAGGCCTAATTACTGTCAACAAGAATTGAAGGCGTTGTAGGGACATTATCAGAAAGTTTTGAAAGCCTGCTGCATCATGAGTTAAAAGTTCTGACATAGGCCTAAGTGTCCTCTCCAAACTTAATTCTAAACGCTTTTCCAGTATTTTTCTTTGTCCCAATTTGCGTCTGCGCTTTTCTCTAATTGCACTCATTAAAGTAATGAAAGCTGCAGCTGTAAGTATTTTCTTCTTCCTGACCCTATCCATTGTAACCTCACAAACAGATACTTAGGTGTGAACACAATGTTAAAGAAGTTTGTTAACAAAAGTTTATTTGGTGTAGACACAATGTTAAAGAGGTTTGTTAACAAAAGTTTATTAACATCTTGAAAAATGTTTTCGTTAGCATTGTTTATTAACTTTATTTAGTTAAGATTGTTTATTATCTTTGGTGTGGACTAACCACAACACAGCCACCTCCTTAAACACAAATTTGTTGCCGTTTACTTTAAAGCCTTCCACATCAACTATTAATGTTTTCGTCATGTTTGCGCTCCACTCTCTATCACTGTTTCTCGAAGATTAAAGTTTTTAGTCAACGAACAGGTTCAAACATGCACACCTATAATAACGTCATCGCTGCAGCACATGCACAGTCTTGCTTTTATGATGCATACTTATTGTATTCCTAGCGCGAGATTTGAAACGGTAAACAAATCCACGTGCTTTTTTGACAGCTGTCATTCGCCATCTTTAATCAACAGAGCACCGTGCTGCCCTCTTTAGCTACATATCTTTGAAATGTGGTGGCGGATAATTTGAAAACTGCTTTTTGATAGCAGCCATCTTTAATCGACAGAGCACCGTGCTGCACTCCTTAGTTGAAATGTGCTGGCAGGCAATTCCACGTGACAGCAGCCATCTTTATTCAAGAGAGAACAGTGCTGCACTCTTTAGTTGAAATGTAGTGGCGGCAATTTGAAAACTTCTACGTGCTCTTGTTTGGAAACAAAGCCACATGGTTTTTTGACAGCTACCATCCGCCATCTTTAATCAAGGGAGCACCGTGCTGCATTTTTTAGTTGAAATGTGGTGGCGACAATATGAAAAATTCCACGTGCTATTGTTTGGAAACAATGCCACATGCTTTATTTGACAGCTACCATCCGCGATCTCTAATCACGAGAGCACCGTGCTGCACTCTCTATTTGAAATGTGGTGGCGGCAAATTCGAAGTGCTTTACAAACTCACGTGCTTTTTGAGAGCTGACATCCGCCATTTTTAAACAAGAGAGCACAGTGCTGCACTCTTTAGCTACTTACCTTTGATGCACACAATCTGAAAAATTCTACAGCAGCCATCTTTAATCAAGCGAGCACCGTGCTGCACTCATTAGCTAGATACCTTTGAAATGTGGTGGCGGACAATTTGAAAAGCAGCCATCTTTAATCGACACAGCACCGTGCTGCATTCTTTATCGTAGTAGTGGACAATTTCTACGTCACAGCTGTCATCCGCCATCTTGCATCGCAAACCTCAGTGCCGCACTCTTTAGCTACTACCTTTTTTTTGCTAGGGGCTTTACGTCGCACCGACACAAATAGGTCTTACGGCGACGGATACTACCTTAGAAATATGGTGGTGGATAATTTAAAAATTCTACAGCAACCATCTCTCGACGCTAATTGCACAAGACGGTGGCTATACATGAATCCTTAATGGTGCTTCGCAAGATGGCTGCTATACATAGGTTCTTATGAGACTTCCTTGGGATGCTTGCGCAAAATGGTGGCTATACATGGCTCCTTATGAGACACCCTAGGGATGCTTACTCAAGATGGCGACTACTCTTATGAGACGGCTTAAGGGTCCTTGCACAAGATGGTTTGAGACGCCCTAAGGATGCTTGCGCAAGATGGCTGACACAAGATGGCGGCTATACACGACTCCTTATGAAACACCTTAAGGGTGCTTGCGCAAGATGGCTGCTGGTCTTATCAAGAAAGCTAGCTTAGAGGCTAACGTGCCGTGCTAGTTCGATTCACTAAATTTGGGGCTTAAATGCATAATGTTAAATATCTCGAAAACGGTGCATCGTAGAGCAAAACAGACTTAATTTTTCCGCCTCATACCGAGGTTCGCAGTATGAGGAACATGATAGCATAAGAAAAAATAATCTAATGATGAGATCAACGGTTCGGTTCCTACTTAGGCCCTTTGGCATTTGCACTGTTTTAGCTTGCATTGAAGCAAGTTTTTGTAACATAATCAGGTCTAGCTATGGTAGAGGGTATAACGTGCCGTGCTGGTTCGATTTATTGAATTTGGAGCTTAAATGCAAAATGTTAAATATCTCGAAAACGGTGCATCGTAGAGCAAGACGGACAAAATTTTTCTGCCTCATGCCTAGGTTCGCAGTATGAGGAACATGGCACCATAAGAAAAACATAGTCTAATGATGAGATCAACGGTTCGGTTCCTACTTAGGCCCTTTGGCATTTGCACTGTTTTAGCTTGTATTGGAGCACGTTTTTGTAACATGATCAGGTCTAGCTATGGTAGAGAGTATAACGTGCTATGCTGGTTCGATTCATTAAATTTGGGGTTTAAATGCAAAATGTTAAATATCTTCAAAACGGTACGTCGTAGAGCAAAACGGACAAAATTTTTCTGCCTACTGCCCAGGTTCGCAGTATCAGGAATATGATAGCATCATAAAACATAGTTTAAATATGAGATCAACGGTTCTGGTCCTACTTAGGTCCTTTGGCATTATCGGCTATCTAATTCTACAAGATGGCGGCCGCTCTTCTGAGAGAGCTTAAAGGTGCTCGCACAAGATGGCTTGAGACTCCCTAGGAATGCTTGCGCAAGATGACGGACACAAGATGGCGGCTATATATAGCTCTTTATGAGACGGCTTAAGTGCGCTTGTACAAGATGGCTTCTGCTCTTATAAGACCCCTAGGGGTGCTTGCGCAAGAAGCAGCGACAAGATGGTGACTATACATAGCTCCTTATGAGAGAGCCTAGGGGTGCTCGCACAAGATGGCGGCTACTCTTATGAAGAAAACTAGCTTAGAGGCTACTGCGCAAGATGGCGGCTGCTGTTATGCATACGGTGAAGGGCAACTTGTGACAGCTCTCATCTTTAATCAACAAACATCGTACTGCTATCTTTAGCTACAACCTTTGAAATGTGGTGGTGGGTAATTAAAAAATTTCTTCGTGCTTTTTTGACAGCTAACAGCGGTAATCTTTAAACAATAGCGGTTATACGCAAGCTGTAAGGCCTCTTTCTATGTCAAGGCATTCCTCTATCGAACAAGTTTAAACCTGCATCGCGGAGGCAAGAGTGTGCAGCATTAACATCATCGTGCATGTTTAGACTTGCGAAACATAACAAGACTAGAATCGATGTCGTTCACCTCAACATGTGATCAGAGTATTGATTGACGTGTTCAGAACACTACATAAGTGATTAAGACTAGAATCGAACACTGTACTCGATACAACATGCGTTTAGAACATGTTAGGGGATACCTATTGTTCTAAGAAGATTAGATTGAAACATAACAAGACTAGAATCGTTGCTGTTAAATTTAGCATGTAATCAGAACATTGTTTGATGTGTTCAGAGCAAAAGTACAACTTCAAGCATTTGCCTAGTGTAAAAATAAAAAAAAACACTGTGCACACACTGCGTAGCCAACTTGCTCGGTAAACGATATAGCAAAAGTACAACTTATGATATTCGTCTTGTGCGAAAATGAAAAACTGCAGAAAAATACTATACTGCGTGGTCAACTCTCTCGGTAAACAATAATCTGATTCAGTTACAATAGAAAAAAACATAGATTCAAATCCAGTTCTATTATCGCAAACATGGAGAATAAAAATTAAACAAAAAGGTTGGTGCTATGAGAAATACATTGGTTACATTTTACGTCCCTAGCAGTCGAACAAGTTATCGCATAAACATGTAACATGAATTATCAGCCGATCTGTTGGCATAGGTTACAAGCATGTAGCTCATGCAGAACGATACAACATGTGCTTAGAACATTGCTTGATGTGTTCAGAACACTAAATAAGTGATCAAGACTAGAATAGAACACTGTACTCGATACAACATGTGTTTAGAACATATTACGGGATACTTTTGTTCTAAGAAGATCAGATTACAAAAGAATTGATTAAGACTAGAATCGAACACTGTACTCGATATTGTTAACGTCAACATGTGATTAGAACATTGATTGATGTGTTCAGAACAAAAGGACTTTTCCTCCACATCCTCCTCCTCCTGAAAACGTCCTCCTCCTACTCCTCCTCCTGTTCCTCCTAGGGCTAAAGGGCTAAAGGTCTAATGGGCTAAAGTGCTGAAGGGCTAATGGGGTTGATTAAAGATGGCGGATGGTAGCTGTCAAAAATCACGTGGCTTTGTTTCCAAACAAGAGCACATAGAAGTTTTCAATTTGCCGCCACCACATTTCAAATAAGGAGTGAAGCACTGTGCTCTCTTGATTAAAGATGACTGCTGGCACGTGGAATTGCCTGCCACCACAATTCACCTAAAGAGTGCAGCACGGTGTTCTGTCGATTAAAGATGGCTGCTATCAAAAAGCATTTTTCAAATTATCCGCCACCACATTTCAAAGATATGTAGCTAATGAGGGCAGCACGGTGCTTTGTTGATTAAGGATGGCGGATGACAGCTCTGAAAAACCACGTGGTTTTGTTTACCGATTCAAATCTCGCGCTAGTTAGGTTAAGTTGGCAGCACTAGGGTTTAGGCCCGTCAAGATGGCAGTACTGAGGTTAGCGATGCGTTGTTGTCTGTCAAAAAGCACGTGGCTGTCATGAAAAGCACGTGGCTTTGTTTACCAATTCAAATTTCGCGCTAGCAAGGTTAAGTTGGTACCACTAAGTTTTAGGCCCGTCAAGATGGCAATATTGAGGTTAGTGATGCGTTGTTGTCGATGATAGCTGTCAAAAAAGCATGTGGCTGTCAAAAAGCGCGTGGATTTTTTTACCGATTGAAATCTCGCGCCAGTTAGGTGAAGTTGGTACCACTAAGGCTTAGGCCCGTCAAGATGGCAGTACTGAGGTTACCGATGCGTTGTTGTCGATGATAGCTGTCAAAAAAGCACGTGGCTGTCAAAAAAAAGCACGTGGCTTTGTTTACCAATTCAAATTTCGCGCTAGTAAGGTTAAGTTGGCAGCACTGGAAGAGGCCCCTGGCTGCGGTGGAGGAGGCCACTGGGAGGCCCCCCAGTGCGGTGGCGGTGGAGGAGGCCCCTGGGAGCACTGCGGCGGTGGTGGCGGCCGAATCCCTGTATTATACTAGTGTTTTTTTTACAGAAACTCTTGGTGACATGTCGGGAGTGTTCGAACCTGCTTCGACGTTGTAACGCATGCACTGATGCCGATGGTTGAATATGCAGGCACATTCTGCAATAATTAAATTATACAGCCTCTGTGGACATATTGCTGCATTAGTTCAATATTAACATTCCTTTAAAATAACTGATTTGGGATAACAACATTTTCATTCAATGCTGTAAGGGTATTCAAGATGTGAAGGAAACACTTTAACATAGTTCCTTGAATGTGAACGTACTGGAATTAAAGATTTTTTAGTGTGGAACAGGCAGATCAAAATAAATTCCATATGTCTTTATTTGTGGATTAAAATCTAATTTTCTATGTCTTAGGATGAAGCTACCAAGAACAATGATGTATTTCTGTCTAAAATAAGTTTGCCTTGGTTTTCCCTAGCTCCTGTATCAATTTGTACAGGTAGTTATGAAACACTCCTTATTATACTTTATCAACGGTTTATGCACTTGTTACGTTCTCCAAAGAATAATTTTGAAGGATCACGCAAAGAATTTCAGGACGTTTCGGTGCATAAGGCTAAAACGAGAAACGGGAATACTGTGCTTTCTGATGAGTCACATATGTTCTTCTGGTACTGGATTTACGGCTCCCCAAACCCAGACAGGTCATATGGTGACGATGTTTTCGGACAGAGTTAGGACTGGAATGGAAGCGAGCGTAGCCATAAATGTCTATTCACACATATCGTGACGTGTCAGTTCCGTGACATACGTGACGTCTCAGTTATGGTTATCCACACCTATCAGTATTGTTTCAGTTTCAGTTCAGTTATTTGCCGAGATGTCAAAGTTTGCGGGTGTGGAATTGGCGGTTATTGCTATAATTCTAGGTTAACGTATCTTCAATTATCGCCTATGTCGTGTCAGAAGGATTATTGAGAATACATTTGGCATTTTGGCCCACAAATTTACAATTTATAACAGGTGAATTAAGGCCAAACCAGAAAACGTAGATTACAGAGTATTTTCAACCTGTATTCTACATACTGTAACGTCATCAAAAATATAATCCAAATACGTTTACAAGCTAACTAACAACTACAAATGAATGTACAGAAGACACAATACTTGAAAATTTTCCTATGCTGGGTGGAAATGCAACAAAAGGTGTACGAGAAGTGTTCAAGGATTACTTCACTTCAGAGGCTGGATCTGTTCCATGGCAAAAAGAGAGAATCAGTACATGATTGAAGGTTACCTAAGACTGTGATATAGTCCTACTGGGAGCCATACGTGTAAAAATACTGTGTGTGCGCTATTTGTAAGAACTGATTGGTTGATGAAATGCACAGAATGGTGGGAAACTCCAAGTAAAGAATATTGATCAAATTGTATTTTGATATACATTGTACGTTCTATATATAACCTACTCACTATATTATTTAATCGCTTCACTCTGTATGCTTAAATAGCTTATGCGTATAACAGTACTTAAATGCAATAAGTACTTACCATCTGCGTTCATTTCCTTTCCTATTTTATTAATATCATGTTTGAAACCGTTGTCCATGTATTTCAGTTGTGATAAATTTTAAAGAACAGGATGATTGCGAACCAGTTCAATAAGTTGTTCGTCGCTCATTTTATATTCACAGGAGCGTTCAAACTTCACAGTAGAACACGGCCGTGAAACAGCAAACATATCGTTGGCGACAATACTCAATATCACGGAACGGATACTGCACTGATACTGGCGCAGAAAATACGGCACTGCGCCGGACAAGTGTGGACACGACAGTCAGATTCAAAGGAACGATATGAATCATCAAGGACACTGATGCAATTTCACAGAACTGACACGTCACGGCACTGACACGTCACGGATATGTGTGAATATACCTTAATTAAGGGACTTACGTGACAGCACAAACGGATGGGTGTCAGTTGGGCAGATGAGCTCATGTGCACTAGCTGATAAGATCAAGAAATTGAGAGCGGATGACAGCACACTGATTAGTTACTGACCGAGAAGAGACGCTCCAATAAGATAGGATGATATTTATAAGTACACTATCACGCTAAGATGAAAGAAATACTGACATATTTGAAACATTTAGGTAGGCATTATATTAAACTGCTTCATTCTCTTTAAAAAACTAGTCGCAAGTTGATTGACATCGTGATAATGGCCCTCGATTGCCAAGTGGTTTAGCTCGTTGCTTCTCGTCAAGACGGACAGTAATTCGATGATAATAATAATAATAATAATAATAATAATAATAATAATAATAATAATAATAAAACTAAAATGAAATCAACTTTCCCTCGCACTTTTACCCAGGCTTTTCACTAGCAACTTTGCAATCAAGTTTTTTTGGCTGTTTCGGGGATCATTAATACAGCTTTAACTATTTCCTTTCGCATCAGTTTCGAATGTCGCATGCCAATTTCCTCCATCGTTTTCCTTTTCAAACTGTTGAAAGTGAACCTGAATGGCAGCGTGGTGAAGGGTTCGTGATTATGGTTTCCAACGAGAAAGAAACTTCACTATCCGCAAAAAAATGAGCATTGCATTTTTTGTTAACGCATCACCATTTCTGACCATTTTTGATCTTCTCAACTTTACAAATTTTAAAACTGTTTATCCCCTCCCTTGCAACTCCTTGAATTTTCCAATGAACATCGAAAACATCTTGCTGTAAGCAAAGCACTCCAGCAAATGGGCAGCTGCACTGAGCGTGAGTCATCAGCGTAACTCCAAAGGACAGAATCGTGCTTGACGAGTAATGGAGTGTTGCGATAGCAATCCATTGCCACTATCCTACAAACACCGCATCGCCAGTTGCCAGGTTTGAATATGGAAAACCATCTCCAGATCTTTCTCCAGGTATACATCAGTTCATTCGGGATTCAATATGACCGAGAACTGATGTATGTATCAATGCTAGCAGAGGGAATTTCGAATATTTCATGTCAGAAAGTGGTTCATGTGGTATGCTGTTGCGTTATATTCCTGGGTGTTTCTCATGATTTATGCACTGTGTAGAGTTGTAGAAAAAGAGTTCTAACATGAAAATAAAGTGTTTCCAGTCACATGTCCATATAATATATCGTTACGAATAAATCAGCGTATGTTTTATTATTCTAATTTATTTCAGGATGACCCAATAAATGCACACACACACACACACACACACACACACACACACGCACACACACACACAATTGTTTCAGCCATGAATGACCACACTCACTAATTGCTGCCGATTTACAAGTCCCCACTCTTTACACACAGCAGGGAATCCCGGCCAGTTGGAATTTTCTAAGAGGTCTATAAACCCATTCACAAGCTCCCCTTACTTTCAGTTCGCCCCATAAAGTAGCTCGTGCAGACCGCTAGGTTCGAACACAGTGCTACATAAGAAGCGATAACTGTTCCATGGTTCAATTCCAGAGACAGTCCAGTAAAACACACAGTCTAACACAGTGAACTATTAAACAGCAACAGCTCAACAATGCTAACCAGCAGGGCAGTACTCACAAAACCACCATTAGCGCAAGTCCAATTACAGTCCCGATAGCTGATCTATGACGATTCTCAGTCCACAGGAGTACACAAACACACGGTACTCTAAGGTAGTACACAGTCTTCTGTCGTGAACTACGTCTTCATGCAGCTACTCACTGGACACTCCGACATCTCAACCACAGATCCTCATTCATCCTCGGTAGGACACCAGCGACAGCCAACACCTCTGTCGTCCTCAGTCCAGCCACCGAAACCCAACACAATGAAATGGAATCCTCACGAGTGTGAGGTCGCGAATGGCCAATGGTATTGAATGTATTCGAAGCCCAATCCAACGTCTACCCCTCATGAGCAGTATTGACTGCTAATGGTAAGGGGGAGGGAGTTGAACTGATAGTATCCAAAAGTGAATAGAGCGTGAGGCTATGAGACGCACTTGCACGGCACAGTCAACACGTACATCACAGCTGCAGTGCTATACTGCTCGAAACCAGTGCAATGGCAACCATAAACAAAGCAAACATGTCGTTATATCTACTGCAATAGTTAGGGGCGTTGATATTCGGTTAGAAAGGAATGCAAAACATTTCGCAGAGCGGGAAGGAAATGACAGATGATATATTAGCGTTTTGCCAGATTAGTCAATGGAATGTGCAGTGTCGTCTACTATCGACTACGTGGACAATGCACATGCGGATTGCACTGATGTCGATACGGGTGGAAGTGATATAGGAACAGATGTCCAGGCCTGTACTTAATCGTCCATGTCGGAGCCACAGCTTCCGGCTTCAGTGCAGCGTAGTGAAGAACAATCGTTGTCAAGTAAGCGGGTTCAAAACGTAATTACGTACATGAATTACCAGACTGTTACCTATGTACGAAAATTTTATAATGATGGGAGACTTCAATACAAACCATCTAGATCCAGATTCTTCCGAAATCACCCACCTGTTGAATACGTTTTAGGCACACAGTAAGACGATCCTCCCATTTTCTCCCACTCACCACACTAAAACTTCACACACACTACTGGACCTAATAGTAACGAACAACACTGACAGAGTTTAACATCACGACCAGAAATCTGCTCCCGGACTGTCAGCCATGACATTATCTTATGAGTTACGCACTGCAATGCTCCAAATATAAACCTAAGTACGTGACTTATAGAGACTATAGCCGTATTGACAAGGAAATATTGTTGGAAGACGTATTTTCGATGCCGTGGCGGGAGTTCACTCATAAAACCAATATCGACGACATGGACACCACTTCCAATGACATGATACTAAATATTTTTGACAAACACGTCCCTCTACGAACAGCACGCGTCTATAAAAGGCTCTCCCCGTGGTTAAATGATATTAGAGCAATGATGGCTAAGCGGGATGCAGCTCATAGGAAATATAATCATTACCCGATAGAGGAAAACTTTATCTATTACAAACGACTACTGTACTTAATAAAACGACCCAGAGAGTAAGAAACGCTCGATTACGGTACGCCCATGACCTTATAAAACCTGACGTACACACCGGTACTTTATGGAAGTCATTCCGCCAATTTGGACTGAATAAAGTGGACAAGATACACGATTTGGAGATTTCTCTTAATGAATTGAATTGTCAGTTATTATCCTCCAACGTACAATTAAACGAAGAAGCAAAGGAATATCTTTTTAGCGCAAATTACAACGCACCTCCGTAGGTAGGGACAAATATTATTTTAGTTAGCCTATGTCTCAGCACTGCAAGAGAAAGCGCGTCGGTTGCTGCAGAGTGTGTCTCGGACCACAAGTGGCCACGGCTGGTCCGCGGTCCAACAGCTCTGTACCCTGACCGGCCAACAAAGCAGAGGAGGGATGGCCACGGCTCTACCGTGGCTCTACGCCTCTGCAGTCGGGAGCTGGGACAGGGCTGGACCTCACCGCTGGCCCCAACCGTTGGCTGTCCTGAGATTGGTTTTCCGTGGTATTCCATTCTTCCGCACCAAGGCGAACGCCGGGACAGTCCCTAGTATAGGCCACGACCACCATCCCCCTCACCTTCTCCGAGCATCTCCTTCACCGTAACAAATCTCCCGGCCTGAGAGACGCGGTTACCGTCTAAAAGGCCCGCCTCCCCCTTCAGGGAGGAATGAAAAAATCAAATGTAGTAGAGAAAGCGGCTATCTTGCGAATGAAAACTAAATCCACGGGGGTGGACAGTATATGCATTATAAAGCCCAGAAAATTAGCGGCGCTTTTATTCCAGTATTGACATGCATATACAATTCCTACCTTCAAAACAGTGTGTTTACAATTGTCTGTAAAATGGCCCTGGTACATCCTTTATAGAGTAAAAGATCTCCTAGACTAAACAATGACTACAGGTCTATTAATACACCGTAAATAGTAGCCTAGGGACTCGAACACATTGTACATAATCCAATCACAAACTACCTCAACGACCACGACATACTAGACCCACAGCAATCAGGTTTCCGACGCAATCACAGTACATTTACTGCCTTACTAAGCGTGACTGACGATATAAGACAGGCTATTGATGGGCAAAACGTGACAATTCTAGTATTATTGGACTTCAGTAAAGGATTTGACTCCGTAGACCATGAGTTGCTCCTATCCAAACTCTATCGCCTAGGGTTCTCCTACAGTACGCTGAGATGGATGGGAACTTATTTACACGAATGTCAACAACGTGCCGTCAATCAAGATACCTTTTCTTCGTGGCAATATGTGAAGACAGGTGTCCCACAAAGGTTAAGATGGCTCCTTTGCTATTTTCTGTCCATATCAACAACCTAGCTAAACAGCTGACATATTTTAAACGTCACATTTATGATGACGACGTACAATTGTATACTATATCCATGCAAAACCAACAGACGTTTTGACAGCAATCGAACAAATTAACTTGGATCTAGAGGCCGTAAGCAAATAGTCTTCCCAGCATGGACTTATTTTAGACCCGAAAAAATCCCTAACCATACCAATTCCCCACCCAAGACTTATTTCCAGTAATTACCGCATTTCCATCCCTGACGTATGACTACAAAACCAATTTTTGCCCTTCTGCATAAGGGTAAAAATCTAGGAGTAATCATTGACCAGCACCTCAATATCTGTGAGTAGATGAGTTTTTGCCATGTTTCACAATTTAAGCAATTTCAAATTTACTTCCCCGTTCAGTTTAAAGAAGAAACTAGTCAAAACCCTCGCTCTTCCAATAATATATTCTTGTGACGTAGGTTACAAAGACGCGAAAGCCGACTCCGAGATAAACTACAATATGCACATAAAGCCTGTATAAGATTTATATGTAAATTGAAATGTTCAGATCATGTTACCCAGTCGTTCGTCGACCTCGGATGGCTATGCCTCCAAGCCAGGCGCACGCTGTATACCTAGACTTCATTTCAACGAATCCTTATCTTACAATCCCCAACTTACCAGTATGAACGATTTCATAGCCTTTCTGAACACCTCGATAAAAACAACAGAGCGCTGAATACGACATTGCTCTCTATTCCTGAGCATAAATCCTTAACCTAGAAAAGTTCCTTCATGTGTTGTGGCCAGCCGTGAATGGAACATTCTTCTGCAGGAAGTCGGGTGGATGTCAAACCAGGGAAGATTTTAAAATGGTGCTCTAAATACCTCCATGAGACGAGCTCGAAGTGCGACAGGTTTTTCCTCTTGGTCTTCTTCTTATAATATCATGCATCAATAGTGTTAGAAAGTATTCAGCTGTAGTCCCCTGCACACTTATCCATATCCCGATCCCCATTTTGTAATGTTTGTCGCCCACTGTAATAACATGTAAACTGTAACCTTCGTCAGTGTGAGAAATTTCTAGAATTGCACATTAAATTGTAAATAATAGTAGTTTTATCTATATTGTTATTATTATTATTGTAATTAATTGTATGTTAATTTCTTCGTAGGTATTATATTACTATACTTAGGAAGTAAAACGTTCATTTATATTGTGTATTATGATAGATACATAGTTTATGTACAATAGGATAGCATAGTAGCACGGTAATTTGTTTGAGTATTTTTTCATTTATTCGGAATTTTAATACTTTTATGTTAATTTTGTATTTCACTGGTTAAGTATAAGACACTGACACGTGCCCCTAACTTTTCCAGTTAAAAATAAACAATATCTATCTATCTATACACAACATAGTCAAACAGCTATTACTAACAGATTTCGAATTAGTCCGCAGCAATATGACCGTGTGGTGCATAAGGAAAACTAGGATATTTCAAGGGAGGACACTAAAAAATACCATCACTCCTGGAAATTGTGTGACATTGCAATTCATACCACCTGGAACCACGAGAAAATTCAATCTCTGGAGGTCTGTTTGTTTTCTTGCATACAAAACATACTATCGCATCATCTGCACCTACGCCATAAAGGATAGCCAGTTTCACAAGAAACTGCATGACAGACTGGTTCACATTCGGTTGCATGCCATCATTTTCCATCATCTGTTCTCGTCACGACGTTATATAAGCATGATTATTTCTGCATTTTGTGAGAGTGGATACCTAACTGATCGTCCTGAACGATTTATACCTCCCAAGGCGTCTGCCTTTGATCTTCCTGGGGCTAACATTTGTGATCACTGCGGTTGTTTTTTGAACATATTTGAACATAGATGAAGTCGATTGTGGGAAGTGTAGCCTAACAAATACATTCCATAGAAGGTTGATTTCTGTACAGCCCGGACACTCATTCGCCCTTCCATGCACATGGTGCGTCATCAGCAGCCAATATTGTTTCCTGTCTCAATTGTTACTACATAACTTCAAATGCCCTAGACTATACATCGCACTGCGACCTCGCACTCGTGAGGGTTCCTTGTGAGTCTCACACTGACTCCATCACGGAGTCCAACACTGACTAACCTCCCTTTTTATAGCTCGGGCGATGTGCGGCAGAGACGGAATATTCTCGTTGCACCTCCAAGAAACTCATAGGTAAGCCCGCCGACGAGCCCAATACACGGCAATGCCAGCCATACCCTCAAGGCCGGCTGGGAACTCCCCAGTTGTCTCAGTAGTCCCTTCCAAGAAGTAGCGAAATGGGCTACCACAGGGCTGGCAGGTAACAATACTTTCTTCTTCTACATGTGAGGACTGTGTCCTGAATTACAGAATTACAGAATTACCTTAAAAATGTTCATGTGCCTTTATGTTGATAGAAACCGCAGATGTCGAGTGAACCAGTCTCTTATCATTTGAGATTCTAGCGTACGACCCGTAATGAAGACCAGTATCTATAAAATGTGGGGGTTCTCCATTCACGGAGTGGTTAGAAGTGTAGATCGGAATTGTGTCTTCTGTATATTTAAGGTTTGTTATAGCGGAAGCCAATTCCTTCCAGTTTCGTCTGAGTTAATTTATTACTGTTAGGTTCATCTGTCTCTCGAAGCTAATTTAAGTTATAAATAAAGTTTATAAAACGCCTGAAAAGGACACATATCATAGCGGATCATAGCAGAAAAATTAATTAATTAATCAAATGAATTCAGGTATAATCTGTTATTACATGTTTAATTTTTCAAGTATTTTATACATTTTACTTATTCATAAACTAGCAAGGTACCCGTGCTCCGCTACGGCTTTAAAAGTGAAAATTATTATTCAAAGCTTTACCTTTTTTTAGAGTTCCCTGTCAGCAAATCCTGTAAAATACGCCCTCAGCTCGTACGTCAAAAGTTTTTGGGGAATGATTATTTTCTGATCTTACACTGATTTGAACCCCACACGGAAGAATTTGAATATTTTAAACCCTATCTTATTTAAAATCTGGGATGTAAAAGCCACCAACCTTTTGAATTTTTTATTTTGTACGTCGAGAGGTAATGGAGGAATGAATACCTTTTAAGGAGTGAATGTTTTTAAATATTTATTAACATCTAGAGTATAGAAGATCAACCTTCAAAAAAATAAGTTAGTGCCTGAAAGGGTTTCGGAAGAATGGATATTTTGTCCTTAAGGGTCAAAAACCATCTAAACCCCTTAGGGGAGAAATATTTTGAAGCAGACGGTATTTTACACCTAGGACATAAAAGAACACCCTTCTAGTAAAATTACAACTTTGTACGTCAAAAAGTTTTAAAGGGATGAATAATTTCGTTTAAGGAGCTAATCTCCTTTAACACTTTAGGGTTGGAACGTTAAAATATATTTCCTTTTTAACACTTAGGATTTTGAATTTGAAGTTTGTCTTTGTACGTTAAACCGTTTGGGAGGAAGGAATGAATATACTTTTTTCGGGTCTTAACCCCCATTTTACTCTGAGCGGTTAAATTTGCTTCAAACCTTCTGTTATTTAACGCCTAGGATATCATTCGAAATTTTAACTTCATAAAAACTTCATAAAATTTCATAACTCCATAAAATGCATATTTTTGTCATCATTCCTCCCCCCCCCCCGACAAAACCCCCTTAGGGGTGTGTTGTTTTAATTCCGCTTCTTATTTGTATGCTCAAAAAAATACCCAACTCCTTTTACACCCCAATATGTTGATTCCTTTACACCCCCACCGCCACAAAATTCGTGTGTCTTTATTTTTAAAGGAGATTCCAAATACCAATTTTCTCGTCCATAACATCCTTCGTTTTCCACATATAAGTATCCTAAAACAAAATATTCAACTCATTTTTCAATTAAATTATCTCCCACCCCCTTAATTGGATTTCCGAAAACAAAAGAATACGTGTTCCTTTTTTAAAAGGAGGTTCCAAATACAAATTTTCATGTCCGTGTCATGTTCAGTAATTGAGATATAAATATCCTCATAATAAGAAGTCATCCCCTTTTAGAGTCCTGTTACAACCCCCACCCCTTAAGTGTGTCTTCGTAAATAAAAAAGAGTGGTTCTTTATTTTTAAAGATATTAAAAATACCAATATTCATGTCTGTAATATGTGGTACGTTTTTCTGATATACTGTAGATATGTTCATTTTAAAAATTCTCACCTTTTAAC
This sequence comes from Anabrus simplex, assembly GCF_040414725.1. Taxonomy (NCBI): domain Eukaryota; kingdom Metazoa; phylum Arthropoda; class Insecta; order Orthoptera; family Tettigoniidae; genus Anabrus; species Anabrus simplex. The sequence continues at coordinate 936,662,630 of NC_090266.1, forward strand.
ACTTCCCCTTAAATTGATTTTTTAAAAACTAATTATGCGTGTTCCTCTACTTTTGTAGAATATTCAAAATACCAGTTTTCAGGTCAGTAACATGTTACGTTTTTCAGATATATCGTAGATATACTCATTTTAAAAATTCACTTCCTTTGTGACTCCTGTTTACCCCCTCTTAAGAAGATTTTCCAAAAACAAAAAATAAATTTTTCTTTATTTTTAAGGAAGATTTCAAATACCAATTTTTAAGATTGTAACACTTTCCTATTTTGAGATATAAGTATCTACATAAAGGGTCCTCCAGCCGTTTTTCACCTTTTTCGCACCTCTTTAAGAGGATTTTCCGAAAACAAAATAATACGGGTTTTCTTAAAGATGATTCCAAATACCAATTTTCACGACTTTAAACTGTTACGTTTTTGGGATATAGATACACTCATTTTCAAAATTTACCCCACTTTTCACCCCTTTAGCTTAGGAATATTCAAAAATCCTCCCTTAGTGAGCACCTACATTGTAATATAAATGTATCCTCAAAATGTCATTTCTTTATGTTCGGTAGTTTTGGCTCGGCGATGATGAGTCAGTCAGTCAGTCAGTCAGTCAGTCAGTCAGTCAGTCAGTCAGTCAGTCAGTCAGTCAGTCAGTCAGTCAGTCAGTCAGTCAGGACATGTTATTTTATATATAGAGATTAGTTTCGACAGACTGAAGATTCTAGCAGTTATAAATAAATTGCGCATGGTTCTTTAATCCATTTACCGTCCAGGGTTGGTTTCTTCCTTCAGACTCAGCCAGAGATCTCACCTCAACTCTCTCAAGGGCAGTGTCCTGGAGTGTGAGATTTTGGTCGGGGATACAACTGGGGAGGACCTCGCCCAGGTGGCCTCACCTGCTAAGCTGAACAGGGGCTTTGTGGGGAAAAGGAAAATTTGGAAAGGATAGGCAAGGAAGACGGAACGAAGAGGCCGTGGCCTTAAGTTACGTATCATCCCTTCATTTGTTTCGAGGAGAAGTAGGAAACCGCAGGAAACCACTTCGAGGATGGATCACGTTTTAATCGAACACCCTCAACTCAGTTGACCGCCCGAGGCTGAGTGGACCCCGTACAAGGCCTCAAACCGATTTTCAAATTTCGTGGCAGAGCTGGGAACCGAACCCGGGCCTCTGGGGATGGCAGCTAATCACATTAACCACTACACCACTGAGGCGGATAATAATTAAATCGCTGACGAAATATTTGCAACAAACAATTTGCTAAGAATGAACAAAAGAGACAAACGATATTTCTTTCTGTTTCCTTTGCTAGCAGTTTTAAGTTAATGTTTCATTACAGCGGGTAGGTTTTCGACGTCACGCGACACTGGGATAAGAAAGGGGTGGGACTAGAAATATGGTGACTACGGCTCTCATTAAGGAACAGCCAAGACATTTGTTGCTAGAATGGAAATCTACAGGAAACTCTCTTCAGAACTGGTAACTTCGGAATTCTACCCCACCATTTACTATTCCAACAGTTGTGAATATTTTCAGTTTTACTTTGCGGCTGTCAAAAATGGGCATGAACTAAGAGTAAATGACAGTGCTTGCTGTATGTGCGAGCAAATTTGAAAAGGAGATTCTCGTCCCTCACTCAGTTACACGTTGAGCATGACTGAGTTGGGAAGAAGAGGTAATATATAAAATGTTTTATCACTAGTGCTGCAGGTGAAATTTGATGTGGCGAGGTCCGACGACATGTCATAGAACTGGATCTGAGGAGAAAGAGGCACGCTGTTAACGATTGGGTTTTCGAGACGAAAAATATGCGGGCTAAGATATTAATAGCAAGGAAGGAAGGCAAAAAGTTAACAATAGGCATGACTACTCACAGATGGAATAAGGTACAAAGACCTGTATGTGAAGATATGATGTACTTCTAACATAATGATACTGTGGTTTAATAAAGTGCATCACAATAATAGTGGAGATAGAACTTACTAAGTGGCGACCTGTCAAAATGGGGCAGGAGTGCTCATGGAATCTGATTATGTTTCTACACTACCGAAGACAAATATTGGCGTTTACTAATGTATATACAACGCCGGAAAAGAAAAAATTCTTTTGACATCCTCAAGAGCTGTGTTTAGTGGTAACAGGGTATAATATTGAACCACATAGTTTCATGCTGATAGGGCTACTATTTAACGTATAAGGAATGCTGTACCGGGAGTCGAAACTGGAAAGGCTCGAAAAGAAGCTTGGAGCTCGAAGGGAGCAAAGGAAGCTAGACTGGGTGCGGCAAGATGTGTGAGAGAGCGAAGAAGGCATGGAAAAGGATAGAACGGCTCGAATGCTGTATCGGGATTCACAAATACCACACGTACAAGAAGACACGCGGCATGAAGCAGGCCTGACAAGGTATGAAAACATGACGATAATTACTCATGTGAACAAATTTCTACCAAGTCAAAATAACAGGAAATTTTGAAGTAATTTACTGTGTGCTTCGAGCTGATCCCATGTACTAAGTGTAATTGCCTTTCTTAGTATGATTTGAGCGGGATAAGCGTTGAAGCCAAGATTGAATTTGCACAAAGGAGAAGTATTTGTATCTTCGGTCTTCCCCGCGTGTGGCGTCTCTGTCGAGAACATATACAGGAGCATTCAGAGAAGATGGGTTCACTGGAAGATGACGGTAAGGTAGGGTGCGTCGTGATCTTGTAGAAAACACACAAAGCCAGTGTTAGAATAAATGGGGTTGGTAAGTTTTTATCATCCGTAGCCTGGAACAATAGCATTACACGGAGCTAGAAAGTAATAATTTAATAAACTTTGATCAAGAAATCAGTGCGCAGATTTGTGCTACAATTTTTAACAAATACTTTATACTTATGATTCGGACAAACCAGCGCTCAAGCAGACGGCAGAACGATGGACCATAACATGGAACTGAACCGAGGACCAGCAGCCCAAGACGACGCTAGCTAGTATGGAGGAGCCGTGAGGTCGCAATACAACAGATAAGTTTAGACAGATGATTCTTAGCATGAGAGACGGACAGTTCATCTGCACATATTTTTCTTTGTAAATAAACGTTCATTATGCCTTAATGGCGATCATTTAAATATGCTTAGGACTAATGCATGTGCTCTCTGCGTTATTAGCTTTGAATCAATTGTGTACGATTACGGGGGTATTAGGTTTAAATTACGTTTGTTCCATAATCATGTAAAGTAGTGTTTTTCTTATTGGGGATTGATTTATGGAAATTTGTGGAGCTAGGATCATTGAAAATTAAAGGTTGGAGGTGCCTTATAAGTATCGAATGGGAAGACTCTTACTGTGAGTGGTAGGCGACCTAACGAATAAGATCCGTATGTTATGTTTATGTGCATGAATCTTTTAGATATGGAGAGAAAGCAGTGGATATCAAACGTTGCATTAGGAAAGTTTTCGAACTAATGCCGTCAAGCTAACGCATGGCTAATCACGTGGTATGAACCGGAGACCGTTGCATGTAGAAAAGAGTTTTGCTGAGGATATTCCAGTTGGGCAGAAGTGAGGTGAAGCATGTAGGCACATCCGATGTGAAATACGAGTCTGAGAAATATGATTCCAGACCAGAACGATATGTTATTATGTATTACTGAGAAGCCAAAACCGCCCGCAAAATACCCTAGCGAATGGATGAGTGTCGTCCGAGCTCTGGACTGCCTTGTACTGTCTGGCAAGAAGGGGACCCGCTAGCCGTATGACGATAAGCATATGTGAAAGAAGCTTTGCCGTGCAACTATGTGTATCTGCAGACAGATAAATATTACTATTTGAAACAGCGAGGGGAAGACGGTCTTGTCACTCCCCAAGTGTATGTAAGGTCAATGTAAGTCACCGCAGGAGATGACCCGAGATGCGATTACATCACCAATCCCCTAAGTCCAGTGTGTATTTTGTGTGTTTATTTCAGTTCCAGTGGAATTTTTGTGCTATGTTTATTGATGTTGTCAACTGTATCTCAGTGTTCGTGTTTGTCATTTTATTGTAAATTGCTAAGGGAAAAGTTCGAATCCTATTAAGGGGATGATAGGTTCCGTAGTCATCTTTTATTATGAGATCGGGCTCCTATTAGCTTCAGTGTTTATTTTTTAGGGGGGAGGGGATATCAGAAAGTCCCAAAGCTACCATTATTGTGGATTGTGTGTCCCAAATTACTAGAAAATAATTTTAACGTTAATTTTCTCTATATGTGAAGATTTCTGTTGCTTACCTCTTGTACCAGGACGTTTAAGTACGACTCAGATAGTCGAGTATGTTCAAGCTTATCTAAATGTTCAGTATAGCGTTTATGTAACTGGGACACGGATTCCAAGGTTGATGATTTTAGGCTTCTTTAGACGGGCAAGGTCAAGTGCCACTTGATGGCAAACAACACTAAATGATATCAGAAATTATATTGATTTAGTCAAGGGAATTAATTATTCTTATCCATTTTTTAAGTTTTAGCGTATTACATTATTTCAAAATAATTTTATATCGCTTGAATTCTGATTCATTCATTCATTCATATGCAATTCCTGTCCTACTTACATATTTAAGAGATATAATTTAGTGGTTCTTGAAGACCAAATTATGGACGTTCCGCGGACTATGCTGCTGAACTAGCCAGGGCAAAGGAGGACAGGAAATATGGTTAATTGTGGCTTATTACGTGGTGACTCACTTTGTTTTTATTGATCGATTCATTTACAAACCCAGTAAGGTACAATGTGTGCATACTGAGGAGTTTTTGTGTTAGTGATTTATTTGTCACGGGCATTGGCTATCAGATGGCGTTCAGGAAGCCTGCCTGTGTGCACTCTGTTTTGACTCTGCAGGCAGTAACTGTGCTGAGGTTATAGGTGAACAGTGTTTGCAACATTCATTCTAGGGTACAACCATACCTCTCCTACTAGTACGTGCTCCTGTTGAACAACTGCAGCTATATCAGTGGGCTTGCTGGAAGCTGGATGGACGTAGTGGCGGATCGCTGCTTATGTTGGCACAGTGTACCGGTGGTGTGTCGCTGCTTTCATTAGTGGTTTATGGAACATTCCCACACCCGCAGACCAGACTCCGGATGTCGGCGTAGTGCAGACGTACGTCAAGATCGACACAATGTGGGAACAGCGGTGGCCGACCGAAAATCATCCAGGAACGAAATCTGGGCACATGTTACACCTGCTGTGTCACCGAGGACCATTGGGAACCATCTGCTTGCAGCAGGATTACGATCAGTTGTGTCTCTGTCCAGGCTACTACTGACATTACGACACCGACAAGCTCGGCTACTGTGGTGTGGTGAAAGTGTCGACTGGAGAGGAGAATAAGGCTCTGTTGTCTTCAGTGACTGGAGTAGGTTCTGTCTGTATACAAGAGTGCATTCCAGAGTGCATTCCAGAGTGCATTCTCCCACGACACCCAGGTCTCACTCAAGGCTTCATGGTGTGGGAAGGGGAGCATCAGCTACAACTTGCGGTCACAGTTGGTGTGTCTGCAAGGTAACGTAACCAGTACACGCTACATTGCACAGGTTGTTGTCCTCGTTCTACTGCCAGTTCTTTAACAGGAAGGTGATGTGCTTTACCAACAGGACAATGCACGTTCACATATAGCTGCTGCGACGTGGTGTACAACTATCCTGACCAGTAAGATCACCGGATCTCTCTCCAATTGAACACGTATGTGACATGATAAAGCGGGATCTTACGCGTTCTGCACACCCTGCAAGAACCATTGCCGAATTGCATAAAGTGGTGCAAGATGCTTGGGACAATGTATAGCGGGATGCCATTTGGCATCTTTACGATCATTTGCATGAGCGAATACACGCCTGTATTGCCGCTAGAGGGGGTACACTCTGTAATGATGTGATGGTTTGTGCACCCTTTACTGTGACATATTTCATTTGGTCTGAATTTGTAATCATATACTCCTGCAGTCATGAAATACCTGTCAAAACGCTTGTGAATAAACTGACCTCGTCCTTGAGGATGCTGCATGTTTCTTCTTCGTCAGTGTACATTGAACAAACACCAGTCGATGTATTTAGTTTCAACGCTATTCCCTGTTACGCAGACTTTAGGTCTCCTAGTCCGATGGCGACCAGCTGTCACTCTTTTCAGTTATTCTGGCAAAACACATGATCGTCTACAGAGCTTAGTGGGATTAACAGGAGGCCTTATGCAACTCGGGATGTTACAGACTAACCTTGTTCATATTCTTACCATGCAAGCTAGGGACAGTATTCTTCTTCAGTAGTATTCTTCTTCGTATTATTATTATTATTGTTATTAGTAGTAGTAGTATTAGGCCCTATTTTCTTACTTGTTTAACGTCGCACTAACACATCGAAGATTTCCGGCGAGGGAAGGACGGGGAAGGATCGTTTTGTTCAGGTATTGACCGTCGCCTTAATTAAGGTACAGCCCCAGCATCTGCCTGGCGCCGAAATGGGAAACCGTTATTATGATTATGATTATGATTATTATTATTATTATTATTATTATTATTATTATTATTATTATTATTATTATTATTATTATTATTATTATTATGATCATTATTAGACATACCATTTTACAAAACAAATAAAAAATTGAACATTCATTTTAAACCGATTAAGATGTCATATGGCTGGAGGGCTGTGAGAGCTGTGAGGTGGCACGTGTTGAAATCTTAACAGACACAATGTCATAATTTTTGAAGATAACGGACGAGGCGAAATGTGGACTTGACATTGACTATGACAAACAGTGCAACAAAAGTCCTTCCATTCCAGATATTCATTTTGCCCGGTATTTCCTTATTTTATTGAGGACCCGAAAGTTCTTACACTAGAAATACACATCCTTACTGGGAGTTCGAGGAAGCGAACGTTACCCAAAGATGAAAACATAACTTTAAGGAAGTAAATTCTTGTGATGAGAATGTGAGTTATTTTACGACCGAGGGAGAGTTGCGGAGTTGTCATGATTACTATTTGCTTTACGTCACACCGAAACAGATTGGTATGATGGCGACGATGGGATAGGAAAGGCCTAGGAGTTGGAAGGAAGCGACCGTAGCCTTAATTAAGGTACAGCCCCAGCCTGGTGTGAGAATGGGAATCCATGGAAAAACATCTTCATGGCTGCCGACAGTGGGGTTCGAAACCACTATCTCCCGGCTACAAGCTCACTGCAAGACCCTAACCGCACGGCCAACTCGCCCTTTAGTTTTCAAAGAGAAGTTCGACGAAACACAAAGCATATAACGGTGCTGGGTCCAAAGGAATACGTGCAAAACTTGGCGTTTGACAACCACCCGTAGGTACGGAACAAGCACGAAACATCATACAAGTTGCGCGGTTCGTGGCAGGGGCACATTCTAGAAACGTTTAGTACCTGTTATGTTAGTCTTTGTTGTTGTGCGTTACTGTCTGTGGTGTTGGTGCTCTGTATATGAGTATGTGTTCATTTAAAACAAATATGGTGTTCAAGCTGAAGAAAAGTACTGTCTAGAGTTTATTTTATTATTGCTAACAAGTGTGTGTGTTACGCAGACGTACGTTAATACGCTAGTTTTTTAACAAGCGTTTTCTCTTTTCTTTAGAAAGTTTATTGCTTTAATTTCCGTCTCACTTGTTCTATTTTTGTTTCTTTGTTCGATGTAACTTCCATTCTGCATTATCTTAAATTTGCGTGAGTTTCTCCTATAGAAACGGAAGGTAAGAAAAAGGTGTAAAGCTCGATGCTTTGCGATGAAACTGGTTCATATAATGTCTTATCTGTGGCCACTTTATGCATTCTCCGACACATGAAACTGAAAGTTTCTCGGAGTTACACAAAGAAGTAGCCATATATTGTATGCGTCTCCTGCGTACATATGTCACTATCGAGTTCCCAAGTGTAAGAATTTTGTCACTCACCTACTTATTCATAGTGGCTCATAGGCGAAACAACTTAATTATCCAATGAAGAATCCGTGATGAGGAAGTTTATGCTATGTAGAATTTCACAGACTCCATTTCCATAATAGTGGTAAAAGCGAGTTCATTTGACCTTGATTATTTTGAAACATTTATTTATTACTTTATGGTTGAGGAAGAACCTGTGGACAATCGTAATAATGTACTGAAAAGCAAGTACCTTTAGTAGTATAATACAGGGATTCTGCCGCCGCCGCCGCCGCGGTGCTCCCAGGGGCCTCCTCCACCGCCACCGCACTGGGGGGCCTCCCAGGGGCCTCCTCCACCGCAGCCAGGGACCTCTTCCAGTGCTGCCAACTTAACATTACTAGCACGAAATTTGAATTGGTAAACAAAGCCACGTGCTTTTTTTTGACAGCCACGTGCTTTTTTGACAGCTATCATCGACAACGCATCGCTAACCTCAGTACTGCCATCTTGACGGGCCTAAACCTCAGTGCTACCAACTTAACCTAACTAGCGCGAGATTTGAATCGGTAAACAAATCCACGTGCTTTCTGACAGCCACGTCTTTTTGGACAGACAACAACGTATCGCAAACCTCAGTGCTGCCATCTTGACGGGCCTAAACCTTAGTGCTGCCAACTTAACCTTACTAGCGCGAGATTTGAATCGGTACATAAATCCACGTGCTTATTGACAGCTGTCATCCGCCATCTTTAACCAAGGGAGCAGAGTGCTGCACACTTTAGCTACATACTTTTGAAATGTGGTGCGGCAATTTGAAAAATTCTACTCGCTCTTGTTTGGTAACAAACCCACGTGCTTTTTTGACAGCTACCATCCGCCATATTTAATCAAGAGAGCACAGTGCTGCACTCTTTAGTTGAAATGTGGTGGCGGATAATTTGAAAAATGCTTTTTGATAGCAGCCATCTTTAATCGACAGAGCACCGTGCTGCGCTCTTTAGTTGAAATTTGGTGGCAGGCAATTCCACGTGACAGCAGCAATCTTTAATCAACAGAGCACAGGTGCTGCACTCTTTAGTTGAAATGTGGTGGCGGCAATTTGAAAACTTCTACGTGCTCTTGTTTGGAAACAAAGCCACGTGCATTTTTGACAGCTACCATCCCTCATCTTTAATCAAGAGAGCACAGTGCTGCACTCTTTAGTTGAAATGTGGTGGTGGCAAATTCCACATTCTCTTGTTTGGAAAAATGCCACTTGTTTTTTTTTTGACATCTACCATCCGCCATTCTTCATCAGGAGAGCACCGTGCTGCACACTCTAGCTGAAATGTGGTGGCGAAAAATTCGAAGTGCTTTACAAACACACGTGCTTTTTTGACAGCTGTCATCAGCAATCTTTAATCAAGAGAGCACAGTGCTGCACAATTTAGCTACATACGTTTGAAATGTGGTGGCGGCAATTTGAAAAATTCTACTCGCTCTTGTTTGGAAACAAACCCAAGTGCTTTTCTGACAGCTGTCATCCGCCATCTTTAATCAACAGACCACCGTGCTACCCTCTTTAGCTACAAACCTTTAACATGTGGTGGCGGACAATTTGAAACATTCTTTTTTGAGAGCAGCCACCTTTAATAAACAGAGCACCGTGCTGCTATCATTATCGTAGTAGTAGACAATTTCTACGTCACAGCTGTCATCCGCCATCTTGAATCGCAAACCTCAGTGCTGCACTCTTTAGCTACTGCCTTTGAAATATGGTGCTGGATAATTTAAAAATTCTACAGCAACCATCTCTCGACGCTAATTGCACAAGATGGTGGCTATACATGACCCCTTAAGGGTGCTTACGCAAGATGACTGCTATACATAGGTTCTTATGAGACTCCCTTGGGATGCTTGCGCAAGATGGCGGCTATACATGGCTCCTTGTGAGAACCCCTAGGGATGCCTGCTCAAGATGGTGACTGCTCTTATGAGACGGCTTAAGGGTCCTTGCACAAGATGGCTTGAGAAGCCCTAAGGATGCTGGCGCAAGATGGCGGACACAAGATTCGGCTATACACGACTCCTTATGAGACGCCTTAAGGGTGCTTGCGCAAGATAGCTGCTGCTCTTATCAAGAAAGCTAGCCTAGAGGCTAATGTGCCGTGCTAGTTCGATTCATTAAATTTGGGGCTTAAATGCAAAATGTTAAATATATAGAAAACGGTGCAGCGTAGAGCAAAACGGACAAAATTTTTCTGCCAAATACCCAGGTTTGCAGTATGAGGAACATGATAGCATAAGAAAAACATAGTCTAATGATGAGATCAACGGTTCGGTTCCTACTTAGGCCCTTTGGCATTTGCTCTGTTTTAGCTTGTATTGAAGCAAGATTTTTGTAACATGATCAGGTCTAGCTATGGTAGAGAGTATAACGTGCTATGCTGGTTCGATTCATTAAATTTGGGGCTTAAATGCAAAATATTAAATATCCTCAAAACGGTACGTTCTCGAGCAAAACGGAAAAAATATTTCTGCCTAATACGTAGGTTCGCAGTATCAGGAATATGATACCATAAGAAAAACATAGTTTTATGATGAGATCAACGGTTCGGTTCCTACTTAGGCCCTTTGGCATTAACGGCTATCTAATTCTACAGGATGGCGGCTGCTCTTATAAGACACCTTAAGGGTGCTCGCACAAGATAGCTTGAGAAACCCTAGGGATGCTTGCGCAAGATGACGGACACATTATGGCGGCTATACATAGCTGCTTATGAGACGGCTTAAGAGCGCTTGCACAAGATGGCTACTGCGCTTATGAGACTCCCTAGGGGTGCTTGCGCAAGGTAGAAGCGACAAGACGGTGATTATACACAGCTCCTTTTGATTCGGCCAAGGGGTGCTTACACAAGATGGTGGCTGCTCTTATGAAGCAAGCTAGCTTAGAGGCTACTGAGAAAGATGGCGGCTGTTGTTATGCATACGGTAGAGGGCAATTTGAAATTCTATGTGCTCTCGTTTGTAAAATACCACGTGCTATTTTTTTACAGCTCTCATCTTTAATCAACAGAGCACCGTGCAGGTATCTTTACAGCACTAAACATCACACATTTGAAATATGGAGGCGGTAATTTGAAAAATTATTTTAACAGCTGTCATCTTTAAACAATGGCGGCTATACATATGCTGTTAAGGCCTCATCATTCTCCTCCTCCTCCACTTCCTCCTCCTATGTCAAGGCATAGCTTTATCGGACAGTTTTAAACCTGCATCACGAAGGCAGGAGTCTGCAGAGATAACATCATTTTGCATGTTTAGGCTTGCGAAACATACCAAGACTAGAATTAAACACCGTACTCGATGTCGTTAACCTCAACATGTGATCAGAACATGGATTGATGTGTGCAGAACACTACATATGTCATTAAGACTACAAACGAACACTTTACTCGATACAACATGTGTTTAGAACATGTTAAAGGATACCTTTGTTCTAAGAAGATGAGATTGAAACATAACAAGACTAGAATCGAACACTGTTATCGATGTTGTTAACTTCAACGTGTGATCAGAACATTCTTTGAAGTATTCAGAGCAAAAGTACAATTTCAGTGATTTGCTTACAGTAAAAAAGTAAAAAGCACTGTGCACATACCGCGTAGCTAACTCGCTTCGTGAACGATATTGCAAAAGTACAACTTCAATGATTTGCCTAGTGTAAAAATCGAAAACACACTGTGCACATATTGCGTAGCGAACTCGCTCAGTAAACGATATTGCAAAAGTACAACTTCAATGACTTGCCTAGTGTAAAAATCGAAAACACACTGTGCACATATTGCGTAGCTAACTCGCTCAGTATACGATATTGCAAAAGTACAACTTCAATGATTCGCCTAGTGTAAGAAGTCAGAAACACACTGTGCACATACTGCGTAGCCAACTCGCTCGGTAAACGATATAGCAAAAGTACAACTTCAAATGATTTCCCTTCTAACATTCGTCTTGTGCGAAAATAAAATACTACAGTAAAAACTATACTGCGTAGCCAAATCGCTCGGTAAACGATAATCTGATTTAGTTACAATAGAGATAAACATAGATTCAAACCCTGTTGTATTATCGCAAACACGGAGAGTAAAATAAAACAGAACGTTTGGTGCTATAAGAAATACATTGGTTACATTTAAGTCCCTAGCAGTCGAACAAGTTATCGCATAAACATGTAACATGAAATATTAGTCAATCTCTTGACATGGGTTACAAGCATGTAGCTCATGCGGAACGATACAACATGTGTTTAGAACATTGCTTGATGTGTTCAGAACACTAAATAAGTGATCAAGACTAGAATAGAACAGTGTACTCGATACAACATGTGTTTAGAACATGTCACGGGATACGTTTGTTCTAAGAAGATCAGATTACAGAAGAAGTGATTAAGACTAAAATCGATGTCGTTAACTTCAACATGTGATCAGAACATTGATTGATGTGTTCAGAACACTAAATAAGTGATCAAGACTAGAATAGAACAGTGTACTCGATACAACATGTGTTTAGAACATGTCACGGGATACGTTTGTTCTAAGAAGATCAGATTACAAAAGAAGTGATTAAGACTAGAATCGAACACTCTACCCGATGTCGTTAACTTCAACATGTGACTAGAACATTGATTGATGTGTTCAAAACAAAAGGACTTTTCCTCCACCTTCTCCTCCTCCTCCTAGAGCTAATGGGCTTTAGGGCAAAAGGACTCCTCTACTACCTTACCACGCCCTCCTCTTAGAAGGAATTAGCTGAAGTAGGTACATTTTTAACACTCTCATCGATCGCTATCAGCAAGAACGATTCTACTTTGTTAGGTGTAACAAATTAATCTTTATTGGTAAATGGTTTTATGTTCAGAACAAGGAATGGAAACTAGGGGTCACCTCTTATGAGAATTACCTAATAAGATCCCCGAGGTGCAATGAGTTGCCTTTTTTCTAACAGAAATCAGTATCTGCTCGATAGTGATTTAGTGTTTGGAACACTGAACTTTTCAAGAAGGCAGCAGTGAGGTTAGCGATGTTCTGTTGTTGGATTTTAAGTTCCGCGCTACGACATGCATAAGGTGGCAGCCTCGAGGTTTAGCGCTGTAAAGATGACAGCAGTGAGGTTAGCGATGTACTGTTGTTGGATTTTAAATTCCGCGCTACAACATGCATAAGGTGTCAGGTGTCTGTAAAGATGACAACAGTAAGGTTAGGGATGCTGTATTGTACTTCAAAGTGATGTTAGGGTCCGTCAAGATGACAGCTGTCAAAAAAGCACTTGGCTTTGTTTACCAACAAGAGCACGTGGTCGTGACGTCACGGTCACGTGGTATGCTACGTCAGCATGCGAAGTTCGAAAATCCACGACTACGTGTTTAAAACTCTGCTTTGTTCACAAGGTTTTTTACACATAGCTATTATTTATGCTTTATGTTCGTGCACATACGTTATGTTAAGGTAGCAGCACACGTACAAGCGATGGTTGCACGCTCGAGTAGAATTTGTTTAGTACGGCAGTTGATGTATGCATTATCAAAGGTGATGTGTACACGCTTTTAAACCTTACAATTCTTACTGCTACTATGTTCGCAAAATTTTTGAACATCGCTATTCTTTGTGCTTTAAGTTCGTGCGCATAAGTCATGCTAAAGTAGCTGCATAAACACATGTGAACGTTGTACATTCTAGCGGAATAAGTTTAGTACAATAGTCGATGTATGCATAATCGTTAGGTGATGTATACACGCTTTGAAACATAACTATTCTTCGTGCTTTAAGTTCGTGCACATAGTTTATGCTAAGATAGCAGCACAATCTAGCGGAAGAAGTTTAGTATAAAAGTTAATGCATCCAAAATCGATAGTTGATGTGTACACGCTTTTAAACATGGCTATTCTTTGTGCTTTATGTTCATGCGTATAGGTTATGCTAAGATAGCAGCACAATCTAGCGGAAGAATTTAGTACGACAGTTGATGCATGCAAAATCAATAGGTGATGTGTACACCCATTTAAACATGACTATTCTTTGAGCTTTAAGTTCGCTTACATAGGTTAGCAGCACACTTATACGATTTTAGCACATTCTAGTAGAAAATGTTTAGTACGATAGTCGATTCATGCAAAATAAATAGGTAATGCGCACACACTTTGAAACATGGCTATTCATTGTACCTTAAGTTCATACGTATAGGTTATGCTAAGATAGCAGTATAATCTGCTGAAAAATGTTTAGTATGATAGTCGATTCATGCAAAATCAATAGGTAATGTGTACACGCTTTGAAACATGGCTATTCTTTGTACTTTAAGTTCATACGTATAGGTTATGCTAAGATAGCAGTACAATCTAGCGGAAGAAGTTTAGTACGAAAGTCGATGCATGCAGAATAAATAGGTGATGTGTACACGCTTTGAAACATAGCTATTCATTGTACTTTAAGTTCATGCGTATAGTTGAAGGGCAATAGAGCATCGCTAACCTCACTGCCGTCATCTTTACAGAGCTAAACCTCAAGGCTGCCACCTTATGCATGTTGTAGTGCGGAATTTAAAATCAAACAACAGAACATCGCTAACCTCACTGCTGTCATCTTTACAGCGCTAAACCTCAAGGCTGCCACCTTATGCATGTCGTAGCGCGGAATTTAAAATCCAACAACAGAACATCGCCAACCTCACTGCTGCCTTCTTGAAACGTTCAGTGTTCCAAACACTAAAACACTATCGAGCAGATACTGATTTCTGTTATAGAAACGCAACTCATTGCACCTCGGGGATCTTATTAGGTAGTTCTGATAAGAGGTGACCCCTAGGTTCCATTCCTTTTTCTGAACATAAAACCATTTACCAATAAAGATTAATTTGCTACACCTAACAAAGTAGAATCGTTCTTGCTGATAGCAATCGATGAGGCTGTTAAAAATATACCTACTTCAGCTAACTCCGTCTAAGAGAAGGGCGGGGTAAGGTCGTAGAGGAGTCCTTTTGCCCTTTAGCCCATTAGCCCTAGGAGGAGGAGGAGGAGGAGGAGTAGGAGGACGCAGTCAGGAGGAGGAGGAGGTGGAGGAAAAGTTCTTTTGTTCTGAACACATCAATCAATGTTCTAGTCACATGTTGAAGTTAACGACATCGAGTAGAGTGTTCGATTCTAGTCATAATCACTTCCTTCGTAATCTGATCTTCTTAGAACAAACGTATCCCGTGACATGTTCTAAACACATGTTGTATCGAGTACACTGTTCTATTCTAGTCTTGATCACTTATTTAGTGTTCTGAACACATCAAGCAATGTTCTAAACACATGTTGTGCCGTTCCGCATGAGCTAAATGCTTGTAACCCATGTCAAGAGATTGACTAATATTTCATGATACATGTTTATGCGATAACTTGTTCGACTGCTAGGGACTTAAATGTAACCAATGTATTTCTTATAGCAATAATCGTTCTGTTTAATTTTACTCTACGGAGATCGATAGCTGCAGTCGCTTAAGTGCGGCCAGTATCCAGTAATCGGGAGATAGTGGGTTCGAGCCCCACTGGCGGCAGTCCTGAAGATGGTTTTACCTGGTTTCCCATTTTCACACCAGGCAAATGCCGGGGCTGTACATTAATTAAGGAAACGGTCGGTTCCTTCCAATTCCTAGGCCTTTCCTATCCCATCGTCGCCATATGACATATCTGTGTCGGTGCGACGTAAAGCAACTAGCAAAAAAAGAAATAATAATAATTTTACTCTCCGCGTTCGCGATAATAGAAGAGGGTTTGAATCTATGTTTTTTCTATTGTAACTAAATCAGATTATCGTTCACCGAGCGATTTAGCTACGCAGTATAATTTTTCTGTAGTTTTTTATTTTCGCACAAGACGAATGATGGAAGGTAAATCATTTGAAGTTGTACTTTTGCGATATCGTTTACCGAGCGAGTTGGCTACGCAGTGTGTGCACAGTGTGTTTCTGATTTTTTACACTAGGCGAATCATCGAAGTTGTACTGTTGCAATACCGTTTACTGAGCGAGTTAGCTACGCAATATGTGCACAGTGTGTTTTTCGATTTGTACACTACGCAAATCATTGAAGTTGTACTTTTGCAATATCGTTTACTGAGCGAGTTAGGTACGCAATATGTGCAGAGTGTGCTTTCGATTTTTACACTAGGCAAATCATTAAAGTTGTACTTTTGCAATATCGTTCACAAAGCGAGTTAGCTACGTGATATGTGCACAGTGTTTTTTTTTTTACAGTAAGCAAATCATTGAAATTGTACTTTTGCTCTGAACACATCAAAGAATGTTCTGATCACATGTGGAAGTTAACAACATGGATAACAGTGTTCGATTCTACTCTTGTTAGGATTCAATCTCATCTTCTTACAACAAAGGTATCCCCTAACATGTTCTAAACACATGCTGTATCGAGTACAGTGTTCGATTGTAGTCCTAATGACTTATGTAGTGTTCTGAACACATCAATCAATGTTCTGATCACATGTTGAGGTTAACGACATCGAGTACAGTGTTTAATTCTAGTCTTGGTATGTTTCGCAAGTCTAAACATGCACAATGATGTTATCGCTGCACATTCTTGCCTCCGTGATGCAGGTTTAAACTTGTTCGATAAAGCTATGCCTTGACATAGGAGGAGGAAGTGGAGGAGGAGGAGAATGATGAGGCCTTAACAGCATATGTATAGCCGCCATTCTTTAAAGATAACAGCTGTTAAAATAATTTTTCAAATTGCCGCCACCACATTTCAAAGGTATGAGGTTTAGTGCTCTAAAGATACCTGCACGATGCTCTGATGATTAAGGATGAGAGCTGTAAAAAATAGCACGTGAAATTTTACAAACGAGAGCACGTAGAATTTCAAATTGCCCTCTACGGTATGCATAACAGCAGCCGCCATATTTTGCAGTAGCCCCTAAGCTAGCTTTCTTCATCAGAGCAGCTACCACCTTGTGTAAGCACCCCTAGGCCGAATCATAAGGAGCTGTGTATAGTCACCGTCTTGTCGCTTCTACCTTGCGCAAGCACCCCTAGTTCGTCTCATAAGAGCAGCAGCCATCTTGTGCAAGCGCTCTTAAGCCGTCTCATAGGCAGCTATGTATAGCCGCCATCGTGTGTCCGTCATCTTGCGCAAGCATCCCTAGGGTGTCTCAAGCCATCTTGTGCGAGCACCCTTAAGCTGTCTCATAAGAGCGGCCGCCATCTTGTAGAATTAGATAGCCGTTAATGCCAAAGGGCCTAAGTAGGAACCGAACCGTTGATCTCATCAGTAGACTATGTTTTTCTTATGCTATCATGTTCCTCATACTACGAACTTACGCATGAGGCGGAAAAATTTTGTTCGTTTTGCTCTACGATGCACTGTTTTCGAGATATTTAACATTTTGCATTTAAGCCCCAAATTTAATGAATCGAACTAGCACGGCACATTAGCCTCTAAGCTAGCTTTCTTGATAAGAGCAGCAGCCATCTTGCGCAAGCACCCTTAAAGCGTCTCATAAGGAGTCGTGTATAGCTGCCATCTTGTGTCCGCCATCGTGCGCAAGCACCCTTAGGGAGTCTCAAACCATCTTGTGGAAGGACCCTTAAGCCGTCTCATAAGAGCAGTCGCCATCTTGAGCAAGCATCCCTAGGGCGTCTCTTAAGGAGCCATGTATAGCCGCCATCTTGCGCAAGCATCCCAAGGGAGTCTCATAAGAACCAATGTATAGCAGCCATCTTGCTTAAGCACCCTTAAAGGGTAATGTATAGCCACCATCTTGTGCAATTAGCGTCGAGAGATGGTTGCTGTAGAATTTTTAAATTATCCAGCACCATATTTCAAAGGCAGTAGCTAAAGAGTGCAGCACTGAGGTTTGCGATGCAAGATGACGGATGACAGCTGTGACGAAGAAATTGCCTACTACTACGATAAAGATAGCAGCACGGTGCTCTGTTGATTGAAGATGGCAGCTGTCAGAAAGGATTTTTTCAAATTGTCCGCCACCACATGTTAAACAGATATCTAGTGGTCAGAAGTGAAATAGATACATGACGCATGCCTCCAATTCAGATATATACCGCTAACTTATCAATCGTTCATATATTTATAGAAGTATAATGGGACAGTTCGGGCGCCTCCTCCTCCGCCCGCGGCGCGGGAAATTTGAATTTTGGCGGGAGATTTGAATTTTGGCGGGAGATTTGAATTTGTAAACAAAGCCACGTGCTTTTTGACAGCTGTCATCGACAACAACGCATCGCTAACCTCACTGCTGCCATTTTGACGGGCCTAAACCTCACTAGTGCCAACTTAACCTAACTAGCATGAGGTAAACAAAGCCACGTGTTTTTTGACAGCCACGTGCTTTTTGACAGACAACAACGCATCGCTAACCTCAGTACTGCCATCTTGACGGGCCTAAACCTCAGTAGTGCCAACTTAACCTCACTAGCATGAGGTAAACAAAGCCACGTGTTTTTTGACAGCCACGTGTTTTTGACAGATTTGTAAACAAAGCCACGTGCTTTTTGACAGACAACAACGCATCGCTAACCTCAGTACTGCCATCTTGACGGGAATAAACCTCGGTGGTACCAACTTAACCTAACTAGCTCGAGATAAACAAAGCCACGTGCTTTTTGACAGGCACGTGCTTTTTGACAGCTGTCATCCGCTATCTTTAAACTACAGAGCGCTGTGCTGCCCTCTTTCGTCACCTGTCATCGGCAGTGCTGCCATCTTGGCGGACCTAAACCTTAGTGCTACCAACTTAACCTCACTAGCTCGAGATAAACAAATCCACGTGCTTTTTGACAGCTGTCATGCGCCATCTTTGAGCACAGTGCTGCCCTCTTTAGCTACTTACCTTTGAAATGTGGTGGCGGATAATTTGAAAAATGCTTTTTGACAGCAGCCATCTTGCATCGCAAACCTCAGTGCTGCCCTCTTTAGCTAGATACCTGTGGTTGCAGACAATTCCACGTGACAGCAGCCATCTTTAATCAAGAGAGCACCGTGCTGCCCTGTATGTGGTGGCGGCAAATTGAAAAATTCCACGTGCTCTTGTTTGGAAACAAACTCACGTGCTTTTTTTTTCTGACAGCTACCATCCGCCATCTTTAATCTATAGAGCACAGTGCTGCCCTCTATGTGGTGGTGGCAAATTCCACGTGCTCTTGTTTGGAAACAAAGCTACGTGCAGCTGTCATCCGCCATCTTTAATCAACAGAGCACCGTGCTGCTGGCAATTTCATCACCTGTCATCCGCCATCTTTAATCCACAGAACACCGTGCTGCCCTCTTTATGGCTACTACCTTAAGCACGTAGTAGCGGGCAATTTGAAAAGTTCTGCTAGTTATCATCCACCATCTTTAATCACGAGAGCACCGTGCTGCCATCTTTAGTTGAAATGTGGTGGCGGCAAATTGAAAAATTCCACGTGCTCTTGTTTGGAAACAATCTCACGTGCTTTTTTGACAGCTACCATCCGCCATCTTTAATCAACAGAGCATAGTGCTGCCCTCTGTGTGGTGGTGGCAAATTCTACGTGCTCTTGTTTGGTAAACATAGCCACGTGCTTTTTCGACAGCTGTCATCCACCATCTTTAATCCAGAGCGCACCGTGCTGCCCTCTTTATCGTAGTAGATGTAAATTCGTCACCTGTCATCCGCAGTGCTGCCATCTTTAGCTAGATACCTTTGAAATGTGGTACGTCATCCGCCATCTTGCATCCGAAACCTCAGTGCTGCCTGGTGACGGCAAATTCCACGTGCTCTTGTTTGAAAACAAAGCTTTTAATCCAGAGAGAACAGTGCTGCCCCGGTGGCGGCAAATTCCACGTGCTTTACAAAGCTATGTGCTTTTTTGACAAAAAAAATTCTGCTCTCGAGATACTTACCGAACTAGACGATACTATACTTACGAAACTGCTCATAACCTTCTTTCTTCTATGAGTAATAAACAAAAACTCTATCTTGCAAATAAGGAGCGGGAGGAAGGTAATACCTAACCTAAAATAAAAGAATATGCCAATTCTACATTATTTATTTACATCTTGTATGTACAAGTTTTATCTTGAATCGTTTTACCCTAGTGATGTTTGCGTACTTCTCGATGCAATTCTTGAATGTACAAGTTTAAACTTGCTGTACTACGCTCTCAGCGTACCTCTTTGTGATGTAAGACAGCGTAACGTAAGTACACACCTCTAGCATAATGTTTATGTAAAGTAGCACCTATCAATACTACTATGCCCCCAGGCTAGCGTGTTGGTAGAATTTGGAATGACAAACCGTTTACAATCATCGCTATTAAGGGCTACCTTACTAATTAAATGAGTGTACAACTGGTGCTTCTTGCTTCTAATGACAGACATTTGCTTATGCAAAACAGATGGATTACTTTTAATGCAATTGTTATAGTTTTCAAAACTTAGCTGATTCTGAACGACATTCTTTTTAACCCCCTTCAATCTCTTTATTTGTAATTCATTTAAGAGTTTTATGCAATATGACTTGGATTTAGTACCTACAAATGAATCGATAATATTCCCAGCACATTCATCTTTCATTTTACCTAGAACCTTTTTGTTCACTAGCGGTAGATGATATTGATTATCTGCAGGATAGTTACTTGTATCAAACCTACCCAAGTCCGGCTTTATATCATTGTAATAGACATCAGTTTTGATTTGATAAATAAACGAATCGGTATCTGTGTAGAGCAATTGCGCATTATGCGCGTACTTCTTCATCATATAATCGTAATGGAATTCATACATGAGTGTTTTAGCCAATTCAAGTAATGCAAAGCCGACGTAGGTAGGTTTGTCATACTTAACCTTGACACGATTCATCTGTATAATAACTAAATTCTCATGTATGATGGTGCAGCTGTGGAAATTTGGTTTACTTATTAAATAGTTAGCACCATACCTTTTCTTAATATTATCCCAGTTTGTAATCAATTTTACATCAACGCGTTTGTCAACATTTTCCATAGTCTTACCAAACACACTGTTATTCATGAGCTTGTAGAAATCTTTTTCAAACTCGTTAACCGCATTCGTTCTTAAATTATTGTTCAGATCGATATATGGCTTTAGCCACGGTGACTGATTAAATTCTAGTACGCGGTGAATTTTCGATAACTTCAAACCATGCTGCAAACACTGTTTTAAATTTCGGTAATGAATGATATACTTAGATTTATCGCACAAATTAGCAATGAGCATTTTCGTCGTTGATGCGATGTACGGGGGCTTCATATTTTCAGGGCAGAACGGTAGGTCATTATGAGAAGTGTGTAACTCTTTAGGATACTGTAAGTCAACTTCGAGGAAATAGCCTTTATCAGCTTCATCACCTAGGGCGTGTAGCTGTAAAGCATCAATTTCGCACTGCGTCAGCCAGCGGAAACCACTCACCGGTAGATGCTGACTCATCGCCCACCCATACTGATTATTAGCATCGAGGTAAACGATATACCGAGATTCCTGACTGGAATCGAAACTCGGCATGTACTTATTATTAGCCCTCGAATACCGCCCGCTGCACTGACTCAGACCGCCTCGAATTGATGATTTTATGAAGTGCACCATATCGATATCGGTCAGCAGTTCCAAATTCACATGCGTGTGTTTCAACATGGCATCCCAACTTAACCCAGGTGCAGTAAAATACTGACATGGGTCAAGGCTGTAGGTGTTCATGCAAACACAGCGAAAATTTTCAAACACATCAGCTAACAAAAGTACATCTATCTTTAAATATAAATCGGAGTATTCACCCAGAATTTGAATGTGGAACTGCTCCCAGATATGTTGTGCATGTAAATAGTCATCATCACTAATATCTGCTGAATTCAGCGAGCTGTAAAAGGATTGTTTCGATGGTAAGGCACGTTCTTCGAGGCGGTCTAAGCAGTCGAGATATTCATAACAAAAAACACCCTTACGCCGAAGTAAATAAACTGCGCTTCTTCGGGAAAAACGCGTCGAATTTCCGTAAATTGATCAGACTGTAAATGACTAGAAAGTTTATCGAGGCTACTCGCCATAAAGCGAAACGAGTCAAGGAATCTCAGTTTTATAGAATGCTCAGCATCTACTTTTACAGACTTTGCAAACGCAATGTACCGCTCTTTATTCTGAGGGATTATATCTACTTTTTCATCTGAAGCTTCAAATTGTGAAATGATGAAATGAGAGTCGTAACCAGATAAGTTATGAAAAATTACAGGGATAAATTTAGGAACTCCATACTTAAGATTACAGCTATAATGAGCGGCACATCTGTAGAAACCAGTTAAATGATCATGATCAAAAACTTTAGGGTCATTTTCGGAAAATTCCCCATCACAAATGCTACACTTTGTAGCACGTTCATGATCATTTAACTGAATTTCGGTGAGTGGCTTCATAGGAATATTACTATTCAGAATACGACCGAGACGAACTGCATCACTTTCAAGTCTTTCTAAAAATACTTTAGCAGCATCATGTCCTCGATACAGCTCTAACTTGTTAAGCGTACTATCGTAACTACACTTGATGTAATACGCGAAGCTATACGGGACATGCATGTGCGTAGTATTAGTGAAAGAGTTGTCAGGATTAGGTGAGCATGTGTTGCATGGCGTGAGGATGGCTTCAAAGTCTGCATAAATCACGAACGGTACCCACATCTGCTTGTGAAAATTTGTAAATTTTAAAACATTATTGCCTGTAGTAGGTATCTCTGTACGTACATGATTGCAGTCATTCTTGAAATGCTTCGTTAACTGATCTTCAGTTCTAAAATACTGCAAGCATCCATCACATAGCCACTTTTTACACCTTTCTTTGGATAACTGACTACCAACAAGTCTACTCAGATTTTTAATCCAGCAAAAGTGGCTATTCACACTGTTTTCAATATAGAGTAAATTAACATGAGTACTCTTCTTATGACATGTATAATACAGAGGACCTACTACAGACTTTTTCTCTACACCATACACATTAATACTAATGTTATTTAGTTCCTCAAAGCACTTAATATCCTTTATCTGCACAGGAAATTCTATACCATCGAAATTTAGCTGCGTTGAATAGTGTGGATACGATGATGTTCTATACGCTACATTCGATTTCGCAGGATTTAAAGCTGACATCACCGCCCATGCAAAACATGCTTCGTCATTGTTTTGGATGTTTACAACAGCTTCTTTTCGCTGAATCCATGTCGGTAGCTCGATGTACGATGAACCTCGCATGGGATTGTACTTATTGATGTTAACTTCTAGATACATTATTTCAACTAAAGCCCACCCTGATTCCTTTTCCTGAAATTCCTCGCTCTTAGTTGAAATAATGTTAGAGACATCCCTAAGTACATCACCAAAATTAGTCGACTGACTTATGACAAAGTTCTTCGTATTAAATGATTTAATGTCCGTTATTTCGGATTCATCCGTGCTTTTAATGTACAAGGCGAAAAGTTCAAAATTAACTTTAAATAAACTATGATTGGATAAAGATTTAGCAAGAAGCTGTTGTACATCCGGTTGAACGCAATTTAAAAAGTTTGAAGTGCTCTGAAACTTTTGACTCGTGCGAATTCGGTAACTAGCAATCCTACTTTTAAATGCTGTATTAATTTCCTCGATGTTTGCGTTACTACCACTTCTACATGCATTATTTTTATGTGCATTACTCCGTAAGTGTCCCTGAAAATGCGAAGATGGTACATCAGTGTTAAAGTGCTCGCAGTGAATAGTTTGAAGTTCATGATTTTTCCTAGGTTTTTTACTACTAGTACTTTCTACAGCTACATCAGTAGCTGCACGCTTTTTCCCTACTACTACCTGAGGGCAAGTAGATATTTGATGTACCTCTGCTAAGTGAGCCTCGTATCGCACTACGTTAGCGAAATACACACTACAAACTTTACATAAAGCAGATGTTATGCTAGGGTGTTTTGATTTCATATGGCGCATGAAGTTATCACGCCTTGCAAACGTTACATTACATTCCTCGCAACAGGGGGAACATCTGAAAAGAGAACGACCGAAAGAGATTAGGTGAAAATTACGGAAGAAACCAAGTTTCAACGTATAGAGGTTGGACATGGCTGTGAGTTAGGGCTATAGCATGAGGATTGAAGAGAACGACCAAAGTTACGATGTTCGGAAGAAACCAAGTTTCAGCCTGTTGAGGACAGACATAGCTATGTGTACGTGTTTGAAAGTACACTGACTGACAGAGCAAATGCAACACCAAGAAGGAGTGGTCAGAACTTTACGCCAATTGCAGGGTAGACTGACGTCACTGAGATATGCTCATGATGTGAAATGCGCCGCTGTGCTGCGCACGTAGCGAACGATAAATGGGACACGGCGTTGGCGAATGGCCCACTTCGTACCGTGATTTCTCAGCCGACAGTCATTGTAGAACGTGTTGTCGTGTGCCACAGGACACGTGTATAGCTAAGAATGCCAGGCCGCCGTCAACGGAGGCATTTCCAGCAGACAGACGACTTTACGAGGGGTATGGTGATCGGGCTGAGAAGGGCAGGTAGGCCGCTTCGTAAAATCGCAGCCGATACCCATAGGGATGTGTGCACGGTGCAGCGCCTGTGGCGAAGATGGTTGGCGCAGGGACATGTGGCACGTGCGAGGGGTCCAGGCACAGCCCGAGTGACGTCAGCACGCGAGGATCGGCGCATCCGCCGCCAAGCGGTGGCATCCCCGCACGCCACGTCAACCGCCATTCTTCAGCATGTGCAAGACACCCTGGCTGTTCCAATATCGACCAGGACAATTTCCCGTCGATTGGTTGAAGGAGGCCTGCACTCGCGGCGTCCGCTCAGAAGACTAGCATTGACTCCACAGCATAGACGTGCACGCCTGGCATGGTGCCGGGCTAGAGCGACTTGGATGAGGGAATGGCGGAACGTCGTGTTCTCCGATGAGTCACGCTTGTGTTCTGTCAGTGATAGTCAGTGCAGACGAGTGTGGCGTCGGCGTGGAGAAAGGTCAAATCCGGCCGTAACTGTGGAGCGCCCTACCTTTAGACAACGCGGCATCATGGTTTGGGGCGCTATTGCGTATGATTCCACGTCACCTCTAGTGCGTATTCAAGGCACGTTAAATGCCCACCGCTACGTGCAGCATGTGCTGCGGCCGGTGGCACTCCCGTACCTTCAGGGGCTGCCCAATGCTCTGTTTCAGCAGGATAATGCCCGCCCACACACTGCTCGCATCTCCCAACAGGCTCTACGAGGTGTACAGATGCTTCCGTGGCCAGCGTACTCTCCGGATCTCTCACCAATCGAACACGTGTGGGATCTCATTGGACGCCGTTTGCAAACTCTGCCCCAGCCTCGTACGGACGACTAACTGTGGCAAATGGTTGACAGAGAATGGAGAACCATCCCTCAGGACACCATCCGCACTCTTATTGACTCTGTACCTCGACGTGTTTCTGCGTGCATCGCCGCTCGCGGTGGTCCTACATCCTACTGAGTCGATGCCGTGCGCATTGTGTAACCTGCATATCGGTTTGAAATAAACATCAATTATTCGTCCGTGCCGTCTCTGTTTTCTCCCCAACTTTCATCCCTTTCGAACCATTCCTTCTTGGTGTTGCATTTGCTCTGTCAGTCAGTGTATACCACGTCTATAGTATGCGGATTGAAGAGAACAACTATTTATCAATAGCTTAAAGTTACGATGTTTTAGAAGAAACCAAGTTTCAGCTTGTTGAGGGCAGACATAGCTATGTGCACGTGTTTGAAATTATACCACGTCTATAGTATGAGGATTGAAGAGAACAACTATTTATCAATAGCTTAAAGTTACGATGTTTTAGAAGAAATCAAGTTTCAGCTTGTTGAGGGCAGACATAGCTATGTGCACGTGTTTGAAATTATACCACGTCTATAGCGTGAGGATTAAAGAGAACAACTATTTATCAATAGCTTAAAGTTACGATGTTTTAGAAGAAACCAAGTTTCAGCCTGTTGAGGGCAGACGTAGCTATGTGCACACCTCGTCTATAGCGTGAGGATTAAAGAGAACAACTATTTATCAATAGACTAAAGTTACGATGTTTTAGAAGAAACCAAGTTTCAGCCCGTTGAGGATAGACATAGCTATGTGCACGTGTTTGAAATTATACCTCGTCTATAGTATGCGGGTTGAAGAGAACAACTATTTATGATTAGCTTAAAGTTACGATGTTCGGAAGAAACCAAGTTTCAGCCTGTTGAGGATAGACATAGCTATGTGTGCGTGTTTGAAATTATACCTCGTCTATAGCGTGAGGATTAAAGAGAACAACTATTTATCAATAGACTAAAGTTACGATGTTTTAGAAGAAACCAACTTTCAGCCTGTTGAGGATAGACATAGCTATGTGTGCGTGTTTGAAATTATACCTCGGCTATAGCGTGAGGATTAAAGAGAACAACTATTTATCAATAGACTAAAGTTACGATGCTTTAGAAGGAACCAACTTTCAGCTTGTTGAGGTCAGACATTGCTATGTGTGCGTGTTTGAAATGATACCACGTCTATAGTATGCGGGTTGAAGAGAACAACTATTTATCAATACTCTAAAGTTACGATGTTTTAGAAGAAACCAAGTTTCAGCTTGTTGAGGATAGACATAGCTATGTGCGCGTGTTTGAAATTATACCTCGTCTATAGCGTGAGGATTAAAGAGAACAACTATTTATGATTAGCTTAAAGTTACGATGTTCGGAAGAAACCAACTTTCCGCCTGTTGAGGATAGACATAGCTATGTGCACACCTCGTCTATAGCGTGAGGATTAAAGAGAACAACTATTTATCAATAGACTAAAGTTACGATGTTTTAGAAGAAACCAACTTTCAGCCTGTTGAGGATAGACATTGCTATGTGTGCGTGTTTGAAATGATACCACGTCTATAATATGCGGGTTGAAGAGAACAACTATTTATCAATACTCTAAAGTTACGATGTTTTAGAAGAAACCAAGTTTCAGCTTGTTGAGGATAGACATAGCTATGTGCGCGTGTTTGAAATTATACCTCGTCTATAGCGTGAGGATTAAAGAGAACAACTATTTATCAATAGACTAAAGTTACGATGTTTTAGAAGAAGCCAACTTTCAGCCTGTTGAGGATAGACATAGCTATGTGCACACCTCGTCTATAGCGTGAGGATTAAAGAGAACAACTATTTATCAATAGACTAAAGTTACGATGTTCGGAAGAAACCAACTTTCAGCTTGTTGAGGTCAGACATAGCTATGTGTGCGTGTTTGAAATGATACCACGTCTATAGCATGAGGATTGAAGAGAACAACTATTTATGATTACCTTAAAGTTACGATGTTCGGAAGAAACCAAGTTTCAGCCTGTTGAGGGCAGACATAGCTATGTGCACACCTCGTCTATAGTATGCGGGTTGAAGAGAACAACTATTTATCAATAGCTTAAAGTTACGATGTTTTAGAAGAAACCAAGTTTCAGCCTGTTGAGGATAGACATAGCTATGTGCGCGTGTTTGAAATTATACCACGTCTATAGCGCGAGGATTAAAGAGAACAACTATTTATCAATAGACTAAAGTTACGATGTTTTAGAAGAAACCAAGTTTCAATGAATAGAGGTCAGACATACCTTAAAATCTTCGCGCTGCAAACTGTTACTCGGATGAAATAAAATGCGTGCGTTCAAGCCTGATACTCGAATGATAATATTCTGGTCGTACCTAAAAAGAAGAAACATATATGAATGTAGTGTGTAGGGGTACATCATCTAACCTAGTTATCTTTACAACTCAAAGTTCGAAAACATACCTTAAAAAAATGCACGTGCTGCAGACTGTTACTGGGATGAATAAAATTGCGTACTTTCGAACGGTACCTAAAAAAGAACAAACATATATGAATGTAGATATCTAGCGTAGAAGTTGCTTTGCAAATAAAAAAGTAACTAACAGTTCTACCTTACCTTAAGATAAAGGCTGAAGAATAATATTCACAGCAGACGGGAGATGTGTGTGTACGTAATAAACGCATACAGAGAACTGTGAGCACTTCGCGCAGACTGCAGCGACTAAATATGCTGCTTGTTACCAAGCGGATGTGATAATCGCTGACAACTGCGGTACAGTCGGAACGAAGTGTTCATGCAGCAAGAGCTCTCCTCCTGTAGTCCCGCAGGCTGACGTATTCGAAACTCCTGTTGATGCCGAGGTGCCGGAATTTAAGAGTTCGAGCCTTGGAAAGTTAGCGCGCGATCCTCGACTTCTCGAGGGTACATCCGCGGTATTCCTGTAGGTATTGAGCTAAAGCTAGATCATGTAATGACGATCGCGCAGGCCCCCTCGCCTAGCATTTACGGCTTCTAGTTCGAACCCGCTATCTTCTGAAGTAGCGAGAATGATTGAAGAGTGATGAGGGTGATTCATTCGTCGGATGGAGGCATTAAGCTATGTGCAGGCTTCTTCTAGTCAGGGTACGCGATTCAAATCCTGGCAACTTTTGCCGTCGGGAAGGGCATCCGGCTAGATCATGTTATGACGATCGCGCATGTCCCTCGCCTAGAATTTGCGGCTTCCAGTTCGAACCCGCTATCTTCCGAAGTAGCGAGAATGATTGAAGAGTGTTTGAGTGTGATTCATTTGTCGGATGGAGGCGTTAAGCCGTGCGCAGGCTTCTTCGGTAGGAGTAGGCTATGTCGGGATATCGATTTAAAATCCTAGTCAGGAAGGGCAACCGGTCGTATAAAACTATGGTGTGAGGCGGGGTGCGCAAAAAAGCCAGCATTAAGTAAGGGCTGTTGATAGGGGGTGTTAAACCTTGTGTAGGCTTCTTCGAAAATGATTTTTAAGTACAAGACGTTGATGGTGATTCATTTGTCGGATAGAGCTAATAAGCCTTGTGCTGGCTTCTTCAGTAGGAGTAGGCTATGTCGGAACATCGATTTAAAATCCTAGTCAGTAAGGGCAGCCGGTTGTATAAAACTATGGTGTGAGGCGGGGTGTGCAAAAAAAAGCCAGCAATAAGTAAGGGCTGTTGATGGGGACGTTAAAACTTGTGCAGGCTCCTTCATCAGGAGAAGCCTACATGCCGGCACCGCGCAGGCTCTTTCGATAGGAGTGGGCACTGTGTGTGTGTTAACCTCTCCGTACAATCATGATAGTTTACGTTAGGAACTTACATAGGCTAAATGCTACACATTCCGTGGCAGAGCCGGGAATCGAACTCGGACCTCCGAGGGTAGCAGCTAATCACACTAACTACTACACTACAGAGGAGGAGTATTTCAGAATATTTTACAACATTAATTAGTACTGTGTTTTAAGAGCTTACATGGCTGAATGCTACTCAGCTAAGAAGACGTTCGTGAGTTACAAGTCGCTTATCAGCACACCGTGTTTTCGTTCAAGGTTACACAAGCCGGAAGATACGTGTACAATTTCAGTTAACACATGCATTCCACACTCGCTCAGAATGACTGTGCCGATACTTCAAGGACTGTAGAACAAACCCATAGCCTACAGTATGCATGCCTCTCACCCAGTAGTCTCGGGTTCGATTCTCTCGGGAATAAAAATGTGTTTAAATCGCATGAATTTGTTGAGTTGCCCTTCCTGACGCAAAACTAGCAGTATCTAACCTCTTACACTATAGTTTTCAACCGGTTGCCCTTCCTGACAACTCAGATTAAGAATCTGTTTTACAACTTCTAACACGGGAATCGGGGATTTACAGCTAGATGCGCTTCTTAGATTTTAAATCATGAACTATTGTTTTACAGCCGGATGCCCTTCCTGACGCAAAACTAAGATTTTAAATCGCAAGAATTTGTTGAGTCGCCCTTCCTGATGCAAAACTGGGAGTATCTAGCCTCATACACTATGGTTTTCAACCGGTTGCCCTTCCTGACGTCAAAGAACTCGGATTAAGAATCTGTCGAGAATCGGGGGTTTTACAGCTAGATTTTAAATCGCTGTATCACGAACTATTGTTTTACTGCTAGATGCCCTTCCTGACTAAGATTTTAAATCGCAAGAATTTGTTGAGTTGCCCTTCCTGACGCAAAACTGGTAGTATCTAGCCTCTTACACTATGGTTTTCGACCGGTTGCCCTTCCTGACAACTCGGATTAAGAATCTGTCGAGAATCGGGGGATTTACAGCTAGATGTACTTCTTAGATTGTAAATCACGAACTATTGTTTCACAGCCGGGTGCCCTTCCTGACTAAGATTTTTAAATCGCAAGAATTTGTTGAGTTGTCCTTCCTGATGCAAAACTGGGAGTATCTAGCCTCTTACACTATGGTTTTCGACCGGTTGCCCTTCCTAACGCTGAAAGACCAGGATTTAGCAAGTTACCCTTCCTGATGTAACAAGACTAGGACTGCACTTGGCTAGAAATAGCCACACGAAATTATTATATAGAAAGAGAATTGCTGGGCGGATGACAGCTGTCGGAAAAGCATATAAGTTTGTAAAGCACGTGGAATTTGCCGCCACCCGGCAGCACGGTGATTAAGGATGGCGGATGACAGCTGCACATAGGTTTGTAAAGCATGTGGAATTTACCGCCACATAGAGTGTAGCACTGAGGTTTGTGATGCAAGATGGCGGATGGCAGCTGCACGTGGCTTTGTTTCCAAACAAGAGCACGTAGAATTTGCCGCCACCACATTTCAAACTAAAGAGGGCAGCACTGTGCTCTATATATTAAAGATGGCTGATGACAGCTGTCAGAAAAGCATATAAGTTTGTAAAGCACGTGGAATTTGCCACCACCGGGCAGCACTGAGGTTTGCGATGCAAGATGGTGGATGACGTACCACATTTCAAAGGTAAGTAGCTAAAGAGGGCAGCACGGTGCTCAAAGATGGCGGATGACAGCTGCAAGTGGCTATGTAGAGCACGTGGAATTTGCCACCACCACATAGAGGGCAGCACTATGCTCTGTTGATTAAAGATGGCGGGTGGTAGCTGTTAAAAAAGCACGTGAGTTTGTTTCCAAACAAGAGCACGCGGGATTTACCGTCACCACATAGAGGGCAGCACGGTGCTCTCTTGATTAAAGATGGCGGATGATAGCTAACAGAAATTTGCCGCCACCACATAGAGGGCAGCACTGTTCTCTCTGGATTAAAGATGGCTGGATGACAGCTGTCAAAAAAGCACATGGCTTTGTAAAGCACGTGGAATTTGCCGCCACCGGGTAGCACTGTTCTCTCTGGATTAAACATGGCGGATGACAGCTGTCAGAAAAGCATATAGGTTTGTAGACCATGTGGAATTTACCGCCACCACATTTCAAAGGTAAGTAGCTAAAGAGGGCAGCACGGTGATTAAAGATGGCTGCTGTCAAAAAAAAGCATGTTGATTTGTAAAGCACGTAGAATTTGCCGCCACCATATAGATTGCAGCACTGTTCTCTCTGGATTAAAGATGGCGGATGACAGCTGTGACGTACCACATTTCAAAGGTAAGTAGCTAAAGAGGGCAGCACGGTG
Organism: Anabrus simplex; assembly: GCF_040414725.1. NCBI lineage: Eukaryota > Metazoa > Arthropoda > Insecta > Orthoptera > Tettigoniidae > Anabrus > Anabrus simplex. The sequence goes on from NC_090266.1 coordinate 936,694,042, forward strand.
CTCAAAGATGGTGGATGACAGCTGCACGTGGCTTTGTTTCCAAACAAGAGCACGTGGAATTTGCCGTCACCAGGCAGCACTGAGGTTTCGGATGCAAGATGGCGGATGACAGCTGTCAAAGGTATGTAGCTAAAGAGGGCAGCACGGTGCTCAAAGATGGCGGATGACAGCTGTCAAAAAAGCACGTGGATTTGTTTATCTCGAGCTAGTGAGGTTAAGTTGGTAGCACTAAGGTTTAGGCCCGTCAAGATGGCAGTACTGAGGTTAGCGATGCGTTGTTGTCTGTCAAAACGCACGTGGCTTTGTTTACAAATCTGTCAAAAAGCACGTGGCTGTCAAAAAACACGTGGCTTTGTTTACCTCATGCTAGTGAGGTTAAGTTAGCACTACTGAGGTTTAGGCCCGTCAAGATGGCAGTACTGAGGTTAGCGATGCGTTGTTGTCTGTCAAAAAGCACGTGGCTGTCAAAAAACACGTGGGTTTGTTTACCTCATGCTAGTTAGGTTAAGTTGGCACTAGTGAGGTTTAGGCCCGTCAAGATGGCAGCAGTGAGGTTAGCGATGCGTTGTTGTCGATGACAGCTGTCAAAAAGCACGTGGCTTTGTTTACAAATTCAAATCTCGCGCCAAAATACAAATCTCCGCCAAAATTCAAATTTCCCGCCAAAATTCAAATTTCCCGCGCCGCGGGCGGAGGCGGAGGCGGCCGAATCCCTGCATTATACTACTTTTTATATTTCCGCACTCTACGATTATTTATTTATTTTCGAAACGTCCGGCTCCCAGGCTGAATGGTCAGGTAACTGGCCTTCGTTTTATAGGCCCCGAGATTCAACTCCCAGCGGAGTCCATAATTTTACCTGCGAATGATTAATTCCTCTGGCTCGGTGATTGGGTGTTGGTGTTCGTTTTAATACGCATCTCTTCATCTAGAGTACATATATCATAACACTATTAAACACCACACAGACATGCAATAATATTAAAAAAAGTAATGTTACTGATTTTATATCCCACTATCCACTTTCACGTTTTTCAGAGACGCAGTGGTGACAAAATTTTGTCCCACAGGAATTCCTTAGCGTGCCAGTAAATCTATTGACACGAGGCTGGCATACGTGAGCTCCTTCAAGTACCACCACACTGAGCCAGGATCGAACCTGATAAGTAGGGCTCAGTAGGCCAGCACTCTACAGTCCGACCTACACAGCCCGGCTGGCAATGGTGAATAAATCCTTCCACTTAGGGTTAGCGTCAGGAAGACCGTCGCGCCATAAATCTGTACGTAAGCCACGAGCGCCGAAGCTCATAAATTGAAAAGAGAACAGGGTTATCAGGCGAATTAACAATCGCAAACATTTAATGAAGTCCGCTTCTGTGGTGTAGTGGTTAGTGTGATTAGCTGCCACCCCCGGAGGCTTGGGTTCTATTCCAGGCTCTGCCACGAAATTTGAAGTGGTACGAGGGCTGGAAAGGGTTCCACTCAGCCTCGGGAGGTCAACTGAGTAGAGGTGGGTTCGATTCCCACCTCAGCCATCCTGGAAGTTGTTTTCCGTGGTTTCCCAATTCTCCTCCAGGCAAATGCCGGGATGGTACCTAACTTAAGGCCACGGCCGCTTCCTTCCCTTTTCCTTGGCTCTCGCTTCCAATCTCACCATCACACCGCAAGGGCCCTGTACAGCATAGAAGGTGAGGCCGCCTGGGCGAGGTACTGGTCACCCTCCCCAATTGTATCCCTCAACTCAGAGTCTGAAGGTCCAGGACCCTGCCCTGGAAGCGGTAGAGGTGGGATCCATCGCTGAGGGAAAAACCGACCTTGGATGGTAAATAGATAAAGGATAACACGAAGAAGAAATTTAATAAAACGTAACCTTCTTTCTTTATTTGCTTACCCTCAAGTATTCGGTTTACCCTCGGACTCAGTGAGGTATACCATTTCCACGCCTCAAGGCAGTGTCCTGGAGCGTGAGACATTGGGTCGGGGAATACAACAGGGAAGGATGACCAGTACCTCGCCCAAGCGGCCTCACCTGCTATGCTGAACAAGTATCTTGGTGGGGGATGGGAAGATTGTAAGGGATAGACAAGGAAGAGGGAAAAGATCGGCCGTGGTGTTCAGTTAGGTACCATCCCGGCATTTCCCCGGACAAGAAGTGGGAAACCACGGAAAACCACCTCCATGATGGGTGAGGTGTTAATCCGACCCACATCTACTCAAATGACCTCCCAAGGCTGTGTGGACAAGGTTCCAGCCCTCTCAACACTTCAAATTTCGTAGCATAGCCGGTAATCGTACCTGAGCCTCCGGGGGTGGCAGCTAATCACACTAACCATGACACTACAGACACGGTCAATAAAACGTAACAATAATAAAAAATGAGTAACAAAAAGCCCACCTCGGTTTTTTTTGTAGGGGCTTTACGTCGCACCGACACAGATAGGTCTTACGGCGACAATGTGATAGGAAAGGTCTAGGAGTTGGAAGGAAGCGGCCGTGGCCTTAATTAAGGTATATCCGCAGCATTTGCCCGGGATGAAAATGGGAAACCACGGAAAACCATTTTCAGGGCTGCCGATAGTGGGATTCGAACCTACTATCTCCCGGATGCAAGCTCACAGCCGCGCGCCTCTACGCGCACGGCCAACTCGCCCGGTACCCACCTCTGTAGTATAACAGCTAGCGTTATTAGCTGCTGTCCTCGGAGGTCCGGCTTCGATTCCCGGGACTGTAAGGGATTTAAGAGTGATAGAAGGGCTGATATGTATTTTAAAATGGACAGTTGAACATTCGACAATTCTTCTTCTCCTTCTTCTCCTTTATCTGTTTACCCTCCAGGGTTGGTATTTCCCTCGGACTCAGCCAGGGATCCCACCTCTACCGCCTCAAGGGCAGTGTCCTGGAGCTTCAGTCTCTGGGTCGTGGGGTACAACTGCGGAGGATGACTAGTATATCGCCCAGGCGGCCTCACCTGCTGTGCTGAACAGGGGACTTGGTGGGGGATGGGGTATAATTTATAATTTCGTGTGGCTATTTCTAGCCGGGTGCAGCCCTTGTAAGGCAGAAACTCCGATGAGGGTGGGCGGCATCTGTCATATGCATGTAACTGCGTGTTGTTGTGGTTGAGGATAGTGTTATGTGTTGAGTTTGAGTTGCAGGAATGTTGGGGACAGCACATACCCAGCCCCCGAGCCATTGGAATTAACCAATGAAGTTTAAAATCCCCGACCCGGCCGGGAATCGAACCCGGGACCCTCTGAACCGAAGGCCAGTACGCTGACCATTCAGCCAACGAGTCGGACGGGGGATGGGGTGATGGGAAGGGATAGACAAGGAAGAGGTAAGGAATCGGCCGTGGCCTTAAGTTATGTACCATCCTGGCGTCTGCCCTGAGGAGAAGAGGGAAACCACGGAAAGCCACCTCCAGGATGGCTGAGGTGTGAATCAAACCCATCTCTACTCAGCTGTCCTCCCGAGGCAGAGTGGACCGAGTTGCAGCCCTCGTACCACTTTCCAAATTTCGTTGCAGAGCCGGAAATCGAACCCGGGCCTCAGGTGGTGGCAGCTAACACTAGCCTGCAAAAAAAACTTTTTTGTGCGGTAAAAACGAAAATAGGTGGGTTTTATGAATTTCTTAACGCAGAATTCGAGGAAAAAAATAGTTTTCTCGTATCACGTCTGGTTTAGTGGCAATTTTACAAAATGTTATTTTGTTCTTACGTAAAATTGTTGATACTTCGTATTGATTAAATTTGATGTATTAATGTAAATTTCAGCTTGCAAAACGTAATCATATTTTGCGTGCATTAAATACACGTAAATGCTGCTTTGTAAGTAAGTAGATGGTTTGTATTATATTTTTAATGTATATTGAAATTCGTGAAACTGAAGCATAAGGCGCCTTTTTAGTTTCGGCTGGACAGTTTCCTTTAAATTAATATAACCGTGCATTGAATAAAAATTACATGGTTAAACATACATAGTTTTTTACTTACATTATGTGCAGGTTAGATTCACACCTCCATCTTTTCCCGTTCTCTGCTGAATTTCCGAGTTTTTGAAGTTCCTGAATGATCTCTAGAAGGGTCGTCTCGTGCAGTCGACCAACAGTAATCGGCCATCATATTCACATCCCAACGTCCCTGATAGCGTCGTTCTGCATCTTTGAGGTCCTGGTGAAACCTTTCAACTTGTTCTTTACTGACAGCTCCTAAATTTGGAGGGAAATAATCCAGATACGAAGCTAAGAAATGAAGCTTAAGGCTCATATTACAACTGAGTTCCTTAAACATTACCAACATTTTCCTTACAATTTCTTTGTATTGAGGGTCCTTAATGTTGCCAAGGAATGTAGTCACCACATCTTTGAATGCGTTCCATGCCTCTTTCTCGATTTTGGTCATTGTGTCCGTGAATATTTTTTCCTTCATCAGTTTACGAATCTGTGGTTCATCAAATACGCTTTCTTTGATTTTTGCATCTGATAATGAGGGTAATTTAGTAGATAAATATTGGAAGCATAGGCTACGTTTATCTAATGCCTTGACATACTGTTTCATCAATCCTAATTTGATGTGCAAGGGTGGAAGTAGAATTTTTTCACGGTCAATAAGACTTACATTCAAGACACTTTTGGATCCTGGTTGTAGTTGTTTCCTTTCTGGCCAATTCACTGTATCCCAATGTTTATCCCATGCCTTGCTATCCAATTCGCATAGGAAACAGGGAAATTTTGTATAGCCTTTTTGTTGTCTCAGCAACAATCCAACGATCTTCAAATCACCGCAAATTTGCCACCCATGCTCGTGATATTTAATTTTTTCAAGCACCAACTTTAAGGTCTCGTATGTTTCAGACATTTTTATGGAGTGTGCAAGTGGTACGGATGCCAGAACATTTGTATTATGAAGCAAAACAGCCTTTAAACTTCTTTTGGAAGAGTCAATAAAACCACGCCAGTTACTAGGATCATACTCTTTCACTCCCAGTTGATGTAGAAGATTTGAAACATCCGTACAAAATATAAGTTCATCTTCGTGAGTATAATACTTTTGGACTGTTATCTTTGCAAGGAAGTCCGCCTCTGTGGTGTCGTGGTTAGCGTGATTAGCTGCCACCCCCGGAGGCCCGGGTTCGATTCCCGGCTCTGCCACGAAATTTGAAAAGTGGTACGAGGGCTGGAACGGGGTCCACTCAGCCTCGGGAGGTCAACTGAGTAGAGGTGGGTTCGATTCCCACCTCAGCCATCCTGGAAGTGGTTTTCCGTGGTTTCCCACTTCTCCTCCAGGCGAATGCCGGGATGGTACCTAACTTAAGGCCACGGCCGCTTCCTTCCCTCTTCCTTGCCTATCCCTTCCAGTCTTCCCCATCCCTCCACAAGGCCCCTGTTCAGCATAGCAGGTGAGGCCGCCTGGGCGAGTTACTGGTCATACTCCCCAGTTGTATCCCCCGACCAAGAGTCTGAAGCTCCAGGACACTGCCCTTGAGGCGGTAGAGGTGGGATCCCTCGCTAAGTCCGAGGGAAAAACCGAACCTGGAGGGTAAACAGATGATGATGATGATGATGATCTTTGCAAGGAAACTGCTTTATCAGTCCATCATAAATATTGCATAAGGGCTGGGGCTTTTAACACGTCTGTTCATTCAAGTGGTCTAAGATGAAAGACAAACGCTCAACTGTCTTATCTTCAATCCTACATACCTCGCGGTCTATTGCATATCTGGGAGAGTTTGTTATGAATTTACCAGGAAACCCAAACTACAAAATGAAAATTTAGACAGCAATAAACCCATAACAAAATGCAAACAATAACAAATCAAATCACATAATTGTATTCTAAAAAAAGTTGCGCGAGAACATCTTTCAACATTACATATTACGAATTCATGCAGATACTAAAACACTGAATTGCGTCAAAACTAGACGTGATAGGAAAAATATAGCATCATTTTAGGAATCAGTTCAGCGATTTCTATAAGAATTACATATTTTCTATTTTACAGCAAAATCATGTTGGCTAGTGTAATCACACTAATCACTACACCACACAGGTGGACACAATCGAAAATTGATTCATGAAAAATATTGAAGTCGTGTATCGGGTATCATCGCCCTTGGTTGAGGCGGTACAGCTACAACAAAAATTGATACAACTCGCTTATTGTTAAACAACACGTTCCTGACGAAATGCCATTGTCAGAACACAACGCAACTGCCCGCATATCAGGATAACATACAAGAATACAATGAAACATACGAGAAGCTGCCATAGTAATTAAACAAATATATACAAGCCTGGCAAGTGAAGCTCGATGTGAACACGAAACGGCGTGTCGATGTTAGTGTAGAGGAAATGTTTTTGGTTATCAACCACGAACTCCCGGTTTTGGATACCGGTATCGGGATGCACACAGGTGAATAGAGGCCGTATTATTGGCATGTGGGAGGGTCACATGGTCTTCCAAGCAGTAGATCAAGCAATACCATGCAGTCTTAAGACAGTTTGGAGATGGGTAGAAATATGGCAAGAACGAGGTGAAAAAGGATTGGTAGATCATAGGACACATAACAAGGCTCCCAGAAGAACTACTACCGAGCTCGATAGCTGCAGTCGGTTAAGTACGGCCAGTATCCAGTATTCGGGAGATAGTAGGTTCGAACCCCACTGTCGGCAGCCCTGAAGATGGTTTTCCGTGGTTTCCCATTTTCGCACCAGGCAAATGCTGGGGCTGTACCTTAATTAAGGACACGGCCGCTTCCTTCCCACGTCTAACCCTATCCTGTCCCGTCGTCACCATAAAACGTATCTGTGTCGGTGCGACGTAAAGCCAATAGCAAAAAAAGAACGACTTCCGAACAGGATGCTGGAATCGTTCAAACTATGGACAATTCTCCGTTTGTAACTATCGATAATGCGATTGCCGCATTGAAATTGCCAGTAAGCTGACTACCGTGAGTCGCCGACTCCACGCGGCAGGTATTTACAATCGCCGACCTGCTTTACACTACAAGAAAGTGTTACTCCACGACAGGAATAGGAAATTACGGTTTGGTTGAATGAAAAGGTATTTTGCTCCAATCCAGGTAAACAGCTAAAGTGCTGGCGTCCAGTTGGAAAGCGTTATGAAAAGCCCCTTGTCCAGGTAACCAATCAGTCGGGTCGCGTCACATGTGGCGTATCGGGGTGGATAAGTAGTGCTGGTCCAGGAGAGTTGATAGAGGTCACTCCACATATTTCTGCTTGTGAATATGTGGACATTTTAGAAGGTGCCGTTCTTTCTAGTGTTCGAGCTATTTACCCCATAGAAGAAGTTCCCGTTAGGTTTGTGCAGGATAACAGCCCTGTTCACACTTCACATGTAATTGAAGCTTTCTTCAAACAGCATTCTGACGTTCACGTGCTTGACTGGCTTCCCAAGTCGGCTGACTTAAATGTAATAAAACATGTCTGGGCACGAATGGTAAACATGTGGGTTCCAGGTCAGGAGAGGACAAGAGCGGCTCTGTTAATGCACTGCCATCGAGACTGGGCGAATCTAAGGAATGAACCAGATTTTTTCCAACATCTAATAGATTCCATTCCCAAGCGGCTATAGCAAGTGATAAACAGGAACATAAACATAAACTGATTATTAACTGTGGGAGGGAGGAGGAACCCGTCACATACACTTGTAAATTCAGTATTTGACACAAATCATTAGTTATTTAATACCCATTTCACAATTAGTTTTGAGTAAATTTCCATTTTCCTTTTCTTGAAATTATTTATCTATAATAATAATGTTATTTGCTTTACGTCCCACTAACTATTTTATTGGTCTTCAGAGGCGCCGAGGTACCGTAATTTAGTCCAACAGAAGTTCTTTTACGAGCCAGTAAATCTACCGATACGAAGCTGTCGTATTTGAGCACCTTCAGATACCACCGGACTGAGCCAGGATCGAACCTGCCAAGTTGGGGTCAAAAGGCCAGCGCCTCAACCGTCTGAGCCACTCAGCCTTGCTTTGTATCTATAGACAGTGCATTATGTTTATTATTTTACCGTACATTTATTTTATTTATATATTTTCGAGGAAGATGCGATACGTTCATATTTTTGATAAGATATTTCTGTAAAAACCGTGTTAATTCTATAATAATTAGTTATGTTGAGATGTTGCAATAATAACATTTTTTTTGTATACTCGTATTTTAAGACACGACTTTCTATTTTATGGAAATTGAATTTGAATGATATTAAAGTATTTTCAGATGTATTTTCTTATTGCTCAAGAAGTAAAACGTATCTTCAGTTATTTTTACACAGTTATGCATCAATATCTTATTTTAGCTTATTAATTTTCTGTTTATAGAATTTACAGTAATTCTATATCCGAGGTAGTAAATTATGATGATATAACTTCAGTAAAGTCCAGAACAAAGTTACGAACCAGTAAAAGGTATTTTCAAATTACGACCCAACATAACGAAGCTACAAAATATTCCTGACTAGTATAAAATAATTTTCGGTTAAAAAACTGTTTTACCTCTTGATACTGTAATTATCAGAGTAGGTTACCTAATGGTGTACTTCAATTCATCCGCCACTGTGCCCATTTCAATCACAACAAAGTCTAGTAGCGGGCCTACATGCAGCAATGCGTTAAGCGAGAAGGTGGGTCATTGTGCCTTCGGCACTACCCGTTCACTCCCTTCCCTCTTGTTTTGTGCTGGAGTGGCCTTCAACACTACCCGTTCCCTCCCTCCCCTCCTTTTCAGTACTGGAGTGGGGAATGTTTATTGTTTATGTCGCGACACCATTAATGTGCACGTCTGTACCATACACACACTACATTAAACGTGTTCATGCGAGTGACAGTTAGTTCCGAGGAACCATACCCGCCTGTCGAGGTAAGAATCGGAGTTTGAGTTCTACTTTACACATTACTTCCTTTTTTAACTTTTAGAGGGTTATGTTAAGACAAATACGGGTATATTTTTATTCGCTGCAAAGTCTGGCAGTATGACATTAATTATGTTAGTTCTGAATAAGGCTATTTGAGACATGACCTAATACCTCATCCAATATGATTTAGTTTTAACTAGTCGGAGTCGACGTGACATTGACTCAACAAGCTTCCTAATGTATTGCTCTTAGAGGGCGATCTCCCATGCATCCGTCATAATGCCACACATAGAATCATGAAAACGTGGGGGAGGGTGAGGCCATTGTGTCATGTATGGCATTTCCATCTTTTCCACATACGCAGTACAGTCATTAAGTTCTGCATGATGGCGCTGTGATGCACTAGAGCGCATAGGTGGCGCCGTGGTGTGTACCATGTCAGTTAGTCTCTCGTCCCTGCAATAGACAGTTTAGTGCATGCATTGGAAGCAGACGCACGGTCGTTGTTGTGACGGTGATTTGAATGCGCCAGTTGGACCTTGACATGTCGCAGTTTGAGCAACGGGCAAACATCAAGTTCTGCCAGAAATTAGGAAAAACCGCTGCCGAAACATTTGAAATGATGCAGCAGGTTTACGGTGAGGACACGCTGAGTCGCAATGTTGTGTTTAGGTGGCACCGGCGTATTGTGCAAAGACGGGAGAGTTTGGGAGATGATATGCGTACGGGTCGGCCACAAGCAGTTCGAACGGTTCGCAAGATCCAAGAAGTTGCAACGCTAATACGTCCTAACCGATCCCAATCTGTAGACGATCTCGCAGCAGAAATAGGTGTCAGCCATGGTTCCTGCCACAAAATTCTGACGGATGATCTCAACAAGTCTTGCGTTACCCAGCAGAGTGTACCACGAATCCTGTCGCAAGACCGACGTGATGATCGCATGACGATTTGTGGTGATCTCATCAGTAGTACTGATGATGATCCAACGTTTTCCAACTGGATAATAACTGGAGACGAAATATGGTGTTTCCTTTCAGCGGTGCTTCCAGCAGCTATACCAACGTTGGCAAACGTGCATAACGGCCAACGGCGACTCTTTTGAGGGTGGATGTTGTTCTGTGTAGGTGTACGCCATGTAATTCGGCATCGTGTGCAACATAGAGGGTCGTGTGGGTACCTATCCTCCAGGCGTCAAGTCTCAGAACTTAATGACTGTACTACGTATGTTCATTCGTTTCCAATACTGGGGCTCGAGGGACTCAACTGTGCAGTTGAATGTAGTCCTGCTCAGAACCCAGCCCTGAACACAACCGTTTGTGTGAATTGGAGAGTTGTCCTACAATTGAAGACATGAGTGCAAGAACTAGATAATGACCACATTTCGCGAAAATTAACTTTTGACTTCTATTTGTAGCCTTAACTGCCCTCTATCAGTTACTATAGAAGTTAATTTCAGAAAGTGCCTATTTTCCTCGCTAGATGGCCTTTAAGTTTCAACTGGTTCCTTTCTGAGTGCAAGACTTGGATAATAACCGTAATTATCCAGTTCTTGCTCTCAGTTGCCCTCGTGCTGAAGAAGAGTAAGGAAGGTGCCTGAATGCAGTGAGTTATTGAGTGCTACAAATGCAAGCTTTAATTCAGAGGTAGGTTCCATTAAGAGCTGTATTTTAGTGCTAAGTGTATAGAATGTATATTACAGAATATTCAGTTTAATGTTATTATGCAATATTATAGACTAAAATATTATATTTAAATAAATGTGGAAGTATGAAGCCCACACTTTATGCTTTTATAAACGATTGTAATTTTTAGATACCGCTACCAAGTTCTACTGATTCTTCTCCGGTAAAGAGTTAGAAAAGTACAAGAAAAGAATATAACTGGCAAAGGAATGTTAGGAAACGAAATATGTTGAATGGAGAAGAATATATATCAACAACAGAGAAACTTGTGCCTGCAAAGACAGTTGCTCCAGAATGTTTTTGTAAGAGAAAATGTACAGGCAAGTTCTCCAAAGATATTAAGGAACGAATTCTTAGAAATTTCAACGAAATGAGTGAGAAGAATGCTCAGGATGAATATCTCATGGACTTAATAATCTCGCATAATATTCAAAGGTAAGCTTTAAATAAATATTAGTTTTAGACATATATTTTGTAGGAGCATTGAACACACAACAATGCAATATATTTTTGTTGCAGAAGGCACCCTGATTTCAGCATGAAGTGGAGAAGGAAGAAGAAGCTTTCTGCAAGAAACAATGAAACTGAGAGTGAAGATGAGGATGAAGAAATAGGTGTAGAACCATTATGTAGAGAACTACATTCCGCATGAAATTAAAACTCTGCAAATTTTTACTGACAACTGTGCAGGGCAAAACAAGAATATTTTGATGGTTTAGTACTTAAGTACACTAGCGGCTTCGGGAAGATTTGTCAAAATATATCACCATTTTCCAGAACGTGGACATTCGTTCATGCCCTGTGATCGTACTTTCGCACAGATTGAGAAGCTAAAACGCAAGAAAGAGTATGTGTTTGTCCCTCAGGAATGGTACGATATTGTTTCATCTACTTCCCAAAAATTTGCTATGGTGAAAGTACACCAGGACATGGCATTTGATTTTAAACATCACTTGGTGTCACATTGTAAGAAAATAATAAAGAATGGTACCGAATCATTCAGAATAAGTAGGTACTATAAATTTGTTTATGAAGGGAGAGAGCTGTCTGTTTCTGCTGGTCAAAACACTTTTGTTCATACAAAATTTTGTCTGTTCAAGACGAAACGTACTCCAATATTGCATCCTGCCAAGTTGTACCAAACTCCACTGCCTTTGAATAACAAGAAGTACAGAGATGTGATGAAATTGGCACCGAAGTATAGTCCTCCTGAACACATGAAATGGTATTCTGATCTCAGATGTGAACGCGAGGATGAAGAATATGGCTCTGAAATTGAGGCATCATGCCACGAGTTATAAAAACGGTTTTCAACCATATTTTACGTAATACGTATTATGTATGTCATGCACTGGCCTTTCAAAACTCAATATTTCATAATTTAAACATTAAAACATGTAATGGCATTCATTATCCAATTTCTATTCCGTTTTTACATTCCTTGAAACATCTGAGTGCAAGATATGGATAATTCCATCACACATTTTCTCGTTTTTTTATTATTTCTAAATGGAGTAGTGGGTTAAAAATTGAAAAATTAGTGTATATTTATATATACTTTCATATTAAACTGAAATCTTTAATGAATTATAGGACTTATAAAGTTTTAAATGTTTTTCTCGTTTTTCTCAGAACTTAACTTTTGGTTATTAGCTAGTTCTTACACTCAGGTCTTCAATTGGCTTTACGTCGCACCGACACAGATATGTCTTATGGCGACGATGGGATAAGAAAGGCTAGGAGTTGGAAGGAAGCGGCCGTGGTCTTAATTAAGGTAAAGTCCCAGCATTTGCCTGGTGTGAAAATGGGAAACCACGGAAAACCATCCTCAGGGCTGCCAACAGTGGGATACGAACCAGCTATCTCCCGATTGCAAAAGAGTTGTCTTGCACGAACTCCATTACCTCTTCTCGACAGCACTCTCTCTTATTCTGAAACATAATATTCTGAAGAATATCCAAATATTGGTCTGACGTGAGACGGTTATTAATCCGATGAAGCACTCCAACCCCATCAGATGATATCCACCCCAATACGATTCCATGATCCCAAATAAGATTTAATTCCATCTCGGCAAAGGCACACCGATTGATCATCTGTCCATCGGATAGAGACTCTTTGGAAGCAGCTTTTCTGCAGTGCAGACCGGCTTTTCGTAATCGTTTATGTGTGTCTCGTTGCCTGCATGAGCTCTGCCGAGTTTAAGATGGGCTTTTTCTGTGTAGTTTCAACTAACCTGTTGTTTTCTTCCCTACAAGAAGCACACTTTAAAACATGCCCAGTAGACACCGGTTCCCTGACACCCATCACTCCTGTGTTCATCTCTGAGCAGCCCTAGGTGAAACACCACGCCGAGCTGCTGCCATGGTGTACGAGAGAAAGCACTTCTTGAGGCGTGTCAATAAAATACAGAATGTCAGAATGGAGTAGACCATTTAGCATCCAAGTTAGCTCGTTCCAACTTGGTATGTGAGTTTCCTGATTTCATCATGGTGTATTAATTCTGGAAAATGAAACACCTTCACGCCGGGATTCGAACATTTGGTGCTATGGTAGGCACGAATTTTTTACCCTACGGCTCAGCCACTGTGCAGCGTTTGTGCGTGCCATGTGATTGTAATTTCAGGTGCCGTATGTAAGTGCTTATCACGAGAAGGAGATGGGAGGAAGAGGAGAGAGGGTAGTTTGGGAGCGACTGCCACAATGAGTGCAAATTAGGGACCATGTTGCAAAACGAATCCAGCTGCCTGTACAAAGCCGAACATAGACGAAATGAACGTTATTTTTCACGTCTGCAGGGAAAATATTTGATTGTTTATCTGTACATGCAGCTCACCTCCATTAGGGATGTTCCTGTAAAGAGCTGCAACATATCAAGCGTAAGAGGACATGAGGTTAGCTTTAACATTTAGTAACAAGATTACGTACATACAAATGGCAAGTGTCCGCATAGAAAAGAACGAGAATGCCCACTTTACTTTATCAAAGACAGAGCCCAGAAATATTCTTCATGATGAGCAATTTATCAATTAACAGCGTACATTTATTGCCTGTGAACTGAATGGCGCACTACATGACCAAAGTGTCTGGTTCCAGGTAAGTTAATTTCTACAGTAATGATAAAGTCGCACTAGTAATTGCGAAGAAAATGCATGATATATCCAAGAGTTCATATGTAGATACGAAGGTAAATCAGAAATTCACTTGACTGTGTTATTGCTCGGAAACAACGTATGTATCCGATAGTTTGTAGTCTCACCGATAGATTGCGCACAGGTGGACAAGTCGACAAACAAGAACCTTAGCATTGCGAGAGTTACCAAATGCCTATTGTACAGAAAGAGCGGTTATGGCAGGAAGAATACATAGTGATCTGTCCTGTGAGAAAAGCTACGTGGGACATGTTACAATTTACAGGATTATTGTGTTCGTATAGTGAGCCTTCGTGACTCAGACGGCAGCGTGCCGGGCTCTCACTGCTGGGTTCCGCTCTGGGCCCTCCATGTGAGATATGTGGTGGAAGAAACGGAGGCGGGACAGGCTCTTTTTGCGGGTACTCCGCGTTTCCCTGTCATCTTTCATTCCAGCAACACTCACCAATGTTATTTCATTTCATTTCATTTGCCAGTCATTAATCATTGTCCCAGACGAGTGCGACAAGCTTCGTCAGTCGGCATAATTCCTATCCTCGCCACGGGGTAGGGGCCATCATTTATTCCATTCCTGACCCAGTCGAATGACTGGAAACAGGCTGTGGATTTATATTTCATTCTGTTCGTATACAGAGAGAATATCACGTGTGCCAAACAAGAGCGAAAGTGGTGCCGGGAATTTTCAGAGGGTCGAACAACTAAAAGACCAAAAGCAGAGTGCTTGTCCATTAAGGTCAGGTGCATTGCCATTAATGTAATGGATCGTGTAACTATGACTAGAGAAGTTCAGAGAACATTGTTTTGCTATTTGCTTTACGTCGCACCGACAGAGATATGTCTTCTGGCGACGATGGGATTGGAAAGACCTAGGAATGGGAAGGAAGCGGCCGTGGCCTTACTTAAGGTACAGCACCAGCATTTGCCTGGTGAGAAAATGGGAAACCACGAAAACCGTCTTCAGGGCTGCCAACAGTGGGGTTCGAACCCACTATCTCCCGTTTATTGGACACTGGCCGCACTTAAGCGACTGCAGCTATCGAGCTCGGTGCTCACAGAACAGTGTACCTCTCTTTCGTCATGGAAATGAGACTAATTTTATGTTGTTACTATTATAACTTGAATTACTTTAATAATTATGCCAAAAATACAGCAGCGCTGAAAAATTAAATCGGTGTTCCTTATACTGACGTATCCTTACCGCTTAATCTACAAAATATTAGGGAATATTGTTGAATGGCCCTCGTATGAATGTTACATGCTATTTAATGTCTTTCCAATATTTAAAGAGATAGAAGGCAACGGCACGGAGTCGTTGAAGTTAGACGCCCTCAGGTGCCATCTAACTGAGTTACGATCATCCCTCAACAGCAAAATGAGTATTATATTTATTTAATTAGTTACTTTCCGGTCATCCTGGAAACATTTATATTTCTGGCCTGCAAAGTAAACTAGGCAGTATTTTGTTCGTGCCAGCTCTATTCATAGTGTTTGTAGTGATATTTTTGTTTAGCAGTATTAGGGTTTATAGTAACGTAACGTGATGCAGTGAGATCTAAATTAATGCACTGGACTCCAGGTTAAATGTAAATTTCCTGTTTACATATCCCTGCTCATATATCTCAATTCAACAACGGAATGTTGCTCGCTACACTGTATACATTAGTTTTGTTTTTTATCTTTTTCAGCGCATTCAAAATGAACGGTGAACAGCAGGAAATATTGTATATACATTATCTGAAACTCACTTGTTTCTTCATTCCTCAGTTAAGTTTAAAGTATCGGATAACTGGTGGGCTTATACTAGCAAGAACGAACCAGTAGGCCGTGTGGTTAGGGTCGAGTAGCTGTGAGCTTGCATTTGGGAGATTGTGGGTTCGAACCCCACTGTCGGTAGCACTGAAGGTGGTTTTCCGCGGTTTCACATTTTCACTCCAGGCAAATGCTGCGGCTAGCCTTAAGACTATCGCTGCTACCTTCCAAATCCTAGCCCTTTCCTGACCCGGTCATTCATTCATTCATTCATTCATTCATTCATTCATTCATTCATTCATTCACTCATACAGTGATTCAGTTAATTCATAATATATATTGTAAGCTAAAAGATAACTTTGTTCCGATTATTGGCACAAATAAATACTTGTACTACCACAAATTATTAGGGCAAAGATACATGTTGTCGTAGAGTATATAACAATGTTAACGTCTAGAACAAAAATGGTAAAAAATAAAAAATCTTAGGAACTGAAAGTGATTGGGTGTATAGTAATCGTCACGTAAGGCCATACACTATAATTTAAATATCACCAACCCATTCTCTTTTGTTTTAATGGCTGATACCTGCTGCCAACATGACTAGTTACATATTAAAATCACCAGATATAACCATAACAAACTATCCTCAATGTAAGCATCGATAATGAACGTTGTGATAAAGGTTACGATGAAATAAATCAAGATATTCATAATTAACTCGGTTTCCACGCTCAATGATTAATTAAGGGAATAAACACACTTTCTCACTCTCACTGAAATTAATGTTACATATTTCTGTCTTTATTTTCACATACACATTCCTATAACTATATTCTAGAAAAGAGGAGCGTCCTAAACGATGCAATTTATTTAATAAGTTTTTGCAGTGTGATTTTCGAAAGTTCCAGAAATTAATTAATGCCTTTCCCTTCTTTTGCGCGATCGTGTTCTTCTCTCTTCAATAACCAGTAAAGGGGAGAGATTATTGGGCATATTTTCACTGGTTATATCTTCAAGCTTTTCTAGGAAACATACAGGAGCACTAGTGTGCCAAGGTACGTGAACGAAAATTAGGTTAGCTTTCAAGCTCACTGCAGAACTGAGAATAACAATGTTATTAGTTCTACTAACTACTTCTATGATTTTCAAATAATATACGTCGAGGTGCCAGAATTTCTTCCCTCAAAAGTTTCTTTATGTACCGGTAGATCTAGACATGAGACTGGCGTATTTGAGCACCTTCAAATACCGCCGGATAAGAACCCACCAACCTGAGCTCTACCATCTGAGATAATCATACATTCTCTCCTTCACTCCCTTGAATTAAGTTTAAACATTCCCTGACTTTATTCTGTTGTACGCATTACTATAACTGTATTCTTAAAGGGAGAGGAGAGAGAGAGGAAATCTAAACTGTATAATTTATTGCAGTTTCTGTAAGTTCAAAGACTTACCACATAGAATATACCTGTCCTTTCTTTTAATAATAATGCTATTGGCGTTACATCCCACTAAGTACTTTTACGGGTGTTAGAGACGCTGAGGTGCCGGAATTTTGTCGTGAAGGAGTTTTTTACGTGCCAGTAAATCTATACTATTATACTATTATTCTTTATTATTATTTTTCTCCAGATCACAGTAACCAAATACCCATTCGATCCATTGAATGAGAAAAATAACAATGTTCAACCTAAGCCACCAACTCCACAAACAGAAATTGACAAAACACACTACTAATAAAATAATAATACCATAAATAAATAATAATAAACAGAAATAGACAAAACGAAGTACCAATAAAAATAATACTACCCGCAATAAATGATAATCGTAGTGATCATCCCAAACGTACTCCTTAGACATGCCATGAAGCCCGTCGGATACCACGGAAACGCGACCCCTAAAGATAAGGTCACCACAGCAGTCATCCTCGGTACCTTCATGCCATGTCCATCGTCTCCCCTAAATACTCCTACTACTGTCCGGCCGCGTCATCACCCCTGGTGAGAAGAAGGCCGCCCTCCCGATGATGACACGACCGGCCCTATCCGTGAGGTCCTAATGAAGGCCTCACCAACCCTACCAGATGACAATGCTTTTTTTTCTCACCATTCCGTTGCGGCCATCCCCGTGAAACTGGAGCCGCTCTCCTCCCGTCTATCTCATATCTCCCTTCTTTGACTTATTTGGAGTGGGCCCGTCCCACCCCGTCTTTTCACGGGTATGTCCTGCCCTCCCTTACCCATCCTTCCTTACCAGCTCCCACTATGCTTGAATAGTGAGACAAAAGCACCTGCTCTACTGTATACAACCCACTATCCATAAATATTAATAATAGTAATAATAATATTAATAATAACAATTTATGTAATAATAATAATAATAATAATAATAATAATACCAACATTTTCATAGTATTAATAATAATAGTAACACAAACAATAATAATATTAATAATAATAATAATCATAATATCAATACTAATAATAATACTAATGACAATAATAATAATACTATAATAATAATAGGAGTAAAACTGTTAGCTGTATCAGTCACTGTCTCAAGGTTCTTAGCATACTCTTCACGTGTCCTTATGTACTCAGCACTTTCGTCACAATCATTGTTCTCTGACCTACTCCCGATCGATACCAAAACAGCAACATTCAGCATTTCCATTCCAACCCGCCATAACATAAACAAGGAGACCCTGCCTTTATGAAATCACATATAAATTAACCAACTCCACATGCTTAACAATGTACTCCACACCTATACTCTCCTTCCCATTCGATTTTATCATACTCTCTCCTTCCATTGCCTAAGCACTGCTTATTACTCACTCTTCCCCTCAACCTACATGCCTATTCCAATCATCTACCCTCTTGTCCACCCTCTAACTCACCCTCTTTCATTTTGCTCTCACAGGACTTTTTTACCGCACATAAATACCTGTTCAAATCACCCCCGCTTTCCCACTGCTTAATAATCCATCTCAGAATTGATTGCTCGTCCCCTCTTCACAATAGTTTCTTATGCTCGGCACTCAATAATCTTTGCCTTATCTTACTCATTTCTTCACAGTCACTTAATAAGTGAAAATCATCATTTACTTCCCCGCAAAGTATACACACAGTCTTGTCCCTCCCTTGCAGCCACCGCTTATTCTTATGCAATCCTAAGAGCCTCCACATCATCCCATGCCTTTTAGACCTGTCAATGAATCTAATATTCATCCCTGCTATCTCCTCTATTTTCGTCAAAACATTCAGCGAATTTCTCAGTCTACTTTCCCCCAATAATTTCTGCCTATTAATATCTCTAATCCTCCTCTCAAGGATCTTCATCCCTCTAACTTCTGTCTTCGTCCATACCTCCCCCCATAGGTGTCCTAATCCTATCATCTCCAAATATCCCTTAATTTTTTCTAGCCATCCGCCCTTATACATGCTCTTACTTTGCTGTTCATACGCTGCCTGTAAAACCTTCCCACCTTCCTGTCTTTTTAAATTCATCCAGTATATAACTATTCTTTTCACACCCTCGGATTCAAAATCCTCCCCACACATTAATTCCGCCCCTGCATTTTCTGTGCACCTCGGCAAACCCATTACTATTTTACCAAAACTACTAATAATAATTCTTAATTCCCCTCTTCTCTCATCCAACCCCCAAACTTCTGCGCCGTACAATACCCTCCCAAAAATAACCGATCTTAACACTAGCCTCAAGGTGTTATAACTAATACCCGCGTATTTGGATATCAAGTTTCTGACTGAGGCTAGGGCTGCCAATGCTCTGCTTTTCATCCTTCTAATCTGATCTTTCTACGTTCCTTTACTGTTAAAAATAACTCCTAAATATTCTATTATTCTATTAATCTCATCCCATACTCTTTCAAAGTTGTTAGACTTACAATCCTTATTTATGGTTTCAATTTGTTCCTCTGACAACGCCTTTTTCACCTCACAAATTTTCTTTTTATACTCAAATTGCAGAAAATCTCCTTTTCTTGGCCCCCACCTTTCTTTCTGTATTCTCCTAACGCGCCCAGCACTTTTCTCTGCATTTCCTCACACTCTCTGTTAAACCATGCTTCTCCCTCTTTCTTATTTCTCTTTCCACATTCCGCCTTCTGCGCTATCATCTTTATAGGATGTAGCAGCAATTCCAAGGCTTTATCAATATTATTCTCCTGTAGCGCACCTTCCCATCCATATTTCAGAAGTTGTACTTCCTCTTTTACTACCCTATTCCAAACTCTTCCCACTTCCTCCGTCCATTTATACTTATTATATCTACTCCCGTGTTTATCCTTCGCCTCAGCTTTCTTCCTTGTACCCTTCTATTCCCCTCTTCTCAATATAACCCACACTGGGAAATGGTGTGATTCAATCCAGTCTCCTACTTCCATTCTTACAATATCCTCAGTCACTCCTTCCGAACTTAAGATCATATCTATCACACTACCACCCTTCTCACTAACATATGTCAATTTTCCCTTACTGTCACCCTCCATCCATCCATTCAGGATATACAAATCACCCACAGCGCACATCTCTAGGAGCTTTTCCCCGTAACTGTTTATAATTTTATCCTCACTCCTTCTACTCTTCCACATACACAATCCATCCTCCCTACTATATACTGGGCTGTGTTCCCCTATTCTCGCATTCCAATCCCCGAATAACAACATATCCCCTTCTCCTGGAAACTTTCCTCTTATCCTACAAATGTCCAACAATAAATCTCCATAAAAATATTTGTTTGCATATGCTGAACTACTAGGATGGCAGTAAACGAAAGCTAGATTTATTATCTTCCCCTTTCCCTCAACCCCTCCCATATTCAATCTCAACCATATAGTTTCATTCATATCCGTCTCTATATCCTCTACCAGATCACTAATTTCTTCCCTTATTAAAACTATCATCCCTCCTGGGGAGCGGCCCTTATTCCTCTCCTTTCTTCTATATTTATTTTTTATCACAAACCCCTTCCATGAAATCTCCCTCCCCGTATCCAGCCACGTCTCCAAGAGTGCCACAACATCGAAACTTTCTATTACTTCCCGGACTTTCTTATTCCCTAATTTATTCATTACTCCCTCAATATTCACACATCCTATTTTCCAATAATCTTTCAATCCCTCCCTTCTAAGTCTCCCCCTCTATTCTTGCTCCTTGTATTTATTCCCCAGATGTCTTTTAAACTCTTACTTCTTCCTTTACTCATAATTGCTTTACCTTCCTGCTGATCAGTCTTCTCGGAACCTTTGTTGCTCACTACACCACTACACTCTGCACTCACAGTTTCTTGCTGCTCACTCTCCATGCCCCCTTCACTCGCTTCCTCTTCTATCTCCACACGGCACTGTCCGTCTCCTGTTCCTTCCTTGTCGGTGTTCATACACTCACTTCCACTTAGCACCTCTCCCTGTCTCTCTTCGCCCTTTTCATTAATACTTTCGATTATTACACTTCTACCATCCTCATCTTCTCCATTTTCAATATCTTTCACTTGCCTAATATCTTTCACTTGTCTATCTTCCCCACTATTCTCTACACTTCTCTTTGCCTCTTCGTCTTGTTTCATCCTCATTTCTAGGTCCATCAGTCTAGCCACCGACCAGATTTTACTCCAGTTGATGCCTGACACCACTAGTTCCTGTCCTCTGATGATTGCTCTCAACCCCTGCTGCCTGGCTCGTATCCTATGTTTCCTAAGGATTCTTTCGTTCTTCCTCGCTTCAGTTCCCATGTCCCTCTTTATCCATATTTTTTCCCTCCGCAAGTTATCTGCATTACCAACCACTATATCAGCCATCAATGTTTGAGTAAATGAAGAAAGAAACAAAAGATCACTGACAAGTATCTAGAACATTCCTGCCATGTATTCAGCTTGTGTTAGGCTTTCTTCTTCTTCTTTCTCTCCATCCTCTTCCTGGTCCTTGATTCCTTAGTCAGCGCATGAGCATCTGTATCCGCCTTCATGAGTCGTTGCTTATCAATGGCGTGAAGAGCTGTTGTCAAGTTTTCGACAGGATTTAGCACCTATTCCTACTGTAGGAAAGTCTAATGTTCACATCATTAACCTCTATCCACTTTCTTTGATGTCATAGCTGAAGCCCTACATGAACTACTAATTTAGTGGCCAGTCCCTTTCTACTTCTAGTGTCTTCACATAAATTGACAACAATTCAGTCATGTACGACAACGATGTCTTTCATGTAAAGACGAATTACTTCGCAATGCTTTCTGTCTTAATGGTAATGTACTGTGTATCTGTACAGCTTATATATATGACTTATTACAAGTAACATTTTAGCTGAGTGATAACACTAAAAGGCTATGGACTTCGAGATTGGTGAGTTAAATTAACGTAACATGCAAATATATACGGTGTAAATAAATGTAAAACAATTTAAGAAGAGATAGGTGAATTGAAGGCTACGCAGGAGAATTAGAGAGAAGATATCAAAGAAAAGTAAATCGGTTATTCACTAATTCTACTTTCTCCCCATCTAAAATACCTACTACACAGGCAGGTCCTGCAAGTATGACATCATAAATGTACCGGCATATTCTGTTTCTTCCCTCATTGCTCCTCTGCTGTTGTTCTCACGAAGGCTCTATCCACAAATTCAGGTAAAAATCACTAACCTGCATGGGAATTGAACCCAGATCCTCCCGGTAAGAGCGAGACTTTATAAGAAATGAAATTAATTTTTAGCCCATATTGCTGACCTTATCAAGTGTTATGGTACCTTTAAGAGAATTACAGTTTTACAATACAAATTAAATTTATTCCTTTCAGAATAACTTTAAATCATGGTACACGCACCTGGTACATGTTTCGTTCAATATGCACTTCAACTCATGGTGGCACACAAGCTGACCAAGCTGATGCGAGACCAGCGAGGATACTTCTGCATTTTTTACGTCTTTGTGAAGCCAAGCCCGACATTCAGCTTACAAAACGTTTAAGATAATTTACCCCTCGGAAATAATCCAATCCAATCGGAACAAATCGGAACTCTCCAGATTCTCCTCTTCTTTCTTCTTCCTTTCTTCCACTTCCACTTCCACTTCATCGAAAGTGGTGAACATAGCTTTTTAAACCGGTTTTCAAATTTTGTATAAAAAAGCCTTAAGATTTTAACAAACACTAACCTATACTTTATGTGTTTTTAGACACAACGTTAAGATTTTTAAACTATAGTCTATTAATGACAGAACTCAGTTTAAAAATGCAATGTATTTTCATACAAGAAAAATGTTTCTTATGGTCGTTGTAAATTATTATAATGGTGCTTTTTAATAGACTCTACTGTTTTCATTTCTAGATGCACCGAGCTCAATAGCTGCAGTCCATTTAAGTGCGGACAGTATCCAGTGTTTGGGACATAGTGGGTTCGAACTCCACTGTCGACAGCTTTGGAGGTGGCTTTCCGTGGTTTCCCATTTTTATACCAGGCCTTAATTAAGGCCACGACCACTTCCTTCCCACTCTTAGCCCTTTCCTGTCCCATCGTGCCATAAGACTTACCTGTGTGGGTGTGACGTAAAGCAACTTGTACGGAAAAAAGTAGATGCATGCGTAATAATGTGAAAAATTTTGATCAGAGCACATAGACAGGACCAGATACCAAGAATATCCAGTGTCTTTCAAAGTTTAATTATAATTCCTTGTTCTCCTTTTCTTTTTATGACTTTGATCCCTGAAGATGTTCTCCAATGAGGACGAAACCGGTACCATGATTTAATGTTATTCTGAAAGCAATAAAGTTAATTTGTATTGTAACGGTGGAAATCTCGTAAAAGTACCACAACACTTAATAAGAGCCAGACTTAGCACACTTAGACTGCGGTAACAGCATAAAATGGCTATGTTTAGCTAAAAGGTAGTATTTCCCTACAATTTTCAATTATAACTTTGTTATATCCACCTGGGCAATTAGAAATTAATGCATTATTTCCCAGCAAAGTTGGAAAACCCTTTATCTCATGGAATGGGTCGTAAAATGATACAGCTAACTCCCCAGATTCTCCTCTTCTTTCTTCTTCCTTTCTTCCTCGTCTGATTCACTGCTTCCCTGATGAATGACTAGTTCTTCCATTTCAGGAACACCTCTCACCTCATTATTTAAAACTCAACAATCTTCTTCTCAGAATGTTTACCTTCATTTCTCCATATCCCTTGTGTCACCTGTAGGATATATTGAAGTATTACAACCTGACAAGTATATCATGAACTCCACATGCCTATATCCAATAAATAACACTTCCACTTGGCCTACCTCATGAAGAGATTCTTTCCACACAGCTCTAGCTCGGTCCAATCGATCGCCAGGTCTTGGAGCCACTGGTTTGTTATAATACTGCTTTGCCACAGACCATTTGAATCCGATGGCATTGAAAAATGTGTGATAGAGGGGAAGTCGTAGGACAGTATGGCCTTCATTGTATAGCATCTCATCAACAATATACCTGGTTTAAAAAGCAGGGAAATATTGTTATGGATATATGAAAGTAAACAACATTACCTAAACTTATGTTTAGATGCTACTGTACTCCTTAAGTGACTTCGATTCATATGACACAACCTTTGCAGCTCATCTTGTGTTGCATTTTCTGGTGGAGATACCCCATTCTGTCTCAACCATGACTATAAATTAAAGGAAAAATAAAAAGTTAAATTCTGTAACATCATTAAATATAATTCGGCAGAAGAAAATAACCATACCTGTATAACTATCACTGATCGTTCCTCCATTTCGCTATTGGTTGATGCTCCACAAGCTTACAATGATATGCTACATTATCCATGATAAAAACACAGGGTCCTATATTTCTTAATCCTACGATTAACTGTGTTTCCACCCACATCTGAAATATCTCACTGCTCATAGTACCATCATAATCTTGATTTCTCTTCAAGTTTGTGGCAAATATCAAATCAGCACCTGTAAGAATTTTAAGTTTTTGAATGAATTTATTTCTTTTAAAAAGTATTCCCTAAAACATGAGATCACCCACTTCAAGGATATTAAGTGACAAAAATTGTGACTTCTCTTGAATGATTAAAAAAGATGTCTGATTTTAAGTGAAACCAACTACTATGTAGCAAGGTCACTCGATGGTAAAGTCAATAAATTACTACTTACACTACCTTATCCTAACATCTGTCAAGAATATATTTCCATTAGTAGGCCTATATCTGGATTAGAATTCCACGATCACTTGTATTCATGATATAAATATAAACACTAATTTTATACCTTAGAACAAATGTAATTACTACGAACACTTAACCTATACCAGGCACTAAGAAATATGAAGCTTAGAAGGTGCCCAACAGTCAGCTATCATGCACTGATTCAGGTGAAGATTGTCGAATACACAACAAACGTAATAAACAGGCCTACAATGCAAGTAATTTACTAATACAAATATCCAATAATATTATATGAAAGTACACTGGGGAACTTTTAATTAATGAACCTCTCTGAAGTTAATCGTTGGCCTAAAGTGAATACCTGCAGGTCTATTTAATAACCAAGAGATCCGTTAACAGTGGAGAAGTCCAAATCAAGAACCACAGATAGAATCCAGTGAAGTGGTAAGTTATAATGCCACTTCCGATATCGTGTCAGTCAATTTAAATCAATCAATCACCACTGATCTGCACTTAGGACAGTCGCCCAGGTGGCAGATGCAGTTTACCTACTTTTTTCTTCAATAATTGCTAAAAATTTGGAAATATATATTGAATTTCTCCCTTGGTAAATTATACCAATCCCTATCTCCTCTTCTTAAAATACAAATATTTGCCCAAATTTGCACCTTAAATTTATCATTGTACTGTGATCTTACCTACTTTTAAAACACCACTCGAACTTATTCGTCTACGAATGTCATTTCGCACCACCTCTCCACAGACAGCTCGGAACATACCACTTAGTCCAGCAACTCCTCTCCTTTCTGCCAAGTCTTCCCAGCCCAAACTCTGCAACATTTTCGCAACGCTACTCTTTTGTCAGAAATCACCCAGAACAAATTGTGCTTCTTTCCTTTGAATTTTTTTCCAGTTCTGTAATCAAGTAATCCAAGCGGGGTCCCATACACTGGAACTATACTCTAGTTTGGGTCTTACCACAGATTTTTGTGCCCTCCCCTTTACATCCTTACTACAAACCCTAAATACCATTATAGCCATGTGAAGAGAGATCCGCTCAGTATAATAAGAAAATGAAGTAAAATAACGTACGAGCATACCAGGTAGAAAGCCGTCTCTCGTTCCAGCATGAACAATATCCAGTCTTCCTCCCTCAGATACAGGTCGACGAATTACTCCTTGAACATCATGTCAAGACTTGTGTGGTTTATTCTAGGAGTACGTGGGTGACCCGGAAAGAGAAATGCACATTTAAATCAAAGACGCATGATGAAGATAAATTATTGAATTATTTTTCTATAAAAAATAAAATATATAATATAACGCATATATTCACCATTCATAAATATCCAAGTCTCATCCAAGAAAACAGCAGGTTTTCGGTTCTCGCTGTCCTTATTTCGCATGTATTCCCTCAGAAAACAGGACCTCTGGAAACAAATGTCTTAACTTTCTGTAACATACGCATAGGGATCCCCTTTACTCCACAAAAATCCCATGGCCTTCAAAATTCTTCTTAATGATGTTTCTGAGCCCATGCACAAATGAGTGTCATAATTTGCTTCATGTGGTCGAAAACCTTTCTTACAGTTAGAACTTATCCTGTGGGTAGAAAAAAGAGTGTTACAAGGTGCTCAAAAGGGATGTATGTCGATACATGCACAAAGCATTTCTGGCAGGTTACCTCACATGCTGTAACGGTTCAAATCCCGTTACAAGATGATATCTGTATTTTATTATTATTATTATTATTATTATTATTATTATTATTATTATTATTATTATTATTATTATTATTATTATTATTATTATTATTATGTCAGTATTATTATTATGTTCTGTGATATTGTTACTATTATTGTAATTATCCGTTTTATTCAATTCGATTTTGCAATTGCCTGTTGCTTGCAAGATTGTACTTAGATGTATGCATATATACGTATGTGTAGTATAACACTCAATACCTGTACAGTGAGAATTGTTGTATATATCAGAGATTGGAAGTGACGTTGTTATATTGCGATACCAGTGGAGATTCTGCCAAGTCATCGCCGCGCCATGGCTACGGGATTGTATTTATTTAGATATGCGCTCACGGAGTTAGCCGCCTCCGGGCTATTTCACCACTGTATGTAATATTTGTCGCGTAGGTGGGAGTATGTCATTGTTATTTCTGGAGATTACGTAGTTGTGTCAACCAAAGTCTATATAAGGTGGGTGCATATTGTAGCGTCAGTCATTACTTATACGGATGCAGTACAGTGAAGTAGTCTACTAGATCAAGAGGCCTTAATTGGTCAGTCAACCAGTGTGAACGAGAGATGGTGAAGACTCAGTGAGCCATTATTGGTCATTGAGAGAGTGAGACCAAATGGTTGGTCCGTCACTTAGTGGAAGACGCGGACGCAAGGCTTACCAAGGAGTCAGAGAGGGCAACCCTGGACCTGCCAAGAGGTCATACGATATTGACTTACAAAGAAGTCAGATGATATGGAGAAGAAGCAGTCTCAAGGATGTATCACCACGTTAGGCGTGACACATCTACAGTAAACACCAGAGCAATGGATTACGTCGTAATTACACTCAAAGTGTTAAAGGTACAGTCAAGTGAATCAGTGAGGGAAATATTTCGTATAAATTGTTAAATGTCCGGTCAAGAAGAATTCAAATTCATGCCTAGTTTCTTTCAGTTGCAATGTCATAATTTCATATTCTCATCTGTTTTATCGCAACAAGACTCACTATTTTTTGATATATTATTTAAAGAATATATATTGTTCTATCAAACGAATTCAGAGTTTCATTTCATTGACAGTAAAATATCTTAACCTCAAAATTAATGGGGAAACCGAACGCCAATCTCCTTTTCCCAGAACTTATATGGTATGTTGTCAAAAGTAAGCTTATTACCCCACACCTTAGAGATGGTCAAGAGTCTCATTCTATTATTGCTGTACTGAGTGACAGCTGGCGCCCTTCAAATAACGTATGTGTAAGTAAGCAGGTAACAAGTAAGTGTGAGTACAAGGTTCGACGAGTGTGTAATTTATTTAATGAATGTTAATTTTCATAATTTCCATTTTAAATGCAGATTTATATGTTTGTAAATTTACTTTTCAGTTGGAAAAGTCTCAATGCCTACCATTTTCTATAGATAAATAATTGTGCAATAGATCCTTTGTGAAGTCACCCTACCTTTATGTAATTTATCATAAATAAACCTTGCTATCGCTTCCTTAGAAAAACCTTCTATGCCGGTCACTGGATGATCACGCTTCCGGTGTTAACCCGGGGTAGAAAATTCAACCCCCTTCTTGAAATTAACTATTACTGCTCGGACTAAACTTAAACCACGCTGTAAAAATACACACCAGCAAATATTCTACATACACATATGCCGTAAGACAGTATGAATACACAAAGGTTTCCAAACCGGATCAAAGCCGAGACAAGACAAGATATTATTAGGTCAGGTTAGGTTCATAATGAAATATTCTTCCATTTCAACTGATTGTCATTATGTCATAAGCTTATCATAGAAACAAGATTAAAATAAACACTTACCCATGTTAATTTTGAAACTCATGTCATTAGATCCGTACCACTACGACTGATACCTACTTCGTCTTCGTGTTTCAATTGCTCGTAGCAATGTATAGGAATTTCTTGACCTGATTTTATTAAAGGACGTAACGTAGATTTCCTTTCCGGGGGAGTCCTTGCAGTTTTTTTTTTTTTTTTTTTTTTTGCTTCTTAGATATCACAATCGAATTCTGTACGTATGTTTCCTTTTTAATCTGCTTACCCTCCAGGGGTGGCTTTTCCCCCGGACACAGCGAGGGATCCCACCTCTACCGCCACCATGGCAGTGTCCTGGAGCGTGAGACATTGGGTGGGGATACAACTGTGGAGGATGACCAGTACCTAGCCAAGGCGGCCCCGCCTGCTATGCCTTGCTATTTGCTGTTCATAAAACTAAATTATAAGTATCTTTGTTATACGCGTTATTTGGGCTGATTAGCTGCCACCCCCGGAGGACCGAGTTCGATTCCCGTCCCTGCCACGAAATTTAAAATGTGGTAGAAGGGCTGGAGCGGGGTCCACTCAGCCTCGGGAGGTCACCTGAGTACAGGTGGGTTCGATTCCTACCTCAGCCATCCTGGAAGTTGTTTTTCTTGGTTTCCCACTTCTCCTCCTGGCAAATGCCGGGAGGGTACCTAACTTACGGCCATGGCCGCTCCCTTCCCTATTCCTTGTCTATCTCTTCCGATCTCCCAGTCCCTCCAAAATTCCCTGTTCAGCATAGTAGGTGGGGACCCCCTGGGCGAGGTACTGGTCTTCCTTCCCAGTTGTACCACCCGACCCAAAGTCTGACGCTCCAGGACACTTTCCTTGAGGCGGTAGATGTGGGATCCCTCGCTGAGTCCCTGGAAGGTAAACGGTTTAATAAAGGAAGAAAAAAGCTTTTAATCGATGCGTTGCGATTTAGCGTCTTTCGGTTAAGGATGGAAGGGGGAAGGATTGGGAAGGAAATAGACCTTGTTCTTTTACTAAGATACCGCCACGGCATTTGCCTGGTGGTGAAAATGGGAAACCGAGGAAAACCATTTTCAAGACGAGCAGCATGGGATTCGAATCCACACCCTCCCGAGTCCAACGCACACAATTAATCCACACCTGTTATGTCGTCCGTCTCTATGGTGTAGTGGTTAGCATGCTTCGCTGACGACCCCGGAGGCTCGGGTTCGATTCCCGTCTCTGCCACGCAAATTTGAAAAGTGGCACGAGGGTTGGAACTAGGTCTGCTCAGCCTAGGGAGGTCAACTAGGTGGAGGGGGGTTCGATTCCCACATCAGCCAACCTGGAAGTATTTTTCGTCGTTTCCCTCTTCTCCTCCAGGCAACTGTCGCGGTGGTACCTAACTTAAGGCCAACGGCCGCTTCCTTTCCTCTTCCTTCTCTATCCCTTCCAGTCTTCCTATTCCCCAACTAGGCCCCCATTCAGCATAGCGGGTCAGGCCACCTGAGGGAGGTACTGGTCCTCCTGCCCAGCTATATTCCCAGACTCAAAATCTCACGCTCCAGGACATTGCCCTTGAGGCGGTAGAGATGGGATCCCTCGCTGAGTCCCAGTGAAGAACCGAACCTCGAATGTAAATAGAAGAGGAAGAAGAAGTGCTGCGTAATATTAAAAAGTTAAATGAACACTGTAAAGCATTATTGAAAATTTGTCAGGGATATTATCTTTCAATATCGAACGGCCATACTTAAGTAATAAACCTTTAGCGAGCTTTTTGTGCGTTGTATTTGTGCCTGAGTTGGTTAAGGGCAGGTGACACAAAGTGTCTGGGAACTAGTAATGCAGTGGTTCGATTCCAACCGTGAGTATGGTTTTTAATCTTCGTCCGACCAGTCGTGCTCTATGTTAACGGGCACACCTAACAGGTCACGTTCCACCACGAATGCATTCACTCAGAACGTACTCAAGTGATGTGTTGCTTATTGATGGGGAATCAGAGCAGGACGCAGTCCAGTCGCAACGTCTGGATCACGAACGTTTTCCTGACAGAAGACTACCGATCACCAAAACGGTCCGAAAACTTGAACGAAGATTGAGGTCATGGTACCTACCGTTAGAGATGCTCCTATAACGTCTGATCCAGATGAAGAGGCTGTTTTGGACGCTATCCATAATAACACTGGTATTAGTACTTGGACATTTACACAACAGACTAACATCAGGTGGTCATCAGTCATGTGTATACTGCATTACAGTAAATTTCACCCATACCATCTGCAGTTAGCCTCCGTTTCTCAGGCGGCAGCACGCCGGCCTCTCACCGCTGAGTTGCGTGGTTCAAATCCCGGTCACTCCATGTGAGATTTGTGCTGGACAAAGTGGAGGCGGGGCAGGTTTTTCATCGGGTACCCCGGTTTTCCCTGTCATAATTCATTCCAGCAACACTCTCCAATATCATTTCATTTCATCTGTCATTCATTAATCATTGCCCCCGAGGAGTGCGACGGGCTCCGGCAGCCGGCACAATTCCTATCCTCGCTGCTAGACGGGGACTTCATTCCACTCCTGACCCGGTCGAATGACTGGAAACAGGCTGTGGATTTTCACCATCTGCAGTTACACTAGCATCTCCACGGACGTGATTTCGATGCTAGAGTAACATTTTGTTAATGGGCAATACGCAGGGTAACCAATAATGCAGCCTTTTTGTCAAGAGTCCTGTTTTCAGACGAATAACTATCTCACAACAAGGGCGTCGTCGTGAATCAGGAACAATATGTACTTATTGGAGCGCGGAGAATCCCCATTGGGTAAGACAGGGCCCATTTCAAATGCATTGGGGAGTAAATATCTGGTGTAGAATCTTGGGTGACTATCTCATCGGACCACATTTCTTCAAGGGACATCTAACGGGGGTGCGCTACCTTCCTTTTCTTCAAAATGATCTCCCACAGTTGCTGGAGGACGTGCCTGCGCGAGCGATTACGAGTGTGGTTTCAACAGGACAGGCCTCCATCTCACAGACCAGTAGTCACCCTGAACCATCTTCCTGCTCCATATCCTAACAAACGAACAGGAATTGGCGGACCCGCTCACTGGCCCTCCAGAACAACCGAACTAACGCCACTTGACTTCTTCCTTTGGGGCCACTTAAGGCAGGTAGTGCATGCACAGAAACCTGAAGATCCTAGTCACCTTCGGCAACTGATCACCGAGGCTTGCCAAGCCGTTACGCCTGACATGTTACAACGTGCAAGAATGTCTTTACAACCTCGGTCGTGCTAAAGTCTGCACAAACCAAGTTGTCAACATTTCGAACACGTGTTACAATGAATACTGCAGGGTACCCTACTTCCTAACTACTGACCATCATGTCGTAGTCGAGGCAGGCTACGTAACATCGGATAAAAACGGTCCTATTCAAGACCAAATAAAAATTCACTCTTTGGAACAGGATGATCTGTGGCCACATGAATCGATGTTTCAGTAGAGACAAAAATGATATTTCTTTTAATATATAAAAATGAATCCCTTTTATTGGTCATACATTATTGTCCTCGTAAAAGCTGATATTATGCTCAAAGTATTTTCAGTTTTGAGTCAATATTAACTCAATTATTCAATAATATATTTTCGTGAGTTACGCCTTTTTAAAAAATAGACTAATTACATTTTTAATATTCAATAAAATCAATTGAAATTAACCATTTGCTAGTATTTTAAGAAAAACGGCTCTGTAATAATACACATAATAATTTAGTAATTTCCCATTTGAATCTTAGCAAATTTTATAAGAAAACATATTTTGAAAATCACAAAACATATAGACAGTAATTTTCTACAAGGTAACACACATCAAGCACTGAAATTTTAAGAAAACTTGCTCTCAAATAACACAATTCTTCAGTTCGTTACCATTTGCAACTTAATAAAGAGTTTACATAACACATTTTAAAAATGAGAAAAACGAGCATAAAAACGAATAATAATATTATTCTACAAGGTAACAGAAACTTCTCTGTCTGTCTGTTAGGTCAATAGCCCAGAGGCTGGTTGGATCCTCAAACAGCACCACCAAAAGTTATGCGGTTATAAGGAAACCACAAAAACCAATGGGAGCACCAAAATGAGGCGTACTAGGCAAGACGAGGAGTGAAGTAGTTTACTTTTGCTTTCCTCACTGGGTCAGAATGTGCTATTGCAGCACGACTGATCCTATGAGCTACACCTTTCATAACACTCAGATGCACTAGTCGTGCTCTGACTGTCATTACTCAGCACCACACATACCCCAGCAACTTCCATATTGTCACAGCCAGGGATGAGACTGCGACTTCGGTGGAAGCTACAGTTTACTCTGGCCTGTGCCAAGAGATGGATGCAACAGTACTGTATCCATCAAGAAATGGCAGCAGGTAAGGAGACCTCTCTAAGACAAGATTATCAAGAAAACTTGCTCTATAGTAATACAATAATACAAGTAACTCTTCAGTTATTTACCGTTTGAATCCTAGAAAAATGTTTATATAAAATATTTTGAAACTCACAAAAGAAATCTACTAGGTAACAGAAATATAACCAACACTGCATTCAAGAAAACGTGCAGTTTAATAATACAATAGTAGGGCTTTCATATGATTCTTCAGATCTGTACCATTTGAATCTTACCGAAGTATTCCGGTATCATATGTTGAAAATGTCAAAACTAAAATGGTACATTTTTTTACAAGGGAACAGACGCGTATCAAGTATTTAATTCTCTACTCAATGGACTAACCAGCAATCTGTTTTGAATTTTCATTCATTCACCGTCTGTTGGCCAAGACAGTATTTGTGAGTAGAATTTCTTGAACTCCCGAGGAATATAGATCTGCATCTAAATCAGATCTTACAATTTGGCGTGTTTTATTGGAACTTTTCCTGTTTGATATGATGGTGATGTTGGAAATTGTGGTGATCTTTGTCTCAAACCATAAAAAACGTGCGGTCTATCAAACCGTTTATTGTAGATGAAGACTTGATACAACCCTTTCTACTTTTAGAGTAAACAAATTGATAGGAGTTGCTGAATGCAAAGTTGACCTTTCACCTTTCGATTTTCCGGTAGTTTCTTGAGAAATGGTATCATTCTTGTAGAATGATTTACACCCGTTTCTGAAGTCAATTATATCCTTTGCTTCTGTTTATTTGACTACAAATTTTCCAGATGCAGCACTTTCTATTATGTGGCCAGTAACTTCATGAACTGAGAAAATTCGATCATGTTTTCGGAGATGTTCGGCGATTAGCCCAAAATCTCACGGCAGGGAACTATGCCCTCTTACTGGAAAATGCTGCTGAATAGTCTTAAATCGACCAGTATCTGTTAGTGATAGTAGGTATCGAGAAAGTGTCTGATTTATATTCTGCCCTGCACAATTATCTGAAAAAGTACGGAGCTCTGTTTTAACTTCTGGGTCCTGCTTTAAATAGTCCTCTAAAACATGCATACCTCATTTGGCGTTTTTTCTACCATTTTCTTCATGGTATACATATAGAGTGCTTTTTGTTGTTCGATGTCATTCATACAAAATATGCTTACAGTAAGCTGCCTTACATAGAACAACTCTTGTACTGGAATCCTTGGGAGAGACACGTTCTGCATAAAATCGAAGGCCGAGTACAAATTTGTGATGTTCTGCTTTTCCCTCTTCTGATGATTCGTGTTTTAACACAGAGTGAAACTTTCTGCTCTTACGTTTGTGCATCATTAGTTCTGCTATTGCTGTTCTCTCTGCCACTTCATTCAGATTTGGGGACTTGATTGTAAGATTATGTACCTCCCAAACGCAGCATGTATGAGCTTGAGGTCTCCCAAATCGAAAGCCAAAAGTTTTAGTGAAATCATTCCGTTAATATAATAAGGAACATTACTGAAATGAGGATATTTAGATTTGAAGAGTATCCACATACACTTTATTGAGAGATGAGGGATAATGAGATTCATGTACTGGAAATGACCTAATATGGTCATGAATGGCCTCATAGACTACAGATGGCAGAACATTACTAACGTGTCTTCCTCTTTTGTCTTCCGGAGTCTTCCAAGCAATTTTTAGGTATCTGATTCGCCTCAGTCTTTTCTTCACTTACAGAAAACCCTGATAGAAATGCTTTCAGACACTCTTTGCTTCGAGTTGTACCTAAAATAACATTGTAAACAAAACTTGCAGTTTTCGGGATTTGAGGTTTATCCTTATTCTTCGGTCGCCTTTTCTTAACCTCCTCAACATCAATCAAACGTTGTAAAAATAGATGTTGAGTATTATTGTCAGGTATGTTGTGGAATTTTGAAAACACATCCAAATAGTTGCCTTCTCCAAAGCGCTCTTGGCATTTCTGTGCACGGCTAAAACAATAAATTATACTAATTAATAGGTTGTGACCGTAATTAGTAAACAGAGAAATTACATTTGTTTTGGCTTTTATTTAATATTATTAGGACTTGTGGTTTTTTGTTATATTTCTGAATAATAAGTATAATAGTGTTTCCCTAATAAAAATACTTACCCACTAGGAAATCCTGGCTTTCTTGCTTCATCTTCTTTGCCCCTATGGTTAACATAACCTTCACCCTTCAATCGTGCTGCTTTGACTTCTTGTACTTATAAGAAACAGTACCTCTTCCATGTTTCCTCTTCTTAGGGGTATTGCCTTGACAATCACTGTTGCACCACTCTCAGAATCATTCATA
This sequence comes from Anabrus simplex, assembly GCF_040414725.1. Classification (NCBI taxonomy): domain Eukaryota; kingdom Metazoa; phylum Arthropoda; class Insecta; order Orthoptera; family Tettigoniidae; genus Anabrus; species Anabrus simplex. The sequence goes on from NC_090266.1 coordinate 936,728,936, forward strand.
ATGAAATTTTACTTAAGTGTTATCAAACTAAAACACCAGCAATGATAGAAACACAACTAGCAACTAGTACCATATCACAGTATGAAAATAGCGGAAAATGTAACAGCTGATCACAGTGCTGCCACATGGCAGCAAACCCATTTTAAAAAAAGGGCGTATGTCAGTGAGATACGCCTGTTTAAAACAAACCGCAATATTTGGTATTCAATTTTATACTGAGGTTTAGGTAAGAGGAATGCCCTTTTAAAATCAATATTTTTAGAAGCAGAAAATATAACAAAATGAAAATGGCAAAATTGGTGACTTACGCACTTTTAAAAAGACTCGGTTAATATTACGGCGTAAATCGAAAGAAAAAGTGTATCAGCGTGTGAATTGAACCTACTACCCGACAGCTTAGCTGATACAATAGCAATAATGCGTTATTGAGCCATCTTAGCCACCGGGAGCCTTGATGCGGTGCCAGCACGCTGTAGTCCTTATGGATACTTCGTGTCCAAACACAAGATAGTCTTATTCGCACTGCGATCGTTTTACACAGTTATTACAGTTTAAATAATAGAAATGCCACTGCCGCTAATTATTTCTACCATATTCTAGTCCTGTATATAAACGGCATAGTTGTACTAAGGCCACAAATGAGCAAGTACTAATGTTTTTCAGATGACTATGGTAAACGCGTTAGTTAGGTTATCTACCTCTGAAAAATTGAGGGGCTGGTGAACTACCCGGTGCTTCACCAGCCCCTTATTTTTCCGGAGATAGGCAACACAAGTAACACATATAACCTGAAGATGCTCATATTAATTTTATGGACAACAAATAACGTCCGACTCTGTGGTGTAGTGGTTACTGTGATTAGCTGCCACTCCCAGAGGCCCGGGTTCGATTTCCGGCTCTGCTACGAAATTTAGAAATTGGTACGAGGGCTGGAAATGGGGTCCACTCTGCCTCGGGAAATCAACTGAGTAGAGGTGGGTTCAGTTCTCACCTCAGCCATCCTGGAAGTGGTTTCCCTTGGTTTTTCACTTCTCTTCAAGGCAAATGCCGGTATGGTACCTAACATAAGGCCACAGCCGCTTCCTTCCCTCTTCCTTGTCTATCTCTTGCAATCTTCCCATCCCCTACAAGGCCCCTGTTCAGCATAGCAGGTGAGGCAGCCTGGGCGAGGTACTGGTCATCCTCCCCAGTTGTATCCCTGACCCAAGCCACTCGCTCAGGACAGTGCCTTTGAGGCGGTAGAGGTGGGATCCCTCGCAGAGTCCGAGGGAAAACCGACCCTGGAGTGTAAACAGATAAGGAGAAGAAGACACCAAATAACTTGAAATTTCTCCTTAGGGTTGATAAGGCTCTCTCCCTAACCTGTGTGTCATCACTGTAAATTGATCCATGGACCTAGCAAAGGAAAAAAAACTGCTATGCACAATTCCACGACAAATACTAAGGATCATTCTGCAAACATGTTATTTATTGCGCCTTGAAATAACACGATCGAAATAACAGGTTATGTCACATGCACTGTAATGTAAAGAAGTTTATGCTAGACGATGCCGAAATATAAATATTATATGGCAGAAAACTGAATCCTAACGAGGCTTATTATAGTTCAAGTTTCATTATGATACATGTTCTCCATTAACCAAAGATTTTCATTATGATACAACTGTTTGACCAATTAGGTAAGGATAGCATCGCACCTGCGCTCAACGCTCTAGCTTCGCAATTGTTTCCAAAATCAAACATGTCGGACACACATATTAACATCAATGCACCTTCTACTTCCAATATTTGAAATAAAAGTAGGTTACATTAACCTTCTATCAAAGCTTTGAAAACATACGACATTGTCAAGGTCTCTGATCCACTCACGGAAAATCAATAACCCAGCGCATGTGCTCTGCGCTCTGCTCAGTAAACTTGACTGTCAAGCGACATCTCGACAGAAATTTATGAATTTTTAAAAAAGTTATCATTATAGTCGAACATAAACGGTGTCCTCCCATTTGCGGTCAGTCTCATTTGCGGTCAGTCCCATTTGCGGTCACTCAGGTAGAATACAAAAATAAACTAGTTTTGACGAGAGGCATTGTCCCATTTGCGGTCATTCTTATCAGTGGGGATATGGAATTCCCTACTCAAGGACTGGTACAGGTAGACAGCCTTTTAAATAACTCGCGACAGCTGCGTGCTAGGATTCGGATACTGAAATTCATTAAATTAATTATGTTTACCGCTTGAGTACGATGCGTTAATATCGGGACAAGGAGACTAAATAGGACTTATTTGTACCTTTTATTTAGGGTTAGCAGATGGTTATGGGTGTAATCAAATGATTTTTGAAATGCAGGACAAAAGCGGGGCGTATTAAACCGTTAAACTTCTTCAAATTCAAAATAAATGTTTTGCTGTAACACTCTACTTCCTCAACATTGCGACCCTTTTTGGGTTGTGTCTTGATTGCGGACAAGGCAAAAACCGTCAAGATTCCGAACAAGTAAATATACCCTGTCCAGATTGCGAACAAGAGATTAGTGTTGACGTGGGATACATAAAACAGGTACAATTTTCAAAACAGTCTCATATGAAATTTTTGTTCCAGAAGTAGTAACATTAACTGGTACATTGGTATGTTTTAGATAACCCAACAATATTTATTAAAATATTTTTCTTCTTGAAAATGTTTAATAATTTAGTTTGGGGTAATCTCATGATTTAGAAAATCCTTTTTATTATATAACATAACTAGAGGGGCATTTGCGTATGGTGGATTAGTGTGAGTTGTATTATTAATAAATTATTATTATTATTATTATTATTATTATTATTATTATTATTATTATTATTATTATTATTTGTATCTTTTTTTGCTACTAGGCCTTATGGTGACGATGGGATAGGAAAGGCCTAGGAATTGGAAGGAAGCGGTCGTGGCCTTAATTAAGGTACAGCCCCAGCATTTGCCTCGTGTGAAAATGGGAAACCACGGAAAATCATCTTCAGGGCTGCCGACAGCCGAACCCTTAAGCTGCCTGTTCATGGAATTCGGACGAAACGCTACTCGGGCGCTTCGACACGTCAACACGCGCACAGCTATGAAGATAGGTGTATTTGCTAAAATACGCTCCTTTTGTAGACCATTGGCAGCGTCTGTCTTCGGATCACATGTAAAAATTCTTTGGTGATACATTTAGGGTTACAGAGCGAGTTGGCCGTGCGGTTAGAGGCGCGCAGGTGTGAGCTTACATCCGGGAGATAGTGGGTTCGAACCCCAGTGTCAGCAGCCCTGAAGATGGTTTACCGTGATTTCCCAATTTCATACCAGGCAAATGCTGGGGCTGTACCTTAATTAAGGCCACCTCCGCTTCTTTCCCACTCCTAGCCCTTTCCTATCCCGTCGTCGCCATAGGACCTATCGGTGTCGGTACGACGTAAAGCAGATCCTAAAAGTAAAATAAGTCTTTCTTTCTTTCTTTCCTTCTCTCTTTCTTAATCCGTTTACAGTCCAGGGTTGTTTCTTCCCTCGGACTCAGCGAGGGATCCTACTCTACCGTCTCAAGGGCAGTGTCCTGGAGAGTGAGACTTTGGGTCGGGGGATGAAACTGCGGAGGATGACCAGTACCTCGCCTAGGTGGCCTCACCTCCTATGCTGAACAGAGGCTTGTGGGGGGATGAGAAGATTGCAAGGGATAGGCTAGGAAGAGGGAAGGAGGCGGCCATGGCCTTAAGTTAGGTACCATCGCGGCATTTGCCTGGAGGAGAAGTGGGAAACCACGGAAAACCACTTTGAGCGTGGTTGATGAGGGAATCGAACCCCCCTCTACTCAGTTGACCGCCGGAGGCTGTGTGGACCCCGTTCCAGCCCTCGTACCAATTTTCAAATTTCGTGGCAGACCGGGGATTCGAACTCGGGCCTCCAGGGGTGGCAATTTATCACACTAACCACTACACCACAGAGGCGGACCATGTAGGGTTTATCCGACATAATTTAAAAAATCAGCCATAGATCGCCCTTGAGAGGTTCCTTTACCTTCTGGCAGAGTAACATGTAACGTCAGGATTACACTCAGGCAACCTAATTAGCATCAAATCAGAATGTCTGCGCATGATAGTTGAGACCGTACTACTACTGTTATTATTATTATTACTATTATTATTATTATTATTATTATTATTATTTATTTATTTATTTACCTCAAATTGTAGGTACAATTGTGGGACGGTGAATGGCGAAAGGTCATAGCCCCACATACACGAATGTGCCTCCATCCCCACTTAAAATCACAATATTGAAATATGCAATTATATTCTACATAGTGTGCTTATATACAGTTACCGTATTTCCATAGACATATATTTACATAATATTCACAAGACCTGTTCAACAGTGTATTATTGTTCCAAAGCATATAGTTGTGAATATTTTGCATCAACAGGGGCTGCTTAACTGAGGCGGTAAAGGCGTGCTCCTTTCACGCAAAAGGACATGGTTCGATTCCTCGTCAGGAAGTCGAAAAATTTAGAGGCGAGATGTTCACTTCTGGAGAGGCACACTTTGCTGGGATTTACTCAGCTCACACTAAAAGTGAGTACGAAGTAGATTCTTGGGGGACAACGGCTGCCGGGTATAGAGTTAACAATTTACTCCCGATTTTACGAATAGTAGAAGCCTTTATCTTCCACTACTCCAAGTCCTTCTTGCTCTGAACGGTGATAGAATTGCTTTGCAATATTTTTTATGATGAATGCCGCCCCCCCCCCCCCTCCAATGCATCTGGCACTTTCCCATTATACATTAAATAACGCATGATAGCTTGTACACGAAGGAGATGAATTAGTAATTTAGGACTTCGTATACTGACCCCAATTCTGTTCGCAATCAGGAGGACGCCCCATTTTGAAGCAATTGTAGCTCATCTACAACTTAGCAGTAAAATTACACTTCCTTTTCCCTATTATACAATAAGGGACACTTTTTTTTTTTTTTTTGCAAGATGCTTTTCGTCGCACCGACACAGATAGGACTTAATGCTACGATGGGATAGGAAAGGCCTAGGAATGGGAGGGAAGCGACCGTGGCCTTAATTAAGGTACAGCCTCAGCATTTGCCTGGTGTGAAAATGGGAAACCACGGAAAACCATCTTCAGGGCTGCCGACAGTGAGGTTCGAACCGTCTATCTCCCGGATACAAGCTCACAGCTGCGTGCCCCTAACCACACGGCGAACTTGCCAGGTGGAAGTGATTTTCAGAATTTCATTTTATTTTTATTGTGACAGAGCTATCCAAGACTCACGATTTGCGGTCACTTCCAGTTCGGAAGAAAAAAGGAATGTGAAGAAAGACAAGTTTCTGTCCCATTTGTGATCACTTTAAAGTTATCAGCAGCCTGTTGGGGTTTTCCAACGTCCATGCAGCAGGGAGACTGCTAATTAGGCTAGACTCAGGGATTCTCCCAACCCCTCCCCATAGTTCTATTCGCACGAATATAATGTGATTGATTTTACGTCTTCTAACTACTTATTAATATTGAAAACATTTCCTAGCGGACAAAGTACTACGAAAAACGTAAAATGCAGCAATTTACTCAATTGTGCCGAAAGTTAAAGAGCTAAAAGGCCCCAAAAGGAGGGACTTAAGTGGGGGTATTCATTCCTCCGAAACTGATTAACGTAAAAACAAATATTCCAAATGGGGGTACACGCTTTATATTCTAGACGTGAAATATAAATTATTTTTAAACCTGCCGACCTCTAAGGGTTTAGGTGACGTTAGCTCTAGAAACGAAATTATTGATCCCTCTCAAACCGTCTGATGAACGAAGTTGAAATTTTAAAAGAAGGTAGTTCTTTCATTCCCTAGGTCTCAAATATCATACTGTATACTTCAAAATATTTCTCCAGTAAGGGCTTTAGATAGGGTTGATTGAAAAATGAAATATTCGCTATTTTGCTGTGACCGCAAATGGGACACAACCACATAAACAGTCATATGCAACTCGCCTAGAATGGCAATTAAGACACTCGTACGGATATTATAAACATACTCGTGTCTTCTTTATTTCCATTATAGGCTTGTTGCATAATATACTATAAATGAACACTGTAAAGCATCACAGATGAGTGTGACACGGTTATTAACTTTCGAGGTGGAACGGCCATACTTAAGTATTAAACCTAAAGCAAGAATCATTTATCTCGACTTCGTGGCTGAATCGGTTAAGGGCGGGAGCAAAAGGTGTCTGAATAACGATAATGTAGTGGTTCGGTTCCAACGTTTTACATGATTTTTTTAATGTTTGAGCTACAGGTCGTGTACCATTTTAACGGACACACAATATTTATGCACACTTATACCAGGTCATATCGCAGCGTGTATTCACTCACTCAGGATGTATTGGAATGACGAGTACGTTGCTACGTTGCTCATTTATGGGGAAAACCAGGCATAGCGCAATCCAGTCGCAACGCCTCTACCACGAGCGTTTGCCTGACAGAAACTTGAACGAAGATTGCAGTCAACTGGGACACTTGGAATGGTACCTTCCGTTAGAGATGATCCTATAACGTCTAGTCCAAATGAAGAGGCTGTTTAGGACGCTGTCCAGAATAACCCTTATATTAGTATACGGACACTTGTACAACAGAAGAACATCTGTCGGTCATCAGCCATGCGTATATTGCATAAAACTAAATTACACCCATACCAACTGCAGTTACACTACCAGCTCCACGGACGTGATTTCGGTGCTAGAGTAACATTTTGTCAATGGGTATTACGCAATGTGTCCAATAATGCAGCCTTTTTTGTCAAGAGTCCTGATTTCAGACGAATCACTATTTCAATACAATGGCGTCAAGATTCGAAAAAATATGCACTATTGGAAGCGCGGAAAATCCTCATTCGGCAATACAGGGTCCGTTTCAAATCTGGCGTGGGATCTTTGGTGACTATCTCATCGGACCATATTTCTTCGACTGACACCTAACGGGAGCACACTACCTTCATTTTCTTCAAAATTAACTCCCACAGTTGCTGGAGAATATGCCACTGCGCGAGCGATTACGACTATGGTTTCAACAGGACGGGGCTCCTCCTCACGGATCATTAGTCGTCCAGAAACATCTTCATTCTTCATATCCAAACAAATGGATATGAATGGAAGGACCCGTTTACTAGCCCAACTGATCACTGGATCTAAGGCCACTTGAATTCTTTCTGTGGGGTCGATTAAAACAGGAAGTGTATGCACAGGAGCCTGAAGATCCTGGTCACCTTCGGTAACTGATCACCGGGGCATGCCAAGCTGTTACACCTAACATGTTACAACGAGCAATAAAGTCTTTACAACTTCGTGCTGAAATCTTCATATACCAAGGTGATCACTTTCGAACACTTGTTACACTTAATATGCTTGTACCCTACTTCGTACCTACAGACCATCATGTCGTAGTCCAACCTAGCTACGTACCATTGTATAAAAACGGTGTTCTTCAAGACCAAATAAAAATTCACTCTTTGGAACAGGATTATAGGCGGCCATATTACGGTCACTGTAAACGGCGTTAATCGAACCTGCTACCAGACAGCTTGACTGACGGAACAACTGTGATGCCTGATTTCACCACCTTAGCTACCGCGAACAGTGGGTGCAGAGGTAGTGCGCTGTAGTCCTCACAGACACTTCCTATCCAAACGTAAGATAGTGTCATTCGCAGCTGTGATTTTTTACACATTCATTGTCGTTTAAGTAGCAGATACTGCCGCTAATGACTTCTACCATTTCCGCGAGCATTATTTAAACCGTGTAGTTGTACTAAGGTCATAAATAAGTAGGTACTAATGTTTCTCGGATGACTATGAAATACGCGTTAGTTGGGTTACCCACCTCCGGAAAAGGGGCTGGTGAGCCAACCAGTATATATACTATATGTATATATTTTTAAGCTATGAAACAGAGGAAAGTACGATAAACAGTATGCTGTTCTCCCATTGTAACCAGTTGAGATATGCTAATGTACCGTGCTTCCCTGTTATTATACGATGAGGTACGAACATAGTTGTGGATGTATGGGATTTAGTTATGACAGCACGGAAAACGTTTAAGGAAGGAGATATTGTTACCAGTGGGATACTGACTGGAGTGTGATTGGGGATTTAAATGATCTTTTGAACCGCAATGGTACATGTAAGTTAGGGGGTGCGTTTATAAGAGCTATAGCGAGATACATTCAGGGAAACGGGATGGACTGTGGAGCGATGCTAACAGTTTAGGAAGCATGAATTCAAGTAATGATGACATAAAATTGTAAGTGTTATTCTGTAGAAGTATTGTAGAGAAGTGAGTAAAAATAAGTAATTCAGTATAACTTATAATTATATATACTAGATATTGTAACAAGAATTGAATCATGACTGAGAAGTGATATTATGAATGCTGAAGTTTTCTTACGGAACTGGAGTGTTTATCGTACAGACAGTGTAGGAACGATAGGAGGGGAGTATTGATACTGGAGAATTTGTAAGTTACGAAAATGTAAGGATGAGAAACATTAAATTCTAGGTGTCAGACTCATCTCTAAAGACAATATTCAACTTGATGTTTTTGAGTGTTCAGGCCTGGCAAGACGGACACTGACACTGATGAGGAATTATTTGATCAAATAATCAGCTATGAGGGGAAAGACGCAGAAAGGAACGTTGTTTTAGCAGGTGATCTGAATTTACCAAATGTTAACTGGGAAAGAAATGCGAACGAAGGAAATCATGACGAACAAATGGTGAATAAGTTAGTATGGGAACAACACCTGAATCAAAAAGTGTCGAAACGAACTAGAGGGAAAAGTATTTTACACGTTGTGTTGATGACACCAGATGAGCTCTATAGAGAAAGTGAAGTGATAGATGGTTTGAGTGACCACGAAGTTATTTGTCATAGTTAAAAAATAAATGTGATAAATGTAGAACTATTATGAAATACCATGTGGTTGGTAAGACACTTTTTTGAAAGGAAATTGTGAAAGCCATTTTAAACAATGTACAAGGTTAAATTAAAAGGTAAATTGCCTGTGGGATGGCTTAAAGCAATTGTTGAGGAGTGGGAAAACAGTGTGGAAATCTTTAAAAGCAGTAAGAAATTGTAACGACCAATTATGTTATAACAGGGACATTAGGAGATTAAAGAGGAGGTTCAGGCTATAAAGAAATAGAATTAGGAATATTTGCGGGTGTAAGCAGAGATCGAAGGAACCTGATAAGAAATTTTAATTGAACAAAATAGTCAGCGAAGTATAACATGATGGCAAACATAATTGGCAGCCACATGAAATTTATAGAGCATGAAAGGATATGTATAGAGAATTTTAGGCAGAAATTGGTCCCAGGAAGGACATTCCAGGGATAATTAATTAACAAGGGGATTATATACTGTAGGTGACGACTTACCGAAGACAGAAGAATTCAGTCTCCAGCATGTAAAGGTAGTTGTTTGTAAGTATAATGTCCAGACCAGATAGAGAGGAGACGACTAATGCTGGAGAATTACTGAAATTTATCTATGATAATAAGTGGGCAAACGTTGAAAGCTAGAAAAGCAACTGTCATTGATAAGAGTTCTGGGGATATATTAAAAGCAATAGGTTGGGATATAGAGCCGTATCTGAATTACTTATTTGATTACTGTTTATATGAAGGAGAGATACCAAACGAATGGGAGTTGAATTAATAGTCCCACTGTATAAGGGGTTTGATAACTGGTTTGATAGAAGGCAATTCGAGTTGGGGAAGGTTAGTCCAGTGAGGCTCAAATTGTAAGATTCCAACAAGGTACAGCTGCTATTTTAGATTCAGGAGGTCAAATAAACTGTATCGCTATTGACCTTTCGATAGGGTAGATCATAAGAGATTACAGAAAAAGTGAGGGCTATTGGACAAGAAAATAGATGGTTGAATGGGTGCCAAATTTCTAGAAAATAGAAGTCAGAGAATTAGAGTAGGTGAAGTTTTATTTGATCTTGTAATGATGAAGAGGGGATTCTGCAGGGCTGTTTTATTGGACTTTTACGATTGCTGATATATACAGTATATATATATATACATGAGTAAAAATGTTGAATCATGGGCAGTGGTACACTGACTGACAGAGCAAATGCAACACCAAGAAGGAGTGGTTCGAAAGGGATGAAAGTTGGGGAAAAAACAGAGACGGCACGGACGAATAATTGATGTTTATTTCAAACCGATATGCAGGTTACACAATGCGCACGGCATCGACTCAGTAGGATGTAGGACCACCGCGAGCGGCGATGCACGCAGAAACACGTCGACGTACAGAGTCAATAAGAGTGCGGATGGTGTCCTGAGGGATGGTTCTCCATTCTCTGTCAACCATTTGCCACAGTTGGTCGTCCGTACGAGGCTGGGGCAGAGTTTGCAAACGGCGTCCAATGAGATCCCACACGTGTTCGATTGGTGAGAGATCCGGAGAGTACGCTGGCCACGGAAGCATCTGTACACCTCGTAGAGCCTGTTGGGAGATGCGAGCAGTGTGTGGGCGGGCATTATCCTGCTGAAACAGAGCACTGGGCAGCCCCTGAAGGTACGGAAGTGCCACCGGCCGCAGCACATGCTGCACGTAGCGGTGGGCATTTAACGTGCCTTGAATACGCACTAGAGGTGACGTGGAATCATACGCAATAGCGCCCCAAACCATGATGCCGCGTTGTCTAGCGGTAGGGCACTCCACAGTTACTGCCGGATTTGACCTTTCTCCACGCCGACGCCACACTAGTCTGCGGTGACTATCACTGACAGAACAGAAGCGTGACTCATCGGAGAACACGACGTTCCGCCATTCCCTCATCCAAGTCGCTCTAGCCCGGCACCATGCCAGGCGTGCACGTCTATGCTGTGGAGTCAATGGTAGTCTTCTGAGCGGACGCCGGGAGTGCAGGCCTCCTTCAACCAATCGACGGGAAATTGTTCTGGTCGATATTGGAACAGCCAGGGTGTCTTGCACATGCTGAAGAATGGCGGTTGACGTGGCGTGCGGGGCTGCCACCGCTTGGCGGCGGATGCGCCGATCCTTGCGTGCTGACGTCACTCGGGCTGCGCCTGGACCCCTCGCACGTGCCACGTGTCCCTGCGCCAACCATCTTCGCCACAGGCGCTGCACCGTGGACACATCCCTATGGGTATCGGCTGCGATTTGACGAAGCGACCAACCTGCCCTTCTCAGCCCGATCACCATACCCCTCGTAAAGTCGTCTGTCTGCTGGAAATGCCTCCGTTAACGGCGGCCTGGCATTCTTAGCTATACACGTGTCCTGTGGCACACGACAACACGTTCTAAAATGACTGTCGGCTGAGAAATCACGGTACGAAGTGGGCCATTCGCCAACGCCGTGTCCCATTTATCGTTCGCTACGTGCGCAGCACAGCGGCGCATTTCACATCATGAGCATACCTCAGTGACGTCAGTCTACCTTGCAGTTGGCATAAAGTTCTGACCACTCCTTCTTGGTGTTGCATTTGCTCTGTCAGTCAGTGTATTTACGGATGATGTTATACTGTTATACATCAGTAAATAAGTTACAGGTTTGTGAGCGTCTATAAAAAACTTATACAATATTGTGAGATAGACAACAGACAATGGTATATTGGTAAAGAAGTTGTAAAGTCAAGTTGGAAGCTTTACGAAGAGGAAAAGTTCTCCCGTTATTTCATTACTATGTTGACGGGGTGATAGTACCACATGGGGATAGCTGTATGTACCTAGGTGTTAATACAAGGAATGACCTTAATTGGGGTAATCACGTTAACGAGTTTGTTAAGAAAGGTTACAGATCTCTTCGCATGGTTATAAGGGTATATAGGGGTTGTAGTAAGGATGTAAAGGAGAGGGCGTATAAGTCTCTGGTAAGACACCAGTTAGTGTATGGTTCCAATGTATGATACCCGCACCAGGACTAATTGACACGAGAACTAGAAAAGATCCAAAGAAAAGCAGCACGATTTGCTGGGCTGGAAAGATTTGGGAGTAAGATATAAGTATCTTCGTAAAAAGAATTCAACTTCTTCTTCATCGTCGCCATAAGATATATCTGTGTCGGTGCGACGTAAAGCAAATAGCAAACAAGAAAAAAACTTCTTCTTCACTTGTTTCCATCCCCTCCCCAATTAAGTGGACTTTTCGAAAACAAAAAATACGC